>NC_058369.1:10435714-11067857 GCF_018350175.1 Felis catus | reverse complement strand
AAAATGCTGATTCAGAGGGCACATGTACCCCAATGTTTATAGCAGCACTATCAACAATAGCCAAATTTTAGAAAGAACCCAAATATCCATCAACTGATGAACGGATAAAGATTTATGTATACATACAGTGCACACACACACACACACACACACACACAGTGGAATATTACTCAGCAATCAAAAGGAATGAAATCTTGCCAGTTGCACAATATGGATGGACTAGAGTGTATTATGCTAAGTGAAATAAGTCAGAAAAGACAGATATCATATGATTTCACTTATATGTGGAATTTAAGATGAACAAAACATGAACATAGGGCAGGGGAAGGAAAAATAAGATAAAAAAGGACAGAGAGGCAAACTGTAAGAGATAAATAAAGAGAACAAACTGAGGGTTGCTAGAGAGGTGTTTGGGGCGGGATGGGCTAAATGGGTGATGGGCATTAAGGAGGGCACTTGTGGGGAGCAATGAGAGTTGTATGTAAGTGATGAATCAATGGGTTCTCTTCTTGAAACTAATACTGCACTGTGTGTTAACGAACTGAACTTAAATAAGTACATTTTTTAAAAGGAAAAATACTGTACTCTTTGGCTTTGTGATAGTTTAGCCAAAACAATTAGGAATTTCATATTTAGATCACAAGTTATTTAGATCATAAGAACTGTCATGTATTCCTTCATGATGAGTGTTTATTAATGATAAGAGACATATTTATATTTTATGCAGCATAGACTAGCTGAGCACACTAAAGGAATTCTATGATTTAATTTTTACAAAAGTACAATCTATGAAGTAGTACTTTCATGAGCTCCATATTGTAAAAATGGGGCTCACAGGATTTTCTTGCTCTGTTCAAAGGCATAAACCAAGTAGGGATGTAGTCTTAATTGGAATTATGTCAGGATGCTTCCTGTTCTGAAACTCTGGGAAGTGGTTCTCGACCAGAGTCGTTGCTCTGCGGATATTTGTCCATGTCTGAAGGGATTCTGCTGAATACCTTCATCCACAGGACAGCACCCAACAAAAAGAATTTTCTAGTTTCAAGGGTCAATGGTGAAAAGGTGAGAAAACCTGTTCCCCACTGAGGCTTCTCCAACCTCACTGTGCACACAATTCACCAGGGACTGTAGTTAAAATGCAAATTCTGATTTATCAGGGCTCCAGGGGCCCCAGCAACTCTGCTTCTCTAACAAGCTCCCTCATGGTGTTGATGCTACAGGTCTTGGTCTGTGGGGCACAGTCTGAGAGCAAAGTTGTGCTTCTGTGTTAGAAGAAATTTAAATTAGAATTAAAGTTGTTAAGATGTCAACACTACCGAAAAAATCTACAGATTGAATGTCATTATGGAAATAACAAATGGGGGGGCTGGGGAAAAATTTTTAAGCCCATCCTAAAATTAAATTTAAAACTTAAAATTTCAAAGCAGGAACACAGGATGCCATCCCATTTATTTATGTCTTCTTTAATTTCTTTCAGCAATATTTTATAGTTTTCATTTATAAGTGTTTTGCTTGTAACAGGTTAACCCATCATTCACCCCAGCAAATAAATGCCCTTAAACATTGCCACTGGTATTCCATACTTGACTGGGAGATGTACAACTTGAAAAGAAATGTAGTGCATACTAATACAAAGGACAATTTAAAATTTGCTTTATCATAATCGAGGTCATCTTTGACTTGAAGGCCATAGTAAGTCATTCTTTTTTTTAATATGAAATTTATTGTCAGATTGGTTTCCATACAACACCCAGTGCTCATCCCAACAGGTGCCCTCCTCAATACCCATCACCCACCCTCCACTCCCTCCCACCCCTCCGTCAACCCTCAGTTTATTCTCACTTTTTAAGACCCTCTGATGGTTTGCCTCCCTCCCTCTCTAACCTTTTTTTTTCTTTCCCTCCCCCATAGTCTTCTGTTAAGTTTCTCAGGATCCACATAAGAGTGAAAACATAAGGTATCTGTCTTTCTCTGTATGACTTATTTCACTTAGCATAACACTCTCCACTTCCATCCACGTTGCCACAAAAGGCCAGATTTCATTCTTTCTCATTGCCACGTAGTATTCCATTGTGTATATAAACCGTAATTTCTTTATCCATTCGTCAGTTGATGGACATTTAGGCTCTTTCCATCATTGGTCATTGTTTAAAGTGCTGCTATAAACATTGGGGTACAAGCATAGTAAGTCATTCTATTCATTCGAATTTCCTTTCCGTGTAGACTCCACTGGTAGACAAGTATTTGATAATCAGTTTGCCAGCGACTATGTAAGCAATGGTGACACAGCCATGAAGCCATACAGCCAGAAGAGAACAGGATCCTAATTAGGAGAATAAAACCAATGGCCTGTTATGAAACACACTAGTATGTTCATCAGGAAGAGCAGGTAGAGATACACAAAGGAATGGCAAACACAAAGTGAAAAACTGTGGTCTCAGATTTAGAATAGAATGGAATAGAATAGAATAGAATAGAATAGAATAGAATGGGATAGGATAAGATAGGATAGGATAGGAACAAATGGCTTACTTACCAAATTGAATTTTTCCATCAGAATGGTAACAAATGTCTATTCTCTTAGTAAAACTAAAGACATCTTGAAAGGGGTGATTTTTGTCATTTGGGAAGAAATTATTCTTAAGAAACCCAAGCAATTCAATGAGATAAATGGGAATTCCTAATTTTTCCATATCACAGGTTGGGAATCAATTTAGAAATAAAGAAAGAAAATGAAGGGAAAATTGTTGGATATCAGAGAGAGGGAAAAATTTAATAAATGACTGACTAAATTGTACTGAGTAGTTAAAAAAAAAATAAAACTTCCAGGAAATAAGGAAGCAAATTCTATGTACAGAATTTGCTTTAAAAATCACAACTTCTGAGTCTAAACCTCTTAGGCCAGCCGTCATGGGAAATTCTTCAGCCCAAGGCAATTAGCCCTTTTATAGCTGCCATTGCAGAGAATCTCCTCAGAGCGCCCTTTATGTCTCTGTTCCTCAGGCTGTAGATGAAGGGGTTCAGCATGGGCGTGACCACTGTGTACATCACCGAGGCTGTGGCACTTGAGTGTGAGCTCTGGGTAGCAGCAGAGCTGAGGTACACTCCCAGGCCAGTACAATAAAATAGAGAGACAACCGAGAGGTGAGATGCACAGGTAGAAAATGCCTTATACTTGCCCAGAGCTGATGAGATGCTACGTATGGAGGAAACTATCTTAGAATAAGAGTAAAGGACCCCAGCCAGGGGAGCACCACCCAGCAGCACAGTTGCAAAATACATCATCATGTCATTAAGAAAGGCGTCAGAACAGGCAAGTTGGATCATCTGATTGAGTTCACAGAAAAAGTGGGGGATTTCCACCTCTGTACAGAAGGACAGCCGCAACACCATTAAGGTTTGTAACAAGGAATACAGAACACTCATGATCCAGGACACCAGAACCAGCAGTCCACAGAGCCGGGGGTTCATGATGACCGTGTATTGCAGGGGGTGGCAGATGGCCACAAACCTGTCATAGGCCATCACAGCCAGGAGAAAGTCGTCCATCCCTGCAAAGGTTACGAAAAAGTTCATTTGTGTGATGCAGCCTGCATAGGTTATGACTTTGCTCTGGGTCTGGATGTTCCAGAGCATCTTCGGGACGGTGGTGGAGGTGAAGCAAATGTCTACAAAGGACAGGTTGGCCAGGAAGAAGTACATGGGGGTGTGGAGGCGGGAGTCAGAGCTGACGGCCAGGAGGATGAGCAGGTTCCCAAACACAGTGATCAGGTACATGGAGAGGAAAAGCCCAAATATGAGGGGCTGCAGTTCTGGTTCTTCTGAAAATCCCAGAAGAAAAAATTCTGAAATTTGTGTTTTGTTGCTCAATTCCATGTGGTGGAGGTGGCTTCTTGGAAAGAAAGAAATAACATGAGTACATTTCACACAAACCTTCATTAGTCAAAGAATTGAAATACTACTTTTATAGTTTGGAGTCCAGAAATTCATTTTAATATGTTGTATGTGGATACGGTCCCCTTCAGGAATGCACCCGGACATATCTGATATGCTCTGTGTTTTTTTCAATCAGCTTCTTTCCTAAGGGATCATATATTTTACAGTTTTACTAAGAAGTTCTTCAAGAATTTCAGGAATATACATTGAGTGCTGACCATGTGTCAGGCACTATCTAAGTGAAAGGAACAATCCAAATGACAGCCCTGCCTTAGTTTAAAGCTAGGTTCTCTTTTCTGCTTATTATGGATCTTTGATAAGAAATACAATTGCTGAGAAGTCTGTTTTGCTTGCTGTTTGCTACGAGCATTGTGAGGCCTTTCCTGAATGTAACCCGCCGTGTAGTAGAGTGGGTTGTAAACCTTCCTAAATGTAGTCTGATATGTAATGGAATGAGTGATTGTACATAAACTCACCGGCATTTCTCGCTTCTGTAAACCTGCTTGCTTAGCACATTCCTCACCTACCCTACCCCCTTCCCCCTTTTTCCTCCCGCCACAAGTAACGGACAAAGCCTTCCCGCCAAAGGACGGACAAAGGACGCCCAATCAGAGAACAACAAATGTCCTTACTTTAAAATCAACTAATCAGGCCCCTCATAATTTGAAACCTCCCCTGTGCTATTTGTCTCTGTCTATAAAAACCCTGTACCAACCCTGATCGTGGCCTCTTGCATCACCGGCGATGAGTGCGCAGAGGACCAGGTTCGAACCTGCAATAAACGACCCTTGCCGCTTGGCTTTGACTTACGACTCTGGTGGACTTTTGTGGGAGGTTTCGGAACTTCGGGCATTACATAAGGAATGAGCATAAGGTGTTAAAGAAAAAAAGTCCTACAATGATAGAGAAAAAATATAAGCAAATAAGAGAATTGTATAACTTTTTAGATGGTGAGGAGTGTTAGGAAGAAAAGAAAAACAGGCATAAAACAAAGCAAATAGGGCATTCTATTTTTGTGGGTATTAAAACAGGGTGCTGTCGAAAAAAACCACCAGACGCTGAATAGAAGCGAGGCAAGATTTTATTCATGGCCGGGCCAAACCTGATCTCCTGATCTTAAGGAGAAAAGTGCAGAGAATGGCCCTGAACAAAGGTAGCAGTGAGCTTATATGGATTTTAGCAAGTCATAATACGTCATGATTTAGTTAACCAATTACAATTTACAACATCTCATGGTAGCCAATTATATTGTGACACACAGACGTTAGTTTTGGTGGTAACCTATCAATTTAAAGTTTTTTGTCCTAAGGGGGTTTAAAATGACCAAAGTTAGATACCTTGTTGTAAGTTGCAATCGCTTATGAACTCCAGACAGCAAAAACAGGATCAAAACACTTTTATTACGGCTGGGCCAGACAGGGAAATACAACAGGTCCCGAAAGTCTGGCCCCGAACAAACTTTGGGGATGTCTTATAAGGGCTGTATCGACCAATCGGGTTGCACAAGGGTGGCAGTTTGAAAGGGCGGGCACCAATCACACAATGTTGTAGGTTTTTAAAATATAAGACGGGCACCAGTCACACAGTCCTGAAGAATTTCAAAATATAACTTGTTGACCTAGCTAGTTGAATGCTGAATCACGTTGTTTACAATATTAATCTTCTATCTAGTCCGAACAGGATGCGGTGCCCGAGAATGGGGAAGGGTGATTATGCCAAGCAGGTTTACAAAAGCTCAAACAAGCAGTTAAGAGGAAGTTTTATTTCTCAGTAACTCAGCAAATGTGGTTTTAAGCAGAACTAATATCTAGGGAACAGGAACAGCACTTCTAGGAAAGCCCAAAACAAACACAGGTTCAGCATCTCATATTCTGGGGTCCTTCTAAGCTTACATGGGTCATAGTTTACTCCCAGGCTACAGGAGGCTAGCTATGTTTGCCCTAAGATACTGTGGGGCAGTGAGTTCATGACTTTTTACATGTTGGTCTTGCCTAGGCCAGATCTTGGTAGAAGGGATAGGGGAGCGTTTTGCAACCTAAGTTATCCATTTAGCAAGCAGGCGAAGTTATGGAAGCGAGATAGGGCGGTTAGTAATTTCCTATAACCCTAACAGGGAACTACCTAAGCTTTTATCTCAATTATTCATGAAAGGTGAGTTTAAGCCAAACTTATATACAATAAGCTTTCTGATATCTTATAAGTTGACCTATTACAGGTCTTTGGGCAAATTGTGCAACAAGGTGATATTGGAACACAGACCTTGATAAGACAGAGAGGTAGATGTGGGAGTATGGGGGAAATGTGCCCAGCAGAGGGAATGGCCAGTGCAAAGGCCCTGAGGAATGTACTTGTTTCAAATGTTCAAATCAAAAAGGGAAGCCGGCGCTACAAGGGGAATGAGCCTGAGGGACACTGATGACAGATGCTGTCAGACATGTGATGAAGGAAGTGACCTCTCTGCTACTACTGTGACCTTAAGGCACAGGGCCGTTCTTGTCCACACTACCTCTCCCTCTATATTCATCGTGCTGCAAAGCCATCCCATGAATTGACACAGATCCCCGTCTTGGTGCCTGCTCTTGACTGAGTTCTGGCCCGTGTATTGTATCACCTTGAGATTAGGAGTCCTGGCCCCTGCTGTGAGGACTGATCACCCTCTACAAGTCACACACACACAGGACACCGTGGTCTTCTGGGTTGTGTAATCCCTGTCTTTACAGCCCCCGCCATCCAGGTTACGCTGGGAATGGATCCAACCCAAATAGACCAGATCAGCGATCTTTCCCCTGAAAAATGTAGAAGTGGTTCCTGGAAGTGTTAATTCCGAAGCCTCCCATGGGCAAATGAGGTTGAAGCTCCATGTTGGGATAGCCATCTCCTGTTGTGTATTTCACAAACTTATGTTTAATAAGTGGAAAGACAGAGGGATGGTGAATGAAATGGAGGAGGCAGAGTGTGGAGAATAAGCTTAGGAGTTCCCTGAGCTTGCACCGATGAGTTAACAAGGCATAAAGAAAGAGAAGCCACAGGATGAAGGCATCCAACATTAGGTAAACAGGGCAAAGGTCCCAGTATAGGACAAAAGTATAGGAATAGGAAATCTCAGGATAGAAGCATCCAAAATGGGGTAAAAAGCTTAGGTATTCAGGACAGAAACAACCCCCAACTGAATACAATAGCAGAAAGCTATTTTCCAGGAAGGAAGGACTAAAATTAGGTAAATGGATAAACAGGGCTGTAGACCTCAGCAAGGGGAAGTTGCCCCAAGGGGAGCTAATTAGCAAAAGAAAGGTGCCTTGTAGACCCTAAGGTAGCCTGCTCTGTCTGGCTTGCACCCTAGGCAAGTTTAGGTAAACAGAGGTGGCGCCTCATGTCTGCTGTAAACAACCATCTGCCTGGCGCCAGGATTTGTTTTGCATTGACCCAAACCCCTAACACCACACGTCTTCAAACCCCAGCTTCCCACACGCCCATGAGTTAATGTTGACAGTTCCATTGTCTCTGTGCCCACCCATCACACCTGTAAGCCTCCTGATTCTAATGAAAACAGAGCAAGGACCCTTACTCGGGGCTCTTGTCTGCTCCTGGACATTTGCCTCTCTTGCATAACAATCCTGTGTCCCCTCTCTTGCTAGACAAGACCCAGAGTCTAGGACAACAGAACAAGGATGCAGTAAGCTCAGGGGGTCCCCGAGGGATTGTGACAAACAGTAACCTCCCTCACTTCTGGAAGCTTTGCACCCGACCACCTCCCCTGATGCCCAGCAAAAACTATGTGAGAACACATTTAACTGCCCCCAAAGACGAAAGTGCTGATATCTTCCTAATGTCAGACACCTTACATATGGCAGGGCTAAGGGAAAAAATGAGCAAGGGGATAAGCCAACACTTCACAAAAGGAAGCACACGTGATTGGCTGCAAGTTGCACAATTACAAGGTCAACCACAGAAGACTTCGCTTTCATGTGCCTCTTGCAACATTACTTGCGCAATTCGTTTTCATGGGGGCTGACAGCAGGTGAGGGCAGCCCTGTTATCCCTTTCTCTTTTTAATGTTTATTTCTTTCAGAGAGAGAGAGGGAGCACAAGCAGGGGAGGGAGAGAGGGAGAGAGGACAAGCAGGGGAGGAGGGAGAGAGAGAGAGAGAGCAAGCACACAAGCAGGGGAAGGACAGAGAGAGTCCCAAGCAGGCTCCATGCTGTCAGCACAGAGCCCGACAAGAGGCTGGATCTCACGAACGGTGAGATCTGAGCTGAGCCGAAACCAAGAAGAGGTCTCTTAACCAACTGAGCCACCCAGGCGCTCATCTCCCATCCCTATGTGATGTCCTCTCATTGATACTCTTGGACTCTGGGTATTGGTCTCTTTTTCACAAACCCAAGGGGCACCTCGAATCCTCATTCTGTATGTCAGCCAGTGGACAGAGGCTTCCCCAGACCATGCTCTGTAAATGCTCCCGACATCACGACAGTCCAGTTTTGTACCAAATAACTTGTTTCATATGATTATGCTTGACCGCATGATGCCATCCGTATATTTATATTATTGTTCTCTGTCCTTGGTGCTACACAGAAACATATGCTAGTGAAGGGATTTCACCTTCTTTGTTCACTTTTGTTTTTGTCACAAATGTATGTCACTATATGGTTAATATGAAAAACCCAAGGATATGAAAAATTATAGAATGAAAAAAATAAAGGGATGATGAAACCACGTTAAAATGAGTAGTTTGAAAACAACTGTCCACAGCAAAAGTATGTGAAACATAAAAACTAACTGAAATTGGCTATAGAAAAGAAATTATTAAGGATATCAACATGGATTCATAATTAAATTGTCAATGGCCTACACATGAAAAAATATATATAATGTCCCTAGAATGCTCAGTTTTTATTTGTTAAATGAGTCAGAAATTAGGTCTCAGTGTATAAGGACATTGACCATATGGCAAGGTTTTATTTCGGTTTAGTTGGAAAAGGTTGAATTGCTATATAACAGCTAGAATAAATGAATATCTAAACCAGTGCTGGTAGCAATGGATCTCTATCTGGAAGAATATGCAACTGGTCCCCTCCTCAGACACTTCACGAAAATTCAGAGGGATTATGACCCCAGTGTAAGCGTACCCATACAATATAGCAGAACATCAAGGAAACTACATATAACATTCACAGGTGAGCAAAACCACTAAATAAAGCCATAATCTCAGAAGTAAGAAGATAGATTTATTTAAATAAAATTAAAAATTTTTATGATCCAAATATGTTGCAAAAATCAATTGAGAAACAATGATCTCAGGAAATCATTTGAAATGCTGATAATGTTTTAGAGAGAGAAAGAGAGAGAGAGAGAGAGAGAGAGAGAGAGAGAGAGAGAGAGAATAACCTATGGGCATATAATAATAATAAAACCAATCAGGCGGTCATCAAACATATGACCTTGGCTGAAACTGAGGGATGGTTTAGGAAAATAACAAGAACTGTCTCCTACACCCAGCAGCCTAGAAAAAAACTTACAGGGCTGTTACATTGTTTGTGGTTGAAACTTTCAAATAGGAGCCACAGGGTTATTCTGAATTTGTTGGGGTAAGAGTGTTACAAGGTTGAAGGCAGAACCTGAAAGCAGCTGTATTACAGATACTGACATTCTTTCACCAGGAGTTTCCCAGTCTCTGCACCCATCCTGCCCAGAGCCTGCCCTGTGGTGGAGAGTCTCCTGTGCCCTGTAAGATGTTCAGAGCATCCCTGACCTCTGTGCACCCCTCTCCAGTGTGACAGACAAAGTGTCTCCAGACATTGATCAATGTCCCCCAGGGGACAAAATTACACCTGATTAGAACCACACATTGAATTTAACAATCTCAACATAGTTTTTCTAGCATGACCATAATAGCGATTGAATGATAAAGAATAAGAAAGCTCTTCAACAGTGTGAATGGCACTCCCTCTGAAACTGACACAGCCACTGAATAAATACATGAATTACTTAATTAAGCAAACAAACACCGTGACCACTTGCTCTAGGCTAAGTTGGATTGGCTCTCAAGTGGTGACAGTTAATGATCTTGGCTTCCATTCTCTCTGGCCCGCTCACCCACGGTCCACTGGGCTGTTGGACTCATCTAGCTGGGGTGTCTGATGGGAAGGTCTCCTTGTGGAAGCCTGAATTCTTCCCTGGATAGCAGATGATAGGGACTAAAGCTCTGCCCTCACCTGAGACTGCAGGAGGCAGTGAAACATCAGTCCTCAGCCAGAACTAGGATTCAGAACAAACAGAAAAGCATGCCCCTTCCTGTGCAAGGTTGCACGGGCTGACAGGAGACCAGGAGATATTTACAGCTCCCTGTGTCTGCTCATTAGGTATATATTCCCTCTTCTTACTCCAGCACAGTTCCCAAGCAGAACACTTTTGCACACAAAGGAAATTTCTCTAATGAATCATGTTCCCAAGAGACCAGTTTAGAAGTAGTGAATCCTCAGGGACACCTGTGTGGCTCAGTCGGTTGGGCGTCAGACTTCAGCTCAGGTCATGGTCTTGTGGTTTGTGAGTTCGAGCCCCACGTTGGGCTCTGTGCTGGCAGCTTGGAGTCTGGAGCCTGCTTCAGATTCTGTGTCTCCCTCTCTGCTCCTTCCCCACTCTCAGTGTCTGTCTCTCCAAACTAAACATTAGAAAAAAAGTAGGGAATCCAGTTGGATGGGCTTGTGTTTTTGTTTTGTTTTGTTTTGTTTTGTTTTGTTTTTTTGTTTTTTGCTCCTTTTCCTTGAACTTGCCTCCCTCCTGGTGAGTATATCTCCCAGCACCTTATCTCAACTCCCAGTTACAGTTTGCTCCAGGTCTGAGACTGAGGGATCCTGCCTGGACTAGGTCTCTTTATCTTCAAAGCATTGACTTGTGGTGGGGACCCAGCTATCTCCAGACGTGTTTAGTCTTCTCTTAAATGAGGTGGAGAACTCGGTTCTTCTGATAATAAACCTTGGGCACTACGCACGTTGGGTTCAAGATACGTTTGCCATTGCAATTAGGAATTTTTTGCTTTATCTCAAGCTAAAAGCTGTCAGTCCCGCTTATAAAGGCCTTGTTAATTATAAGAGGTATACTTAGGTCTTTGCACATGCCATCACCTGTATCGAGCATTTACAGGGAATGTTTAATTCAATGTTCTGTAAACGTGTCGTCCCTGAGAAGCTCCATTTCTAAACTCCATTCTCCAGGCGGGAATGGGCTTGGCGGCATCTAGTGATCTGCCCGAAGTCAGTGCTCGAGGATGTGGGCCTGGAGTGGGATTCTGTCGGGACGCTTCTAGTTCTCAAGCTTGGGGGCAGTGGTTCTCGACCAGAAATGAATTTCCCCCCGGGGATGTCTGGTGACGTCTGAAGGGATGCTGCTAAACACCTCGTCCACAAGAAAGCAGCCTCCAAAAATAGACTTAAGCTGTCCCAAAGGTCTGGTGTAACAAGTGAGAAAACCTATTCCAGACCAGCCCTTCTCCAACCTCACATGCTCTACAAATGTTTAGGAATCCACACGGATCCTGCTGCAAATGCAGCATCTGAGTGATAGTCCCCGGGTGGCCCAGAGCTTCTGCATTTTTGACAAGCTCTCACTTGTTATTTATGTGCAAGTTCCAGTCCGTGTACCACTTTTTGGTTAGCAAGGGTGTGATCCTGTGTTAGAGACAGATGTAGGTAGTTTTAGAGATCTCCTATACAAAAAATCATCGTTGCATGTAATTTGGAGGGAATAGTGTATCCCTCCTTCTGGAGGCTGTGTCAATTCTGTGTTTGCTTCCTTTATAGGCAGGCACTAGTGTGGCACAAAATAATACACCCAGGTTTTGTTTTTTTCATGTGTCTATTATTTTGTAATAGTTTTAGTACAGTTGACACACAAGGTTACAACAGTGGGAGGTGCGGGCTTCCAGTCATGGGACGAATAAGCCATGGGAATAAAAGGCCCAGCATAAGGAATGCGGTCAATTTATTGTAACGGTGCAGCCCGGAGACAGACAGTAGCTGCTCTCATGGTGACAGAGCATAATGTATAAACTAGTCAAATCACCTGAAAACAGTACACTTTTGAAAAAGACTTTTTAGAAGACAGAGGAGGAGCCTCCCAAGCAGGTCCACATCCTAATCAGTGCTTAGGAACATGGTATTTTCTAGAGCTCAGGGAATCAAGGTAGGAGATTGAACAGGGCTGCCAATCAGCTGCCATTCAGATACAACGATTAGCTGTGATTGTCCAGGTGGCACTAAGGTAGTCAGGACAGTCCTCCAAATGTTGAGGAGGGAGTCAAAAGAGTTGGTGTCAGAGAGACTTTGAAACTGCTACCCTGTCGGCTCTGAAGGTGGAGGGAGAGCCATGACCAGAGAATGCAGGAGACCGGCGACAGAGACTGGAAATGGAAGGGAAACAGATTCTCCTCTGAGCCTCCAGAAGGAACTCAACTCTGCAGACTTCTTGCTATTAGCCCCATGAGACTCCTTCTGAGCTCTGACTCCAGAACTGTAAGGGTGTGTATGTTTTAAGCAGCTAGTGTGGAGATATTTTACAGCAGCGGTAGGAATCTCATACTGACACAGTCAATAAAATTATTTGAGACAACCAAATTTAAGCCTCTTGATTCACTCATTAGCTTCCCTTGGTTAAGGGTAATTTACATTTTAACAACCCACAATACGAGGTAAGCGATGAACCATGGGGATCTATCTCCAAAACCAAGAGCACACTTTACACACTGTATGTTAGCCAATTTGACAACAAATTATATTTTAAAGACCCCACAATATGTAGAAAAAAAATTAAAACAGTTTGGAGATATTCTGCCCAGTAGGTGGTAGAGTGAATTCCTGTGTGCATAAATGTGATGTGGTCTGACTATAATGTCCTTGAGGCAACAAAATAGGAAGGGAACTCATGATCAAAATTAGGGTCACCGACATCTTTTTTATCCATTCATCAGTCAATGGATATTTGGGCTCTTTCCATAGTTTGGCTATTGTTGATAGTGCTGCTATAAACATTGGGGTGCAGGTGCTCTTTAATGGATAAAGAAGATGTAATATATCCCTACAATGAAATATTAGTCAGCCATCAAAAAGAATGAGATCTTTTTGCAACAACATGGATGGAACTCGATGGTATTATACTCAGTGAAATAAGTCAGTCAGAGAAAGACAAATGCCATGGTTTTGCTCATATGTGGAATTTAAGAAACAAAATAGATGAACACAGGGGAATGGAAGGAAAAATAAGATAAAAACGGAGAGAGGCAAACCATAAGAGACTCTTAAATAAAGAGAACAAATTGAGGGGTGCTGGAGAGGAGGTGTGTGTGTGGGGGGGGGAATGGGCTAAATGGGTGAAGGGCATTAAGGAGGGCACTTGGGAAGAACACTGGGTGTCATGGCAAGCAATGAATCACTGGGCTCTACACCTAAAACCAATAGTAAACTGTATGTGAACTAACTTAATTTAAATACATAAATTTAAAAACAAAAGTTAAGTTCACTCATTGTAATTTAACGTTTTGTGTCTTTATCTCTGCTTCTTTTTATTTTAGGTTGATTCAACCATTCGTTCTTCCTCTCCAGTGCTATCCTCTCCAACTTTTTCTCAAGCCTCCTTTCAACACAAAGATGAAATCATAAATCATCTGTGTGTGTACACATTATAAGAAAGAAAAATGTGTGCACACACACATACACACACATAAGACACAACCACTACACTTGAATGGTTTCCTTGGAGTAAAAAATGTATATCCATGCATTTCATTCTTTCCTTACATTTCACTGGAAGTTATGTTGAGCATCCACTCTGCCTTCAGAAATAAGGAAAGAGAGGCTTAGGGAGTTTATAATCTTAAGAATTACCTAACAACGCAGTTAAAGCTTAAATTATACACAAATGGAAACTTGCACTATGTGCTATGAATTTTCGTGTAGCTCATTTAATTCATCAAACTGTACCCTTTAAATATGTGGTGTATTGTGTGTAATTATACTCTGATTAATTAACTGGGAACATATCTATGGTGCAGGCTAAGGGTTGGATAGAGAGCACAGATAGATGATTCTCCTTTACAGGTTTGGGAGATAGCTCTTCTAACAGGGAAGGAAAACCAATGTTACATACGGGTGTAGGAACACTGGGATTCAATGCAAAGAATTCACATGATAATTCATCTTATTTATAAATAGAAGAATAACCTGCACATAGAAATGTAGTAATAAGACCACAAATTGGCTGAGACAGTAGAACACTACAACCACATACAGCATCAGGGATGAGCCCTAGAAACACAACAGAGAGATTCGCACAAGACCACAGATGCATGAGGAGCCCAGCAGAGATGAGAGATGCTTCCCGGAGGTCCTGGGTGGCTCAGTCCCTTAAACGTCTGACTTTGGCTCAGGTCATCATCTCAAGGCTTGAGGGTTCAAGCCCTGTATCAGGCTCTGTGCTGACAGCTCAGAGCCTGGAGCCTGCTTCAGATTCTGTGTCTCTGCCCCTCCCCCACTCGCGCTCTGTCTCTCTGTCTCTCAAAAATAAATAAATGTTAAAAAGAAAAAGAAAGAAATGCTTCCCGATATGATCCCGTTTGATGCTAAAGGTATCATCGATGAGGAGAACAAAAGCAAGAGAAATGTAGCTAAACGTCAGTGTCCTTACAACTTGCAGCCCACTGACAAATCCCTGAGTCACGTCCAGGAACTCGAGGCTGCGTTAATGTTAACGTTTTATTAGACAAGAAAAGCAACCTTATCTTGACAAGAGCCAAACCTCTATGGCCCCGTAAACCTCACTTTCAGCATAAAGGAATTCCTTAGAAACATGCTATCTCTACTCCCCTCCTCCATAAACTTAAAAGTATATGATCAGTCATTCTTTACAATACCAGTGTAGCTCTTTCTGCCCATGAGTCCTATCTCCAAGCTCTAATAAACGCACCTTTTTGCATCATAAAAAGTCTCAAGAATTCTTTCTTCACCATTGTGCTCCGCATCCCCACATCATTATGATATCCCATTTGATAAGAACAGCCTGTTTGTTATACAGCAACAACTGGCTGACACAATCACCCCAGCAAACAGACTTGAGGTGATCAGACATGTGCTGCTTTTTATTTGTGGCATATGGTCCGATAATTGAGAGTGGTTGTCATCCTTCTGTGGTTCAAGTCTATTTCCCGTGACTTGATGAACAAGTGACTATATGTAGGCTCCCCTCAAGGTAATGGGGAGAGTTTGTAGGACATGCACGTTTGTGCAGAAGACCTGGGGACCCTGAACCACATGCCAACAGGACATCCAGCTCTCATATGAAGCATCCTCTGGTCATGCAGGTGGGAGAGATTTCAGAGCAAGACAGAGGTACGAAATGGATGGGGCTGATACTGTTCCTTTGCCAACCCTTAGCATTTGTGACAAAAGTTAAGAAAAGTGAGTTATTTTATGTATAATATCAGGAAGTGTCATATTAACAGGTAGCATTGGAAGTTCTCAAGTAGAAATAGGAAGAAAATTCCATGATAAAGCATAGAAGACACTGAGCAATCCTTCGCCTCAAAAACTAAATCCCTTCAGCTGTGGACACAAATGTTCTATGCTTCAATAAGTCGATGCACAGGATCAACTGTTAAAGAAAGAAAGAAAGAAAGAAAGAAAGAGAGAAAGAAAGAAAGAAAGAGAAAGAAAAAAAGAAAAGAAAGAAGGAAAGAAAGAAACTTGTGTAGTAACAGATAGTGTTTTGAAATTTTGCCTCCTCATATTTATGGTCGTCCCGACACTAAGAATATATTCGGTTGATCAACTTATTTAAGTTTGTCTTTCCATATAGACTCCACTGGGAGATATATTATGCTGAACAAGTTTTATCAGGGGCTATGGTAGGCTTCCTGGACACCGCGCTGAATAACAGAGAAAAAACAGGAGACCGATTAGGAAATACAGTAGCATGTTTTTTAGAGTAAGTGCCTGACATTAAGCTTTTGATTATAATGTAAATGCCTGAAATTAAGCTTTGGATTTCTGGGACATCCATTTGAAAACAGCCATGTTGAACAAACATATTGTCAGGTGTATGACACAATTACCAAATTAGCACTCGGACCGCCCCAGCCAGGAAGTTCCTGTTGACAAAGCCCTGGGTAACTAATATAACTGCCCTTGAGTGACCTTGCTTTTCCCCTTCAGCTGCTGAAATCTGCTCCTATAAAACTGTCCAGTAAGGTGTGAACCCGCAACCCCCTAGCCACTCTGGCCAAGGTCCTCAATAAAGCCAGATCCCTCAGCGGTGCTCCCAGTGTCTGTCAATCTCTGTCTCCCTTTCTCAGACCTCTCCAAATGGCCTTTGGTCATCCCATGTGCCCTCCGGGATCTGTGAGTAACAGGCATTGCTTTTTTAGAGTTCTCTGATGGTGGTGCCGAGGTGTGTCTTCTGATCACAATAAGAACCCGAGGGCCAGTGAGTCACAGCATAAACTCTGGGAATGTCCACAAGCACATGGGCACGGGTGAGTGCCGGGGCTTTCCTAGCCAGAGCATTGTGGTGTCAGTAGCCAGAGGCTTAAAGGGAACACTGTTAGAGTCCACGTCATCAGTAGGAATGCTTAGGTTGTGATGTAAAAAGACTGACAGACACAAGGTGAAAACTTTGGTTTGTATGTTCATCTACAATAAAATTGTGGAGAGGGCTTAGGGGCCAAGTGTAGCTTTTTCCATATGAAGACTATAACTCATGATTATGTTCTTGGAAAATCTAGGGGAGATTTACTTCTCGTGGGATAAGTCATTTGAAAAGAAATTATTTTTAAGAAATACAACTTGTCCCATTAGATACAGAAATTTCCAGGCATTTATGTTCTAAGGCTGGGGAAAACATTGGGGACATATGAAAATGGACAAAGGGGAAACTATGTCAGACAGAGCAGAAGCTTGATAAAGTGAGTTCCTTAAATGTATAGAGAAGTTGAAAGCAAACAAGTGGAAATTCCAGGAGAAAAACAGAAGGAGCAGATTCTCCTGCCAAAGTCTATTCAAGGAAGAACAGTTCTTGGTTCTGAGGCTCTGCCCTGCAATCATGGACACGTCTCCAACCCCAAGACAGTTCAGTTGGCCATTACATCACTTGAACCCCAACAATTCTTTTCAGAGCACTCTTTATGTCTCTGTTCCTCAGGCTGTAGATGAAGGGGTTCAGCATGGGCGTGACCACCGTGTACATCACCGAGGCTGTGGCACTTGAGTGGGAGCTCTGGGTAGCAGCAGAGCTAAGGTACACGCCAAGCATCGTACAGTAAAATAAACACACAACCGACAGGTGAGATGCACAGGTGGAAAACGTTTTGAACTTGCCCTTAGCTGATGCAATCCCACGTATAGAGGAAACTATCTTGGAATAAGAGTAAAGGATCCCGGCAAAAGGACCACCACCCAGCAGGACAGCTGCAAGATACATCACCACGTTATTAAGAAAGGTGTCAGAACAGGCAAGCTGGAGCATCTCATTGAGTTCACAGAAAAAGTGGGGAATTTCTACCTGTGTACAGAACGACAGCCGCAACATCATTAAACTCTGTAACAAGGAATTCAGGACACACATGATCCAGGACACCAGAACCAACAGCCCACAAAGCTGGGGGTTCATGATGATCGTGTAGTGGAGGGGGTGGCAGATGGCCACAAACCTGTCATAGGCCATCACACTCAGGAGGAAGACGTCCATCACAGCAAAGAGTATGAAAAAATAAATCTGTGTGATGCAGTCCTCATAGGTTATGACTTTGTTCTCAGTCTGGATGTTCACCAGCATCTTTGGGATGGTGGTGGAGGTGAAGCAGATGTCTACAAAGGACAGGTTGGCCAGGAAGAAGTACATGGGCGTGTGGAGGCGGGAGTCAGAGCTGACGGCCAGGATGATGAGCAGGTTGCCAAACACAGTGATCAGGTACATGGAGAGGAAAAGCCCAAATATGAGGGGCTGCAGTTCTGGTTCTTCTGAAAATCCCATAAGAAGAAATTGTGAAGTTCCTGTATCATTTCCTGGGTCCATGTGGTGGAGGTGACTACCAGTAAAGGGGAAAATAACATGACAAAACTTCACATGGGCCTGGCCCACATTGTTCGAATGCTACCATGTATTTCCAGTCAATAAAATAATTTCAATATTTTGTGAATGGATCTGGGCCCCTTGAGGGGATCACCATTTCCTCTCTGATTAGTAATTTTCATCCCAACATCAGTTGTTCCCCCAATGGCCAGGTATCATAGAGTTAATAAGAAATTATTTCATGCATTTGAGGAATATATGGAGTGTCAACCATGCTGTCAGCATTTTCAAGTCATAAGGTAGAGGGTGTTGAAGAGGAATGGTACCTTCAATTCAATGATGGTGACTGGATATACACACATATAGAAATGAGATAATTCTGAGATAGGAACAGAGGCTATGAAGAAAATGAAGGCAGGTAAAAAGAGAGAGTGGATGGAGTGTTATGTTGGGTGTTCGGTCAAGATTGGCTAAGAAGGTGACATTTAAGCAGAGACTTGAAGGAAGAAAAAAAACATCCTGGAAAGTGGAAAAGGGTCAGCCAGTGCAAAGGCCCTGAGGAGGCATTATTTTTTTTTTCCAGAAAATCAAGGCTCAGAAGGAAGCCAGTGTGTTGAGGGGAATGGACAAGAGGTAATTGTTGTGAATTTCCTGAAGACATGTGGCCTCACAGCTGGTTAAGGTTCAAGACACAGGGAGCTCCTTGCCCACACTATGTACCTTTTGCACTTTATTCATCTGGTTACTGTAGTGTCCTGTCTGTGGAACATCTCTACTCAGTATCACACCCAACATCCTGAGAAAACACTTCAGGGGTAGTCGCATTGAAGGAGGTTGGAATTTTTAACAGGTAGCAAAGGGGCACTTTCTAATTTTGCTGTCAGAATTGTGAAGTGTTATAACACCCTGGGAGACTGTGCAGACATTTACAAATATTAAAATACATGGGGCACCTGGATGGCTCAGTCGGTTAAGGGTCTGACTTCAGCTCAGGTCATGATCTCATGGTCCGTGGGTTTGAGCCCCGTGTTGGGCTCTGAGCTGACAGCTAAGAGCCTGCAGCTTGCTTCAGATTCTGTGTTCCCTCTCTCTCTGACCCTCCCCTACTAACGTTCTGTCTCTCTCAAATAAACATTAAAAAAATACAGATATTCTTAGGGCACCTGGCTGGATCAGTTAGTGGAACTCACAAGTCTTGAGCTTGGGGTTGTAAGTTCAGGTCCCATGTTGGGTGTAGAGATTACTTAAAAAGTAGTACTTGTTGGGATGAGCACTGGGTGTTGTATGTAAGCCAATTTGACAATAAATTATATTCATAAAAAAAGATAATAGTAACAATATGGCAACCATTAGACTTTTAAAAAATTAAAAAGATAGTGTCTTAAAAAATACACATATTCTTTATCTCATGATTTCTCAGTCTCTGCAGTGTGGACATTCCAGACCAGATCCTTCTCTGTAGTGGGGTGTGTCCTGTGCATTGTAGGACGTTTAGAGCATCCCTGGCCTCCGTGCACCCCTCCCCAGTGTGACAGCCCAAAATGTCTCTGAACATTGCTCATTATCCCCTGGAGGACAAAAAACCCTTTGGTTAAGAAACATAGTTTATCCATTTTAAAATATTTTGTAACATTGATATAATAGTAATTTAATGAGAAAAAATATGTGACAGTATCAAAAGTGTAAATGGCACAGCCACACCATGAAATGTCCTGCAGGTATTGAAATCATGAATCGGGGGGGGGGGGCCTGGGTGGCTCAGTCGGTTAAGTGTCCGACTTCAGCTCAGGTCACGATCTCGTGGTCCCTGAGTTCGAGCCCCGCGTCGGGCTCTGGGCTGATGGGTCAGAGCCTGGAGCCTGCTTCCGATTCTGTGTCTCCCTCTCTCTCTGCCCCTCCCCCGTTCATGCTCTGTCTCTCTCTGTCTCAAAAATAAATAAACGTTTTAAAAAAAATCATGAATCAGGGGCACCAGGCTGGCTCGGTCGGCAGAGTGTGCAAGGTGTATGTGTGCATCACATAGAAAAATTTCAAAAGAAATGAAGACTTTTGAAAGAAAGAGAAAGAGTGAAAATGCACTTCGGGTAAGCAGAATGGCTCAAAACCACTGCATGAAACAAAATTGAAGGAAGACCCTAAACCAACTTCTGAAGAAAGCGAGTTAAAAGAATAATAATTTAATGATCTAAATTAGATGGCCAAGGACTTGGGATAAAAGAGTATGAAAGAGTCTTTTCACGTGGAGAGAAAGCGATATCTCAAGTTTTAATTTTATCTCATATAAACATATGTGGACCAATCATGTTTATGGAGGGTAAAAGTGATTCATCAAACATAAAAAAAATGCCTTCCAAGTGATGTACTTTCAATTTTGGAAATAGACCCAATAATAAAGGGCCAAAAAGAACAATAGAGGAATACAGAGTTGTGAAAACTAGTTGGAAATATGTAGAAAGGGTATTTTAAGAGCATAAGTATGCAGAAAGACATTTACTGTCATTTTTGTGGAAAGGAGCTCTTCACAAGTGAAGAATGTTAAGGTGACAGTATACTTCTTTCAGAAAAAAAAGAAAAAAGAAAAAAAAAGAGAAAGAAAAAAAAAGCGGCGGAGAGAGTATATTATGACTAAGTCTCAGAGTTTACCACACAAAATTTACACACTCTCACACATTCTTCACAAATAATTCTACACATCATAAAAAAGCAAAATGTCAAGGAGCCAAGTTGGTGAAAAAAATGGCAATTTTTTGTTCGACAGAATGGAATAAAAACCAGGAATACAACCACTCTGACCCCACTATGCAAACAGCAAGGATTCCCACAGACAATTTTCAATAGAGAAAGTGAGTGGCTAGCTAACCCAGAATATATTCAGACTCATAGGTATTGAGCTAATTGTAAAGGAAGCTCTTTAGCATATCCCTTTTCACACGATTCATTTAAAATTTTTCTTTTTTAAAAAAGTGTTTATTTTGATAGAGAGACACAGAGAGAGAGAGAGAGAGAGAGATTGAGAGAGAGAGAGAGCTAGTGAGCACAAGCAGGGAATGGGCAGAGAGAGAGAGGACAGAAAGGGGCTCTGTCAGGGCAGAGTCCAACTATGGGACTTCAATCCTATGACACCTGAGATCACGACCTGAGCCAAAATCAAGTCAGACACTCAACTGACTGAGCCACCCAGGTGCCCCTAAAAATTTTCATTTGAATACTCAAGAGAGAGAAGGTGCTGTGATATGCCTGCTTCATGTAGGCATGATGTACCCCTTTTGCAGGATGTACTTGGGAGAATTCTTTCATCTGGATTTTTCTCATCAGTACGGAAATGTAATCTAATATGTCCTACCTTAAAAATGAAAAGACATGTCCTCACTCAGTGTATGTCCCTCCATAGCTCATATTTGACTTTTCTACTCTGGTTAATTGCAAAGATCCTTGGTCTTAGGTTCTACTTTTATGTTTCCCATGCCTGGTCTGGGTGGGTTTCCATTATTATCATTTAGTTGTTAATGTTGAACCTTGCATTTCTGAGTTTAATGTTTACTTCTATTTATAGCATCATAAATACAACAATCAATCAATTTACTAATCAAGCCGGCAAACAACTACAGCAAAGTCTCAGCTCTGGCCAGGCTAGATTGGCTCTCGGGTGACCTCTGGAAAATGTTCTTGACTTTCATTCTCTTGACCTTCTCCTGCAGTACTTACTGGGATGTAAAACTCATCTAGATGGGGTCTCTGAGAGGAGGGTCTCTACATGCAACTCAAAACAGCTACCTCATTGGATGGTGGAGGATGAAGCTCTGTCCCAGACGCGACAGCAGGGATGGGTGAAACTTCAGTGTCCCATCCAGACGTAGGACTGCAAAAGAAACGACCAGGTCTTGTCCAGCCTGATGTTGTACACACTGTGGGGCTGCAGCAGAGGAGGTATTTGCAGCCTCTTAATTCTGCTCATTAGGCACATTTCACTGTTGTTTCTCTCACCGTTAGGCACATGATTCCCCTGTGGGACACCTATGTGGACAGAGGTAATTATTCCTGTTGAATTTCTGTTCCTAGGAGACCAGGCGATAAGCCATCTGAAACCAGTCTTTCTTACTCTTTTTCTATTACTTCTTCTGCCTTTCAGAGATCTAAACTCCCAGCACCTTATCCCAATCCACAATGAACATTTTCTCCTATTGAAGACTGAGAAATAGGTCTTATTGGATTCTTGGATTCTTCAAAGCATTGATTGTGGTGGAGACACAGCCCCTGACATCTCTAGCAAGTAACTTTTCCTCTTTTCAACAGAGATGTTAAGTTTGTTCCTTTGATACAAAACCTCAGGCACTACACCCATGGGCTTCATGACAATTTTTCCCAAACAATTAGGGATTTCACACTTATATCACAAGTTCAGAGCCAGTACTTAAAATGCCATTATAAAATGTTTGTTTATTGTAAGAGATATATTCAGATCTTTTTATACACTATAATCTGGATTCAGAAGCTTCTAGGAATTGTCTGATTTAATTTTTATAAAAGTCTATTCTGTGAGGAAGTACTATTGTGAACTCCATTCCCCATGGGGAAATGGGGCTTGAAGAATTTAGTGATCTTCTCAAGGTTATGGTTTCAGAAAGGGGTAGCTGTTGATTGGATTCTGTCAGGGTGCTCCATTTTTCAAACTCTGTGCCCATGGTTCCCACCCAGAGATGAGTCTTTCCCCCTGGGTATATTTGACAATGTCTGAGGGATGCTACTAAACACCTGTGGTGAGCAGGACAGCTCCCAACACAAATAATCATCCTGCCTCAAAGGCCAAATTGAGAATGTGTGAAAACCTACTCTAGCCCAGCGCTTCTGCAACCTCAAGGTGCATATGAATCACCTAGGATCCTGGTTTAAATGCAGATTCTGATTTTGCAGGTGATGGTGGGCCCAGGATATGGTGTATCTAACAAGCTCCTGAATGATATTGATACTGTAGGTCCTGGTCCGTGGACCACTCTTTGAGTAGCAAGGCTGCAGTCCTGGGATAGAGCAAGGTGCAGGTGGTTGTAGGTCTTCTTCACGACATAAATTGTGTTTGTATAAAATTTGGAATGACAAGTGTATCCGGTCATTCTAGGCGCTGTGATAAATTCCGTGTTTGTTTCTTTTATATAAGGGCCGTCAAATGACACCAAATAAAATACTTTGGAAAAGACTTTCTAGCAGGCAGAATGAGAGCCTCCTGAAGTTGTCCACATTCCAATCCTTGGAAACTTTGAATAAGTTATTTTTTAGAGTAAAGGGGGAGAATAGAGTAGCAAATAGAGCAAGATTGGTAATGAGCTGACCTTAAACTAAGATTGACCAAGATTATGCAGGTGGAGCTAACATAATCACCATGGTCCTCCAAACATAGGAGAGGGAGGCAAAATAGTTGGGTCAGAGAGAGATGTGAGGATGCCATTTTGCTGGCTTTGAAGATGGAGAAAGGGCAATGAGCCAAAGGATGCTTGTTGTCCCTAAAAACCACAATAGGAAAGAAAACAGTCTCTCCTCGAGCATCCATGAAGGAACCAGGCTCTGCAGACATCTTGATTTTAGCTCGTGGAGACTTATTTCAGGCTTCTGACCTCTAAACTGTAAGAGAATAAGTTTGTGTCTTTTGAGCCTCTAGTGTGTTATTTGTTAGAGCAGAAGTAAGATATTCATGTAATAAAATTGTTTTGGAGGAAAGTGAATTTCATTCTCCCAGTTAATTCATTTTTATTCTCTTGGGTGAGGGAATTTTGTGTTGAAATCCAACCTTAACTGGAGGGAAAAAAGTCAATTTGGAGCTTCTGCTTCATTGCTTAAATGGAATGGAAAAAGTGAACTCCCCATTGGTCAAATATAAACATGACTCACTCACACATTCACTCACTCACTCACTCACTCACTCATTCACTCATTCACTCTATCTATCCATGCATCTATTTATTTATTTTAAACATAATTTCTATGTCCAATGTGATGTTCGAACTCATGACCCTGAGATAAGGAGTCACATGTCAAGGCACCAAGTTGACTCATCCATGAATCACGTGACTCTTGATCTCAAAGTTGTGAGATCAAGCCTCACGTTGTGTGTAGAGATTACTTAAAAATAAAATCTTATAAAAACGAGGTACATACCCCACAAACTGAACCAACCAGGCACCCCTCAACTTTAGTCTTAAATATGAATTCTCACTTTGAGACCTTTGTGCTTTAAGATAAGAAAAAGTAATTCATTACTAAAATTAAGTTCATCTATTCTAGTTAAAATTTTTTTTAATGTTTATTTTCGAGAGAGAGAGAGAGAGAGCAAGTATGATCAGGGGAGGGGCAGAGGGAGAGAGGGAGACACAGAATCCGAAGCAGGCTCCAGGTTTGGAGCTGACAGCACAGGGCCCAATGTGGGGCTCGAACCCATGAACTGTGAGATCGTGACCTGAGCTGAAGTCAGACCCTTAACTGACTGAGCCACCCAGATACCCCTTACCCATCTACTTTAAATTTTGTCTAAATTTCTACATTCTTTTAATTCCATGCTAATTCAAACATTCACTGTTTTGATTTCTATCCTCTCCAAATGTCCTTTCAATATAAAAGATAGGATTATTGTGTCTGTGTCATACATTCATGCGTAAGAGTGTATTTGTATGAAGTAATGTATAAATGCATACATATGTAAAGGTACATACGCTCCCTACCTATGAAAGACTTGTTGGATGCACCAAATATTTCCAGATACTTATTTATTACTAACAACATCTACTTGAATTAGGTTTATAAACCCACATCACCATCAGAAAGAAGAAAACAGAGGTTTCAGGTTGATTACAGTTTTTACAATTATGTAACAGAGCTTTAAACGTTTGGGCACTTTCTTAAGTTATATTTAAAAGGACTTATTCAGTATGTACTCTTAATTTTTGTATGATTCCTTTAATTCAGAAAATTTTGCATTTGGTTATTATTTTTTTTATGCTAAAAATGTTTACATTTTAGTTTTAAAGAGAGAGAGCAGGGGAGGGGCAAAGAGAGGAGACAAAAGATTTCAAGCAGGCTCTGTGCTGTCAGCACAGAGCCCAATGTTAGGCTCGATCCCATGACCATGAGATCATGACCTGAGCCGAAATCAACAGGTGGTTACTTAACTGACTGAGCCACCTAGGTGTCCTCAGAAATTGCTGCATTTAAGTATGTTTAATTTATTGTATGTCATTGTATTTCAACAAATTATGAGAAAAAATCTGTTATAACCAATAAATGAATTCAGCAGGGCACAAAGTCAACATACAAAAATTGGTTGCATTTCTGTACACTAATAACAAATGACCACAAAGAGAAATTAAGAAAACAATCCCATTTACTACTGCATCCACAAGAATAAAATATCTAAGAATAAACTTAACCAAGGAGGGAAAACACCTGTACACTGAAAAGTATACGACATTGCTGAAAGAAATTAAAGAAGACACACATAAACGAAAGGATAGGCCCTGCTCATTGATTGGAAAACTTACTACTGTTAAAATGTCCATATACCCACATTCATCTGTGGATTCAGTACAACCCCTGTCAAAATTTCAACATCACTTTTTAGAGAAATAGGACAAACACTTGTAAAATTTGTATGGAATCACGAAAGACCCCTAATATCGAAGCAAACTTGAAACAGAAGAGCAAAGCTGGAGGCATCATGGTCCCTGATTTCAAACTATATTACAAAGCTATGGTAACCAAAACAGAATGATATTGGCATAAAAAACACAGATCAGGGGCGCCTGGGTGGCGCAGTCGGTTAAGCGTCCGACTTCAGCCAGGTCACGATCTCGCGGTCCGTGAGTTCGAGCCCCACGTTGGGCTCTGGGCTGATGGCTCAGAGCCTGGAGCCTGTTTCCGATTCTGTGTCTCCCTTTCTCTCTGCCCCTCCCCCGTTCATGCTCTGTCTCTCTCTGTCCCCAAAATAAATAAACGTTGAAAAAAAAATTAAAAAAAAAAACACAGATCAGTGGAATAGAATAGAGAGCCCAGAAACAAACCCACATATATATCATTAATTTGTTTACGACAAAGGAGGCAAGAATATTCAATAAGGAAAGAACAGGCTCTTCAGCAAATGGTGTTGGATAAACTGGAGAGCCTCATGCAAAAGAACGAAACTGGACCACTGTCTTACACCACAGGCAAAAAGTAACTCAAAATGGACTGAGGACTTAAATGTAAGACCTGAAGCCATAAAGCTCCTAGAAGAAAACATATTGGTCTTGGTAATGATTTTTAGGATTTGACATCAAAAGCAAGAGAACAAAAGCAAGAATAAACAGGGTCTACATCAAACTAAAAACTTGTGCTGGCACAGGAAACCATCAGCAAAATGGAAAGGAAACCGCCTGAATGGCAGAGAATATTTGCAAATCATATATCTGATAAGAGGTAACTATCCCAAGTATATAAAGAACTCAATAGCAAAGAACAAACAGGGAGCCTAGCTCAGCAAGATGGCACCACCCATGCTGTTGTGTCCCTTCTCCAAGTTGCTGGATCTGGTCAGGCTCTCAAATGGCTCTTTAATGCCATCAAAGTTCTATGTTCAGGAGCTGCCACAGGACAGACCTGACTGGCTGAAAGTTGGACTGACCTTGGGTACCTCCACCTCTTGTGGATCTATCTGATCAAACAACATAATAAAGATGTTTTAGAGTATAAAAGAAGATGTAGGTTGGAATAAGTGATTGAAACACTAGTACAATATACTCCGTATAGTGATGGCACCAGTCCTTTTGGATTCACCAACCTGTTGAGTTGTGAACACGAGAGAAAATGTTGCATGTGGACGAATATCCAATTAGCATTTGTGAATGAAGAATAATGAAGTGAAAAAATAAAAACAAAAACAAACAACCTGATTAAAAAAATGGGGAGAAGATCTGAATAGAAATTTTTCCTATGAAGACATACAGATGGCCAACAGGTACGTGAAAAGATGCTGAACATAACTAATCCTAACCTATACAGGATGCATCAGCCAGATCTATTATAGGTACATGAAAAGATGCTGAGCATCACTAATCCCCAGGGAAATAAAAATCAAAACTACAATGAGATATCAACCTCATGCCTCTTAGCATGGATAGTATCAAAAAAACAAGAAACAACAAGTGTTGTTGCGGCTGTGGAGAAGAGGAATCTCTCATGCCCTGTTGGTGGGAATGTAAACTGGTGCAGCCACTCTGGAAAACAGTGTGGAGGTTCCTTGAAAACTTAAAAATAGAACTACCATGTGATTGAGCAATTCTACTTCTGAACATTTATCTGAAGAAAACAAAAACACAAATTTGAAAAGATATACACACCCTCATTTCATTGCAACATGGTTTACAATAGCCAAGACATGGAAACAAGCTAGATGTTCATTGGTGGATGAATGGATAAAGAAAGTGTGCGGTACTGGGCAATGTATGGAAGTGTCACTAGACTGTATGCCTGAAAATAATATAACACTCTGTTAACTATACTAGAATTAAAGTAAGAAAGAAAATAGAATAGAAATTGTGATACACACACACACACACACACACATATTATCCAGCCATAAAAATTAGTGAAATCTTGGACAACTGATGGACCTTGAGGGTATTATGCTAAGTGAAATAAGTCAGACAGAGGAAGATAAATACCATATGATCTCACTTACATGTGGGATCTTAAAAATAAGACAAAACCAAATCAAGCTTATGGATACACAGAACCCATTGGTAGTAGCCTGAGGTGGGTGGTATCCTGGGGAGTGGATGAAAAGGGCACAAGAGTCACAAGGTACAAATTTCTAGGTATAAAATGAATAAGTCAAGGGGGATGTCATGTACAACCTGGTGACTATAGTCAACAAACTATTATATATTTGACAGTAGCTAGAAGAGGGGATCTTGAAAATGCTCATGATGAAAATAGGTTTGTAAGTAAATACTGTGATAGATGTTAACTGAGTTTATTGTGATCACTTTGCAATATATACAAATATTGAATGATTGCATTGTACACCGGCAACTAATACAATGTGATGTCAATTACACTTTAACAAGCTCAACAACAACAACGATGATGATGATGAGGGACAGTGCATCCATAACATTGGCGCAGGTATGAATCACAAGTATCACGGACCCAGATGTGTACTGCGGGCATTCTTAGCCTGTGGCCTCATTGTCAGTGCATTGAGGCTTACGGGGACAATGATAAAATCAACGTTATCAGGAAGAGTGGTTAAGGAATAAACAAGACTGATGACAGAGCCAAAGTGAAAATCGTGACTTCCTATTTTCCTCTATGGCGAAATTACATAAACGGCCTTAGATGCCAAGTGTAGTTTTATCCATCTGAATAAAACAACTCAGGATTGATTATTCCTTCAGGAAGTCTAGACAAATTGTACTTGGCATGATATATGTCATTTATGAAGTAACCGTTTTTCAGAAATCAAAGTTGTCCTGTAAAAGACACGGAAATTTTCAAATATGTCCGATCCAAAGTCAGAACTGTGGGAAGGCATGAAAATGGACCAAGGGAAAAACTTGTATGTGTCTTAGAGCAGAAAGCTTAGTAAACTGAGTTTTCTGAAATTGTACAGAGAAGCTGACTTCTAAGAAATGGAAATTTCGGGAAATACATAAGAGCAAATTCTGTGTCACAATGATCAAAGAATCATGGCTTTGACCCTGCAATCAAGGGCACTTCTTCACCAGCAGGACGATGGTCCCTTTTGTCCCTGCCATCCTGAAGGATCTCCTCAGAGCTCCCTTTATGTCTTTGTTCCTCAGGCTGTAGATGAAGGGGTTCAGCATGGGCGTGACCACCGTGTACATCACCGAGGCTGTTGCACTTGAGTGGGAGTTCTGGGTAGCAGAGGAGATAAGGTACCCTTCCAGGACCGTGCAATAAAATAAGGAGACAACTGAGAGGTGAGACGCACAGGTGGAAAATGCTTTATACTTGCCCTGAGCTGATGGGATTCTACGTAGAGAGGAAATAATCTTAGAGTAAGAGTAAAGGATCCCAGCAAGGGGACCACCGGCCAGCAACACAGTTGAAATATACATCACTGTGTCGTTCAGAAAGGTATCAGAACAGGCAAGCTGGGTCATCTGATTGAGTTCACAGAAAAAGTGAGGGATTTCTGAGTTTGTACAGAAGGACAATCGCAGCACCATTAAGCTTTGTAACAAGGAATTAAGGACACTCGTGATCCAGGACACCAGAGCCAGCAGTCCACAGAGCCGGGGGTTCATGATGACCGTGTAGTGCAGGGGTTGACAGATGGCCACGAAGCGGTCATAGGCCATCACGGCCAGGAGAAAGTTGTCCCAGCCTGCAAAGAGTGTGGAAAAATAGATCTGGCTGATGCATCCTGTATAGGTTATAATTTTAGTCTGTGTCTGTATATTTACCAACATCTTTGGGATGATGGTAGAAGTGACACAAATGTCCACAAAGGACAGGATGGAGAGAAAGAAATACATAGGCGTGTGGAGGTGGGAGGCAGAGCTGACAGCCAGGATGATGAGCAGGTTTCCAAAGACACTGATCAAGTACATGGAGAAGAAAAGTCCAAATATGAGGGGCTGTAATTCTGGTTCATTTGATAATCCCAGAAGAAAAAATTCTGAAATTTGGGTATCATTGCTTGGTCCCATGTGGTGGTGGTGGTGGTGGTGGTGACTAGAAATCAGGGAAAAAAGATTAATGTTAGCACAACCAGACACTAGTAACAGGGCAAAAAGGCTATAAATACAATGACATGTGGGAAAACAATCAGGCATAAAAGAAAGCGATGGGGTGTTTTCTTTACAGGGAGTTCAGAAAGATCTACGCACAAGGTGACATTTGAAGAGAGACCTCATTGAGAGAGACCATGTGGTTATCAGGCTTTTCCCACCTCCAGCTACAGTATTTAGGAAAGAAAGGGTATTAGTGAGGCTCTCGACATCAAGTTATCATTACTCTAAAGAAGATAGAAAAATATCCAAATCCCAATTGGTAACATTCCTATGAATGTGTAAATGTGGCATTCTATTTTAATATGACCATTCTGTCCTGAATTTAGAGAAGTATAAAAAAGCTCAAAAGGAGACAGAGGAAAGGAAGAGGGGGCAGAGAGATCTCATAAGCCCAGGTGGTCCCTGAGAGATTTTGATGACGAGAAATCTTCCTTGGTTCTCACTGCTTTGTAACCCTATCAATAGCCACTTGATGTCCAAGATAACTAATAAAGCAGCAAAAACCAATTTCTCTCAAAGAGAGATGAGTGATATACTGATGGTGTCAAGACACCTTTACGTATGAACATCCACTTGAAATTTGAGTAAAAGGAATGAATCCCCAATGGACAATAGGAAATATACAGCATACAAATTAGTGGGGATTTATCAAGGTGAAATGGTGACAAACTTTCCTAAGTGATATTAGATGCACAATTTTGGAATCGGTAAATGAGCTTTGAATCTTGGATCTACCACGTTGGATTCAAACATTAGCTGTTTGAATTTGGGGAGACAACTAGTTCATTCTAAAATGTTGATATTCTCACTGAAATAGTGGGAGTACTGGTATCCGTCCTCTTAACGTGGTTGACAGATTGAGTGACTATAAATAAAAAGTTCAGCATAGATCCTTCCTGTTAGCATATGAATGGTTATTCTCTTTGTTGAGTTGTGTGTGTATGCATGTGTGTGTGTGTGTGTGTGTGTGTGTGTGTGCATCCACGTGGATTTGTATGTTTGCATGTGCACACATGTTTGATCATAATTCAAAGGCATGTCTATTGTGGACACTAAAAAATATTGGAATCCACTGCTATAATGGGAAAAATAGTTTTAGTAAAAGGCCATTGTCTGCTCATGTGGGAAAAAAGCAGTGTGAATGGAGAGTCCATTATAGGAGCCAGGTTGTCGAGAGAAAATATAGTGAGTGTGGGTGCTGATGTTAAGTCAGACTCCAGGGAGCCCGGGCTGATGACTCCACTTGCCTGGTCATGGTATCCACCTCAGGCCCCTGACCTGATTGTTATTAATGTACCTATTCCCTGTCTATTTGACCACGCTTGTTTTTATGTGTCCCAACAGTGGATGTGGCTGGCCCTTTCCTCACTTTCCTTGGTGGTATTCTTTCCTTTGTTATCTCGGGATAACAACAATAAAACAACAATAAAAACACTCAGATCCCGGTACAGAAAAGCAACATACTTGCCAAAAAAATTGCATATAGGAAGTAAGTGGCTAACAAAGTCTAAAACCTATTCAGCCTCCTTGGTAATAAAATAATGGCTAAAATGTTCCTTGGCATAGCCCTTCATGCGTAGTAAGTCTATATTTTTTTTTTTCTGTTGAATATCAATGGGAGAGTTGATACTGTGATTATATGTCTCACAACCTGCTGTCACAAGGGAGTATTTACCTTCAGGAGCGCATATCCTTCTGACAAATTCAGAACAAGCCAAATGCACCCCAAATGAAAAAAATTGTAAAATGCTCCCACTCCATGCTCGTATCTCCAAGCCTATACTCTGTTTTGCTACCTCCGTAGCTACAAAACTCCTTGGATGTGTTTTCATTTCACTGGAACCACTTTATACCCCTCCCCCCATTCCTTCCTCAGTCTCATCCAACTGGACTTCCACTCTCACCACTCATTGTCAACAATGATCCTTGTATTGCTGAGTCCAATGAACACTTATTTTTAAAAATCTTTTAAGTATAAAAAACAAAAAGTAAAAATACAACAAAAATTAAAAAAGGGGGCTCCTGGGTGGCTCAGTTGGTTGAGTGCCCAACTCTTGGTTTCAGCTCAGATCATCAACTCACGGTTTGTGAGTCAAGTCCTGTGTTGGCTCCACACTGACAAGTGTGGAGCCTGGTGGGAATTTTCTCTCTCTGTCTGCCCCTCCCTGGCTCACTCTCTCTGTCTTTATCTCAAAATATATAAATAAACTTAAAAATTTTTAAAAATAAATTAAGTAAATTATTTTCAAATTTCATAGTCAACTTAGTAAAGAAAAATCTCTCGGCCCTGGGACATGCCAGTTAGGCTCTCAGGTGACCTCAGGGAAAGGTCTCAGGTTCCATTCTCTCTGATGCTTTCCTGAAATACCTGCTGAGCTCTTGGACTCAAGAGTCTATAAGAAGAGCATCTCTGATTGGAGGTCTGGAATTTTCCCTGGATGGTCGATGATGGAAACCAAGGCTCTGTTCCCAGACAGGACAGCAGGAAGGAGCGAAGCATTGGTCCCCCAGCCAGACTTAGGAATCCGAGAGCAACAACCATGTCCTGTCCTGCACAAGGATCACCATGGTTAGGACGGCAGAGGAGATATTTATAGCTCCCTGTGTCTGCTCATTAGGTGCTGTTTCCATTGTTAGTCCCACGCTGGAGCACCTTGTTTCCCTCTGGGCCACTGGTCTGGACAGAAAAGAATTTTTTTTCCTGCTAATTCTCTGTTCCCAGGAGACCAGATTAGAAGTCAGGTGAATCTGACTTTTGTTATTTCTTCTCCATGCTCTTTCTGGCCTTCCAGAGGTCTAACCTCCTTACATCTTACCCCAATTTTGAGTTAACGTTTTCTCCAAATCTAAGACTGAGGGACCTGCCTAACCAGGTCTCATGGACCTCCAAAGTATTGTCTTATGGCAGAGATGACTTCCCGGTTTCTCTAGAAAATTGCTATTCTCCTCTCAATAAGAGAGAGAGAGGTATGTTAATGTGCAATAAGCAAATGGGTACCGTGCTCTTGTGTTCATGATGTTTTTGACTAACCAATGAAGTGATTCATGCTGGTGACACAAATTGAGAGCTGCCATTTGGTGCTCCATGTAAAAAGTTTGTTAATTATATGATATATTTAAATCTTTTTATGCACCATACACTGAGCTCAGGAACCTATGGGGATTCCTTATTTCATTTTTACAAAATCCACTCTTCTTAAAAAAAAATTAGATTTTTTTTAGTTCACATACAGTGTAATACTGGTTTCAGGAATAGAATTTGGTGATTCTTCACTTACTTAAAACACCCACTGCTCATCTCAAAGCATCCTGCTTTATCCCTGTCACCCATCTAGCCCATCCCCCACTTTCTTCCCTCCTTCATCCCTCATTTGTTCTCTGTAGTTAAGATTCTCTTCTGGTTTGTTTCCCTTTCTTCTCTCCCCAACCCAAATGTGGGTGGAGCTAGAATGCATTATGCTGAGCAAAGTAAGCCAATCAGAGAAAGACAAATACTGTATCATTTCACTCATGTGGGATTAAAGAAAAGTCCACTCTTATTAAAGTAAAGTTCTAAAAGTGGGGCTCAGAAGTGTGGAATGACCTGCCCAGAGTTATGAACTAGGGCAGAAAGATCTTTGACTGGAAATCCACCAAGATATTTCCAGTTCTCAAGCGCTAGGTCAGTGGCTCTCAACCAAGGGCGATTTTGCTTTCAGACAACACTTGACAAGATAAGGGAGAAATTTTTGGTTGTCATAACTAGGGAGGTCCCACTGGCACCTAGTGGGTTCAGGCCAGGAATGCTGCCCCATGTCATACAGTGCACAGGACGGCCCCCACCACAGAGAATTATCTAGCACAGTGTCAACAGTGGAGAAGTTGAGAAACACCACTCTAGACCAGAACTTCTCCAACATTAATGTATTTATGAATCACTTGGGGATCCTGTTCAAATCTGGACTCTGATTTGGCAGGGCATGGGTGGGGCTCAGAGATCCTGTAATTGTAACCATTTCTCAGTAGGTACTGATGCCACCCATCTGGTCTGTGGACCCATCTTTGAGTAGTAAGGCTATTTTAGTAGTAAGGTATTTTTAGATCTTTCCTACCAAGAACTGGAGCTCTACCTCCAGGTCTGAGGTTAGGTGGTCCAATGATGGACTCAGTAGGCGAGCTTGTGCATGCTCAAGTTTATACGTGTCTCTTGAGTATTTCCCTCATGAGCTGTGCTGCCTTTGGGGAGGGATGATGCCAGATAGAAGAGATGCACAGGGCAAGGTATGGGGAGAGGGTGTGGAGCTTCCATTCCTTCTGCAGGCATGCCACTCTACCTGTCTCCATGTGTTCACCAACCTGAAAACTCTCTGAACCCTCCTTTTGGGTTTTATGGAAGCTTCATGATGTAGATACAACTGATTGTATCATTGGCTATTGCTGCTTAGATTCAATCTCCAGAGACTCTCCCATCCCTACAGGTCAGGGGGTGGCATGTGAAGTTCATATTCTAGTCATATGATTAGTCCTCCTGGCAAGCAGCCCCTCTCCTCAGATGTTTTCCCAAAGTCACTCCATTATCCTGACAGAAGACATTTTTCTTTTAAAGTTTATTTATTTATTTTGATGGAGAGAGAGAGAGAGAGGGAAAACATCCTCATGTTAGAGGGGCAGGGGCAGAAAGGGAGAGGGCAAGGGAGAATCCCAAGCAAGCTCCACACTGTCAGAGCAGAACCCAATGTGAGGTTCCAACTCTTGAATGGTGAGATCTTGACCTGAGTTAAAATTATGAGTTGATGCTTCACTGACTGAGCCACCCAGGTGCCCCTCTGATGGAAGACGACTTTATAACTCTCATCACTTACGATATTGGAAGAATTTTAGGAGCTATGGATCAGAAATGGGGATGTAGACCAGATATATATATATATATATATATATATATATATATATATATATATATATATATATTTTTTTTTTTTTTTTAATTTAAATCCGAGTTAGTTGACATATAGTATAAAAATGATCAGAAATAGAATTTAATGATTCATTACTTATATAGAACCCCAGGGCTCATCCCGGCATTGCCCTCCTTAATGCTCACCACCCATTGAGCCCATTGCATCACCCACCACCCCACAAGCAACCCTGTTTGTTCTCTGTATTTAAGACTGTCTTTAGTTTTGTCTTGCTCTCTGTTTTTATCTCATTTTTGCTTCCTTTCCCCTATGTTCACTCATTCCACATGAGTGAAGTTATTTGTCTTTCTCTGACTGACTTATTTTGCTTAGGATAATACCCTCTAGTTCCATCCACGTTGTTGTAACTGGCAAGATTTCGTCCTTTTTTTTTTTTTTAAATTTTTTTTCAACGTTTTTTATTATTTATTTTTGGGACAGAGAGAGACAGAGCATGAACGGGGGAGGGGCAGAGAGAGAGGGAGACACAGAATCGGAAACAGGCTCCAGGCTCCGAGCCATCAGCCTGGAGCCCGACACGGGGCTCGAACTCACGGACCGCGAGATCGTGACCTGGCTGAAGTCGGACGCTTAACCGACTGCGCCACCCAGGCGCCCCGATTTCGTCCTTTTTGATTGACGAGTAATATTCCATTGTATATATACACCACATCTTTTTTTTATCCATTCATCAGTCAGTGGGCATTTGGGCTTTTTCCATACTTTGGCTATTGTCAATAGTGCTGCTATAAACATTGGGGAGCATGTGCCCCTGGCACTTTTGAACCCTTTGGATAAATGCCTAGTTGTGCAATTGCTGGGTCATAGGGTAGTTCTATTTTTAATTTTTTGAGGAATCTCCATCCTGTTTTCCAGAGGGGTTGCACCAGTTTGCATTCCCACCAGCAGTGCAAAAGTATTCCTCTTTCTCCACATCGTGGCCAACAACTTATGTTGCCTGAGTTGTTAATGTTAGCCATTCTGACAGGTGTAAGGTGGTATCTCACTGTGGTTTTGATTTGTATTTCCATGATGATGAGTGATGTTGAGCATTTTTTCATGTGTCTGTTAGCCATCTGGATGTCTTCTTTGGAGGAGCGTCTATTCATGTCTTTTGCCCATCTCTTCACTGGATTATTTGTTTTTTGGGTGTTGAGTTTGAGAAGTTCTTTATAGATTTTGGATACTAGCCCTTTATCTCATACATCGTTTGCAAATATCTTCTCCCATTCCATCAGTTGCCTTTTAGTTTTGTTAATTGTTTCCTTCACTGTGCAGAAGTATTTTTTATCTTGATTGGGTCCCAATAGTTCATTTTTTCTTTTGTTTCCCTTGCCTCCAGAGACATGTCAAGTAAGAAGTCGCTGCGGCTGAGGTCAAAGAGGTTGTTGCTTGTTTTCTCCTCTATGACTTTGATGGCTTCCTGTCTTGTGTTTAGGTCTTTCATCCATTTTGAATTTATTAATGTGTATGGCGTAAGAAAGTGATCCAGGTTCATTCTTCTGCATGTCACTGTAGAGTTTTCCCAACCCCATTTGCTGAAGAGTCTCTCTTTTTTCCAATGGATATTCTTTCTTGCTTTGTCAAAGATTAGTTGGCCATACATTTGTGGGGCCATTTCTGGGTTCTCTGTTCTGTTCCATTGATCTATGTGTCTGTGTTTGTGCCAGGACCATACTGTCTTGATGATTATAGCTTTGTAATACAGCTTGAAGTCCGAAATTGTGATGCCTCCAGCTTTGATTTCCTTTTTCAGGATTGCTTTGGCTATTTGGGGTCTTTTCTGGTTCCATACAAATTTTAGAATGGTTTGTTCTAGGGACACCTGGGTGGCTTAGTTGGTTAAGCATCTGACCTTGACTCAGGTCATGATCTTGCAGTTCATGGGTTTGACCCCCACATTAGGCTCTGTGCTGACAGCTCAGAGCCTGGAGCCTGCTTCAGATTCTGTATCTCTCTCTCTCTCTCTCTCTCTCTCTCTCTCTCTCTCTCTCTCACACACACACACACACACACACACACACACTGTCTCTCTTTCAAAAATAAATAAACATTAAAAAAGGATTGTTTGTTCTAACTCTGTGAAGAATGCTGGTGCTATTTTGATTTGGATTGCATTGAATTTATAGATTGCTTTGGGTAGAATTGATATTTTAACAATATTTGTTCTTCCAATTCAGAGGCATGCAATTTTTTCAGGGTTTTTTTGTGCCTTATTCAATTTCTTTCATAAGCTTGCTATAGTTTTCAGTGTATAGATTTTTTATTTCTTTGGTTGGGTTTATTCCTAGGTATTTTATGGTTTTTGGTGAAATTGTAAATGGGATCAATTCTTGATTTCTCCTTCTTTGGCTTTATTTTTGGTGTATAGAAATGCAACTTATTTCTGTACGTTGATTTTATGTCCTGCGACTTTGCTGAATTCATGTATCAGTTCTAGCAGTATTTGGGTTTTCCACATGGAGTATCATGTCATATGGGAAGAGTGAAAGTTTGACTTCCTCCATGCCCATCTGGATGCCTTTTATTTCTTTGTGTTGTCTGATTGCTGAGGCTAGGACTTCCAACATTATTTTGAATAACAATGATGAGAGTGGACATCTCTGTCATGTTCCTGATTTAGGGGGAAAGCTCTAAGTTTTTCCTCATTGAGGATGTTATTAGCAGGGGGTATTTCCTGTATGGACTTTATGATACTGAGGCATGATCCTTCTATCCCTACTTTCTTGAGGGTTTTTAACAAGAAAAATGCTGTAGTTTGTCAAATCTTTTTTTCTGCATCTATTGATAGGATTATGTTTTTTATCTTTCTTTTATTAATGTGATGTAACACATTGATTGATTTGTGGACATTGAAGCAGCCCCGCATCTCAGGAATAAATCCCACTTGATCGTGGTGAATAATTCTTTTAATGCATAGTTGGATCCGGTTTGGTAGTATCTTGTTGAGAATTTTTCCATTGATGTTCATCATGGAAATTGGTCTGTAGTTCTCCTTTTTGGTGGGGTCTTTGTCTGGTTTTGGAATCAAGGTAATGCTGGCTTCATAGAAAGAGTTTGGAAGTTTTCCTTCCATTTCTATTTCTTGGAGCAACTTCAAAGGAATAGGTGGTAACTCTTTAAATGTTTGATAGAATTCCCCTGGATAGCCATCTGGCCATGGACTCTTGTTTGTTAGTATATTTGTGATTATTGATTCAGTTTCTCTACTGGTTATGGGTGTGTTCAAATTTTCTATTTTTTCCTGTTTCAGATTTTGTAGTTTATGTATTTCTAGGAATTTATCCATTTCTTCCAGATTTCCCAATTTGTTGGCATATAATTTCTCCTAATATTCTCTTATTATTGTTTGTATTTCAGCAGTATTGGTTGTGATCTCTCCTCTTTAATTCATGATTTTATTTATTTGGGTCCTTCCCTTTTTCTTTTTGATCAATCTGGTTAGGGGTTTATCCATTTTGTTAATTCTTTCAAAGAACCAGCTCCTAGTTTCATTAATCTGTTCTACTGGTATTTTGGTTTCTATGTCATTGATTTCCTCTCTAATCTTTATTATTTCCCTTCTTCTTCTGGTTTTGGGCTTTATTTGCTGTTTTTTTTTTCTTCCCAGCTCTTTTAGGTATAAGGTTTGGTTGTGTATTTGAGACCTTTCTTCCTTCTTTAGGAAGGCCTGGATTGCTATATACTTCTCTCTTATGACTGCCTTTGCTTCATCGCAGAGATTTTGGTCTGTGGTGTTTTCATTTTCATTGACTTTCATGTACTTTTTAATTTCCTCTTTAATTTCTTGGTTAATCCATTCATTCTTTAGTAGGATGTTCTTTCATCTCCAAGTATTCACGGTCTTTCCAAATTTTTTTTCTTGTGGTTGATTTCGAGTTTCATAGCATTGTGGCGTGAAAATATGTGATGTATGATCTGGATCTTTTTGTACTTGTTGAGGGCTGATTTGTGTCCTAGTATGTGACCTATTCAGGAGAATAGGTGTGTACTTGAGAAAAATGTGTATTCTGCTGCTCTAGAATGAAATGTTCTGAATATATCTGTTAAGTCCATCAGGTCCAGTGTGTCATTCAAAGCTATTGTTTCCTTGTTGATTTTCTGCTTACATGACCTGTCCATTGTTGTTATTGGGGTGTTGAAGTCCCCTACTATTATGGTATTCTTATCAGTGAGTTTCTGTATGTTTGTGATTAATTGGTTTATACATTTGGGTGTCCACGATGGGGGCATAAATAGCTACAATCGTTAGATCTTCTAGGTGGACAGACCCCTTAATTATGGTATAATGCCTTTTTTTCAACTCTTGTTACAGTCTTTATTTTAAAATCTAGTTTGTCTCATGGAAGTATTGCTGCTTCAGCTTTCTTTTGACAGTCATTGGCATCATAGATTGTTCTCCATCCCCTTACTTTCAGTCTGCAGGTGTCTTTAGGTCTAAAATGGGTCATTTGTGAACATCATAAAGAGGGATCTTGCTTTCTTATCCATTCTGATACCCTATGTCTTTTGAATGGAGCATTTAGTCCATTGACATTTAGAGTGAGTACTGAAAGATATGAATTTAGTACCATGTGTTGCCTGTAGAGTTGGTGTTTCTGGTGATGTTCTCTGGTCCTTTCTAGTCTGTGTTGTTTTTGGTCTTTTTTTGTTTTGTTTTGTCTTTCTCCAGTCAAGGAGTCCCCCTTAAAATTTCTTTCAGGGCTGATTTAGTGGTCATAAACTCCTTTGGTTTCTGTTTTTCTGGGAAACTCTTCATCTCTCCTATTTTCAAAGACAGCCTTGCTGGATAAAGAATTCTTGGCTGCATAGTTTTCCCATTCAGCACATCAAATATATCCTGCCATTCCTTTATGGACTGCCAAATTTCTGTGCATAGGCCTGATGTGAACCTGATCGGTCTTCCCTTATAGGTTAAGGACTTTTTCCCCTTGCTGCTTTCATAATCTTTTCTGTGTATTTTGCAAATTAGACTATGATATGCCTTGTTGATGGTCGGTTTTTGTTGAATCTAATGGGAATTCTCTAAGCCTCTTGGATTTTGATGTCTGTGTCTTTCCCCAGGTTAGGTAAGTTTTCCATTATAATTTGGTCATATAAACCTTCTGTCATTTTTCTCTCTCTCCATCTTTTGGGATTCCTGTGATTTGGATGTTATTCTCTTATAATAAGTCACTGAGTCTTGTATTGTGATCTTTTGCCTTTGTTTCCCTCTTTTTTTCTGCTTCATTATTCTCCATAATTTTATCTTCTAAATAGCTGATTCCCTCTTCTGCTTCATCCATCCTTGCCATCGTGGCATCCTTTTGAGATTACTTCTCATTATAGCTTTTAAAATTTTAGCCTGTCTAGATTTTGTTTCTTTTATCTCCACAGAAAAGGATTCTCTGGTGTCTTCTATGCTTTTTTCAACACCAACTAGTATTCTTATTGTGGTTCTAGATTATAGTTCAGACATCTTTCTTATATCTGTATTGATTAAGTCCTTGGCTATCATTTCTTCCTGTTTTTTGTTTTGGGATGAATTCCTTCATTCTTTCATTTTGGAGGTAGAAAAAAATTAAAAGATTAAAATGAAAAAATTAAAAACAAAACAAAAAATCAAATAAAGAAAGTTAGATCCTAGTGTGTTTTGGTTTGCTTATTGAAATAAGCTTGATAGAATAGAGATAAGTGGGAAAGGAAGTGGAAAAAAAGGTAAGAAAAATGAAAAAATTAAAAACATTTATGTAATAGAATAGAATAAAGAAACGGAAATAGAATAAAAAATTTAAAAAATAAAAAATAAAGTAAAAAATAATTTCCTTTCTTTATCCAAGTTATAGTTAGAAAAGAAAGAATAAAAAAACAATTTAAACAAAAACAGAAACAAAGAAAATGAACAAAAATGAACCAGCAAACAGAATGAAACCCAAATGGGGTTTCACCTAGTTTCCCCTAGAACTGAAACTAGGAAGTACTCTATAGTCTGTACACTAAGCAGGTGGAGTGACTGGGGGATGGGCTTGGAGGGTGCAGTTGGCAGAGCTTTTTGTAATGGCTTTGTTCTCCATTAGGTTGTGATGCTTGGCTTATTGTGGTGGATCCAGGTGTGAGAGATGGAAATTGTTTCCACCCGCTTCCCTAGTTTCTGTGGCAGGAACTTCGTGCTCTCATCCACCTGCGATCAAGAACCTCTCCTTTCTCAGGCCTCTGCCCACTCCTCCTCTCTACCCTGTCCCTGTCCAAGCTGCCTGCCTGTCAGGCAGCACCTCCCTCCAGAGTTTAATCTCAGATGGGGTTGTGTTTCAAAACTTCACACTTTAGAGACCCTTGTGTCTTTGACCCACTCTGACTCTCTGGGGGAGGATCTCACTGAACAATGACTGGGTGCTGGTTTGTCTCACAAAATGTTCATGTGACTGTGCAGTGATAGAGTTTCAGAGATTTTGGCAAATCACAACATACAGCCGGTGCCAGATGTCACTGCACTCTGGCGTCTTTGTCCCAGTACCAGCAAATGTGGCTGCTCTCCAGGTTCTGCTGGGACCTTTGCCGATGGGGAGGCCGTATGGCCTCTACCAAATGCACTCCAAGCAGGGGGATGACTTCTTCCTGTGTGTGACACCCCTCAGGCCCACTCCTGATCCTGGGGATTCATCTTGCTTCCTCACCAGAGCACCCTCAGACACTGAGCTCCAAAACTTCAGACTCTGCACTCCACTGTATACAGAATCCCGATGGTACCAAAACCCTCTCTTTTCTTTGTGCCAATAGTTCGATTGTCCATTCCCCTGAAAGTGTTTTCACTCTTTCTCTCTCTTTCTTTCCAGCTGCTTTTCTTGCACCATCCTGATGTGCTGTTCTCTTCCCCTTTCCCTTTTTCTCTCTGTCTTCTCCCTGCAAATGGCTCCCTACCCTCTGCAGCTTTTTTTTCTCCCCCGGTTCACCTCTCTGCCCCACGCATCTGCTGAGTTCTGTGGCTCGAGTCATGCAGACTGTTGTGTTAATCATCGGATCCATTTCCTAGGTGTTCAAAATGGTTTCGTGCTGATTTAGCTGTGTTTCAGGGATGAGACAAGCTCAGGGTCTCCATGCTGCTCTGCCACCTTAACTCCTCTCCCCAAATATATATTTTTATTACAAATCCTAAGACCACAGTTATAAATGTAATACTGGATGAATCCTTAATTGGATTTCTCTCATGATACTTCCAGTTCTCAAACCTCAGCACCATGGTTTTCAATCAGGCATGATTTTGCCTCTGTGGATATTTGGCCGTGTCTTAAGGGATGCTGTCAAACCTCTATAACCCAAAGGACAGCACCCAGCACAAATATTTACCCAGCTCCAAATGTCAACAGTGAGTAGGTGAAAAATACAGCTCTATCTTCATTGTGTGTACAAACCACCAAAGTTTGTAGTTAAAATGCCCTGACCTGATTCATCAGGTCTCCGGGATTCCAGGGAGTTTGTCCTTCTACAAACAACCAGGTGGTGATGATATTGCATGTTCTGATCTATGGATCACAGGTAGAGAGCAAGTCCGTGCTCCTGTGTTAGAGTCACATGTAGGTAGTTTTAGGTCTTCTCCACCAAGAATCTTCTGTGTTTGTCATTTTGAAAGAAAAATTGTTTTCTTTTAATATTTATTTTTATTTTGAGAGAGAAGGAGAGAAAGAGAGAGAGAGAGAGAGAGACAGAGAGAGAGAGAGAGAGAGAGAGGCTCTAGGCTGTCATCATAGAGACAGCTGTTGGGCTTGATTTCACTAACCATGAGATCATGACCTGAGCCAAGGTCAAGAGTTGGACAGTTAACTGACTGAGCCACCCAGGTGCCCCTGAAAGAAATGTTTTTCACACAATTCTATAGGTGTTGATGAATTCTATGGTCAATGAGTGACATCAATTATTTTATATTTGAAAAAAAACACTTTGTAGGCTTCCAAAGGTGTCCCAATCCAAAGAACTTTTGAAAATATTTGTTTACAGAGCAAGGGGAATGTGGCCAGTAGGTGGCATAAAGCTGCTAATCACTGATCTTTATATAAAAAAGATTGGCCTGGATTATCTGGATGGAACTAGTGTAATCACAGGTGTCCTCTAAATGTGGGAGGGGGAGGACAAAGATTTGGAATCAGAGAGACATTTTCAGACTCTACGCTGTTGGCTTTGACGTTGGAAGAAGGGCCATAAGACAAGAAATGCAGGTAGCCACTAAAAAGGGAAAAAGGAAATGGAGTGAATTCTCCTCTAGAGTGTCCAGAAGGATCACAGCCCTGCAGACCTCTTGATATTAGCCCAATGCGACCCATTTCAGGCTTCTGACCTTCCACAAACTTCGGATAAATCTTTGTGTTAAGCCACGAGTGTGATCATTTGTTTCTGCAGCAACAGGAATTGATTACAGACATTTATTTGGAAAAATATTGCTTGTAGGAACAGAGTTTGAGCATTTCAGCTCATTCAGTGAACTTTCCCTCGGGTCAAGGCATTTGGTATGGACATCCCACATTAAATGGAAAGAGAAAACTAGTTTTAGTTTGGAGATATATTGCCTCATTCGCTGGACAGTGATATCCCACTGCATAAATGTAAACGTGGTTTTGACTCGGAGGCCTTTGAAAATTTGAGATTGAAAACATTTCCCTATTAAAATTAAGGCCTTTCATTCTACTTTAAACTTTTGTGTCAAAATTCTACATTCTTTCTATTTTATGTTGATTCGAATGTTTATTCTTTTCATTTTTATCCCCTCCAACTTACAGGTTTTCTTTCAACATAACAGATGGGATTTCAATAACTCTCTTATGTCTACTCGTACGTGTGTGGATATATTTATTTGACAGAAACATGTATACAAATGTACACACACATATACATACTCAGACTCCTAACCTTGAACATTTTCTTTGGACTCGACAAAGTGCTTCTACACGTTTCATTTATTCCTGACACCACCTGCCTGAAGTTAGGGTTCATTGCCCCACATTCCCTTCAGAAATAGGGAAATTGAGGCTCAGGGTGATGAAATGTTAACAATAACATGACAAAGCAGTTAAAACTTACTGTGCATCTTTTTGAATTATACCCAAAGGGAGTCATGTAGTATATAATCTTTTTTTTTAACATTTCACCTTTTATTAAGGCGAGTGTGTGCAAATAATTTCATACAACCAGATCTCTTCATGAACTTTCAGCTTAAAACGTTTTTACAAAAAAAAGGTGTTTTATAAAAGTTTAAATTTTATTTGAATCCAAGTTAGTTAACATATAAGGTGATAATGATTTCAGGAGTGGAATTTAGTGATTCATCACTTATATATAACACCCAGCGCTCATCTGAACATGTGCCCTCCTTTATGCCCATCATTCATTTAGTCCACCCCCCCCACCCACCTCCCCTCCAGCAACCCCCAGTTTGTTCTCTGTATTTAAGAATCTCTTATGGTTTGCCTCCTTCTCTCTTTTTATCTTATTTTTCCTTCATTTCCCTTATGTTCATCTGTTTTTTTTTCTTAAATTCTACATATGTGGAACCATAGGATATTTCTTTTCTTCTGAATTATTTTGCTTAGCATGGTACTTTCTGGTTCTGTCCACGTGTTGCAACTGGCAATATTTCATTTCTTTTGATCGCTGAGTAATATTCAATTATATATATATGTATATATATATACACATATATGTGTATATATATATACATATATATATATATATACACATATATATGTATATATATGTGTATATATATATGCGTATATATATATGTGTATACACACACACACACACACACATACGACACATCATCTTTATTCGTTAAACAGTTGATGGACATTTGGGCTCTTTCCATAATTTGGCTATGGTTGATAGTGCAGCTATAAACATTGGGATGCATGTGCCCCTTTTAATTAGCATTTTTGTGTCCTTTGGATAAATACCTCGTGGTGCCATTGCTGGGTTGTAGAGTAACTCCAGTTCTTATTTTTGAGGAAACTTCATCTTATTTTCCAGAGTGGCTGCACCAGCTTTCATTCTCACTAGCAGTGCAAAAGCATGCCCCTTTCTAGGAAATCTCTTTCAAGAAGGCTTTGGGAGACACCTGGGTGGCTCCATCAGTTGAGCATCCAACTCCAGCTTAGGTCATGATCTGACGGTTTGTGAGTTCGAGCCCCACATCGGGTTCTGTGCTGACAGCTCGGAGCCTGGAGCCTGCTTCGGATTCTGTGTCTCCTTCTCTCTCTCTGCCCCTCCTCTGCTTGCGCTGTCCCCCAAATAAATAGATATTAAGAAAAGAGAAGGTTTGGGATCACCATTGTCACCTCTCCTATATTGAAATGCAACTGGACTCAATTCCATGAAACTTTCATCTCCTTCATAAATAGTATGTCGCTCTTCTGTTCCATCTCCTGGTCCTACTTGGCACTCATCAAGTGGGTTGTGGGATGCCCCTCAGGAGGGCGTCTGCAACAAGGACAAAGTGTGAGCAGTGGCACAGAGGCCAGGGTGTCCCCTTTCTGTGTCCTTTGCTGCAGGAGTCTCACCCCTCGCCCTGCAGAGACAGTCCCATGTTTCCCTATAAACTTAATTTTTGTATGCCTCCTGTAATTCAGCAAATTGTATACATTAAATATATGCAGCTTATCATATGCAATTGTACTCCAGTGAATCATAGTTTTAGGGGAGACATGGACATTTTCAGGAAGAAACAGGAACACAAGGAAATAGGAAACATAAGTATGCCAATGATTTTTGGCCCCAGTGATAGACCCCCCGACACACGGATGCCAGTCTCACATCGTCAATAAGCAAATGTGTAGCAGGAAAACATTCGTTTGCATAGTAACAGATGCATGACTGAAATTTTGCTTCATCTCTGACTCTGTGGTCATATTATGTCAAATTATTTCTTGGAATTTGTGTTTCTATGTAGACTACACCTGGAGACATGTATCTGATTATCACTTTTTTTTTTTTCAACGTTTATTTATTTTTTGGGACAGAGAGAGACAGAGCACGAACCGGGGAGGGGCAGAGAGAGAGGGAGACACAGAATCGGAAACAGGCTCCAGGCTCTGAGCCATCAGCCCAGAGCCCGACGCGGGGCTCGAACTCACGGACCGCGAGATCGTGACCTGGCTGAAGTCGGACGCTTAACCGACTGCGCCACCCAGGCGCCCCCTGATTATCACTTTTGCTAGTGATTACGTGAACACTGAATAAGAAAACAGTATCCTAAGGAGGAGAATAAAGCCCAATGACTTGTTATAAAACACACCATAGGTTAAAGTCTACATTTTCAGGAAGAACAGATATCTAAAGGAATGATGGACACAGAAATGGTGAGTTGTCCTTTCAGACTTTCGTCTCTTATGGAATTTTATAATTTGGGCCAAATGTGTTTTTTTCCATCGTGTAGTACAACTCATGATTATTTTTTAGTAAAACAAAAGAAAAATTGCTCAGGATGATATATTTCATTTAAGAAGAGGGTATTCTTAACAAATCTATAGAATCTCACAGAATAAATGGGAATTTCCAATATCGTCCAAAATTGGGAATGAATTCAGAAGAGTAGGAAAACAACTAAGGGAAACACTATTAAACACCAGAGCGCAGAAAGGGTAATACAGTATGTTACCTAAAGTGTACAGAGAAGTTGATGTCGAAGAAAGAGATGTTCCAGGAAATCAATAGAAGTAGCAACTTCTACGTCCACAATCTGATCAAAGAATTGCCATTTCTGGCTCTCAAGCTTTGAGTTCTGCCATCAGGTGCAATTGCCCCAGGGCAATTGGTCCTTTCATAGTTTCCTTTCCAAAGGATTTTTTCAGAGCCCTCTTTATATCTCTGTTCCTCAGGCTGTAGATGAAGGGGTTCAGCATGGGTGTGACCACCGTGTACATCACCGAGGCCATGGCAGCCGAGTAGGAGCTCTGGGTAGCAGTGGAGCTAAGGTACACACCTAGGCTTGTACAGTAAAATAAGAAGACCACAGAAAGGTGGGATGCACAGGTGGAAAATGCTTTATACTTGCCCTGAGTTGATGAGATGCCACATATGGAAAAAACTATCTTAGAATAAGAGTAAACGATCCCAGCAAGGGGGCCCCCACCCAGCAACCCAGCTCCAAAATACATCACCATGTCATTAAGAAAGGTGTCAGAACAGGCAAGTTGGACCACCTGTTTAATTTCACAGAAGAAGTGAGGGATTTCCAAGTCTGTACAGAAGGACAGTCGCAGCACCACTGAGGTTTGTAACAAGGAATGCAGGACACTCATGATCCAAGACACCAGAACCAGCAGCCCACAGAGCCGGGGGTTCATGATGACCGTGTAGTGTAGGGGGTGACAGATGGCCACGAAGCGGTCATAGGCCATCACGGTCAGGATGTAGTTGTCCAATCCTGCGAAGAGTAGGAAAAAATACATCTGGGTGATGCAGTCCTCATAGGTTATGACTTTGCTCTGGGTCTGGATGTTCCAGAGCATCTTTGGGACGGTGGTGGAGGTGAAGCAAATGTCTACAAAGGACAGGTTGGCCAGGAAGAAGTACATGGGGGTGTGGAGGTGGGAGTCAGAGCTGACGGCCAGGAGGATGAGCAGGTTCCCAAACACAGTGATCAGGTACATGGAGAGGAAAAGCCCAAATATGAGGGGCTGGAATGCTGGTTCCTCTGAAAATCCCAGAAGAAGAAATTCTGAAATGGCTGTAAGGTTCCTTGGCTCCATGGGTTGGAGATGACTACCAGGATACAGAGAAATAAATCACTAATGTTCACACAAGCTATTAACCTAGCGTGAGAACTACCATTTATACTTTAGAGTCAGGAAATACGTTTCCTTTAAAAAATTTTTAAATATATTTTATCCTCAAATTGGTTTCCATACAGCACCCAGCGCTCATCCCAACAGGCGCCCTCCTCAATGCCCATCACCCACTTTCCCCTCTCTCCCACCCCCATCAACCCTGAGTTTGTTCTTTGTATTTAAGAGTCTCTTATGGTTTGCCTCCCTCCCTTTCTGTTTCTAACTCCCCCCCCCCCCCCGTGCTTTCCCCTATCCCATGGTCTTCTGTTAAGTTTCTCAAGATCCACATATGAGTGAAAACAATATAGGTATATGGTCTCAACCCCATTAGGGCATCCCTAGCACCATTTCTTATTAAAAATTCCATTTCTACTCTCAATCGGCTCCTTGAGCATAATGTATGGTCTTGTTTTATGGAGAATATTTTTTACTCCTTTAGAGAGTACATACTGATTATTGATCATGTTCAAGGCACTGTATATGCAATGAATATAGGGTGCTGAAAACCAAAATTTCTTATCATCCTAGAATGGGGAAAGAACGATAAGCAAATAAAAATAATCAAAAAACATGTCAGATGGTGACAGGGGCTGTGAAGAAAAGGATGACATTTGAACAGGACCTTGAGGGAGATAGGAAGGAAGCTGAGGTGATCTCAGAAAGTGTGTGCCCAGCAGGGGCAAAGGTCTGTGCAAAGGGCCTGAGGAAGGGGCTTGTTTCAGAAAATCATGTGTCAAAAGAAAGCCAGGTGTCAAGGGGAAAGAGCCAGGAGGAGTGGGGTGAGAGGTGGTGGCAGTGTGTGTTGAGGAATGGAGAGGCCACCCCACAACAGCTGACACTTAAAGACACAGCAAATCCCTCACTTATGAGTTTTTTGAAGGACTTTATTAATTTTGTTATAAAAGTGTCTTGTGAGTTGAAATGGACATCCCCATTAATAACTTCTGTTGACTGAGTTCTGGCCCCTGTCAATAAGAATTACCTTGGAATATGTGAGCCCTGGCATCCCTGCTCTGAGGATTAACCTCAGTTCACAACACACACACACACACACACACACACACACACACACACCATGACCCACTATGGCCTCGTGGGCTACTGACTGTCATGCCTTTATCACACCCAGCTACACTAGTTAGGCCAGCAATAGATACACCTCAAGCTGGCCAGATCTTGTTATCTGTCCCCTACAGAATGGGGAAATGGTACCCAGAAATTCCTACGGGCAAATAAACTTGGGGCTCCCCATCAGTATGCTCATTTTCTACTTCACATAAATTCAAAGAAAACATGGACAATCTGTTCAGTAAACAGAGAGAAAAGAGAGAAATGAAATGGGCATGAGGAGGAAACCACAAAAGACTCTTAAATACAGAGGACAAACTGAGGGCTGCTGGAGGGGAGGTGGGTGAGGGGATGGGCTAAATGGGTGAGGGGTATTGAGGGCGCTTGTTGGGATGAGCGCTGGGTGTTGTATGTAAGTGACGAATCCGTAGTATCTACTTCTGAAACCAATACTACACTGTATGTTAACTAATTCAGAAGTTGGGCTATTTTGAAATCAAGGAGCTGAAGGCTTGCTTTCCTTCTGGCTGGTCTGCATGTATTTGACCGATTGATTTATATGGCCAGGTTTTGGATGAAGCAAGTTTCTTTCTCACTCTTCTTATGTGGCACCTTTTCTTTGTTATTCGCGTTCTTTGGGTTTTTATCTTTTTTGACAAGACACTGTAGAGCGTTTGAGAAAATAACAGGAAGGATTTACCTTTCACACCCATCTCCCAGGAAAGCCTGAGATGGGCTGCCATGTTGATTGGGGACGGAACTTCTTAACTGGCAGTGGAAGGGGCACTCTCTAATCATGCTGGCAGAAATGGGAAGTGTGGAAAGATGGGGAAGCAATCTGGAGGCAGCTATAAATATTCAAAATACAGATTTTCTTCACCTTAGGGTTTCTCAATCTGTGCTCTGCTTGACATTCTGGGCCACATCCTCCTCTGTGGTGGTATCTACCTGGGAATTCTACGGTGTTTAGCAGCATCCTTGACGGCCGCCTGCCCCTCCCAGCCTCACAGTGACAAATATCTGCATATCACTTCAGCGTTTCCTGGGGGACAAGATTGCCCCAGGTTGAGAAGCATGGTCTTAACTTAATAGTCCCCAAATATTTCCATAGCAGTGATATATTAAGAAAAAATATGAATGACCGTTGCATGTGTGAGTTGCACAGCAACGTCTTGACGGTGACACAGATGTTGAAATAAGGAGCCAGCATTGTATTAGTGGATGGGAGGCAAGTCCACGAAGAATTATTAAGAATGGAGGAAAAAGGGGAGGGGTGCCTGGGTGGCTCAGTCAGTTAAGCGTCCAACTTCGGCTCAGGTCATGATCTCACGGTTTGTGAGTTCAAGCCCCGCGTGGGGCTCTGTGCTGACAGCTAGGAGCCCGGAGCCTGCTTCGGATTCTGTGTCTCTCCATCTCTCCGCCCCTCCCCTGCTCATGCTCTGTGTCTCTCTGTCTCTCAGTAATAAATAAAAACGTTAAAAAAATTAAAAAATAAAAAAAAAGAAAGAAGGAAAAAGGGACACAAGGTAGAAGAAAAGGCCTCACTGAAACATAAAGATGTGCATAGCATCTTATTGAAGCATTTGTATGCAAGTGTGTGAATATGTATACATGCATAAAGTAGAAAATTTTAAAAGAAACTAAGAACTTCTGGAACAAAGATTATCAGTGAGAATGACATTCTGTTAAGTCTATTGTTTCTTTTTCTTTTTCTTTTTTTTTTTAAACACGTATTCATTTTTGAGAGACAGAGAGAGAGACAGAGAGAGAGCACGAGTGGGGGAGGGACAGAAAGAGAGGGAGACACAGAATCAGAAGCAGGGTCCAGGCTCTGGGCTGTCAGCATGGAGCCCGATGTGGGGCTCAAACCCACGAACCGTGAGATCATGACCTGAGCCGAAGTTGGACGCTTAACCCACTGAGTTGAAACGCCCAGAGTCTAAGAGACCCCCAAAAACGAACCACCAGAGTCCAGAGTCAAAGCTAAGCAGCAAGGGTCATTTATTGCAGGTTCGAACCTGGACCTCTTGCCGGTAACGCCAAGAGGCCCTGAGAGAGGTTTTTACACCCCTTTTATAGACAGGTACAAACAAGTCATGGGGAAATCAGGAATTTTCCACAGTTACAGAGCTGTGATTGGTTGGTGTTTAAAGTTGGACACTTAACAGTATTCGATTGGTTCCTGCCTTTAGGTCAGACCACAACCGGGGGTACGGGTATCACAATGATTGATCAGGAATACACGGATGTGCCAAGCAACAATGATTGATCAGGAGTACATGGATGTGCCAAGTAACAATGGTTGATCAAGAATATACGGATGTGCCAGGCAATAATGATTGATCAGGAATACATGGGAGTGCCGAGCAATTGTACAGAAGCGGAACAAGCTGGTTAAGCTTGGTTAGGTTTCAGTTTCCCATAACTTAAGCTTTTAAGTTTTAATTTTCTCAGGCCTCTCAGAGTCACCCAGGCGCCCCAAGTCTATTGTTTCTATTTTTTTTTTTTAAATTTTTTTTCAACGTTTTTATTTATTTTTGGGACAGAGAGAGACAGAGCATGAACGGGGGAGGGGCAGAGAGAGAAGGAGACACAGAATCGGAAACAGGCTCCAGGCTCCGAGCCATCAGCCCAGAGCCCGACGCGGGGCTCGAACTCACGGACACCGAGATCGTGACCTGGCTGAAGTCGGACGCTTAACCGACTGCGCCACCCAGGCGCCCCCCAAGTCTATTGTTTCTAAACAACTGTATTGAATGAAAACAACAAAATGGAATGAAAATCTACTACTAAGTTACATAAAGACGTACAAGAACAACAACGTAATGACCCCAACATGGGTCACTAATTCAAGATTAAATTGCCAAAGACTTGGAAATAAAAAGGTATATCAGAAGGGCATTTACCTTGTGGGAGGAAGTGGTAAGTTGTGATTTCATCTTACATAAAGATATACGGATTCAAATAGGCTTATAGAATGGAAAGGCGATCTTTAGTCAATCGGTAAAGAAAAATACCTTCCAGATGATGGCCAAAGGTGATGCAACCTTCAGAAATAGATCTAATCCCCAAAGGCCAAAAAGAGAGTGAAAAGATTTCACATCTCTTTTAGCAACAGAGATGTGAAAACAAGTCAGAAACATGCATAAAGGGTAATTTATTACCGCCAAGAATGAAGCACTTTCTTTCTGGTGAATAGCAAGTACTGACACATGAAGAATATTGACCAGCCTGCCCCACTTTGTTCATAAGGAAATGAAAAAGAGGGGCTCCTGGGTGGCTCAGTTGATTAAACATCCTATGCTTGACTTCAGCTCAGGTCATGATCTCATGGTTCTTGAGACCGAGCCCCATGTCTGGTTTTGCACTGACAGCACAGGGCCTACTTGAGATTCTCTCTCTCCTCTTTCTCTGCCTCTACCACCGCTCATGCTCACTCTCAAAATAAGTAAATAAACATTAAAAAAAAAGAAAAATAAAAAAGCAATGCCTGAGATGTAATGGACAGACTGATGATACAGTTAATAATAGTGTATCACGTGTTGGAAAGTCACTAAAAGAGTAGATCTTATTTTTTTTTAATTTTTTAAAATATTTTATTTATTTTTGAGACAGAGAGAGACAGAGCATGAATGGGGGAGGGTCAGAGAGAGAGAGAGAGGGAGACACAGAATCTGAAGCAGGCTCCAGGCCCTGAGCTGTCAGCACAGAGCCCGACACGGGGCTTGAACTCACGGACCGTGAGATCATGACCTGAGCCGAAGTCGGACGCTTAACTGACTGAGCCACCCAGATGCCCCGAGAGTAGATCTTGAAAGTCCTCATCACAGGAAAATAGTTTGTGACTATGCACAGTGACAGGTGTGGTGATCATTTTGTGATATATACAAGTATGGGATCATTATGTTGTATGCCTGAAACTAATAGGATGTTGTATGTCAGTTATACCTCAAGAAAAATCTTTAAGCAATTGAGAGAGCCCGATATGACTGACTGATAGATTTGACCACACAAAATTCATAAACTTTCATACATTCCTCACAAATACATTTATGCATACATAAAAGAACTAAATGGCCAATAGTCAGTTTGTATAAAAACTCCAATTCTTTGTTACGAGGTGTCAAATTTTTATTTTTGTTTTTTTCAAGCTCTTATTTTCAAGCAATCTCTACATCTAACGTGGGGCTCAACCTCACAGCTCCAAGATCAAGAGCCACACACTCCATCGGCTGAGCCAGCCAGGTGCCCCAAGGATTAAAAAGAAATATAAACACTTGTAGAACACCATCCAAAAGGAAAGGATTTGCACAATTTTTAACAGAGAAGCTGTCAGATGACTAACAAACCCACAAGTACATTCAGCCTCACAGGTTATAAAATAATGCAAAATAAAGCTCATTAGCAAACCTACTTCCATGTATTAATCACAATTTTTTTTCCAATACCCAGAATGAGAGAAGATAATGTGTGTATGTTTCGTGCACCACTATTGCAAGGATGTATTTGCAATTGTTCCTTGGTCTGGGTCTTTTCATCTATATGGAAGCATAGTCTAAGATGTCCCATTAAAATAAAAAGAAATGCCCTTGCTTCACTGCATGTCTCTCCACAGCCAATACCCTGTTTGTGTACTCCCATTAATTAATAAGATCCTTGTACTTATGTTCTACTTTTCCTGGAAGCACCTTGTGCCTTCTTCTTTCCTTCAAATTGGGCTTCCATTAATATCATTTTAATTACCAACATGGATCCTTGCATATCTGATTGCAATATCCACTTTTTAAAGCATCATAAATAAACAAAATATTTTTTTTGGTAAAGCCAGCCAACAATGACAGTAATCTCTGGCATCTGGGCTATGCTGGATTTTTCTCAGTGACCTCCAGTACGAGTTCTTGCTTTCCATTTGCTTTGATCCTTTCCTGCAGTGTCTGTTGGGCTCTTGAACTCACCTGCACGTGAACTCACAAGGCAAGTTCTCCCTTTGGAAGTCAAAATTCCTCCCTGGATAGTTGACGATGGACATCAAACTCAGTCCCCAGACAAGTCACCAGGGAGGCATCGAGCATTGGTCTCCTGGCCAGATTTAGGACTCCAAGAGCAACAACCATGTTCTGTCCAGTGAAAACGCACATGCTGAGGTTCTGCAGCAGAAGAGATATTAACAGCTCCCCGCATGTGCTCACGACACATTTTTATCTCTTGGTGCTCCAACCTTTAAGTGCATGATGTCTCCTAGGGATACTGGTCTGGACACAACGGAAATATTTCTGGCAGATTCTCTGTTCCTAGGAGACTACATTGCATGCCAGGTGAATTCAGTTTTTATTACATTGTCCCATTAGTTTTCCTGTTTCCGGAGGTCTAAACCTCCCAGCACCTCATTACAACCCTGGCTTCAAGTTTTCTCGAAAATCTAACACAGAGGAATTCATCAGACTACTTCCCTTAGGTCTTCAATGCATTGATCTGTGGTAGAGGCACACCCTTGATATCTTTAGAAAATTACTATTTCCTTCTTCAAGAAGGGGGAGAAATTTGTTCCTTTAGTGTATAACCTTGGGTACTACACTCCTTGGCTTCATGATAGTTTAGCCAAAACAATTAGGAATTTCATAGATCACAGGTTAAGAACTGCTATTTAGTCCCTCACCCTAAAGTGTTTATTAATTATAAGAGACACATTTACATTTCCTGCACCATAACCTAGCTTACTTAGCACATTATAGGGAGTGTCAATTTTTTTTTTTAAATGTGCTTTCTGTGAGGCTATACTTTTAGGAACACCATTCTCGGTTGTAGAAATCAGGCTCAGAGAGATTTAATGTGCTGCTTTAATGTATAAAGCAAGTAGGGAATGGGGTTTTGATGAGAATTATGTTAGGGTGCTTTCAGTTCTGAAATTCTGGCCCAGTGGTTCTCAACCAGAGATGACTTCGCCCTGGGATATTTGGCCATGTCTGAAGGGATGCTCTCAAACTCCTCAACCCACAGGACAGCACCCAACAAAAGTAATTTATCCAGCAGTCAAAACTGCAAATTTTGGGGGTGCCTGAGGGCTCAGTCGGTTAAGTGTCTGACTCCTGATTTCAGCTCAGGTCATGGTCTCACGGTTCGTGGTATGGAGCCCTGTGACGGGCTCTGTGCTGACAGCATGGATCTTGCTTGGGATTCTCTCTCTTCCTATCTCTGCCCCTCTCCCCCCGCCCCCATGCACTCTCTGTGTCTGAAAAAAAAATTAAAAAACAAATTCCAGGGGTGCCTGGGTTGTTCAGACGGTTGAGCATCCTACTTCGGCTCAGGTCACGATCTCGCGGTTCGTGAGTTCAAGCCCTGAGAGGGGCTCTGCGCTGACATCTCAGAGCCTGGAGCCTCCTTCGGGTTCTGTGTCTCCCTCTCTCTCTACCCTTCCCCTGCTCGCCCTCTGTCTCTGTCTCTGTCTCTGTCTCTCAAAAATACACATTAAAAAAATTAAAAAAGAAAAGAAGCCAATTCTGATTCATCAGGCCTCTAGTGGGCCCAGGGACTCTGCATTTCTAACAAGCTCCTGGGTGGGTGGTATTGACGCTGGGGATCCTGGTCTATGGGTCACAGTTAGGGAGCGAAGCTGATGTCCTGTGTGAGATCCACGTGTAGGTGCTTCTAGGTCTTATCCACCAGGAATCTATCTTCCTTGCACGTATTTTTGAAAGAGTAGTATTTCACTCACTCTTTGGGCGGTGAAAGATTCTACGCTTGAGTTTTTAAATAGAAGGGCTCTTGAGGGATATTAAATAATATATGAAAAGGAAGATTTTGTGGTAGGTGGAATAAGGGCCTCCAAAAGATTCATCTTGAAGAACGTTTGAAAATGTTAGCTTACGTGGCAGGGTAATTAAGATAGCAGATGGAGTAAAGCTCTGAATCATTATCTGAGGATAAGAAGATCAGCCTGGTTGGGGGCGCCTGGGTGGCTAGGCTGGTTAAGTGTCTGACTCTTGGTTTTGGCTCAGGTCACAATCTCATGAACTGTAAGACTGAGCCCTGCATCAGACTTCTTGCTGACATTGTGCAGCCTGCTTGGGATTCTCTCTTTCCCTCTCTCTCTGCCCCCACCCCCCACACTGCACTCTCTGTCTCTCCCTCTCTTTCAAGATAAAGAAATAAACTTAAAAATAAAGAAGCTTAAAAAAAAAGGAAGAAGATAAGCTTGGATTATCCACACTAGACTGATGTAATCACAACGGTCCTCTAAATGTGGAAGAAAAGGAAGAAACATGGAGTCAGAGAGACATTGGAAAATATTGTTCTGTTGGTTTCCAAGATGGAGGAAAGGCTGTGAGGTAAGAATTGTGGGCCCCGTAGACTGTGGAGCAGGGAAAGGGGCTGTTCTCCTCTGGAGCATCCATGAAGATCGCCACCCATGGACATCGTTATTGTAGCCCAGTGAGATCCCTTTCATGCTTCTGATCTCTAGAACTTTCAGAGAATTATTTGTCTTGAGACATTAGTATGACAACAGCAAAAGGAATCTAATCCAGATATTTATCCAATAAGATATTGTTCACAGGAACTGCGTTTGAGCTTCTCAAATCATTCAGTTAACTTTCCTTGGGCCAAGGTATCAAGTGTTGAAATCCCACATTGAGTAGAGACATAGAGTTCATTTGGAAGTATTTGGTCCACTGCATAAATGTAAATATTGTTCTGATTTTGAGGTCTTTGTGGCATTAAGATAGGAAGAGTAATTCATTATTTAAAAATAATTACCCAAGGGGTGCCTGGGTGGCTTAGTCGGTTAAGCGTTGGACTTCAGCTGAGGTCATGATCTCACGGTTTGTGAGTTCAAGCCCTGAGTCAGGCTCTGTGCTGACAGCTCAGAGCCTGGAGCCTGCCTTGGATTCTGTGTCTCCTTCTCTCTCTGCCCCTCCCATGCTCATGCTCTGTCTCTGTCTCTCAATAATAAGTAAATGTTAAAAAAATTAAAAAAAATAAATCACCCCAAGTTTTTTTTTTAAATTAAGTCACTCATGCTACTTTAAAACTTTGTGTCCAGGGGGTCCTGGGTGGCTCAGTGAGTTAAGCGTCCGACTCTTGATTTTGGCTCAGCTCATGATCTCACGGTTTGTGGGACCGAGCCCCATGTTGGGCTCCACACTGACAGCAGAGGGTCTGCTTGGGATTCTCTCTCTCCCTTTTTCTCTGCCCCTCCCTCTCTCTCTAAATAAACTTTAAAAATAACTAAATAATTTTTTGTGTACAAAATACTACATTCTTTCAATTTCACATTGATGTAAACATTCCTTTTCATTTCAATATTCTGCAACTTTCTCTCAAGTTTCCTTTCAACATACTAGGTGGGCTTATAAATGAGTCTGTGTATATGTGCACGTATGTGGGTGAGTGTGTTTATTTGAAAGATGTATGCGTGTGCACACACTCATGTACATACACAACCTCTTCACTCTTAAATGTTTTCTTTGGAGTTGACCTGATGTATCCAACACTTTATTTAGTCCCACAACATTCATTTCGAGTTCCACGTTACCTTCAGAAATTGACCTTCAGATGAATTGCATTTTTAATAATAACATAAAAATGCAGATGAAGCTTACTGTGCATCTTCCCAAGTTCTTACAAATTGACCCATGCAATATGCACTCTTAATTCAAGTATGGCTCCTTTAACTTAGCAAATTGTACATTTAAAATATGTGTATTTTAGGGGCACCTGGATGGCTCAGTTGGTTGGGCCTCTGACTCTTGATTTCTGCTTGGGTCATGATCCCAGGATTGTGGGATCAAGCCCCATGCTGGGCTTTATGCTGAATGTGGAGCCTGCTTAAAATTCTCTCTGTCTCTCTCCCTCTCTCTCTCTCTCTGTCCCCTCCGCCCTTTGCTCCCTGCTTGCATTCTCTTTCCTTTTAAAACAATAAACATTAAAAAAATTAAAATATGTGTAGTTTATGGTATGTAATTATATTCCAATAAATTAGTTAGGATTTAAAATTCTAATGGTATGTGACACACATTGGATCAAGAGTACATGTAGCTGAGTCCCACCTGACAGGTGGGACAAATGTCTTATAACTGGGAAGAAGGCAGAGTGTCATATATGGATATAGAAGTAGCAAAATTAAATTAAGGCAATTTACATTTGATAAACAATTTTTTCTGTAAACGATAAGATTAACCTACATATACAAATGGAGTAAATATCATGTATTAGTTGAAGAAGGAAGTGAACTACAGCTCCACACACCTTTGTGGATGATCTTTAGAAATATAATGTAGAGGGGCTCCTGGGTGGCTCAGTTGGTTGAGCATCTGATGCTTGATTTCTGTTCAGGTTGTGATCCCAGGGTAATGGGATCAAGCCCCACATTGGGCTTCATGCTAATCATGGAGTTTGCTTGGAATTCTCTCTCTCTCTCCCTCTGCCCCTCTCCCCTGCTTGCATGGTTTCTCTCTCTCTAAAATAAAAAGAAATTTATTTTTATAAAAAAAAGAGAAATAAATGCAATGTAGAAACTGTTAAGCAGTTCAGAATAGATCAGAACAACTCCCCACAAGACAATCCCATATTACTGCCAATTATAAAGGCATTATAGTAAAACACGTGTTTTCAAGAATGGCTTGTTTCACAATGGCTTGATACAATTGCTTGTATCCTAGCAAACAGGTATATAATTATAAAAGCCACCAGAACTGAGAGAAATTATAATAATCTACATCTTCCCATTCTAGGTATTTGTGCTGATATTTGGGGACAGAATTCATTAGCACTCTGCTATTAAAACTTCTTTCAATGACCTGATTAAAAAGAGACTTTATTAGGGTTCCATCCAGGTTAACCAAGAGAGGTTGGAAGGGCATATCTCTTTGCACCAAAGTTGTGACCTGAATCATATGGCTGGACAGGAATTCAATCTCTTTAATGAGTCATCTTTTGATCATGCGGATATATATGTCTGATGTATAATGGATGATATCGATTATCGTTCAACCAGAAGCCCATTTCATGGTTATGGCAAAATTTAGAAAAGAGGAGATATTTCATTCAGAGCAGTGGAAAGAGTCCTATTTGTATGTAGCAGAAAGAGCAAGGTGATTCAGTAAAAACACCATAAATATGCCAACCAGTTACTCACTCCAGTGGAAAAAACCCAAGTCTCGTACAAGGACACCAAACTCCATACTTCAACAGGTAGACGGGCTGTATGAAATGAAATATTTTGCTCAGTAATACAAAGTATAATTTCAATTTTTCTTCATTATATGTAAGATCTTCCCTGGATCAAAGACCATATGAAGTTTATTTATTGAAATATATGTTTCTGTGTAGATGCCACAGGGAGACGTGTATTTGGTAATATTTGTCAATCACTGTGGTAGCATACACCTGCATAGGACCACATGATTATAATAAGGAGAATGGAACCCAATGGCTTACTATAAGATGAACTATAAGTTAGTCTACGTTGTCAGAATGACAAGTCAAGACAGTGATGTACAAAATCTTAATGTGCACAAGTGAAAAACTGCAGTCTCATACTTTCCTGTATTATAAAATTATACAAATAGCCTTGGTTATCAAAAGTAGTTTTTTTCTCTATGAATAATATAACTCACGACCATCCTTTTAGTAAAACAGGAGAAAAATTACTTGGGATGGTATATGTTGTTTGAGTAGAAATTATTCTTCAGAAATCCATGTTACCCCATGACATAAATGGGAATTTACAAATATTTTTGGTCAAGGCTAGAAAAAACTTTGAAAAAGTAGGGATTGGACAAAGAGGAAACTGTATGTCAGACAGAGCAGAAGCTTAATAAAATGGGTTATTTAAATTGTATGGAGAAGCTGAATTCAAATAAATGGAAATGCCAGGAAATAAACAGGAGGAGCACATTCTACTTCCACAATCTTATCAAGGGATAACAATTCCTGGCTCTGAGGCTTTGAGCCCTGCAATCATGGGCACATCTTTAGCCCCAGGAAGATTGGTCCTTACATCACTGGAATCCCAACGATTCTTTTCAGAGCCCTCTTTATGTCTCTGTTCCTCAGGCTGTAGATGAAGGGGTTCAGCATGGGCGTGACCACCGTGTACATCACCGAGGCTGTTGTACTTGAGTGGGAACTCTGGGTAGCAACAGAGCTAAGGTACACTCCGAGGCCTGTACAACAAAATAAGGAGACAACTGAGAGGTGAGATGCACAGGTGGAAAATGCCTTATACTTGCCCTGAGCTGATGAGATCCCACGTATGGAGGAGACTATCTTAGAGTAAGAGTAAAGGATCCCAGCCAAGGGAGCACCACCGAGGAGCACAGTTGCAAAATACATCACCGTGTCATTAAGAAAGGTCTCAGAACAGGCAAGCCTGAGGACCTGATTGAGTTCACAAAAAAAATGGGGGACTTCCATGCCTGTGCAGAAGGACAGTGGCAGCACCATTAAGGTTTGTAACAGTGAGTTCAGAACACTGATGATCCAGGATACCAGAACAAGCAATCCACAGAGCTGGGGGCTCATGATGATGGTGTATTGCAGGGGGTGACAGATGGCCACAAATCGGTCATAGGCCATTGCAGACAGGATAAGGTCATCCAACTCTGCACAGAGTATGAAAAAATACATCTGGCTGATGCAGCCTGCATAGGTTATGACCTTGCTCTGAGTCTGGATGTTCAGAAGCATCTTCGGGACGGTGGTGGAGGTGAAGCAGAAGTCTACAAAGGACAGGTTGGCCAGGAAGAAGTACATGGGGGTGTGGAGGTGGGAGTCAGAACTGATGGCCAGGATGATGAGCAGGTTTCCAAACACAGTGATCAGGTACACGGAGAGGAAAAGCCCAAATATGAGGGGCTGCAGTTCTGGTTCCTCTGAAAATCCCAGAAGAAGAAACTCTGAAATTTGTGTATCATTGCTTAGTTCCATGTGGTGGAGTTGACTACTAGGGAAGAAAAAAAATAACGTGATTAATTTTCAAGCAAATAGGTTTTGTTAACTTATTGCCCTTTATTTCTTTTTTATTTTTTAAAGTTTTTATTTAAATTCCAGTGGGTGATGGGCATTGAGGAGGGCACCGGTTGGGATGAGCACTGGGTGTTGTATGGAAACCAACTTGACAATAAATTTCAGATTAAAAAAAAGAAAATAAAAATAAAAAAGTAAAAAAACAAAAACAAAGATAAATTCCAGTTAGTTAACATACAGTGTAATATTAGTTTCAGGTGTACAATACAGTGATTCAACACTTCTATACATCACCTAGTGCTCTATACATCAAGAGGGTGCTCCTTAATTACCCCCATCAACTATTTTACCCACACACCCCTACCTCCCCTCTGGTAAGTTTGTTCTCTATAAAAGAGTGTGTTTCTTGATTTGTATCTCTCTCCCATTTTCACCTTTGCTCATTTGTTTTGTTTCTTAAATTCCACATACGAGTGAAATCATATGGTATTTGTTTTTTTCTGACTGACATCTCACTTAGCATAATACATCCTAGTTCCATCCATGTCATTGCAAATGGGCAAGTTTTCATTCTTCTTGATGGCTGTATTCCATTGTATATATATACCACAGCTTCTTTATCTATTCATCAGCCAATGGACATTTGGGCTATTTCCATAATTTGTAAATAATGCTGCTATAAACATCTGGGTGCATGTATCCCTTTGAATTTTTATTTTTGTATTCTTTAGGTAAATACCTAGGAGTGTGACTGCTGGGCCATAGGGTAGTTCTTTTTTTTTTTTTTTTTAACTTTTTGAGGAATCTTCATACTGTTTTCCACAGGACTGCACCAGTTTGCCTTCCCACCAACAGTGTGAAAGGGTTCCCCTTTCTCTACATCCCCACCAACATCTGCTGTTTCCTGTGTTAAGTTTAGCCATTCTGACAGAGGTAAAGTGATATCTTATTGTAGTTTTGATTTGCATTTTCCTGATGATGAGTGATGTTGAGCATCTTTTCTTGTGTCTGTTAGCCATCTGGATGTCTTCTTTGCAAAAATGTCTATTTATGTCCTCTGCCCATTTTTAAACTAGATTATTTGTTTTTTGGCCAAATATCCATTGACTGATGAATGGATAAGGAAGATGTGGTACACACACACACACACACACACACACACATTACTCAGCCATAAAAAAGAAGGAAAAGAATGAAATCTTGCCATTTGCAATGATGTGGATGGAGCTAGAGAGTATTATGCTGAACAAAATAAGTCAGAGAAAGACAAATACCATATGATTTCATTGATATGTGGAATTTATGAAATAAACTAAATGAACATGGGGGGGAGAGAGGCAAACCAAGAAACAGACTCTTAACTCTAGAGAACAAACTGAGTGTTGCTGGAGGGGTGGGGGGATGGGTTAAATAGGGGATGAGGACTAAGGAGGGCACCTGTGATGAGCAGGTATGTAAGTGTACGTAAGTGTTGAATCACTAAATTCTACACCTCAAACTAGTATTACACTGTATGTTAACTAGCTGGAATTTGAATAAGAACTTGGAGAAAAAAAAAGAAAAATCCATACAATCCAAGTCCATACAGCCCCATGTCAGATGGTGACAGGTGCTGTGAAGGAAAAAAAGGCATAAAAAGGAGTGGATGGGGAGGGCTCTTTTTTTAAACAGGTGTTTAGGAAGACTGCAAAGAAGGTGACACTTTAACAGAGGCTTCCAGAAAGATTTAGCAGGAGGCAGGAGGATATTGGGGGAAGCGTGTGCCCTGCGGGAAAAACAGAGCCAAGACCCTGGAGAAGGCGTTTAGTCCAGATATTCAAATCTCACAATGAAGTCAGCATGGGGAGGGAATGAATAGGGATGAGAGGTGTTGGCAGAAAATACTGAGGGGCAAGGTGGCTCTCCCACCACTGTTGAAACTTCAAGACACAGGGAGTCCTTCCTTCCATGGTGTGCTTGGCATTTTATTAGTTTTGTTCTAAGGTATTCTGTGAATTGAGATAGATCCCTTCCTTATTTCCGTCTATGCTTAAATCCTGGCATTTAAGGGTCACATATTGAAGTATATGAACTCATTGCCCTGAGGACTGCTTGTACCCCACAACACACACTGCACACACACGAACACACAAAAATACAGAGTGCACTATGGCCTTCGGGCACTGCATTACTATCATGCTTTCTCACCCCCAGCCATCATAATTTTAAAAGAAATGATACATGGCAAACTCAACATAAGATTACCTTTACCCTAAAGAATGCATAAATAATACCTAAATTCTAGTTAGTAAGCTTCCCATGGACATGTAAACATCAGGCTTCATTTTAATATAATCATGTGTCCTGTATTTAAAGAAACATAAGGAAGCAGTTCCAAAATCACAGGGAGGAAAGAAATGGACACCGGGGAAAAAAAGATCTAATAAGCTCCAATTGTCCCTGAGAGACTGTGATGAGGAGAAAGCTTCCCTGATTCTGGCAGCATTCCAGCCCCAGTTATATACCCTTGATGCCAAGAATAATTAACAAAGCTGGAAAAAAAAACCAGTGTGTCTTAACAAGAAATGGGTGGTATTTTTTTTTTTTACTATTTTTATGATTGAATATTCCTCTAGAAAAATGTGCAAAGGGAATAAACCTAAGTATGACAAAAGAAATTATACAATGTATAACAACCAAAGGGGATTTTTCAAAATGCAATAACAAAAGAGTTTTCCCAATGATCTTAAGTGCAAAACTTTTGGAATCAGAAAACCAGGTTTTGAATGTTAGACCTACCACATATAAGCTGTTTGAACTTGGGAAAGACAATGAATCCATTCCAGATGTGAAGATCCTTACTCAAATAGTGGGGATAGCACTGTCCATCCTCCTAAGGTGGTAGACAGCGTTAGTCAGTGTATGTAAAAAACTTAACAATACTTCCTTCTCGTTAGTAAATGAATGATCGCCACTGGTGAAGAGATTGGCTGAGTTTTTTCTTCTACCTTGAACAAATGTCTTCCTGGTTTCCACATCTCTCGGTAATGAAGAATCACAAAGTAAAGCTTGTTAGCATACCCCCTTTTGCATATTAAATATAATTTAATATGTGAATATTTGATGCAAAAGATGATGCTGAGAAATGCGTGTCTCAAGAAGTGCTGTTGCAAGGAAACAGCTACCTCCACGGCTCTGGGTCTTTCTATAAATACAGAACGTGCTCAAAACCACCATTCCTTAAAAAGCTCAGGGCACATGCCTTTAAGCCTAATACTCTGTTTTCCTACTCCCCTTAGCTGCAAAACTCCTTGGATATGTTCTAATTTCACTGGAACCATTTTATACCCCTCCCCCCATTCCTTCCTCAGTTTCATCCAACTGGACTTCTGTTCCCATCACTCATTGTCAACAATGATCCCTGTATTGCTGAGTCCAATGGATGCTTCTCTTTTGGACATATTACATAAATTAATTATAAGTGAGTTTTCCTGGTCTCAGGGGACCTCAGGTAAAAGAGCTCAGGTTCCATTTTCTTTTTTTTTTTTTTTTTTAATTTTTTTTTTTCAACATTTATTTCTTTTTGGGACAGAGAGAGACAGAGCATGAACGGGGGAGGGGCAGAGAGAGAGGGAGACACAGAATCGGAAACAGGCTCCAGGCTCTGAGCCATCAGCCCAGAGCCCGACGCGGGGCTTGAACTCACGGACCGCAAGATCGTGACCTGGCTGAAGTCGGACACTTAACCGACTGCGCCACCCAGGCGCCCCTCAGGTTCCATTTTCTAGAACCTTTCCGGAAATACTTGCTGAGCTCTCAGACTCACCTGGAGGGAGCTATAAGATGAAAGTCTCCATGTGGAGGTCCAGATTCCTCCATGGATGGTTGATCATGGAGACCAAAGCTCTGTTCCCAGACAGGACAGCAGGAAGGAGTGAAGCATTAGTCCCTTCTCCCCCAGACTTGGGAGCCCCAAACCAACAACCATGTTCTGGCCAATCCAAGGTTTCACATGCTGAGGTTCTGCAGTGGAGGAGATATTTATAGCTCCCTATGTCTGCTCATTAGACACTGTTGCCATTGTTACTATCACCTGGGAGCACATCATTTCCCCATGGGCCACTGGAGTGGACAGAAAGGAAAAGTTTCCTGTTGATACTCTGTTCTTGGGAGATCAGATTAGAAGTCAGGTGAATCCAGTTTTGTATTACTCGCTCTCATGAACTTGCCTGCCTTCCAGAGATCTAACCAGCTTACACTTTACCTTCACCTTGAGCTGATTTTGAATTCATTGAATTGAGGATTTACTTTATCATTTATAGCTTTGAAGTAATTTTAATAAATGAGCCACATGATCCTCTTCATGTATGGTTTTGAAGGAAAAGTCTAAGGACTCACTCTAAAGTCTGAAATAAAGTCTGTGTTTGATTCCTTAATCCGAGAGACCCCTGAGTTGGCCTCAAATATAACCCCGAAAAAGACTTTTAGTAGGCAGAATAACATCCCCCCAAATATTTCCACATTTTAATTAAAGACTCTTGGGCTATGTCTTGTGTCATCACAAGTGAGAATTATGTTTGAAAATGGTACCAACATTTCCAGTCAGCTGGCCTTAAGATAAACTTGTTCTGATTATCCAGGTGGGCTCAATAGATCACAAGGGGCCTCCAAATGTGGAAAAGGGAGGCAAAAGAGTTGGAATCAGAGAGATTTTGAGATGCTATGTTGCTAGCTTTGAAGATAAAGGGAGGGACTGTGGGCCAGGGAATACAGGTGGCTTTAGGTCTCCCAGACCTCCTTCTCTGCAGACAGAGTGCTTTTTAGCCCAGGAAGACTTATTTCAGACTTCTGACTTCCAGAACTATCAAAACATAAATTTAATTGTTTTAAGCCAGCAGCATGGTAATTTTTCACAACCACAAAAATGTCTATTTATATATAAGTGCATATGTACTATCTACATTTAATAAGCACAGTTTAATGTATATAAGTATATTCCAATGATATAGTTAAAAGGAAAAAAGTCTAGTAGAGCATGGCTGAGGGTAGGATCTAGAGTATTGGTAGCTGATTCACATCAAACGGGGAGGGGGGGAAGAGCTCTCTTCCAACTAAAAAGAAGGCAAAGTGTCTATATGGATACAGGACCAGTGAAATTAAGTTAAGGCAATTCACATTTGATATGCCTGCTCTAAGTCACTATCAGGTACTGATTTTATATTCAATGTACTCATTCCTAAAGAAAAAAAGCGCCCAACATGAGTAGAATAAAGGAAATAATAAAGATCACAGCAGAAATAAATGACACAGAGACTAAAAAAAAAAAACAGTGGAACAAAGTCAGTGAAACAAGAGCTGGTTCTTTGAAAAAAATAAACAAAATTGACAAACTTTAGGAAAATTAATCAAGAAAAAAAGAGAAAGGACCCAAATAAATAAAATCAAAAATGAGAGAGGAGAAGTAACAACTGACACCAGAGAAATACAGAGAATTGTAAGAAAACTATGAAAAATTATATGCCAACAAAGTGGACAACTTAGCAGAAATGAATGAAGTCCTAAAAAACATACAATTTGCCAAAAGGGAACAGGGAAGACATAGAAAATCTGAACAGACCAATTAACAGTAAGAAAATTGAAATGGTAATCAAAAAGCTACCAAAAACTGAAAGTTCAGGACCAGATGGATTCACAGGTGAATTCTACCAGACATTTAAAGAAGAGTTAATATCTATTCTCCTCAAACTCTTCCAAAGAATAGAAGAGGAAGGAAAGCTTCTAAATACATTCTGTGAGGCCAGCATTATCCTGATACCAGAACCAGACAAAGACACCACAAAAAAATAAAACTACAGGCCAATATCCTTGATGAAGATAGATTCAAAAATCCTCAAGAAAATATCAGCCAACTACCTACAACAATATATTAAAAAGATCATTCACCATGATCACATGTGATTTATTTCAGGGATACAAGGATGTTTCAATATTTGCAAATCAATCAATGTCATATACCACATCAACAAAATGAAGGATAAAAATCATATGATCATCTCGATAGATGCAGAAAAAGCATTTGACAAAATTCAATATTTGTTCATGATAAAAACTCTCAATGAAGTGGGGTTAGTGGGAACGTACCTCAACATAATAAAGGACATATATGAAAAATCCACAGCTAACAAACATCATACTTAATGGTGAAAGCTGAGAGGTTTCCCCCTAGTGTCAGGAACAAGACAAAGATGTCCACTCTCACACAGTATGGTATTCAACATAGTACTGGAAGTCCTAGCCTTAGCAATCAGACAAGAAAAGAAATAAAAGGCATCCATATTGGTAAAGAAGTTAAACTGTCACTATTTGCAGACAACATGATTCTATACACAGAAAGTTCAGGAGAGCCTGGGTGGCTCAGTTGGTTAAGTGTCTGACTTCCACTTAGGTCATGATCTCATGATTCATGAGTCCGAGCCTGGCATGGAGCTCTGTAATGACAGCTCAGAGTCTGAAGCCTACTTTGGATTCTATGTCTGCCTCTCTCTCTCTGTCCATTTCCTGCTCACACTCTGTCTGTCTCTCTCCAAAATAAATAAACATTAAAGAATAGAAAATTCAAAAAACTCTACCAAATAATTACTAGAAGTAATAAATGAGTTCAGTATAGTGCAAGATACAAAACCAATACCCAGTAATCAGTAACATTTCTATACACTAAGAATGAAAGAAAAAAATATAAAACACAATTGCACCAAAAAGAATAAAATACTTAGGAATAAACTTAACCAAAGAAGTGAAAGACCTATACTCCAAAAACTATAAAACACTGATAAAAGAAATTGAAGATAGCATAAAGAAATGGTAGGATACTCCATGCTCATGGTTGAAAGAATTAATATTGTGAAAATGTCCATATTACCCAAAGCAACCTACAGACTCAGTGCAATCTCTATCAAAATACAACAGTAGTTTTCACAAAACTAGACCAAATGATCTTAAATTTGTATGGAATTATGGAAGGCCCTGAGTAGCCAAAGTAATCCTGAGAATGAAGAACAGAGCTGGAGGTATCACAATAGCAGATTTCAAGATATACTCCAAAGCTGTAGTTATCAATGCAGTATGGTATTGGTGCAAAAATAGACACATAGGTCAATGGAACAGAATAGAGACTCCAGAAATAAACCCATGATTATATGGTCAATTAATCTATGACAAAAGAGGTGAGAATATGGGGAAAAGGCAAAGTTTTTCAATAAATGGTGCTGGGAAAACTGGACAGCTATGTGTAAAACAATGAAATGGGACCACTTTCTTACACCATACACAAAAAGAAGCTAAAAATGGATTAAAGGCCTAAATGTGAGACCTGAAACTATAAAAATCCTAGAAAAGAACACAGGCATTAATTTCTCTGACATCAGCTATAGCAACATTTTCCAGGTAAGTCTCCTAAGACTAGGGAAACAAAAGTAAAAATAAACTGTTAGGACTAAATCAAAATTAGAATCTTTTACATAGCAAAGGAAACAATAAAACAAAAAAAGGCAACCTAGTGAATGGGAGAAAATATAATATATCTGATAAGGGGTTAATATCTAAAATACATAAAGAACTCCTACAACTCAACACCAAAAAACCCAAACACTCCAATTAAAAAATGGGCAGAGGATATGAATAGACATTTCTCTAAAGAAGACATTCAGATAGCCAACAGACACATGAAAAGATGCTCAGCATCACTCATCATCAGGGAAACACAAATCAAAACCACAATGAGATATCACTTCACACCTGTCAGAATGGCTAAAATAAAAAAACACAAGAAACAACATTTGGTGAGAATGTGGAGAAAAGGAACCCTCAGGCACTGTTGGTGGGAATATGAACTTGTGCAGCCATTCTGGAAAACAGGATGGAGTTTCCTCAAAAAATAGAACTACCTTATGACACAGCAATTGCATTACTATGTATTTATCCAAATGATACAAAAATGCTGATTCAAAGGAGCACATGCACTCCAATATTTATAGCAGCACTATCAACAATAGCCAAATTATGGAAAAAGCCCAAATGTTCGTCAACTGATTAATGGTTAAAGATGTGGTATACATACAGAATGGAATACTACTCAGTGATGATAAAGAATGAAATCTTGCCATTTTCAGTGATGTGGATGGAACTAGAGGGTATTATGCTAAGTGAAATAAGTCAGCCAGAGAAAGACAGGTATCATATGATTTCACTGCTGTGTGGAATTTGAGAAACACAACAGATGGACATAGGGGAAGGAAAGGAAAAATAAGATAAAAACAGAGAGGGAAGCAAACCAGAAGAGATTCTTAAATGCAGAGAAGAAGCTGAGGGTTGCTTAAGGGGAGGTGGGTGGGAGAATGAGTTAAATGGATGATGAGCATTAAGGAAGGTGCTTTTTGGGATGAGCACTGGGTGTCATATGTAAGCAATGAATCACTGAGTTCTACTCCTGAAGCCAAGACTATACTGTATGTTAACTAACTTGAATTTAACTAATAATAATAAAAAAATAGAAGTTGGGATGAAGTTTCAGGGAGGATCTTATCTGGGATGGATGTGGTCAGGCAACATAGCCATATCTCTGAACTGGACAATCCAGTCCCATCTCTGAATTGGAGATCCAGTCACTCACAGCAGCTCAGAGGCTCACGGGGTGGTGTATTTGATGCGCCTGCATAAGAGGTTACATGCATGGGCGAGATGTCCACTCCAGGGGAGATGGATCCATTGGTGGAAAGGGAATATGCACCTGACTCCCAAGGTGGACACATGGGGACTGAAATGGCAGAAAAGTTTCCTTTATTTATGGTCCCTTGGCTTCTGATAAGCTAAATTGCTTAGAGAATTGAGCCCCACTAAGGGAATACAGGCAATATGGGGCTCTGAGAATTCAGCCTCTGAATCGCCTCTGCAGAGCTCACCTGCTGCTCATCAGCCATAGGCTGAAAGCATCCTCACCATGAGGATGACCTTCCTAGATGTTCAACTAATCCAAAGAACCAGCTCCTTCCTGACCATCCATTTCTTGCCCTTTCTACATCAATTGTCCCTGGAAGGAAGGACCAGTAGAGCCAAATCCATTGAGTGATGCATCTGGGGAAGCCAGAGTAGTCCAGTAAGTACTCTAGAAAAGTGGTGTGGAAGGCAGGAAGGCTTTTCTTAACCATGCCTTTCTTAACCAATGATTCCAAATCCTTCTCATTTCAGTCTGAAGAAGACCCTTCATACCTTCTCAGATCCATTCTTCTCACTTCTCTTCTCCGAGCATCATTCCAGGGCCTCTCTCTTTCTGCAGCAGGAACTGTCCCTCCCTTATGTCTGTTCACCTGTCTCGGGTTCTGCTTTATTCCCAAGTTAGCCTTTCCTCTTGTTTGTGAAGCACTGAATGTGTGAGGCAGCCCCGCAGAGTGAGAAGGGCCTTGAGTTGGAGTCAGGCAGATGTGAGTTGGAATTTCCCCTTTCCATCCAGTGCCTGATAGACCTTGGAAATGTTTCTTCTATTCTGTGTATCCTTTTTCATCAGCACAAGAGAGAGTAGAAGGAGGTGTCACAGTATGCTATGGGAGGACCGATATGACGGATCGAGTGTCCAGGACATGGTGCCATCTGAAAAACACCATTTCTTTATTCACTTACTCATTCGCATGACACATTCCAAAAGAATTTTGGGGAAATTACACAATACTTAGGACAAAATGCCTTAAGTGTATATGACAAGAGAAATAACGTGGCCAAAGGAAAGGAGACCCAAACCCAGAGGAATAATTACATGAGTAAGTGAAATATCTACCATGAAATGTTACCATGGGTGCCAAAATTCGGCCCCTGATATGACTGAGAATTCCATTGAAGACAAAGGACTCTTTTTGTGCTGTTAGGATTAAATTTGGCTGTATAAATGGAAAGACTAAGAAGAAAAAGGGTTCATATTCAACTAGGGGTATTTGCTTCCCCTCTTCAAGGAAGTGGCACGACGACTTTATGCTAACATGAGGAACAAGGGTTCATTCCATCTCTGCTTCCACATCCGTGGTGTGTGGTTTTCCAAGATATGTCAGCTGTGGGGTCATGTGTGAATTCTAGGCAAGGAAGAGATAGAAAGGAGAAAGTCTTCTAAAGAGCACTCCAATATTCCCACTCAATAACTTCTCATACTTTCCACCAACTATCCATGATTGAATGAGAAGGTGGGAAATATAGCATCTTAGCTGAGCGTATGACCGCCTCCAAATAGAGTCAGATTCCATCAACAGGAAAGAAGAGAATAGATGTGTTACATAGGCAATCTCTGGCACAATGATTAATTACAAGATTCATATTATCCATAACATTCAAATAAAATTGTTGATAGAACCTGACCCTTCTTATTACTAAGGCAAAAAGACAGTGATCTCCCCAATTCTCATGAAAGTCACATTGTGTGGTGGAAAGAGCAATGTCTCCAGCCAATTCAGGTTCTTGAAATGTTTCTGAACATAGGCTAGAAGCATCACACATGGTAATAGCCACACCGTAGGATGGGTGAGGCAGGAACATTGTTATCATGGCTCAAATATTTTGTCCCTCACACTTGAAATGATTTCCAGTTTTTGGGTCCTCCCTCAGTGGATCAACAGAAGAGACATGGCGATGCTCTTGGGGTTGTCTTAGGTGATGTAGGGCACAGTCAGGGGGATATCCCCATATCTCTGAAGGAAGGTAGCAGAATTTCAATGGGCCTCAAAACAATGGATATCTCATTCCTTCTGAGTGTGGAGAATCTCCAACTCAGGGACTCTGGGATTGTTTCTTTGGCCATCTTTCAGAGTGGAGGCCAAAGCTGAAGAAAGAAGTGCTCTTTCTAAGATAAAGAACTCCTGTGCTTATGGATTCACCTAAGTAGTGAGGGAATTTAATGAGTAACCAACTAAACCATCAACTACTTTTTAAAATTCCTGGTAAAGTTGATGCTGACAATATTCCTCAGTATTTTCAGTGCTTTTGTGAAGTCTTGGGCCTGTGGAGTTCTCTGCTCCATCATTTTCTCTGACATCAATTATTTTGTAAGCTCTTTTTAAAGATTTTATTTATTTATCTATTTATTTATTTATGTATGTATTTATTTATTTAGAGATACTGTGATTGGGGAAGGGACAGAGGGAGAGAGACAGAATCCTAAGCAGGCTCAACACTCAGGGTAGAACCCAATATGGGGCTCGAAATCAGGAACTGTGAGATCATACCTAAGCCGGAATCAAGAGTTAGATGCTTGGGGCTCCTGGGTGGCTCAGTCAGTTAAGCATCCGACTTCAGCTCAGGTCATGATCTCATGGCTTGTGGGTTCGAGCCCCACGTTGGGCTCTGTGCTGACAGCTCGGAGCCTGGAGCCTGCTTCGGATTCTGTGTCTCCCTTTCTCTCTCTGCCCCTCCCCTGTTCATGTTCTGTCTCTCTCTCTCTCTCTTTCAAGAATAAAAAAACATTAAAAAAAATTTTAAAAAGAGGGGACCTGGGTGGCTCAGTCGGTTAAGCGTCCGACTTCAGGTCAGGTCATGACCTTGCAGTTCATGGGTTCGAGCCCTGTGTCGGGTTCTGTGTTGACAGCTCCGAGCCTGGAGCCTGTTTCAGATTCTGCGTCTCCGTCTCTCTCTCTCTGCCCCTCCCCTGTTCACGCTCTCTGTCTCAAAAATAAACATTAAAAAAATTTAAAAAATTTAAAAAAGAGTCAGATGCTTAACTGACTGAGCCACCCAAACACCCCATTGTTTCAAATATTTTAATTAATTAATTTGTTTGCTTATTTATCTGGAGAGAGAATTTTGTAGGTTCTCTTTAAAGTGCGTGTGCATGCAGGGAATAAGCTTAGGAATTCCCTGGGCTTGCACGGATGGGTTAACAAGGCATCAGGAATTAGAAAGCCACAGGATGCTCACAACCAAGTTTGGGTAAACAAGATTAGGTACATAGGTATAGAGAGGGCTGGGCAGAGACCCCAGTATAGAGAGGGCGGGACAAAGTCCCCAGTACAGAACAAAGGTATGAGGTAAACAAGATTTGGTATTCAGGGAGGAAGCACCCCCCCCCCCAACTTAGTACAATAGCAGAAAGCTGCTTTCCCAGGAAGGAAGGACCCAATTAGGTCAACAGGTAAACAGGGCTATAGACCTCTGCAGGGTGAAGTTGCCCAGAGTGGAGCTAATTAACAAAAGAAAGGTGCCTTGTTGACCCTGAGGTAGCATGCTCTGTCTTTCTTGTCCTCTAGACCAATTTTGGTAAACAGAGGTGGTGCCTCATGTCTGTTGTAAACAACCTTCCACCTAGCCTCCCAGGGCCAGGGTTTTGTTTTGTATTAACCCAAGCCCCTAACCCCACATATCTTCAAAACCCCCTTTCCCTCCTGTCCATGAGTTAATGTTCACAGTTTCATTGTCTCTTTGTGCACGTGCATCACCATGTCTGTAAGCCTTCTGATCCTAGTAAAAACAGAGCAAGGACCCTTAATCAGGGCTCTTGTCTTCTCCCGGACGTTAGCCATCTCTCGCATTTTAATCCTGCATCCCGCTTTCTTGCGAGACAACAAAGAACTTTAGCCCCACAGTCTACAACATATGTATGTGTATAAAAGCTCTGAATCTTAACCTTAAAAACAAAAAATACCCAAATGTAACATCAGCCTAATATGCGGTGCTTGTATACCTTTTATAGATATTTGCATTGAAAAACTAAATTCAGGCTTCATAAGCAGTGTTTGGAATAGTTAAGGCCAATGAATGAAACTATGAACTCCACACGGAGGGCAGAAAAAAGCTCTATTAATTGGGCTCCAATTTTTGCCTACATATTAAGTAAGGAGGCTTGACCCAAGATGTAGAAGAAAATAAAAGTGGGGAGATAAAAGTTGAAGGACCTGATGCCACAGAGGTTCTAGACCAGCACTACGCAGTCATGAATGAACAGGTGAGACTCTGCGACCTTGTTGCAGTGTAGCTTCTGATTCGGCTTCTGAATGTGGCCTGGGACTTGGCATTCACATAAGCTCGTGGGCAATGTTGATCCTGCTGATCCACAGACCACACTCTGAGTAGCCAGGCGATGAAGGGGGGCAGCTGCTTTGGGACGAGGATTACATTTCCAGCGAGTAGCGGTAGCAAAGGAAGGATGAAAGCATTTAAAACTCCCCAACTGAGGCAATGATATAAGGGGCAGTACTTTATTAATCCATTCACCTGAAATCGAAGGCAACCACATTTCTGTGCCATCAAAGTGATGGTAATTGAACGTTGATTTTTTTCCCCCCCTCTCTTTCCTGGTAGTGGTTTCATCCACATGGAATCAGGAAATCAAACGCGTGCTTCGGAATTTCTCCTCTTGGGATTTTCAGCAAAGTCAGATATTCAATTTGTGCTCTTTGGGCTGTTCCTGTCCATATACTTGGTCACGGTCACTGGGAATCTGCTCATCATCCTGGCCATCTGCTCTGACTCCCTCCTCCACACCCCCATGTACTTCTTCCTTTCCAACCTGTCCTTGGCTGACATCTGTTTTACCTCCACTACTGTCCCGAAGATGCTCTGGAACATCCAGACTCAGAGCACAATCATAACATATAAAGGCTGCCTCAGCCAGATTTTTTTTTTCATTGTGTTTGGATGCCTGGACAACTTACTCCTGACCGCGATGGCCTATGACCGCTTTGTGGCCATCTGTCACCCCCTGCACTACTCAATCATCATGAACGGCCAGTTCTGTGGGCTGTTGGCATTGGGATCCTGGTGCCTCAGTATCATGGGTTCCCTGCTCGAGACCTTGACCCTTTTGAGGCTGTCCTTCTGCACAAACATGGAAATCCCACACTTCTTTTGTGATCTTCCCGAAGTCCTGAAGCTTGCCTGTTCTGACACCTTCGTCAATACCATGGTGGTGTATTCTGCAACTGGCCTTCTGGCCGTGATTCCTTTCAACGGAATACTTTTGTCCTACTTTCATATTGTTTCCTCCATACTCAACATTTCCTCAGCTACTGGCAAGTACAAAGCCTTTTCCACGTGTGGGTCTCACCTCTCGGTGGTCTCCTTGTTCTATGGCACAGGTCTTGGGGTCTACCTCAGTTCTGCAGTGACTTCATCCTCTAGGACAAGTCTGGTGGCCTCAGTGATGTACACAATTGTCACGCCCATGCTGAACCCCTTCATCTACAGTCTGAGGAATAGGGACATGAAGGGGGCTCTAAGGAGATTCCTCAGCAGGGTGGTGCCTCTCAGCAGTGGGGTCTCCGGAGGAGTCTTATGGTAACTGGGTGCACAATATGGAGGCCCAGAAATCTGGCTTGCTTCATCCAATATCTTTATTTTTTCCCCAGTTGTACCTGTTTTAAAGCAGTACTTTCCTGGGGTCTTCCCTGCCCTCTTGATTTTTCTTCAGGCTATATCTTGAGTTCCCTTTTTCACTTTATAACCACTCATTTTAACTTGGTGTGAACAGAACCTGATATTTTCTCAGTTATATTTGGTAATGGTTTGGATTTCTTTAAAAAAATGAATCAAATCTCATGTATTTAATATCTATCCTCAGAGGGATGGGATGTGTGCCTATTTTGGAAATGTCCTGAAAACTCATTTACAGAGATGTTTTCTCAGGTCACGTGAATAAAATGAACCCAAAGATTTGATCCCCTCCACGTTTTTTTCCTGATCTACTTTCCTTCCAGTCCCATCAACGTTATTAAATTTCTCAACTTGTCCACTCTACAGATTTCTTGAGTTTCAGAACTGTCTCTTACCTATCTTTACAGTGCCTGGTATAGCTCTAATGACGGAGTTTTAAATCCAAACCCTACACTGAGGTTTATTAAGTTTTCCTTAATATTATAATTTCACTTCATTGGATTGTTACAAAGTTTAGCACATTTTCAAGTTTGTATATTTATTTGCATGTTTTCTTCCTATATTTTTGGTTTGCATCTTTAGACCATTTCTCAGGTATTTTTATTCTAATTGGGTTAAACTAATTTTTTATATGTCTACACTTTATGCTTTGTAATATCCAACGTGTTCTAAATATTTTCCCTAGTTTTACACTTGTTTGTAAATTTTCTTTATTGTTGGACCTACAGACTTCAAGGCACTGGAATCCATTGATTATGTTCTCAGTTCTTTGCTTTTTCTTCCATCTGGTTTACGCTCAGAGGATTAACCTAATCTTTCTTCTAGATGTCCACTGCTATGTTTTTTCTACAAGTTCACTTTATTCATTTTGCTTTTCTACATGTTCACTCTCTTTATGCCAACAAGCGGTTGTCATTAAGATAGAAATTTAATGTTATTTTGCTTCTAACTAATAACAAATTGTCCAAGCACCTCTTATTTCAAAAGCCTTGCTTCCCTCATTGGTTTTTTTTATTCCACTTTTATAATATGCCAGATTTTATGGGTCGCCTGGGTGGCTCAGTAGGCTAAGCATCCGGCTTTGGCTCAGGTCATGATCTCGCGGTTCATGGGTTCGAGCCCCACATCGGGCTCTGTGCTGACAGCTCAGAGCCTGGAGCCCCCTTCAGATTCTGTGTCTCCCCCTCTCTCTTCCCCTTCCCCAGCTCACACTCTGTCTCTCTCTCAAAAATAAATAAACATTAAAAAATTATAATATGACATATTTTATTTTATAGGATTTGTGTTTTCTTATTCTCCTGTCAATTTCACAGTTTGGTGAAATGGAAGTTTATTACAGGTTCTAATCAAGAACAGAGGCTATGTTGCCTTTCCAATATTGATTCTCCCCTTTTTCCTAGTAGCAGGATATTGATGGGGGTGGCAATATACTCAAAACATTAATAAAGGGGTCATCATGTGCTTTGGCTTACTGTTGCTGTTGTAACCAGCGATGGCAGACTTGGCTTAAAAAGAACACAAAGGTATTAGCTTACAGTTCTGGAGATCAGAAGTCCAAAATGGGTCTCCCTGGTATAGAAATCAAGATGTCTTCACAGCTGCATTCCTTTCTAGAGATTCCAGGAGGATAACCCCCTTTCTTGCCTTCTCCAGCTTCTAGGGAACATCCTCCTCCCTTGTCCTATGGCTCCATCCTGGGTCTTCAATGCCAGCAGTGGCTGACTGAGTCTTTCCCTTCTCTCATTTCCTGGACCCTTAAGCTGCCTCCTTTTTCTCTTCATGGACCCTTGGGATTACAAGGGCTTCATCCAGTTAGCCCCAGATAACCTCTATCTTAAGATCAGGTGATGAGCAAATCGAGTTAGCCCCAGATAACCTCTATCTTAAGATCAGGTGATGAGCAAACTTAATTCCTTCTATAACTTTAATCCCTTTTCCCTTGTAACCTAACATTTTCACAGCTTCTGAGGATTGGGAAGCAGACATTTTTGGAAGGCCATCATTCTGCTGACCATACCATGTGACACAAGTTTGCTCAAACATATGTGAGCTGAAATCTGTTAGTGGAGCTTCTAGAAAACATGTATTTTCCCAATTAAAAAACCAGATCGTCAAAACGGTGAAATTGGAGTTTTCTCACATCTTTTCCCTAAGAAAAGACAGTAACTCATTGCTGAGAGTATCTTCATGGAAGTCCAGGGGCCTGATGAAGAAACTCAAGCCCAAAGTTGGAGCAAAAAACACTCAATATTGAACGCGTTGAGGAGAGTAAGAGGAACAATTATACTTTACCCACATAAGCTCTATCCCAAGGCAGCACGCTTAGTGCCCCAGGAGATCTCAGCCAGGGACTTCACCCAGGGATGAATGTAAGAGTGTGCCAGTAAGTGCCTGGGCCCCCAGTTGTGTCAGATGCTGCCATCTACACCCACTGCATTCCCAACCCACCCAAAAAACTGCCCCTGAAGCAGAATAATCCTGGACTCACTTCCTGTCCCAAGAGACTTTTTTGGAGGGGCGTGTCATCATCAACTTAGTCAATGTGGAACTTAGAAGGTCACAGTAGCCCCTGTGGATTGAGCACCTTCTCTGTGCCAGGTAATTCCCTGTGAGATCTAAAAAATTACTAACTTCTCAGGGTGCCTGCATGGCTCAGTTGGTTAAGCGTCTGACTTTGGCTCAGGTTATGATCTCACGGTTTGTGGGTTCAAGCCCTGCATCAAGCTCTGTGGTGACAGCTCAGAGCCTAGAGCCTGCTTTGGATTCTGTGTCTCCCTCTGCCCTCCTCTACTCATGCTCTCTCTCTCTCTCTCTCAAAAATAAATAAACATTAAATTTTTTAAAAAGATATTACTAACCAAAAGGATTCTCACACCAAATGCTTAGATGGAATTTCTCTAGTTTACAGATAAAGGAACAAAGGCTTGGAAGGTTCATTTCCTGTCATGAGGAAAAAGAGACACCTGCAAACTTGTGTATAAAGAAGCTGAACCACTGAGTCCCACATTTGACTGCCTAAGGTCAGACCTGAGGTAGGTAGGGGGATTCTTATAGAAGAACACCCCAAAATACTCACACTTGATTCTACCACTGGACCACAGTCTTAATATGCAAAGGTTGTCTACAGACCAAGATTGTCAAAGTAACAACAGGGAGCTAGTTACAAGGCAGAATTTCTGGGCCACCCTGGGCATGTCAAATTAGCAGAAGCACTTCCTAAGCTATGACAAACAAAACTTTCTCCAGGTATTTTCAAGTGTCCTTTGGAGGCAAAATCATCCCTGGCTGAGATCCACTGGTCTAGAGCAAGAGAACTCAGCATTCCAATAGAAGCACATCAGTTCATAATGGTCCAGTCCATAATTCTGGGGTGACCACTCAACCCTTCCAAGTCACATCTCTGCAAATGTGGAATGAGGCTCCTAACATTATGGCCCTCATAGAATGGCTTTTGAAAAAAATAAATGAGACAATACACATACAATTTCAAGCTCAGCCCGGTGCCTGAAAAGATCTTTTTTTTTTTTTTTTAATTTTTTTTCAACATTTATTTATTTTTGGGACAGAGAGAGACAGAGCATGAACGGGGGAGGGGCAGAGAGAGAGGGAGACACAGAATCGGAAACAGGCTCCAGGCTCTGAGCCATCAGCCCAGAGCCTGACGCGGGGCTCGAACTCCCGGACCGCAAGATCGTGACCTGGCTGCGCCACCCAGGCGCCCCTGTAGGCAGCCTTTTAGTTTTGTTGATTGTTTCCTTTGCTGTGCAGAAGCTTTTTATCTTGAAGAGGTCACAATAGTTCATATTTGTTGTTGTTTCCTTTGCCTCCAGGCATCATGTCTAATAAGAAGTTGCTGCAGGGGAGCCTGGGTGGCTCAGTCAGTTAAGTGTCCGGCTTCGGCTCAGGTCATGATCTCACAGCTCATGAGTTCAAGCCCCTCATTGGGCTCTGTGCTGACAGCTCGGAGCCTGGAGTCTGCTTCAGATTCTGTGAATCCCTCTCTCTCTGCCCCTCCTCCTTTGCTTGTGCTCTCTCTCTCTCTCTCTCTCTCTCGAAAATAAATAAACATTAAAAAAAAAAGAAGTTGCTGCAGCTGAGGGCAGAGAGATTGCTGCCTCTGTTCTCCACTAGGATTTTGATGGTCTCACATTGAGGTCTTTCACACATTTTGAATTTATTTTTGTGTTTGGTGTAAGAAAGTGGTCCAGTTTCATTCTGCATGTTGCTGTCCAATTTTTCAACACCATTGTTGAAGAGACTGTCTTTTTTCTATTGGATATTCTTTCCTACTTTATCAAAGATTAGTTAATCATATAGTTGTGGGTCCATTTCTGGGATTTCTATTCTGTTCCATTGATCTATGTGTCTGTTTTTGTGCCAGTACATTACTATCCTGATGACTATGCTTTAAAATATAGCTTGAATTACCAAATGTTTCATAAATGTCAACTTTTAACCTGTATTAAAGATACAAACTCTTAACTGATTTGTCAAAATAATTAGGAAGCCAAGGATTGTTGTACCCATGACTGTATAGGAAAGGAACACACCTTTGCTTGTTGAAGAAGGAATAGGGATTTTTCTAGAGCTATCAGGAGCTGTGTTCCCACCACAAGTCATTGTTTTGGAGAACCAAGGGACATAGTCAAGACAAGTTCCTGAGTTTTAGATTTGGAAAAAAACCTTTCACTTAGGGCTGTGAAAAGTTTCAATGTTAGAGCTCTGGAAGCCAGGAAAGTTCAAGGAAGGGTAATAAAAATTGGATATGCTTGATTCTAATCTGATCTCTTGGGAACAGAGAATCTACAGGAAAAAATTCCATTCTGTCCATATAAGTTCCCCTAGGGAGATGTGCTCAGGGGTTGAAGTAATAATGGGAAATGTGTCTAATGAGCAGGTATAGGGAGCAGATACAGCAAACATAAGGAGCTGTAAATATCTCCTCAGTTGCAGCCCCTGACCCCCTGCTCCAATCTTAAGCTGGAGGACACATGGTTTTTGCATTTGGATTCCTAAGTCTGGCTTGGGGACCAATGCTTCACTCCTTCCTGCGGTCTGGGAACAGAGCTTTGGTTTCCATCATCAACCAATGGGGAGGAATTTGGACTTCCACATGGAAACCTTCCTCTCAGAGACCCCATCCAGGTGGGTCTCAGATCTCAGCAGGTACTTCAGGAAAGGTTCAGAGAGAATGGAAGCTGAAAGCTTTTACCTGAGGTCACCTGAGAGCCTAACCAGCCTAGTCTGGAGAAAAGCTGGTGTGGTGAATTCATTCATTTATAATCAATTTATTTAATATGTTTAAAAAAGAAATGTCTGGTGAACTTGGAGATGCAAGGACTATTTCCACAATTAGGTGGTGGGAATAAAAGTCCAATTGGATGATACTAAAGAAGGAATGGGGATGCTGACTCCCGGGAAAATCTGAACACTTCCAAGGAGTTTTGTAGTTAAAGGGAATATGAAAAAACACTATTAGGTATGGAGAGCATTGCAGTGCAGTGAGGGAATTTAAAAAATATTTTTAAGATGGGGTATATTGGAGCATATTCTGTATCCATTAGAAAGATCCAGACCAACGGAGGGAGCCACGATCTTGCAACTGCAGTTCTGAAGACATACATTTCACAGAATCTTCTCTCACATTAGGTATTCATTTAAAATTTTTATTTAAAAGACAAACAGGCATATGCTAGAGGGTTTATTTTCCACTTATTTCATTACCTGGAGCCGGAAAATATTTTTGGGTTCGTTAGCCATTTACTTTCTCTGTCGTAACTTATTTGGGAAAGTTCTTTGCCTTGTATCCTGGGGTCTGAACATTCTTATTCCTGCTTTTGTTTGTTTGTTGTTCTTGCTGAATCATTTTCCTTGTGCTCTTTGATTGCGTTCTTTCAACGAATAATTCTCCTCCTACAACCGATATTAAACTATAGGCTCACCAACTAGAATGTAAATAAAAACATGAAGCAAACAAAAGAAATAATTGCAAAATTTTAAGCCAAGTTTGCTATTTGCTGTTTAATTCTTGTATGTATGTACAGATATATTTTCTGGGTGGTGTGAGAGTTTATAAACTTTGAGTGGTCAAGTCTATCAGTCATATTTTGTCTCCCACCCATTGCTTTTTATGTGCCTTGTGGTAATAAACTGCCTTTTGTATGTATCGCCACCTTCCCTCACATCTGTGATTCCTCACTATCTTTTGCTTCTTGTGATTAGATTCCTTCTCAGAGCTGGCAATCATCCTTCTACCATCCTGTGGAAACATGAATTCCTCTTGCATTCAACTTATATCTTTGTCACAAGAATGTGTGACTCCACTTATGGTTATATAGGATGAAATTATAATTTTAGATAATGCTCCCTGCACTACTTTTAAATGAATGATGGTTATAAATTATATTTTCATATCTGCTTTTGGTTGTTGCCCATTCCATTTTGATATAGAGACCTGTGTTAATGCGATGAAATTATTGTTATTTTTTATCTTTTCTTGCAGAAGACAGTCTTTTAAAATTCAATTTCAATTAACAAGGTTGTTTTGAATCCACTATGTTTATCCTGGTTTTCTTGCTCCTGCTATTCTTTTTATTTTATAAACTCCACTTTCTTTTTTTTAATTTAATTTAATTTAATTTAATTTAATTTAATTTAATTTAATTGTCAAGTTGGTTAACATACAGTGTGTACAATGTGCTCTTGATTTTGGGGGTAGATTCCCATGATTCATCGCTTACGTACAACACCCAGTGCTCATCCCAACAAGTGCCTTCCTCAATGCCCATCACCCATTTTCCCCTCTACCCTGCCCTCCTACCTCCCCATCAACCTCAGTTTGTTCTCTGTATTTAAGAGTCTCTTATGGTTTGGCTTCCCTCCCTCTCAGTTTGTAACTATTTTTCCCCTTCCCTTCCCCCAAGGTCTTCTGTTAAGTTTCTCAAGTTCCACATACGAGTGAAAACATATCATACCTGTCTTTCTCTGAATGACTTATTTCACTTAGCATAATACCCTCCAGTTCCATTCATGTTGCTGCAAATGGCAGGATTTCATTCTTTCTCATTACCAAGTAGGATTCCATTGTATGTATATACAGCATCTTCTTTATCCATTCATCAGTTGATGGACATTTGGGCTCTTTCCATAACTTGGCTACTGTCGATAGTGCTGTCGATAGTGTAAACATTGGGGTACATGTGCCTGTATGAATCAGCACTCCTGTATCCCTTGGATAAATTCCTAGTAGTGCTATTGCTGGTTCGAGGATGTGGCAAAATGGGAACACTTTTGCACTGTTGGTGGGAACGCAAACTGGTGCAGCCACTCTGGAAAACAGTGTGGAGGTTCCTCAAAAAATAAATTCCATTTTCTAGAAGTGTGTTTCTATCTCAATGCACACCTTTATCAAATGGCAAAAATGAACAAAGGAGGTGAGGTCCTGCTCATTTGGATCTTACATTAGATGAAGAAAGTAGAGTGGGTGACATAAATGTGTGTGTGACATAATGTACTCAGGGATATACAGATGAAGAAAGGAAATAGGTTTTTGAGGCACGTACAGGATTTTATAGGGTAGACTGTAGGGATGCCTACACACGTTGGACAAAAATCAGAAACAGGAGGAGAGTTGCCCGATGAGTTTGCCAAAAAAGAGATTAAAACCCAAAGCCCAGGAATTACAAAGGAATGTGAGGAAAGAGCCAGCTTCATCTGTTCCTGGGCCATATGAAAATAGATTTGTTGCTATTCCAAGTTCAAAGAGCAAATATGTGTAGATTCCAAATTTGAAACCCAAGTTTCTGATTATACAAGTTTGGAATTATATATTTTTTAGAAAAAGTTTTTTTAAGCAAATAATCCTTGAAAATCCCCCATTTTTTTCTACTCTGTGCATTTCCTTTTGTAATTGTTGGTGTCTTTCCTTGGTTGTTATTCTGGTGGGATGTCTTGATAACATGAAGACATTCCTACTTTTTCTTTTGGATCAATCGTTTTTGCTGCTTTATTATTCTAGGCATCAAGGAGATGTACCTGGGTTGGGGTGTCACCAGAACCAGGGACACCTTTCTCATCACCATCGCTAGGGGCCACCTGAGCTCATCAGATCTTTCTCCCCACTTTTCTTGCTCTCAGTTTTTGAATTTGATTTTTTAGTTTTCTTTAAACACTGGACATGAAATGATCTTATTAAAATGGAGACCCATGTTTACATGCTCATGGAATTTGGACACATTTTTACATCTTTAGAGGAAAGACAATCTGATGTTGACAGCCTGCCTTGTATCATTGTTTGTATAATATTGTGGCCATAGGTGAGAATAGCTATAGGAGGCTATAGCGTGTGTGTGTATGTGTGTGAGTGTGTGTGTGTGTGTGTGTGTGTGTGTGTCCACGTGTGACATAGTGGTTCTCAAGGAGAAGTCCTGAAACCCATAGCTCTAATACGTGACCCTTAAAATACAGGTGCCAGATTACTACCGACAATGAATATAGGAAGGGTGCCTATTTCTATTCAAAGATTCCTTGGAAACGAAATTAATAAAGTGCAGGAACACCATGTGAAGGAGGGGTTCCTTGTGCCAGGAAGTTTCATCAGTGTCCGGGAGGCCACCTCATTCCTCCACATTCCCTGCCACCACCTCTCATCAGTCTTCCTATCGCTCCTTCCCCTGGACACACTGGCTTTCTTTTGAGCCTGGGTCTTTAACACAATATGCAAACAAGAAAAGGCAGGATGGTGAAGGGGAGTGGGAGACACTGGCTTCCGGTTGAGGAATTCCTTCCATGTTCAGGAAGGGGAGACTCAGAGGAGGTAAAGGCCCAGCGGAGGGAATACTGGCAGTGATGCTGTCACAGGCTGTGTGGTGACAGATGGCAGCTCCATGCCTGGTGAGCAGGGCGTGATGTTGACACTTGTTGAATCACTGTGTGGCGCCCCCCAAACTAACGTGACCTGGTGTGTCGACCACCCTCATGCTTTAAAAACTTAATTTAGAAAAACCCACGTCTTTCCTCAGAGCCGTCGCACTCATAGTTCCCTCCGACGGGCACGCTCTTCCCCAGAGGACCTTGTGTCTCCTGTCTCCTCGAGGGCTCTGTTTACATGTGTGCCGGTGTGTCCGAACAACCAGGAAGAGCCATCCCTCCATCCACGCTTCCCTTTACACAGGCTTTGTTTTTCTTCACGGCACCTGTCACCCCTGATATTTTATCTGGTCTTTATTTGCTTATCCCCTTTCTCCATCACTGAACCCTCCAGGCTTTTGTGTCTTGACACTTATACACTTTGCGTGAAGGTTAGTCAGTGCTCAACGCTATTCCTCAAATGCATGACAGAATTTCTCATTAAAAGTAAAGAAAACACGAGCACTTGGGGAAAATGTTAAGTATGGGAAGTGAATACCTATTCAGAGCTGGCATGGAGATGCTGAGAGGGGACAAGTTCCATACAAAAACGATGGATATTCACTTTTGAGTGCAAAATAAGAATTGTAGCATTTCAATGATATTTGCAATGTTCATTATTGAGAAAATTAGTCATGTTATTTTTTTGTTGTTGTTGTTCCCTGGTAGTCACCTCCAGTACATGAAACCAGGAAATGACACACAAATTTCAGAATTTTTTCTTCTGGGATTTTCAGAGGGTCCAGAACTGCAGCCCCTCCTATTTGGGCTTTTCCTCTCCATGTACCTGATCACTGTGTTTGGGAACCTGCTCATCATCCTGGCCGTCAGCTCTGACTCCCATCTCCACACCCCCATGTACTTCTTCCTGGCCAACCTATCCTTTGTAGACATCTGCTTCACCTCCACTACTGTCCCAAAGATGCTGGTGAACATCCAGACTCAGAGAAAAGTCATAACTTATGCAGGCTGCATCACACAGATGTATTTTTTCCTACTCTTTGCTGGATTGGACAACTTTCTACTGGCTGTGATGGCTTATGACAGATTCATGGCCATCTGTCACCCTTTGCACTATGCGATCATCATGAAACCCATCTTCTGTGGACTGCTTGTTCTGGTGTCTTGGATGGTGAGCACCCTGAACTCATTATTACAAACCTCAATGCTGTTGCGGCTGTCCTTCTGTATAGAGGTGGAAATCCCCCACTTTTTTTGTGAACTCAATCAGATGATCCAACTTGCCTGTTCTGACACCTTTCTTAACGACATGGTGATGCATTTTGCAGCTGGATTGCTGGGCGGTGCTTCCCTAGCTGGGATCCTTTATTCTTATTATAAGATAGTTTCCTCCATACGTGGGATCTCATCAGCTCAGGGCAAGTATAAGGCATTTTATACCTGTGCATCTCACCTCTCAGTTGTCTCCTTATTTTACTGTACGGTCCTAGGAGTGTACCTCAGCTCTGCTGCTACCCAGAGCTCGTGGTCAAGTGCAACAGCCTCAGGGATGTACACGGTGGTCACACCCATGCTGAACCCCTTTATCTACAGCCTGAGGAACAAAGACATAAAGAAGGCTTTGAAAAGAATCATTGGGGTTCCAGTGATGTAAGGGCCCATTGTCCTGGGGCTAAAGATGTGCCCATGATTGCAAGACTCAGAGCCTCAGAGACTGGATGGAACTGCTGTTCCTTGATCAGACTGGGGAAGTAGAATCTGTTCCTTCTATTTATTTCCTGGAATTTCCATTTGTTTGATTTCAACCTCTCTATGTATTTATGTAACTCACTTTATTAAGCTTCTGATCTGTCTGATATACATTTTATCCTTTGTCCATTTTCATAAGTTCCCAAAGTTTACCCCATCCTTGGGTCACAAATGCCTAGAAATTTCTGTATCTTACAATGGGAAAGTTGGATTTCTTTTTCTTTTTCTTTCCAAGATTTTATTTAAATTCATGTTAGTTAACATATAGTGTAGTATTGGTTTCAGGAGTAGAACTTAGTGATTCATCATTTACATGCAACACCTACCACTCATTACAAGTGCTCTCCTTCATGGTCATCACACATTTAACCCATCCCCCCACTCACCTCCCTCTAGCAACCTTCACTTTCTTCTCTATCATTAAGAGTCTCTTATGGTTTGCCTCCTTCTCGTTTCTGTCTTTTTTATTTTTCAGAAGTTGGATTTCTTAAAAATATTTTCATTTCAAATGACTTCTATCATGCCAGGTAGATTTCCCAAAAGAATAATCATTCCTCATATGGAAGAAAACTACCCTTGGCCACTAAGCCGTTTACATAATTCTATTGTCTGGGAGAATACAACACCACAGTGTTCACCTTGAGTCTGTCAATCTTTTTATATCATTACCTTAACTACTCTTCCTGAGAATGTGGACTCTAACACTGTTCATTCTAAGCCTCAGGCTATTGACGTCAATGCCTAAGCTAGGAAAGCCCAGGCACTCTCCTATGCCCATGTGCTTATGAACATGCCCACAGACATTTCCCTGACCAGAGCCTATGCTGTGACTGCACTGGCCCTTGGGGTACTTACTGTGATTGCAAGGCACACCTCCGCAACACCTATCAGAGAACTCTAAAAAAACAAGGTTTATTACTTATAGTCTCTGCAAGGAATAGGCAGAAAGGTCTGGAGGGACCGTACAGAAATTCAGAAGGAGAGAGAGAAAGGCCACAATGGCAGGCCCTGCCTTTATTGGGATCTCTGGTCAGAGTGTCTAGGGGTTTGCAGGTTCCCTCTTTGTTGACAAATTTAAAACAGAAATTCTGGCACAGAAAGGGAAAATCAGGGTCACTCATGTGTCAGTATGTAGGTTACCCACGGCTTTCTGAAGAGGTGCTTCAGGCTGGGTGTGTTCTGAGTAGTTCTCTGGTGAGTAGAAGCATTCACCTAGGTGTCTAGAATGCCACCACCACCACTGGCAAAAATTGGTGATCAAATATAGATCTCCCAGTGGAGTGTACTTAGAAAGACAAATTTGAATAAATAGATTGACCTAATATATTCGTAGTGTCAGAGATGACCATAAATATGAAGATGCATTTTCTTTGGGTTAATACCCAGTAGTGAGATTACTGGATCGTATGGTAGGTCTATCTTTAATTTTTTGAGGAATGTCCATACTGTTTTCCACAAGCTGCACCAGTTTGCATTCCTACCAACAGTATGTGAGGTTTCCTTTTCTCCACATCCTTGCCAACACTTATTGTCTCCTGTGTTTTTGATTTTAACCATTCTGAAAAGTGTGAGGTGATATCTCATTGTGGTTTTGATTTGCGTTTTTCTGATGATGAGTGATGTTGAGCATATTTTTATGTCTCTGTTGGCTGTCTGTATTTCTTCTTTGGAGAAAAGTCTGTTCATGTCATGTGGCCATTTTTTAATTGAAATATTATTAATTTTTGGTGTTGACTTGTATAAGTTCTTTATATATTTTGGATATTTATCCCTTGTTGGATACATCATTTGCAAGTATCTTCTCCCATTCAATACGTTGTCTTTTTGTTTTGTTGATTGTTTCCTTTCCTGCACAAAAGATTTTAATTTGATGTAGACATTTACAACAACATGGATGGATCTAGAAGGTATAAATTAAGTGGAATAAGTCAGTCAGAGAAAGACAAATACCATATGATTTCACTCATATGTGGAATTTAGGAAACAAAACAGAGAAATAAAGAAAAACAAGATACAAACAAAAAACCAGACTCTTAAATATGGAGAACAAAGTTGTGGTTTCCAGAGGGAGGTGCATGGGGGATGGGTGAAATAGGTGATGGGAATTAAGAATACACTTATCATGATGAGCACTGAGTAATGTATAGAACTGCGGAATCAATGTATTGTACACCTGAAACTGTTATAAAACCGTATGTTAATTACACTAGAATTAAAAAAAAACAATTTAAGAAATACGAGGGTACAAAATTTCAAACTACCTATTTTGTTACTATCCGAAGTATTTCTTGTTCATGCTGTGCATCTAATTATTGAAGTGTGGAAGATTGGTGTCCACAACTAAGGGGGTTTATTCATTGGGGTGCAGGAATGTTTAGTGTCTTCTATGTTTTATCACCAAATTATGTTCCTGTTTCTGCTTGAAAACTTCCAATGCTACCTGCTAATATGACTCTGTTGTTACACAAAAGGATTCCTTTTCCTAGTATTTGTCACCAATGTGAAGGGATGGCAAACGAACAGTATCAGCCTCATCCATTTCGTACCTCCTTCCTGCACGGAAATCTCTTCCACCTGCATGACCAGAGGATGCTTCACATGAGAGCTGGATGTTCTGACGGTCATCTGATTCATGGTCACCAGTTCTTCTGCACAAATATGCATGTCCTTCAAATGCTCCCAGTTACCCAGAAGGGAGCCCAGGTTTAGTCACTTGTTCATAAAGTCATTGGAAATAAACTAGAATAACAGAATGATCATGACTGCGCTCCTCAATTGTCAGATCAGGTGCCACAAATAAAAAGCAGCATCTTCTGAGGCCACTGGGTGGCTCAGTTGGTTTAGCACCCGACACTTGGTTTCAGCTCAGGTCATGATCTCACAGTTGATGAGATCCAGTCCCACATTGGGCTCCACTGCTGACAGCATGGAGCTTGCTTGGGATTCTCTTTCCCTCTCTCTCTGTGACTCCATCACTCTCCCCCACCCTCCCTCTCTCAAAATAAATAAATAAACTTAAAAAAAATCACATTTTCTCAGGTCAGAACTCAGGTCTGTTCGCTTGGATTATTGTGTCAGTCAGCTATTGCTGTATAACATGCTGTCCTTGTCAAATGAGATATCATTATACCTTTACAATCAAATGGAATCATATGCTGGGGAGCGTTTCTGATCTCTGCTGGGCTCCTCATGGGTCTGGGGTCAGGTGTGAATCTCTACATTGTGTTTCTAAGGCTCATGTGTGATGTTGTGTTTGGCTGTAGTGCTCTTCTGTCTTCAGTCAATTTACAGGCTCTTGTTACTACATTTGTACATGGAGGTTAATCTTCTACTTACAGAAAAAACTTGTTTATTGTGGGAATTACTTAATGTAATTCCATAGTTCATAGACCCATATTAACACTTGGCTTTCTTCCTCATTAGAAGTGCTATCTCCCACCCCTCTTAAGTGAGAATCAGCTACCTGGTCTCCAGATCCTACCCTTAGCTATGCAACATTAGATTTTTTCCCACTGAATTAAATCTTTGGAGTATAATTGTACACACTAACCTGCATATGTAAAGTGTACACTTTGGTGAATTAAAGGAACTACACAAAAATGAAGAGTACTCAGTCCAAGTTTCTATTTGTGTATAACTTAAGACTGTTACATAGGCTTTAACTGCTTTGTTAGGTAATTACTAAAAATTTAAGCATCCCGGGCATCATATTCCCTATTTTTGATGGTAATGTGGGATTCGAAACATACCTGCATATGGACATTGCTGGGAATGATAAAATATGTGGAACTTCTTTTTTGACCTCAAAGAAAACATTTTAGGGTAATGGTTGTGTCTTGGGTATGTGTGTGTTTGCATACATTTTTCTTGCAAATAAGTTCAGTCGTTGCATATGCACACACAGATAGATGTATTTATGATTTCATCTTTTATGTTGGAAGGAAACCTGACAGAGAACTGGGGAAGATGGCACTGAAAAGAATCCACATGAAATGGTTGCATCAACATGAAATGAAAGGATGCAGAAATACAGACAAACATTGAAATGACAAAGAATGACTTTAAGTTTGACCAGACTTCCTTCCTGTCTTACTGGCTCAAAGGCCTCATAGACCATACTCACATTTATGCCCTGAGGAATTAATTAACTCTACCAGCTAATGGGACAGAATATCTCCAACTCGATTTAATTTTTCCTTTCTACCTACTGTGTTTTTGATATCAATTACCCTTATCCAAGGGAAGCTGATGAGAGAATTGAGTCTTAAACTCAGTTCCTGCAAAGAATTTTATTGACTATGTCCCTATGAGGTTTCTACTGCTGCTGTAAACTATCCCCACGCTAGCTGCTTAAAACAAATACATACACACTCTTACAGTTTTGCAGTCAGGGCTTGGAGGGAGTCTTATCGGGGTAAGAGCAAGATGTCTGTAGTGTTGAGATCCTTCTGGAGGCTCAGAGGAGAATCTATTGCAGTCTCTGTTGCTGGCCACCTCTTCCTCCACCTTCAGAGCCAGCAGGGTAGCATTTTCAAAGTCTCTGTGACACCAACTTTTTGTCTCCCTCTGTAACATTTGGAGGACAGTTATGGTTACCTTAGTCCCACCTGGACAATCTTTTTAAAAAATCTATTTTTGTCTTTTTAAAAAATCTATTTTCCCTCAAAAATTTTTTAACCAAAGTGTAATTAACATACAGTGTTTTATTAGTTTCAGTGGTACAATATAATGATTCAACCATTCTATACATTTCTTAGTACTCATTAGGATAAGTGTACTTTCTTTTTAAAGTTTTAATTTAAATTCCCTTTCATTAACATACAGTGTAATATTAGTTCCACGCGTACAATTTGGTGATCCAACACTTCCATAAAATACCAGATGCTCATCCAACAAGTGCAATCTTCAATCTCCACCTCCTATCTCCCCCTACCTCCCCTCTGGTAACCATCAGATTGTACTCTATTATTAAGAGTCTGTTTCTTGGTTTGCCCCTCTCTCTCTTTTTCTCTCTCTCTCTTCCTTTGCTCGTTGTTTTGTTCCTTAAATTCCACATATGAGGGGCACCTGGGTGACTCAGTCATTTGACCTTCCAACTCTTGTTATAGGCTTAGGTCATGATCCCAGGGTTGTGGGATTGAGCCTGCATTGGGTGCTGTGCTGAGTGTGGAGCCTGCTTAAGATCCGCTCTGTTTCCTTGCCCCTCTCCACCTCTCATGCTCTCTCTCTCTCTCTCTCTCTCTCTCTCAAATAAAAAAATTCCACATATGAGTGAAATCATATGGTATTTGTCTTTCTCTGACTGACTTATTTCACTTAGTGTCATCCTCTCTAGCTCCATCCACGCCATTGCAAATGGAAAAATTTCATTCTTTTCTATGCCTGAGTAATATTACATTACACACACACACACACACACACACACACACACACACACACCTCTTCTTTATCCATTCATCAGTTGATGGACACTTGCGTTGCTTCCATAATTTGGCTATTGTAGCTAATGCCGCTAAAAACACTGGGGCGCATGTATCCCTTTGAGTTAGTATTTTTGTATATTCTTTGAGTAAATACCTACTAGTGTAATTGCTGGATCATAGGGTAGTTCTATTTATAACTCTTTTGAGGGCTCTCCATACTGTTTTCCACAGTGACTGCAACAGTTAGCATTCCCACCAACAGTGCAAGTGAGTTCCCCTCTCCCCACATCCTCACCAATGCCTGTTGTTTCTTGTGTTGATGAACTACAAAAGACCCTGAATGGCCAAAGTGACCTTGAAAAAGAAAAGCACAGCTAGAGGCACCAAAATTACAGACTTCAAGTTATATTATAAAGCTGTAGTGATCAATACAGTATGGTACTGGCACAAAAGCAGACACGTAGACAATGGGACAGAATAGAAAACCCAGAAACAGACCCACAACCTGTGGTCAGTCTTTGACACAGCAGGAAAGAAAATGCAATGGGAATGAGAGAGTCTCTTCAACAAATGTTGCTGTGAAAACTGGACAGCAACATGCTAAAGAATGAAACTGGGCCACTTTCTTACACCACATGCAAAAGTAAATTCAAAATTGATGAGAGACCGATAAGCGAGACAGGAAACCATCAAAATCACAGAGGAGAACCCAGGGAGTAACCTCCTTTGACATCAGCCTTAGCAAATTCTTTCTAGATGTGTCTCCTGAGGCAAGGGAGACAAAAGCGGCAATAAACTATTACAACTTCATTAAAAAAAAAGATAAGTGTCCCCTTAATCTCCTTTATCTTTCTCACCCATCCCCCTGCACAACTCTTCTGAGGAAGCCATCATTTATTCTCTATATTTCAAGAGTCTGTCTCTTTTGTCTCTTTTTTTTCTGTTTTGTTTTGTTTTTCAAATTCTACTTATCAGTGAGATCATGTGGTATTTGTCTTTCTGACTGGCTTATGTCAATTAGCCTTAAATCTTCTAGGTCCATCTGTGACAATGACATGATCTCAATCTTTTTTTGTAAATGAGTAATACTCCATTGTATACTATATACCATATCCTCTTTATCCATTCATCTATTGATGGACACTGGGGTTGTTTGCATATCTCAGCTATTATAAATAATGCTGCAAAAAAACACAGGGGTGCATATATCTTTTCCTATTAATATTTATGTTTTCTTTGGGTGAATATCCAGTAGTGCAGTTACAGGATCATATGTTAGTTCTATTTTTAATCAATATTTCATTCCATGGGGCCTCACCAATATACATTTTCACCAACAGTACACAAGGGTTTCAATTTCTCCCACCATCACTAATCTTTCTATCTTACTGTAAGTTGATTAGCAATCCTGTTCAATCTGCCACCTTAATTCTCCCTTGCTGTAAAAAATAACATGTTGATAGGTTCCTGGGGATTAGGGTGTGCACATATTTGAGAGGCCCTAATTTTGCTTTCTAAGAAAGTGTTTTCAGAAGTGTATGAATTTGTGTCACCCAAGCATCTGTATATGAAAGAAGCAAGCAGAATTTACACAGCCTCTAAAATGAGTGGGTACATTATCCCCTCAAAATGAGATGCAATGATGATGTTTGGTGCGGAAGACCTAAAACTTCCTAAGCCTATCTCTGACACAGGATCCCAGGCTTGCTCATCAAAGAGTGGTCTATAGACCAGGATTCATGCATCAATATCATCTAGAAGCTTGTTCTAAAAGCAGAATCTCTGGGCCACTGGGACTTGTGATGCAGCTCCTGCATTTGTAGTGGGATCGTGTAGAATCATGGACACCTTGCAGACAAGGTGAAGCTGGAGAAGTGTTGGTCTAGAATAGGTGTTCTCACTTATTAACTTTGACATCTGGGACAGCATAATTCTATTTGTGGAAGGTATTTTCTTATGGACGTCGGTGTTGAGAGCATCAGGCATTACCAGCCATGCCCAGGGGAAAATTCATTTCTGGTTGAGAACCACTGTCCCCAAGCTTGAGAACTAGAAGCATCCTGACAGAATCACACTCATGGCCCATCGTATACTTGAGCAACGACTTCGGGCAGGTCACTAGATGCCACCAAGTGCTACTCCTACATGGAGAAGGGAGTTCAGAAATGTTGTTCCTCAGTGATAACATGTTTACAGAAAACTGAATCAAATAATCCCCATAAGGTGCTCATTACAGATGATAGCACATACAAAGACCTAAGAATATATCTTATAATTAACAAACACTTTATAAGTGGGACCGAGGGATAGCTTTTAGCTTGAGATAAAGTAAGAAATTCCTAATCGTAATGGCAAATGTATCTTGAACCCAATGTGCATAGTGCCCAAGGTTTATTATCAGAAGAACCAAGTTCTCCACCTCATTTAAAAGAAGAATAAACATGTCTGGAGATCGCTGGGTCCCCACCACAAGTCAATGCCTTGAAGATAAAGAGACCTAGCCCTAGCGGCTTCCTCAGTCTTAGACCTGGAGGAAACTATAACTGGGAGCTGAGATAAGGTGCTAGGAGATTATGAGGAAGGAGGCAAGTTCAAAGAAAAGGAGTAAAAAAAAAATCCACCTGGATTCACTACTTCTAAAGGAGTCTCTTGGGAACAGATTCCTTAGAGAAATTTTCTTTGGGCACAAAAGAATTTTCCACTTGGAGCCATGCTGGAGTTAGAAGAGGGAAAATGTGTCTAATGAGCAGATACAGGGAGTTATATATAAGGCTGGTCTCGTGTCTGTCAGCCTGTGTACCTTGGACGGGAAGGGGCATGGTCTTTGTCTGTTTGCTCTGAGTCCTAATTCTGGCTGGGGACTGATGCTTCCCTCCTTCCTGCTGTCTTGGCTGAAGACAGAGCTTTCGTCCGTATTGTCTGCCATCCAGGGAGGAAATCAGATTTCCACAAGGAGACCTTTTCATCACACGCCCCAGCCAGGTGAGTTCAGTACCGCGGTGGGTCAGGGCAAGTATAAAGTGTTTTCTACCTGAGTGTCTCACCTTTCGGTTGTCTCCTTATTTTATTGTACGGGCCTCGGAGTGTACCTTAGCTCTGCTGCTACCCAGAGCTCCCACTCGAGTGCCACAGCCTTGGTGATGTACACGGTGGTCACGCCCATGCTGAACCCCTTCATCTACAGCCTGAGGAACAAAGACATAAAGAGGGCTCGGAAGAGAATCATTGGGGTTCCAGCGATGTAAGGTCTAATCATTGTGGGGCTGAAGAAGTGCCCGTGATTGCAGGGCTCAAAGCTTCAGAGCCAAGAACTGCTGTTCCTGGATCAGACGGTGGAAGTAAATTTCTGCTCCTTCTATTTATTTCCTGGAATTTCCATTTGTTTGTATTCAACTTGTCTGTACATTTACGTAACTCACTTTATTAAGCTTTCTGCTGATACGTAGACAGTTTCTCCTTTGTCCATTTTCATTGGTCCCCTGTGTTTTCCGCAACCTGGGACCACAAATACCTAGAAATTTCTGTATCTTACATTGGGCAAGTTGGATTTCCTAAAAACAATTTCTTTCAAATGACTTATACCATGCCAAGTAAACTCCCCTAGATTTTCCATGAGCATTGTCATGAGTTATATTCTTCATATGGAATAAAGCTATGCCTGGCCAGTAAGCCCTCTCCATAATTTTATTGTAGATGAGCACACAAACCACAGTTTCACCTTGAGACTGTCGATCATTTTATATCACAACCTGCATCATTCCTCCTGATGATGTGGACTCTAACAGTGTTCAGTTTCAGCCTCTGGCTATCGACACGGTGCTCTGGCTATTGAAAGCCCAGGAACTCACCTGTGCCCATGTGCCTGTGGACATTCCCATGCACATTCCCTGGCAGCCTATGCTGTGACTGCACTGGCCCTTGGGTTCTTATTGTAAGTGCAAGAAACACCTCAGGAACACCCATCAGAGAACTCTAAAAATGCAACGTTTATTACTCAGGGATCCTGGAGAGCCCGTGGGACACCCTAAGGCCATTTGGGGAGGTGTCAGTGGGAGAGGGAGACATTGAGAGGGAGGGAGAGAGAGAAAGAGAGAGAGAGAGAGAGAGAGAGAGAGAGAGAGAGAGCGCACTGCTGAGGCATCTGGTTTATTGAGGTCCATGGCCAGAGTGACTAGGGTTTTGTGTCTCACACCTTAGTGGACAATTATATATGAGTAGATTTTGACTACTGAAGGGGAAAAGCAGGTTGATTCATGGGAAGTTATTTGAGCTCGCCAGGGCTTTCTAAACAGGTACTTCATGGCAGGGGCAGTCTAAGTAATTGTATCACACACCTGACAATATATTTATTCAAGATGGTGGTCTTTGAAATGGATGCCTCAGAAATCAAAAGCTCAATTTCAGGCACTTACTCTTACCATGCTACTGTATTTCATAACCGGTCTTCTGGTTTATTCTGTTATTCAGCTCCGTGTCCAGAGAGCCTACCATAGCCACTGGCAAACCTGATTAGCATAAGGTAATTCCCAGTCGAGTCTTCGGGGAAAGACACACTTGAATAAACAGATCAACCTATTATTTTCTTAGTGTCAGGACACTAAGTGACATAAATATGAGGCCATATTTATAAATATGAGGCCAAATTTTCTTAGTGACATAAATATGAGGCCATATTTATAAATATGAGGCCAAATTTTCTTAGTGACATAAATATGAGGCCAAATTTCAGAACACGCATTTTGTTACTAAACAAAATTTTCTTTTCTTTTATTTTTTTCCTTCTCTCTTTTCTTTTCTTTTTTTTCTTCCCTTCCCTTCCCTTCCCTTCCCTTCCCTTCCCTTCCCTTCTTTTCCTTTCCTTTCCTTTCCTTTCCTTTCCTTTCCTTTCCTTTCCTTTCCTTTCCTTTCCCATCAGAGTTCATGCTGTGCATCTATGTATTGAAGATTCATGTCCACAACTGAGGGGGCTTATTCATTGAGGTACAGGATTGCTTAATGTCTTCTATGTTTTATCACTGAATTCTCTTCCTGTTCCTACTTGAGAACTTCCAATGTTACCTGCTAATGTGACTCTTTATGGTGTTACATGAAATAACTTCTTTTCTTAGTATATGTCATAAATGCTAAGGGATCCAAATGAACACCATCAACACCATCCATTTCGTACCTCCATCTTGCCCTGAAATCTCTCCCACCTGCATGACCAGAGGATGCTTCACATGAGAGCTGGATGTCCTGCTGGCGTGTGGCTCAAGGTCCCCAGTTCTTCTGCACAAACGTGCATGTCCTTCAAACTCTCCCAGTAACCCTGAGGGGAGCCCACATGTAGTCACTTGTTCATAAAGTCATGGGAAGTAAACTTGCATCTCAGGATGATCATGACTGCTCTTCTTGATTGTCAAATCATATGTCACAAATAAAAAGCAGCACATGTTCTGATCGCCTCAGTGTGTTCACTTGGATTATTGTGTCAGTCAGCTATTGCTGTATAACAGGCTGTCCTCCTCGTCAAACGTGATATCATGATGATGCGAGGTCACCAAGCACAATGGTGAAGAAAGAATTCTTGAGACATTTTTTGGTGCAAAAATATGCTTTTATTATAGCTTGTGGACAGAATCTGTGGGCGGAAAGAGCTACACTTGGAATGTGAAGAGTGACTGATGATATACTTTTAAGTTTGTGGAGAGGGGGAGTAGAGATAAGGAAGTTTCTAAGGAATTTCTGTAAGCTGAAAGTGAGGTTGACAGGACCTTGGTGGTCTGGCTCTTTTCAAGATAAGGTTGCTGTCAATCTCTAATAAAACATAAACATGAAGGCAGCCATGAGTTCCTGTAGAAGTGTCACACTTTACATGTTTTATGGATTTATCAGTGGGCTGCAAGTTGACATTGACTTTTAGCTACATTTCTCTTGCTTTTGTTCTTCTCATCAATAATAGCTTTACAGTCAAATGGCATTATATTCTTGGAAGCATTTCTGAACTCTGCTGGGCTCCTTATAAGTCTAGAGTCGGGTGTAAATCTCTCTGTTGTGTTTCTAAGGCTCATCCATGATGCTGTGTGTGGTTGTAGTGCTCCTCTGTCTTCAACCAATTTATAATCTTATTACTAAATTTTTATTTTAATTTTATTTAATTTTATTTTTTTATTTTTAAATTTTTTTTTTTTTTTTTTTACGTTTTTATGTTTGAGACAGAGAGACAGAGCATGAACGGGGGAGAGGCAGACAGAGAGGGAGACACAGAACCGGAAGCAGGCTCCAGACTCTGAGCCATCAGCCCAGAGTCTGACCTGGGGCTCGAACTCACGGTCTGTGAGATCATGACCTGAGCTAAAGTCGGATGCTTAACCGACCGAGCCACCCAGGCACCCCTTATTTTTATTTTTTTAAATGTGAAATTTATTGTCACATTGGTTTCCATACAACACCCAGTGCTCATCCCAAAAGGTGCCCTCCTCAATGCCCACCCCCACCCACCCTCCCTCCTACCCCCCATCAACCCTCAGTTTATTCTCAGTTTTTAAGAGTCTCTTATGGTTTGCCTCCCTCCTGCTCTAACTTTTTCCCCCTTCCCCTCCTCCATAGTCTTCTGTTAAGTTTCTCAGGATCCACATAAGAGTGAAAACATATGGTATCTGTCTTTCTCTGTAGGACTTATTTCACTTAGCATAACACTCTTCAGTTCCATCCATGTTGCTACAAAAGACCATATTTCATTCTTTCTCATTGCCATGTAGTATTCCGTTGTGTGTATAAATTTACTACATTTTTATATGTAAGTTATTCTTCTATTTATAAATTAAGTGAAATTATCATGTGTATTCTTTTTTTAAATTTAATTTTTTATTTTTTTAAATTTACATCCAAATTAGTTAGCATATAGTGCAACAATGATTTCAGGAGTAGATTCCTTAGTGCCCCTTACCCATTTAGTCCATCCCCCCTCCCGTGACTCCTCCATTAACCCTCAGATTGTTCTCCACATTTATGAGTCTCTTCTGTTTAGTCCCCCTCCCTGTTTTTATATTATTTTTGTTTCCCTTCCCTTATGTTCATCTGTTTTGTCTCTTAAAGTCCTCATATGAGTGAAGTCATATGATTTTTGTCTTTCTCTGACTAATTTCACTTAGCATAATACCCTCCAGTTCCGTCCACGTAGTTGCAAATGGCAAGATTTTGTTCTTTTTGATTGCCAAGTAATACTCCATTGTATATATATACTGCATCTTCTTTATCCATTTATCCATCAATGGACATCTGGGCTCTTCCCATACTTTGGCTGTTGTTGATAGTGTTGCTATAAACCTGGGGGTTCATGTGCCCCTTTGAAACAGCACACCTGTATCCCTTGGATAAATGCCTAGTAGTGCAATTGCTGGGTTGTAGGGTAGTTCTATTTGGTTTTTTGAGGAGCCTCCAGACTGTTTTCCAGAGTGGCTGCACCAGCTTGCGTTCCCAATCATGTGTATTCTTTGAATTTAATTCCACTGCCTTAACACTTGTTTTCCTTCCTTGTTAGAAGCTATCTCCCAAACCTGTAATGGAGAGTCAGCTTCTGTGCTCTCAATCGTACCCATAGCCCTGCACCATAGAGATTTTCCCTATTAATTAAATTATTAGCATATAATGACGCTCAATAATCTGTATTAAAGTATACAGCTAAACATAACTTCCTATGAATCTTGTAAGGCGAGAATGATATGCATGGAAGTTAATTTTTTACTCCAAAGAAAACATTGAAGTGTAGTGTTTGTGTCTTATGTGTTTGTGTGCATATACTTTTTTTTCAAGTAAGCTCAATCAGATGTGTACACCCACATATGATTTATGATTTTATCTTTTAAGTTGAAAGAAGACTTGAGAGAAAGAGAGGATAGAGAAAAGAATGGATGCTTGAATAAACATAAGATAAAAGGATGCAGAAATAAAGGCAAAAGTTTTCATTGCAAGGGGCGACCTCAATTTTTGTTTTTAAATGTATTTAATTCAAGCTAGTTAACATGCAGTGTAGTCTTGGTTTCAGGAGTAGAACCCAGTGATTCATCACTTACATATAACACCCAGTGCTCATCCCCAAAAGTGCCCTCCTTGATACATATCACCCATCTAACCCACCCCCCATCCATCTCCCCTCCAGCAACTTTCAGTTTGTTCTGTCTTTAAGAGTCTCTTATGGTTTGCCTTCTTCCCTATTTTTATGTTATTTTTCCTTCCCTTCCCCTATGATCATATTTTTTTTTTTTATAATTTATTGTCAAATTGGTTTCCATACAACACCCAGTGCTCATCCCAACAGGTGCCCTCCTCAATGCCCATCACCCACTTTCCCCTCACCCCACCCCCCCATTGACCTTCAGTTTGTTCTCAGTATTTAAGAGTCTCTTAGAGTTTTCCTCCCCCCAGATGGCTATCCAGGGGAATTCTACCAAACATTAAAAAAGGGTTAACACCTATTCTTTTGAAGCTGTTCCAAAAAATAGAAACGGAAGGAAAACTTCCAAACTCATTCTATGAGGCCAGCCATTACCTTCGTTCCAAAACCAGACAAAGAACCCACTAAAAAGGAGATTTACATACCAATCTCCCTGATGAACATGGATACAAAAATTCCCGATAAAATACTAACAAACCAAATCCAACAACACATTAAAAGAATTATTCATCAGTATCAAGTGGGATTTATCCCGGGAGGCAGGGCTGGTTCAATATCCACAAATCAATCAGTGTAATGCATCACCTTAATAAAAGAAAGGATAAGAACCACGCGATCCTCTCAATAGATGCCAAAACAACATTTGACAATATTATCCTACAAGAGGACATGTTTTGCAAATGTGAAGGGAAATGGGGAGAATTCCCCTATGTTCATTGTTCCTGGGCCTTAAGGAAAAAATCAAGATATATGTAAGCAACGTAAGGTGAATCGTCATTTAATGGCAACCCTTTCTAGAGCCCAGCAATCAGGAGGGGACACAATTAAGGGCCCCTCACCTGTACCAAAAACAGACCTAGAGAAGGAAAAAGGGAACTCTCCCTCTTCCTCCTCCTCCTCCTCCTCCTCCTCCTCCTTGGGTCCTCAATCTACATATAAAAAAAATGCAATCCTGTTCCCTGCTACCCACCTTATCCAGGCCCTCCCCGTAAAGGGCATGTTTCCCTTACAAGAAGCTAGAATGCCAGAAGAAAAAACCTTTACATTACAAGGTTTAAGACAGATAAAAGGAGATCTAGGTACATTTTCTGATTGAATAAGTATATAAAGCCTTTTCAGAATATTACGTATGTTTTTGACTTGACCTGGAAAGACATAATGCTTTTGTTAAACCAGACTCTTAGTGAGACAGATGCTTTATAAAAAAAAAAAAAAACAACAACTAAGGAAATCTAAGATTTGGCCCTTAAATTATGCTAAATTAGCCACTATTTTACAAACAAAAAATGAGAGCTGGAGGGCCTTCCTGGAAAGGTTGAGGGAGGCTCTCATTAAATATATGGCTATCTCCCCTGACACCCTAAGGCTGAGATGATTTAAAGGACAAATTTGTCACTCACTCAGCCCTACGTATTCAGAGAAAATACAAAAATTGGCTGTTGGCTTTGAAGGGACCCTGGAGGAGCTGTTACGAGCTGCCAATTGGGTATATCATAACCAAGATCAAGAGAATAAAAAAAAAAAATTAAAAAAAAAAAAAAACAGAAAAGGAGGCTTAAAAAACTCTGAGGCCTTAGTTGTGGCCTTAGGTACTATGTGAGATCGGGCTTCCCGAGGTCCTGGCACCAAGTGCCATTTATATGGCCGCTGAGAGCACTAAAATGAGAATGTCCTCAGAGGGGACAACCAAAATGAAAACCCCAAAAGCCATGCCCCTTATGTGGAGCCAATCACTGGAGATCTGAATGCCCTGGGGGACCTCTGTCTGTGAAGGCTCAGACAACAATGTCCCTGGAAGGGATTAACTGGGGCCTGGGGCTCTTCACGGTGGCCCCCCTAACCCAACTGTCTATCAGAAACCCAGAACCTTGAGTAACTCTAAATATAGAAGGGAAGGAAAACTGGTTGATTTCCTTCTCGACACCAGAGCGACCTTTTCTGTCCTCCTTTCCACTCCAGGCCAACTATCCAAATGCAGCAGGACGATTAGAGGTATCTTCGAGAAACTTCTAACTAAAATTTTCTCTTAACCCTTGGGATATATATGAAAATATGTAATTTTTTCTCATTCTTTCCTGATAATGCCAGAGAGCCTTACTCCCTTGCTAGAAGGGGACATTAAAAGTAAATTAGAGACTATGGTGCTACCAACTCCAGGACAGGTAAACAATTATGTGAGTTTTTGAAAATGACTGGATATTGTAGGCTGTAGATACCAGGGTTCAGGAAAATAGTTTGCCTGCTATATCAATTATTAAAGGAGACTCAGGCCGACCTACTGTCCCCCCAAAAATAATAAACTGGGGTCTAACTCCTAGACACTGTCTCCAGCTGTTGGAATGGTTACAAACAGAGCAGGACAATGACTCTTACGAAGCTCTCAGAGCTAAGAGAGCATTAAAACACAGCATCGGGCCTTTCATTTAGGGAGGGACAAAACATCTCAAATGGCCCAAAGGATGTTTACCCAAATGATGTCTCCTCCCCAAAATTTGTCAAGGACGGTTCTGCAAGCAAGATCAGCCTGTGAAGTATGTCTTAGAAACACTCCTGTCAACCACAAACTTGTTATCCCAGGCAATCAAGAAACTGGAGACTGTCCAGGAAAGACTGACGATTAGGTTTCACTCATATGCCAAGGTCAAAAAAAAATTCCAACATCTGTTGGTATGAGTTAATACTTTTACTAATTGGGCAAAGGCTTTCCCTATGAGACAGAAAAGGCACAAAAAGTAATAAAACTTCTGCTTTATCAAATAATGCCCAGGTTTGGCTTACCTAAATATTTACAAATTAATAATGGTCAATGGCTGCCTTGACTCTTTCTCTGGTAGCACTCTTGGCTCTTGGAAAAGTTTTACATCTCAAAATAAAGCAGACTGTCTGTTTACACTCAGAAAAACTCTAAATAACACCTCACAAGCATTAGATGCTTTAAAAATTGTTTTTAAATTAAGTTAAGGCCCAACTCTTGGAAATAGAGCCACCGTTGATTACTTACCGCTCCTGCTTCTCCATCACCTGGGTCATGAGAGATTCCCTGACATGTGTTGTTTACAAAGGTTGTTTGACAGGTTTGGACACCGTAGACGTGATCTTAAGTTGCCATCTTGTTGGTCGGTATAATTTTTACTTTGTGTTTTTCTCGTGTCTGCTAATGCCTGCCAGCCTTCCTGAAGAACCATACTATGGGCCACTCGACCGACCCCTTGGGTAGACTCCAACTGCTGTACCCCCACACCGTCCCTTATCAGCCTGAAGAAGCCAGAACAGTCGTTGTCCCTGTTCCCTAACAGCGGTTCCAGGCCCTGTTCCAGCGGAGAAATAAATAGGGAAAGGGTTAACATTAGGCAGGGAGAGAGAAGGGACCTTCAGGGAGGCAGACGGCAGCTGCAGGTGGGAGGCTGAAGAAGCGCATGGGGTTCTCCCCTTATGAAATCCTTTATGGGCGCCCTGCCCCCATTATCAAGGGCATAGGGGGAGGGATCTAAATGAGATAGACCAACTAGCCCTGAGACAACAGATGCGAGCCCTTGGCTCTACCCTAACCACCTTACACCCCTGGGTCAGGGAGCGATTATCTGAATCTGACCACAGACGCTCATCCCTTTAAACCAGGAGATGCAATATGGATAAAGGAGTGAAATGTCCAACCGCTAAAACCCTTCGGGAGGGGCCCGTTCACTGTCATTTTGTCCACCCCTCCCGCAGTAAAGGTGGCCAACGTGGGTCCCTGGATTCACTACAGCAGAGTGAAGCCGGCATCTCAAAACTGGGAGTGCATTCGTGACCCATCAACGCTGTGCAAACTGACCATACAGAAGATTCTGGACTCCAGAGTCTCCAGAAGACTGCAGCCCTGCTTTAGTCACTCCAGAAGCTGACTGACCTACACATGGCAGAAGCTTGAGGAATCGGCAGTCTGGAGAAACAAAAGACCGTCGTTATTTTCTGTATGTTTTCTTGCTGTGATGCACTGTCATGCCTTGTTTCTCACTATTATCATGATTCTTGCTCTACTCTTTGCCATGGGATTGGCCGAGGCCACCCCGGCCAGCCAGAAACGTGGTGAGAGGTTTCTGTGAACACTCACCCTCCCTTTGTGGATTGGATACTTCGTTGGTACCAACACGGGGAAACAATGGCCATGAGAGACTAGAAAATTAGATCCCCACAAACCTTATAGTACAACAAAATACCCCAGTCCTACTACCAGGGTTTGGCTTCTCAGAAGCTCAATTATTGGGAAAAATTTTCTTGCCTGTTGGGGAAAAAGTTCATTTTCGTCTCTGTTAAAAATTTAACATGTGTAAGCCAAAGGGTTTATAACTCAACTGCCCGGAAAACCCAATGGTAGGGGACCCCAGATCACCTTGAGCCAGATCCCCACCCCTTGTCTAACTTCTCTCATCTCCAAGAGGCCTGGAGACAAGGTCAATATAGCCGTCAAATGGCGGGTCCCAGGTGGACTAGCCTGGATATGTGGAAGGACAGCCTATATAGTACTTCCCTCAGTCTGGTCAGGGTCATACATGGTGGGAACTCTTCGTCCATCTTTCTTCCTGCTCCTACTTGCCAGAAGGAAACATTTGGGAGTCCGAGTGTATGGGGACAGGGAGATTCAAAGAAAGCGGTATGCTTTACAAATTGGCAACTAAAAAGATGATGAATGGCCTCCTGAGCGTATAATCCAATATTATGGCCCGGCCACCTGGACAGAGGACGGGTCCTGGGGCCATCGTGCTCCCATCTACATGCTAAAGTGCATAATCAGACTACAAGCAGTTATAAAAATTATAACCAGTGAAGCTGCCAGAGCTCTTAACTTACTAGGCAAGCAGCAAACCAAAATGTGCAATGCCATGATCAGAATCGCGTGGCCTCAGATTACCTGCTTGCTTCTGAGAGAGATGTCTGTGGAAGATTTAACCTTAGCAACTGCTGCCTACAGATAGATGAGGGAAAAGTCGTAGAGGAGATCACAGATCAAATAAAAACGTTGCTAATGTCCCTGTCCAGACCCCGGAAAAGTTGGGACCCCGGGGAGTTATTTGGAGGATGTTTTTCAACTCAGTGTATTCAAAACCCTCATGGGAATTATCCTCCTAATTTTGGGAGAATGCTTAATCTTACCCCTGGTTGTACAGATGCTTATCCCTGGATGCTTAGCTCCCCTGGTTGTACGGTCTGCCTCCAGTCTCATTGAGGCCATGATTTAGAAAGGACGGCCACTCGTGTAATACTGTTATAAAAATATTAACCTCTAAACCAAGATGATGCTCTTTGTCCCAAAATAGGGGGGGGGGGTCTGAGCATCAAAGGTGGGGATGTGGTAGGGTCCCCTCCCTAAGGAGAGAAGAAAAAGAGAGAAAAGGAAAAAAACAAGATAGCCTGGCCATGTGCCTATGTGACAATATCCCTCATGACCTTGTGAACTGAGACTACTTGATCAGACTACATGTTTTTGTATGTTACCATATACAGAAGACAAAGAAATAAAAATATATTAAAAAAAAACTATGCCACGGGACGTTGGGGGCTCAGTTCTTTGGGTACAAACCCAACTGAGCAGTGCCGGCCGGAATCGAGTTGCCTCCTGGAAAGAAACGCCTCGGAGTTATGACTCTCTGCACGAGAATCCTGCTACGTTATTTCACTCAGTATAGCACCCTATACTCTCCATCCATGTTGTTGCAAATGGCAAGGTCTCATTCCTTTTTACGGAGGAGTAATATTCAATTTTTTGTATGTAAATATATAAATATATTTGCCAAGCTACTTTACACATTCATCTGTCACTGGACGCTTCCAAAGAGTGGCTACTGTAAACAATGGTGTAATAAACATGGGGTGCGTATACATTTTTGAATTAGTGTTTTTGTTGTCTTTGGGGAAATATCCAGCAACAGAATTACCTGATCATGTAATTGCTTTGAGGAGCCTCCATACTGTTTTCCACAGTGGCCGCACCAGTTAGCATTCCCACCAACGTGGATGAGTGTTCCCTCTTCTCCACATCCTCACCAACATTTGTGTCTTGTCTCGTTATACTAGCCATTCTGACTGGAGTGAGGCGATAGTCTTCTTCTTTGGGGTGTCACATAAAGGGAATCGTTTTATTTCCTTTTCAGATCATTCCTTCTTTGTATGTAAATATGCAATTGATTTTTTGAGGGTTGGCTGTGTACCCAGTTTCTTGGCTGAATTAATTTATTGGAGGTACTAGTTTTTTGGTGTTATCTTCAGGATTTTCTACATACAAGATCACATCATCTACACGCATACCTTTATTTCTTTCTAACCATTTTGGATACCTTTTCTTTCTTTAATTGCTCTGGCTAGAACTTCCAGTGTTGAGTAGAAGTTGTGAAAGTGGGCATCCTTTCCTTGCTTCTGATCATACAGGAAAATGCTCACTGTATCACCCTTGAGCACGTGTTTGCTGTGGGGTTTTCATACAGGGCTTTATGTTGAGATAGTTTCCTTCTATTCCTAGATTTTAGTGTTTTTAACATGCCCCATTTACAAATGTAAAAATTAATTTCCTGACTGCAAAATATAAACAATGATGTATCTGCCAGATTAGCAATGCATGATCGTGTCATGCTTTTTCCCTCTTATTTTGATAGTCACATCGACTACATGGAACTAGGCAATGATACACGAAGTTCAAAATTTCTTCTTCTGGGATCTTTGGAGGAACCAGAATTGCAACCCTTCCTCTTTGGGCTGTTCCTGTCCATGTACCTGGTCACCATACTTGGGAATTTGCTCATCATCCTGGCTGTAAAGTCTGACTCCCACCTCCACACGCCCATGTACTTCTTCCTTGACCACCTGTCCTTCATAAACATCTATGTCGCCTTCACCACGGTCCCCCAGATGGGAATGTACAAACACAGAAAAGTCGTAAAAGTCATAACTTATGAAAGCTGTGTCATGCAGATGTACTTTTTCATACTCTTTGTAGGTTTAGACAACTTCCTCCTGACTGACGACTTATGACAGCTTTGTGGTCATCTGTCACCCGCTACACTACCCAGTCACCATGAACCCCTGGCTCTGTGGACTGCTGGGTCTGGTGTCCTGGATCATGAACATCCTGCATTCCTTGTTAGAAACCTTAATGGTGTTGCAGCTGTCCTTCTGGACAGGCATGCAAATCCCCCACTTTTTCTGTGAGCTCAATCAGATGATCCAACTTGCCTGCTCTGACACCTTTCTTAATGACACGGTGATATATCTTGCAGCTGTGCTGTTGGGTGGTGCTCCCCTGGCTGGGGTCCTGTACTCTTATTCTAAGATAGTTTCCTCCATACGTGGGATCTCATCAGCTCTGGGCAGGTATAAGGCATTTTCCACCTGTACATCTCACCTCTCGGTTGTCTCCTTATTTTATTGTATGGGCCTGGGAGTGTACCTCAGCTCTGCTGCTACCCAGAGCTCCCAGTCAAGTGCAATATCCTAAGTGATGTACACAGTGGTCACGCCCATGCTGAACCCCTTCATCTACAGCCTGAGGAACAGAGACAGAAAGGAGGCTCTAAATGTATTTTTCAGAGGGAAGCCATAAAAGGGCCATTTTCCCAGAAGTACCTGTGATTGCTGGCTCAAAGTTTAACAGCCAGAGATTGTGATCCTTTAATCGGATCATGGAAGAACTTAATCCCTCTATTCATATCCTGGAATTTCAATTTTTCCAAAGTTCGACTGCTTTATTAAGTTTAAATAAGTCCCTTTGTTTAACTTTATGCTCCTTCTGGTACCCAACAGTTTTTCCTTTTTTTTGTTTTCTTGCTTTCCAAAGTTAGTCCAACCTTGAATCAGAAACAGTTTGGAGATTCCCGTTTGCCTCACATAGTGATGAACTGTACCAGTTTTGTGGAATAAACTATATTTGGCAACTGAGGCCATTTATATAATTTTACTGTAGAGGAAATTCTGTGACTGCATATTCCTGTCTACATGACTACCTTGCATGCTTTTCCTGATAATGTAGACTTTAACATATTAGTTTGTTTTGTAGTTAGTCATGGGGTTTTAGGATCCTCATTAGGATCCTGTTCTCTCTCTTATCAGCTCAGCATCCACAGTATCCCTGGCACAGAATAGTAAGGCAAAAATTCCTTATGAAAAACGTGCTCTGCTCCAAGTGTAAAGTACAGAAAGACAAATTTGCATAAACCAAGTGACTAATATGGGCTTACTATCCGAGAAGACCTGAAAAAATGATGACATAAAATTTTCAATCATGCCGTATTTTATTGCAGAAAATATGTTTTTGATGATGTATATCTACTTATTGAGGTGTGAGATATTTGGTGTCCATGTTTAAAGGGTTTTATTAATTGGAGTGAAGAGTGGCAGATTTTATATTATTTAATTGAATGATTTTGTTGTTTCTACTTGAAAATTTCCAGTGTTGCCTACAAGTATTGTTTCCTCCATTGTCCTAAACTTAATATCTCATCTTTAAAAATGCTGTCATAAAAATTACAGTGTGAGTGAGTGAACCATATGTGTATTCTCTCTGGGATTAATTTCTTTACCTTTTTTATGCTCTAAACTCTCTTCAATCCTCATGATCAGAGGATGACGTGGACAGGAGCTTGAATTCCTGCCCAGTGATGCTCTGGGTATGGAGTCTTGTGACCAAGAGTCCCACAAATTATCCACACAAAAAACATATAGGTCTTTCCAATCTCTACCAGTTACCTAGAAGAGAACCTGAATGGTAGTCACTTTTTAGTACATTGATCTGAAATAAATGTGAATAACCAGGTCATTATAATGCCGTCTTCAAATATCAGAACAAATGCCAAAAATAAAAAGCAGTAGATTATTCTTAATTGTCTCAGATTTTTTCATATTGGTTATTGTATCAGTAAGCTATTGGTGCGTAACAAGCCTTGCCAAAGGTAAATGATTTAAGATAATGCTTTCTAAATTTTTAAAATTTATATTTTAATTAGTTAATATGTAGTGTGCTATTGGTTTTAGAAGAAGAATTTAGTGATTCATCACTTACACACAACACCCAGTGCTCATCACAACAAGTGTACTCCTTAGTGCCCATCACCCATCTAGCCCATCACCCACCTACCTCCCTCCATCAACCTACACTTTCTTCTCTATCATTAAAAGCATCTTGTGGCTTTTTTTCCCCACTCTTTTCTCCCCCCATATGTTCATCTATTTGGATTGTTACATTCCACGTTATCAGTGAACTCATATGATATTTCTCTCTCTGATCGACTCATTTCGGTTAGCATAACACATTCTATCTCCAACGATCACATGGGAATCTATGTTTGGGAAGTCTTCCCCTCTCTGTTGGTCTCCTCATGAGGTTGTGGTCAGCTGTGGGTCTGCTGGAAGTGCTCTGTTAATCCTGGATGCATTCTCACATCTGGGAACTTGCTGGTTCCTAGATAGGCTAGGCTAGGTTGACCATCTTTAGAGCAACTGGGCTCTGCTCCACATGATTTCTCCTCCTACAGTAGGCTTGCTTGGACTTGTTTCAATGGCAGAGGCAGGGTTCCAAGAGAGCAGCAGAAACACGCCAAAGACCCTTGAGGCACGTTGTCATTTTTACCAGATAGTATTAGCCAAGGCAAATAAAATACTAAATTTAACCCAGATTCAAAGGTGGAGAAATGGGAGGAGCTTCCCAGTCACATTGCAAAGTACATGGATACAGGGATAAGTGGTATTTGGGGCCATGTCTGCAAAAGGTGTACCACATGTGTAATTTTCAATTCAATAAAGTTGTATTGGTGCAGGGCAGAAAATCAACACACAGAACAATGTAGTTCAGTACAACATAGTGATTCAACAATTCTACATGTTACTTGGTGCTCATCATGGTGAGTGTGTTCTTAAGGGTTGAATCTAAAGGGTTTTCTATATTCAGTTCATATCATCTATAAATCAAGAGAATTTTACTTCTTTCTTTCTGATTTAGAATCCAATGAAGAAATGAGCAGAAGACATGAATAGACACTTTTCTAAGGAAAACATCAGGATGCATTTTTTTTTAATCTTGCCTGAATGCTTTAGCTAGGTGGACACCGTTGTGTTGCTGATGATCTCGGAAGAGAAGTTTTCTAACCTTTCCATGATTGAGTACAGTGTTATTGTGGGTTTGTCATATACAGCCTTTTTCTTTCATGTTGAGGTATGTTCCCCCTATACCCAGTTTGTTGAAGATTTTTTTTTTTATAATCGTGAAAGGATGTTGTATTTTGTCAAAAGCTTTTTGCGTGTATTGAGATGATATGATCGTTATATTTCATTCTATTAATGTGGCGTATCACCTTTATTGATTTGCTTGTGCTGAACCATCCTCATATGCCAGGGATAATTCCCACTTGATCATGGTGTGTACTTCCTTTAATGTGTTGTTTGATTCAGTTTCCTGATATTTTTGAAAAATTTTGTGTGTGTGTTCAGCAGGGATACTGGTCTATATTTTTCTTTTTTTGTACTGACCTTTTCTACCTTTGGTATAGGGTAATGCCAGCCTTGGGAAATGAGTTTGAAAATGTGTCTTCCTTTCTAAGTTTCTGGAAGAGTTTGAGAAGACTTATCATTAATTTTTCTTTATATGATTAGTAGAACTCACCTGTGATGCTCTCTGATTCTGGGCTTTTTTTTTTGCTGGAAGATTTTTGATTACCAATTTAATATCCCTACTTATTGGTCTCTTCACATTTACTATTTATTCCTGATTCTGTTGTTACATTGTACATTTCTAGGGATTTATCTATTTCTTGTAGGTTGCCCAATTTGTTGCTGTGAGATAGTTGATAGTGGTCTCCCATGATTCTTTCTATTTCTGTGGTTTTGGTTGTAAAGCATCACCATTTGCTATTGATTTTATTTATTTGGGTCTTCTCCCTGCCCTCCCCCCCCCCTTTTTGGTCAAAGTAAAGGCTTGTCAATTTTGCCTAGCTTTTCAAAAAATTGGCTCCTCATTTTATTAATCTTTTCTACTGGTTTTCTGGTCTATATATCATCTATGTCTGCTCTGATATCTGTTATTTCTTTTCCTCTGCTGCTTTGGACTTAGTTGGTGCTTCTTTTCCTGGGTCTTTCAAAGATAAAGTTAGGTTATTTTCTTAAGGTCGTTTTTTTCTTAACGTAGGCACTTATTACTATAAACTTCCCTCTGAGAACTGCTTTTGTAACATCCCATAAGTTGTGATATGCTATGTTAACATTTTCATTTGATTTAAGATTTTAAATTTGCTTTTTGATTTTTTTTCTTTCACACATCAGTCATTCACGAGTGCATGGTTTAATTCCCACGTATTTGTCAGCATGTCAGATATCTGTACTCTCACATCCACTGCAGCATGATTCACAATAGCCAAGACATGGAAACAGCCCAGCATCCATTGACAGATGAATTAATAATGATGACATCTATACAGTGGACTTCACCAATTCAAAAGGAAGACATGCTTTCCTTTGCTCAAAGATGGATGCACCCTGGGGGCATTATGCTAAGTAAAAGTATCAGACAGAGAAAGACAAATACTTTATGATCTCATTTATATGTGAGATATAAAAATCTGAACCATAGAAACAGAGAGTAGGTTGATGTTTGCCAGTGGCTAGTGTTTGGGGAAATGAGAAGGTGCTAGTGGAAGCCTAAAAACTGTCTGTTATAAGAAGAATAAGTTCTGGGAACTTAATGTACAACGTGGTCATTATACTTAACTATATTGTGTTGTATATTTGAATGTTGCTGACAGAGTACATAGTAAATGTTCTTCCAACAAAAAGAAATGGTAACTATGTGAAGTGATGGATGTATTCACTAATCTATTGTGATGATTATTTCACAACATATAAATATGTGAAATCACCAAGTTGTATGCTTAAACTTCCATAATTTTATTTGTCAATGAAATTTCAATAGAGCTGAATAAACGAAGAAAATATGTTCCAATGTCTCTGTCTTTTATTTGCATTTCCAATGTAACCTCCTCCCAATGGAACCCTCCCAATAAACAAACAAACAAACAAACAAACAAACAAACAGTACCAGGATGAAAACCTTTATGAGTATGTCAATGGGAAGGTCAATCAATAGAAAAACAGTATCTACAGAAGGATGCCCTAAAAATAGCATCAGTGATACAATAGTTGCTAACTTCATTAATCAACGAGTTAGATACAGGGTCCCCAGTCTCTCTGAGGCAACTGGAAAGAAAACCTTGGTTTCTTTGTCCTTTTCTTTTACTAAGAATGTTGATCTATAGGCAAGTGGTGAGGAGGAAACTTACATTTGGAGGAAAGCTTGACCATCTGGAGTAGAACTTCCATAACTGATCATTAGACACCTAATTCTCACTCTCTTGTCAGATCATTGCACTGCTGAAGGTGGAAGTGGAAATGAAACCTACTGAATTGAAATTAACAGCCATGGTAGAATGTTTGCAGAGATGGCCCCAAATGCCGGTCTTTCTCGGTAGCCATATCTTTGGCAATGTGCACAGTACCTTACATCAGGAGGTGGAGACTATTCTTCCACCTTTGATTCTGGATGGATTAGGATTTTTCATTTACTGCAGCCAGCATAATATGATAGAAGTGACAGTGGAACTTAAAGGCCTTGTGCATTTCTGCTTCTCTCTCTTGGAACTATGGCTCTGCAAAGTGAATAAAATGAGATGGCCTGCAGAGGAAGTGGGGACATATGGAGCACAGCCCAGTTGTCCAAGTCAAGGCCACCCTGGATCAGCCACAGATAGCTAGTCTAGCCCCAATTATATTAGAATGCCCTGGAAAGATCAGCAGAGCCTCCCCAGCTGACACACAGCTGACTCAAGACCCTTGAGGAGATCAACAGAGATTAGAACAACTCAGCACCATATAATTCCACTGAATTCTAAAGACATTCTACCAAGACGTTTGCTTTCAGGATGGTTTGCTATGCAGCAACATTCATGATCATTCTGTTATTCAAGTTTATTTTGGATAATTATTAAAAAAATGATTCCTTTTCAGTTATCAGTAGAGGTTGGAAGGATTTGCATTTGTGTGGAAAAAATATGGTGTCCTGGAATCACATAACTGAGCAGGAATTCAAGCTCTCTTGTGCCCTGCAAAGACATCTTGATTTTAGCCCAATGAGACTCATTTTCGGCATTGACCTCCAGACCTGAAAGAGTGGAAATTTGTTTCTTTTAAACCTTTAATGTGATAATTGTATAAGGCAGCAGTTGGGAAATGACAAAGACATTCACCCAAAAAATTTTCTTTGAAGAAATAGAACCCAAGACTCTCAACTCATTTACGTAGCTTCCTTGACTAAGGGCATTTTTTGTTGAAACCCTACTTGAGTAGAAGAAACAAAACCTGAAGTAAATTTGGAGATACTCAGCCTTATGAGCCAGTACACAGGATTTCTCCTTGCATAAATGCAAATATGATACTGTTTCTGAGACCTCTGGGCATTAAGATAAGGAACATGATTCATTGTTAAAAATAAGGCCACCTGTTCTACTCTAATTTTTTTTGTCTAAATTTCTACATTCCTAGAATTCCAAGTTAAGGCAAACCTTCATTCTCTTCCTTTCTTTACCCTCAAGTTTCTCTCAAGCTTTCTTTCAACACAATATGTAAGTTATAATGAGTTACAATAAGGGTCATGAATTTCATGCATGTACATCTATGTATGTGAGTGAGTTTGTTTGAAAGAAAAATATACAAGTTAGAGATGGAGGGAGGCAAACCATAAGAGACTCTTAAAAACTGAGAATAAACCCTCTTAAAACTGAGAGTTGGGGCACCTGGGTGGCGCAGTCGGTTAAGCGTCCGACTTCAGCCAGGTCACGATCTCGCAGTCCGCGAGTTCGAGCCCCGCATCGGGCTCTGGGCTGATGGCTCAGAGCCTGGAGCCTGTTTCTGATTCTGTGTCTCCCTCTCTCTCTGCCCCTCGCCCGTTCATGCTCTGTCTCTCTCTGTCCCAAAAATAAACGTTGAAAAAAAAATTAAAAAAAAAAATAAAACTGAGGGTTAATGGGGGGTGGGAGGGAGGGGAAAGTGGGTGATGGGCATTGAGGAGGGCACCTGTTGGGATGAGCACTGGGTGTTGTATGGAAAACAATTTGACAATAAAGTTCAGATTTTAAAAAAGAAAAATGTACATAAATACACATACATTTGTATGTATATTTGCATACACAACCCTTATTCTTGAACAGTCTTTGGACTGAACAGTATTTCTACACATCATCTTTCCTCACCACATCTCTTGAAGTTATGTTTATCTTCCACGTTGCCTTCAGAAGAAAGCGATGGTTAGAGGGATCATAGACTAAAAATTGCATAACAAAGCAGTTAAAACTTACTGTGAGCCTTCTTGAGTTCTAGATAAATGGAATCATGCAGTATGTACCCATGATTTTTCAATGACTCTTTCAATTTAAAGTTGTATACTTTAAATATGTGCAGTTTGTCGCATGTAATAATGCTCCATTAAGTTAATTAGAAATTAAAAATTCTACTGGTGCATGACTCAGGGTCAGATCTGGAGCACAGTGAGCTGAGTCACACCTAATGGGGTGGGAGATCTCTCTACGAGCTGTGAAAAAGCAAAGGTTCACATGTAAATATTAAAATAGTGGAACTAGGGGCGCCTGGGTGGCACAGTCGGTTAGGCGTCCAACTTCAGCCAGGTCACGATCTCGCGGTCCGTGAGTTCGAGCCCCGCGTTGGGCTCTGGGCTGATGGCTCAGAGCCTGGAGCCTGTTTCCGATTCTGTGTCTCCCTCTCTCTCTACCCCTCCCCCGTTCATGCTCTGTCTCTCTCTGTCCCAAAAATAAATAAACGTTGAAAAAAATTTTTTTTAAAATAGTGGAACTAAATTAAGACAAATCACATTCAATAAACTCACGTTTTGTAGACTAGAAGATTAGCCCACATATAGAAAAGGAGTAAACTGACATAAGTCAGTTCAAGACGGAAGGACACTAGAACCACACACCTCATGGACGAGCCTTCAAAACACAATGTAGAGATTCACACCTGACTATGGACTCATGAGGAGCCCAGCAGAGATCTGAACAACTTCCTACCCTACAATCCCATTCAATAATAAATATATGTAGTAAGCTATTTTATTTGAGGATGCTTTGGGCACAGCAATAGCTACCTGATATAATAATCAAATTGGGCAGAAATGAGGCCATTTGTCATAATCTGATTCTTTTTATTCTAGGAGTTTGTAGGTAGCATAATTGAAGCATCAGGATTACTCTATTCTTCAAGTTTATTTCAGACAAATGTATTAAAAAATGACTCCACTGAGCCCCTTTCAGGTAACACGGAAATTTTGGAAGGTCATGTATGTTTGCACAAAGCTTGTGACTCCGATTCACATACCTGGACAGGAATCCACACTTGCTGGGGAGTCATCCAGCGATTAAGAAGGAGGAAGATGTAAAACAGACAATACGGATATTACTCATTTGCTGCCTCCTCAGTGGTTTTGGCAAAATTTCAAATAGTGGGAGATATTTCATTTAGAGAAATGGAAGGGCTCACCTTTATAAGTAGCACTGGGCATTTTCAGAAACCAGAAAATAATTTAATAAAACCCAAAACATGCCACCGGCCTTTCATCTTAACGAATACACTTTACACACGAACCCTGATATTCTGTAATTCAATGAGCAGTTAAAGTGCCTGAGAAGGAAATATTTTGCATAGTGATAAATGCATGACTTAATATTTTGTGCCATCATACTTAAAGTCAAGTTTGACTTAAAAGGCCATATTATATCAATCTATTTTTTCCATGTTTCTCTTTCTTTGTAGATTCCACTTGGAGACATGCATTTTATTATCATTTTTTTTTGCCAGTGACTCTGGTAAGCATGATGGACACAAGCTGTGTGACAGAGCAGGTACCTAATGTGTAGGAAAAACACCCCATGATCAGTGATAACAACCAGTACATAAAAGTCTACCTTATCAGGAAGAGCAGTCAATGTAGTGATATAGAAAAGAATGATGTTCAAAGGAGTGAAGTCTGGTGGTCTCAGATCTTTCTCTGTTTTAAACTTATATCAATAGCTGTGGTAGCCAAAACTAGACTTTCCATAGGACTAGTATAAGTCATGAATGGTTGTTTTGTTGTTGTTATTGTTGTTGTTTTTGGTCAAATAAAAGAAAAAATACTCCCTATGATACATTTCACATGAGAAGAAATTATTCTTAATATATCCATGTTGTCCTTTGAAAAATATGTAAGAATTTCCAAATATTTTAATCCAAAGTAAGGAATAACCTTGGGAGAGGAAGAAAATGACAACGGGAAAATCTCTTGGATGTAAGAGATATCAGAAAGCTTAATAAAGTGAGTTAAATAAATTGTGCAGAGAGGGTGAAAGAAAAAAATAGAAATTCCAGGAAAAAATAGAAGAGGCATCTTTCACCTCCACAATCTGATGAAACAATCTCAACCTTTGGCTCAGACTCTGGGCCCTGCAATCACGGGAACTTCTTCAGCCCAGGACAATTGTCCCTTTTGTAGCTACCATCCCAGAGAATCTCATCAGAGCCTCCTTTATGTCTCTGTTCCTCAAGCTGTAGATGAAGGGGTTCAGCATGGGTGTGACCGCCACATACATCACTGAGGATATTGCACTTGAGTGGGAGCTCTGGGTGACAGCAGAGCTGAGGTACACTCCTAGGCTTGTGCAATAAAATAAGGAGACAACCGAGAGGTGAGACGCGCAGGTGGAAAATGCTTTGTATTTGCCTCGAGCTGATGAGATTCCACAGATGGAGGAAACTATTTTAGAGTAAGAGTAAAGTATTCCAATGAAGGGACCACCAGCCAGCAACATAGCTCCAAAATACAACACCATGTTATTGGGAAAGGTGTCCCGACAGGCAAGTTGGATCATCTGATTGAGTTCACAGAAAAAGTGGGGGATTTCCACCTCTGTACAGAAGGACAGCCGAAATGCCATTAAGGTTTGTAACAAGGAATACAGAACACTCATGATCCAGGACACCAGAACCAGGAGTCCACAGAGCCGGGGGTTCATGATGACCATGTAGTTCAGGGGGTGACAGATGGCCACAAACTGTCATAGGCCATCACACTCAGGAGAAAGTCATCCATCCCTGCAAAGGTTATGAAAAAGTATATCTGTGTGATGCAGCCTGCATAGGTTATGACTTTGCTCTGGGTCTGGATGTTCCAGAGCATCTTCCGGACGGTGGTGGAGGTGAAGCAGATGTCTACAAAGGACAGGTTGGCCAGGAAGAAGTACATGGGGGTGTGGAGGTGGGAGTCAGAGCTGACGGCCAGGAGGATGAGCAGGTTCCCAAACACAGTGATCAGGTACATGGAGAGGAAAAGCCCAAATATGAGGGGCTGAAGTTCTGGTCCCTCTGAAAATCCCATAAGAAGAAATTCTGAAATTCCGGTATCATTTCCTGGGTCCATGTGGTGGAGGTGACTACCAGCAAAGGGGAAAATAACATGACTAATTTTCACATAAATCGCTTGGCTCACATGGTTCAAATGCTACAATTTATATTCCCCAGTCAAGAAAGTAATTTTGATATTTTGTGAATGGATCTGAGTCCTTTGAGGGGATCCCTATTTCCTCTCTTACTAGGAATTTTCATCCCAACGTCAGATGTTTTCCAATAGGCTAGGTTTTGTACATTTAAGGATTTTTTTCACTTTATTTATTTTTAAGAGAGAGAGACAATGTGCACATGTCAAGAAGGGGCAGAGAGAAGGAGAGACCGAACTCCAAGCAGCCTCCACGCTGTCAGCGCAGAGCCAGACGTGAGGCCCCAACCCACAAACCGCGAGCTCATGATCTGAGCCGAGATCAAGAGTCAGAGGCCTAACTGACTGAGCCACCCAGGCGCCCTTGTACATTTTTTTTTTCAACGTTTATTTATTTTTGGGACAGAGAGAGACAGAGCATGAACGGGGGAGGGGCAGAGAGAGAGGGGGACACAGAATCCGAAACAGGCTCCAGGCTCTGAGCCATCAGCCCAGAGCCCGACGCGGGGCTCGAACTCACGGACCGCGAGATCGTGACCTGGCTGAAGTCGGACGCTTAACCGACTGCGCCACCCAAGCGCCCCCCTTGTACATTTTTAATAAGAAATTATTTAATGCATTTGAGGAGTATATAGAGCGTCAATCGTGTTTTCAGCATTTCCAAGTCATAAAGTAGAGGGTGCTGAACAGAAAAATTACCTAATATTCAGCGATGTGCATAGGATATATGCATACATAAAAATTAAATAATCTTGGGATGGTAATAGAGGTCATGAGGAAAATGAAGCAGGTACAGGAAGAGAGTGGTTGGGGTGTGATGTTGGGTGTTTAGTCAAGATTGGCTAAGAAGGTGACATTTGAACAGAGACCTGAAAGACTAGAGAAAACTGCCTGGAAACTGCCAGAGCGTCGGCTAAGGCAAAGGCCTTGAGGAAGCGCTTTTTTTCCCCCAGAAAATCAAGGCTCAGAAGGCAGCCAGTGTGTTAAGGACTAAAGGCAATGGCTGTGAATTTTGTAGAACCATGTTGCCTCACAGCTGCCTAAGTTCAAGACACAAGGAGCTCCTCGTCCATACTATGTACCTCTTGCACTTTATTCATCTGGTTACTGTAGTGTCCTGTCCGTGGAACATCTCTTCTCAGTATTATCTATTGATTGAGTCTGGTCTGTGTATTATAGGGTCACCTTGGAATAGAGGAGCCCATGTACCCCTGCTTGGAGACCTGCTTTCACTATACACACACACACACACACACACACACACACACACACTTTCACATACACGCAACACAATGCATCATATCCTCCTGGTGTGTGTTACTTCTCTGCCCTTCTCACGTCCCCCTGCCTGCCTCAACACACTGTTTAGGATATGAACGCAAACACATCACAGTACCTTTCCCAGAAAGAAGGTAGAAATCGTACCCCGAAAGTCCTATTCATAGCTTCCCAAGGACAAATAATCCCGGGGCTCCATTTTGGAATGGTCACTTTCTGACCTGTATGTAATGAAACATAAAAAATTATGTGCGATGAGTAGAGAGAGAGAAAATGATGCTGGTGGCACCCAGTCCTGGTCGTATCCCATTTGTCTCCAGCAAAAATGATGAAAGGACAAAAATAAGTTTGTCCAAAGGACAGAAGTAATGCTATCTTTATGGTGTGAAACATCTTACATATTGAACATCACAAGAGAATAGAACACTTCTCACAGTTTGGGCATTTTTATGCCCAGAATGCAGAGAGAAGAAGACTTGATTTTCCTGTGTCTATTCTATCTTCATTTGACTGATCAGTTTTTATATGGCCCAATACAGGATGAGGCAAGCCTGTTTAGCATTTTTCTTATGTGACATCTTTTTTCGTGTATTTGTTATTCTTATGCTTTGGGTTTAATCACTTTCTTCACAAGTCTGATGACCACAACTAGGGATGGTTTTGTTCCTTGTCCAACATGCGAAGACATCCCCAGACTCTATAAAATCCTACCCACCCCATGACAATCTGTTCTCTTACTCTGAATAATCTGCATGTGACTTATCCGAGGACATTATTTCACACTCACATTTCTTGCACTGCACTCTTGTCTGTCATTGTGATGTAATTACCAAAGGAGCAGGAACTTCTCTTCATCTTCTTCTTTACAAAAGTATGTGCATGTATATGCACTTACATGGAAACAAAGTCAAGAACATGAGGCATTATGAAATACAAAGAGTGATAGAGGAAATAAAACCAGGTTAAAGAGAGCGGTTTCAGTACAACTGTATTAAACAAAATTGAATGGAGTTTTGAGAACTACCTGAAACATGATCTACAGGACCAGTAAGTCAACAAAATCAACCCAGATGAATCATAAAATTCCCCAAGACCTGGAAATAAAAGAGCATAACATATAAAGTTCTGAGAAATTTCTGGTACTAGCAGATGCACTTTTCGTATTGGTTGAATGAATCAGGAATTAGGTCTTATTATATATGCACTTTTAACGTGACAAAGCTGAATTTAAATGTGGTTAAAAGACCGGACTGTTGAGTGAAAGCTGGCACAAATGGCTTTCTACGTGGAAGGAAGTGTGGTGCTTCCTTATTTCACACATCTCACAAAAAAATCCAAAAGAGTAAACCCTCAGTGTAAGAGTAACCACTGCATTTTAGATGCACATCTAGGAAACTACATGTAAAAAAAATCTACAGGTGGACAAACCATCATAATTAAGGCAAAAAAACTCAGAAACAAGAAGATAAATACATTTCAATAAATAAAATTTAAAACTATTTTATGGCCCAAAATACCTAACTAAAAATCAATAGAGAAGTGTGATTTACAACAGGTATTTGAAATGCTGATAATTATAGATAAATAAGCATATAATATGTGGACATATAATAATGACAGACAAATGAACATAGTGATCAAATATATGAATCTTTACTGGAGCTCACTAATAGTTTAAAAAATCAACAAGAAATCTCTTTCATACCCATTTCCCTGAGAAATCACTCAAAGGGCTGTCACATTGAGTGGGGTCAGAAATTTTAACCAATTAACAAAGGGGCACTTTCTAATTTTGCTGTCATAATTGTGAAGCATTATAACATCTTCGGAGGCTGTGAAGACAATTACAAATATTAAAAATACAGATCCTCTTGGGGCACACGGCTGGCTCAGTTGGTAGAGCACACAACTCTTGAGCTTGGGGTTTGAAGTTCAAGTCCCATGTTGGGTGTAGAGATTTTTGAAAAAAAAATGTTTAAACAAAAATACAGATATTTTTTAACTCAGGATTTCTCAGTCTCTACTGTATGGACATTCCCAGCCAGATCCTTCCCTGTGGGGTGTGTCCTATATATTGTAGGATTAGAACATCCCTGGCCTCCATGCACCCCTCTCCAGTGTGACAGCCAAAAATGTCTTTGAACATTGCTCAATATCCTCTGGGGGACAAAATCACTTTTGGGTGAGAAACATAGTATTAAGTATTTAAAAATATTTTGAAGCATTGATATAATAGTAATTTAATGAGAAAAATATGAAAGACTATGAAAGGTGTAAATGGCACAGCCACACCATGATGAGTCATACCGGCCTTGAAATAATAAATCAGGGGCACCTGGCTGGCTCAGTAGGTAGAGAGTGAGACTCTTGATCTTGAAGTTGTGAGTTCAAGCTCCATATTGGGTGTAGATATTGCTTAAAAATAAAATCTTTAAAAGAAAAAGAACTAATGAATCAGCATTATACTACTTGACTAGAGGGACATAGGTAAGGTACTACTGAGTTAGAAGGACGGGCAGAGAAAAGCTAGAAAGAACGATGGTGTCAGAACATAAAGAGTGCTTCCAATATGCATTGCTGTCTTTCTATACATTTGAATTGAAAGTGTGTGAATATGTATGTGTGCATTTCATTTAAAAGCAATGAAGACTTTTAAGAAAGAGAAACAGCGAAAATGCACTTGGGTTAGGCAGAGTGGTTCAAAAACCACCGCATGAAACAAAATTGAAGAACCAAAGCAACTTGTGAATAAAAAGATTTAAAAGAATAATAATTTAATGATAGTTTCGTGGGTCCAAATCTAATTCAGATTGCTAGGGATTCAGGAATAAAAGAATATGAAAAAGTCTTTTCATGTGGAGAGAAAGTGATATCTAAGGTTTTAATTTCACGTCACATAAAGATAGATGGACCAGCTATGCTTATGGAAGATCACGGTTGATTCTTTTTTTTTTTTAAATTTTTTTTAACATTTATTTATTTATTTTTGAGAGACAGAGAGACAGAGCACAAGCCAGGGATGGGCAGAGAGGAAAGGAGACACACAATCTGAAGCAGGCTCCAGGCTCTGAGCCATCAGCACAGAGCCCAACATGGGGCTCGAACTCACAAACCGCGAGATCATAACCTGGGCCAAAGTTGGAAGCGTAACCGACTGAGCCCCCCAGGCACCCCAAAGATAAAGGTGATTCTTAGCGAAACATAAAAAAGAATGCCTTACAAGTGTTGGAATTCTGATTGTAGAAATAGATCCAATAATAAAAGGCCAAAAGGGAAAACGAGGAATACAGAGAAGTGAAAATTAGTTGGAAATATGTAGAAAAGGGTGATTTATGAGCCCTAAGTAGCAGAAGGACATTGAATTTAATTTTGTGGACAGTAGGGTCTTCACGAAGGAAGAATATTAAGGTGACAGATCAATTCTTTCAGGAAAATATAAATAAATAAAAATAGAAAAAGCTGTGGAGGGAGTATGACTACGTCATAGACTACCACACAAAATTTACACACTCTCATACATTCTGCACAAATACATCTATACGTGCATTAAAAAATAAACAAAATGGCAAGTAGTTCACGAAATAAATGCCAATTCTTTTTCTGGAAAAAAAAGGAGTAAAAAAAACCATAAATAAGACCATTCCAACCCCACTATGCAAACACCAAGGACTCCTACAGACAACTTTCAATAGAGAAAGTGGGTGGCTAACTAACCCAGAATACATTCAGACTCACAGGTTGTGAGCTGATTGTGAAGGGAGCTCATTAGCATACCCCGTTTCACATAGTACACTTAAAATTTTTATTTTTTTAATGTTTATTTATTTATTTTGACAGAGAGAGAGCATGAGCGGGAGCGGGGCAGACAGAGAATGAGAGAATCCGCAGCAGGCCCCGTGCTGTCAGAGCAGAGCCCAAAGTTGGGCTCAATCTCATGACCCCTGATATGAATGGAGCTGAAATCAAGATTCGGACCCTCAACTGGCTGATTCAGCCGGGTGCCCCTAAAAAATTTCATTTGAATACTCAAGGAGTGAATGTGCTGTGAAATGTATGTTTCAAGTACTGCTCTTGCAAGGATGCACTTGCAAGCATTCCTTCATCCGGGTTTTTCTCATCAGTATGGAATTGTAGTGTAGTATGTCCCATCTTAAAAATGAAAAGACATGTCCTCACTTCAATGCACATCCCTCAACAGCCAGTACTAGACTTTTCTACTCTGGTTAATTGCAAAGATCCTCGGTCTCAGGTTCTACTTTTGTGCTTCCCATCCCCTCTCTAAACGAGTTTCCATTATTATCACTTAGTTGTTAACGTTGAACCTTGCATTTCTGACTTCAATATTTACTTCTATTTATAGCATCATAAATACATTAATCAATCAATCAATCAATCAATCAACTTACTAATCAAGCCAGCAAACAACTACAGCAAACTCTCAGCTCTGGCTAGGCTAGATTGACTCTCAGGTGACCTCAGGTAAATGTTCTTGACTTTCATTCTCTTGACCTTCTCTGGTAGTACTTACTGCGATGTAAAACTCATCTAGATGGGGTCTCTGGGAGGAAGGTCTCTACATGCAAATCAAAATACCCATCTCGTTGGTAGATGGTGGAGGATGAAGCTCTGTCCCAGACACGACAGCCGGGATGGGTCAAACTAGTGTCCCATCCAGACTTAGGACTGCAAAAGAAACGACCATGTCTTGTCCAGCCCGAGGTTGTACACACTGTGGGGCTGCAACAGAGGAGGTATTTGCAGCCTCTTAATTCTGCTCATTAGGCACATTTCCCTCTTGTCTCTTCCACCTTTAGGCACGTGATTGCCCTATGGGACACCAGGGTGGACAGAAAGGAAATTTTCCCTGTTGAATTTCTGTTGCTAGGAGACCAGGTGATAAGGCAGCTGAAGTCCGTTTTTCTTACTCTTTTTCTATTACTTCTGTCTTTCAGAAATCTAAACTCCCAGCACGTTATCCCAATCCTGAATGAACGTTTTCTCCTGTTTAAGACTGAGAAATCAGTTTTGACTAGGTCCCTTGGACTCTTCAAAGCATTGACTTGGGTTAAAGACATAGCCCCTCATATCTTTGGAAAGTAACTTTTCTCTTTTTCAACAAAGATGTGAGGTTTGCTCCTTTGATATAAAACCTGGGGCGCTACACTCGTGGGCTTCATGATAGTTTTGCCAAAACAATTAGGGATTTCATATTTACATCACAAGTTTAGAGGCATTACTTAAAATGCCATTATAAAATGTTAATTGTCAGAGATATATTTACATCTTTTTATGCACTATAACCTGAGTTCAGCTGCTCTAGGAATAGCCTGATTTTTATAAAAGTATATTCTGTAAGAAAGTACCAGTGTGAGCTCCGTTCCCCATGGAGAAATGGGGCTTGAAGAAGTTAGTGATCTTCTCAAAGTTATCATTGTGGAAATAGATGGGTGTTCATTGGATCCTGTCAAGATGTTCCCAGTTTTCGAACTCTGTGCCCGTGGTTCCCTCCCAGAGATGAGTCTTTCCCCCTGGGGGTATTTGACAATGTCTGAGGGATGCTGCTAAACACCTGTGGTGAGCAGGACAGCTCCCAACACAAATAATCATCCTGCCTCAAAGGCCAAATTGAAAATGTGAGAAAACCTACTCTACCCCAGCACATCTTCAACTTCAAGGTGCATACGAATCACCTAGAATTCTAGTTTAAATGCAAATTATGACATTGCACGTGCTGGTGGGCCAGGAGTTTGGTGTGTCTAACGAGCCCCTGAATGATGTTGATACTGTAGGTCCTGGTCCGTGGACCACTTTTTGAGTAGCAAGGTTGTGGTCCTGGGATAGAGCAAGGTGCAGGTGGTCGTAGGTCTTCTTCACAAAATAAATTGTGTTTGCATAAATTTTGGAATGCCAAGCGTATCCAGTCACTCTAGGGGCTGTGATAAATTCTGTGTTTGTTTCTTTTACATAAGGGCCTTTGAGTGACATGAAATAAAATACTGTTGGTAAAGGGCTTTCCAGTAGGCAGAATAAGAGCCTTCTGATGTCATCCACGTTCTAAACCCTAGAAACTTTCAATGTGTTTATTTTTATATTAAGGGGGGGAGATTAAAGTAGCAAGTGGAACAAGGCTGGTAATGAGCTGACCTTAAACTAAGGTTGGCCAAGATTGTGCAGGTGGCATTAATGTAATCACCATGGTCCTCCAAATGTAGGAGAGGAAGGCAGAGTAGTTGGATCAGAGAGAGATGTGAGGACACCACATTGCTGGCTTTCAAGATGCAGAAAGGGCAATGAGCCAAAGGATGCTTGTTGTCCCTAGAAACCACAATAGGAAAGAAGACGGTCTCTCCTGGAGCATCCATGAAAGAACCAGGCCCTGCAGACATCTTGATTTTAGCCTATGGAGACTCTTCAGGCTTCTGACCTCTGAATAGTAATAGCATAAATGTGTTTCTTTTGAGCTTCTAGTGTGGTAATCTGTTAATCAGAAATAGCAATGTAATATAGAAATTCATCCAATAAAATGGTTTTGGAGGAAAAGGCATTTTAGTCTCTCAGTTAATTCATTTCTCTTCTCTTGGTAAGGGCATTCCGTGTTGAAATCCAACCTCAACTGGAAGAAAAAAAATAAAGTCATTTTGGAGCTTCTGCTCCATTTCTTAAAAAGAATGGAAAAAGTGAACTCCCCATTGATAAAATATAAATGTGACTCTATCTATCTATCTATCTATCTATCTATCTATCTATTATCTATCTATCTATTTTATATAATATGCCTAACATAGGGATTGAACTCATGACCCTGAGATCAAGTGTCACATGCGTGCAGCTCTTGGTTTGCTAGGTCCATGGAGGGTGGGAATCTTGATCTCAGGTTTGTGGGTTTAAGCCCAATGTTGGGTGCAGAGATTACTTAAAAATAATATCTTTCCCCCCCAAAATTTGCATGCTGTACCAACTGAGCCAACTAGGCACTCTGTGACTTTAGATTTAAACATAAGTTCTGGTTTTGAGGCCTTTATGCATTGATATAAAAAGAGTAATCTGGGGTGCTTCAGTACCTCAGTCGGTTAAGCAACTGCTTCTTGATTTTGGCTAATATCACGATCTCATGGTTGTGGGATCAGCCCTACATCGGGCTCTGGTCTGACAGTGTGAAGCCTGCTTGGGATTCTCTCTCCCTCTCTCTCTCCCCATTCCCCATCCACCTTCTCTTTCTCTCCCTCTCTCTGTGTCTCAAAGTAAATAAACAAACATTGGAAGAGCAAAAACGTCATTTGTTATGAAAATTAAGTTCACCCATTATACTTTAAGTATTTGAGTCTAAATTCCTACACTTTTAAAACTCCATATTAATTCCAACATTCATTGGTTTGATTTCTATCCTCTCCAAATATCCTTTCAACATCAAAGATGTGATTCTCGTGTCTGTGTCATACATACATCGATAAGAGCGTATTTGTATGAAATAATATACAAATGCGTGGATATGTGCACGTACATACACTCCCTACTTACGAAAGACTTCTTGGACTCACCCAGTATTTCCAAACACTGTACTTATTCCTAAACACATCTGCCTGAATTAGACGTATTAACCCACATCACCATCAGAACTAAGGAAACAGAGGTTTCGGGTGGATCACAATGTTTACGATGATGTAACAAAGCTTTAAAGCTTTTGTGCACTTTCTTGAATTACGTTTAAATGGATTTAGGCAGTATGAACTCGGTTTTTGTATGATTCCTTTAATTCAGCATATTTTGCATTTTACTATTTTTTTAAATTAATTAATTAATTAATTAAGTGCAAGAGCAGGGGAAGGGCAAAGAGAGAGAAATAGAGAGGATCTGAAGCATGTTCCATGCTGTCAGTGTAGAGCTCAGTGTGGGGCTTGACCCCACAACTGTGAGATCATGATGTGAGCCGAAATCAAGAGTCAGTCACGTAACTATGTGGCATTTTAAATATGTTTAGCTTATTGTGTGCCATGTACTTCAATGGATTATTTAAAAGAAAAAAATCCCTTATAACTGAAAAAGGAATTCAGCAGGCTATAAAGTCAATATACAAAAATTGGCTGCATTTCTGCACACTAATCACAGACTATCAGAAAGAAAAATGAAGAAAACAATCTCATTTACAACTGCATAAACAAGAATAAAATATCTGAGAACAAAGTTAATCAAGGCAGTGAAACACTTGTATCCTGAAAACTATAAGACAATTGCTGAAAGAAATGAAGAAGTCACAAACAAATGAAAAAATAGGCCATGCTCATTGACTGGAAGAATGAATACTGTTGAAACGTCCATATACCCAAAGCAATCAGTGGATTCAGAGCACTCCCTGTCAAAATTCCAATGGCACTTTTTTTTTTAATGGCAATAGAACAAGCACTTCTACGATATGTCTGGAACCACAAAAGAACCGAATAGCCAAGCAATCTTGAGAAAGAGGAGAAAAGCTGGAGGCATCAAACTATGTTACAAAGCTATGGTAACCAACACAGCATGTTATTGGCATAAAAAACACACAGATCGGGGTGCCTGGGTGGCGCAGTCGGTTAAGCGTCCGACGTCAGCCAGGTCACGATCCCGCGGTCCGTGAGTTCGAGCCCCGCGTCAGGCTCTGGGCTGATGGCTCGGAGCGTGGAGCCTGTTTCCGATTCTGTGTCTCCCTCTCTCTCTGCCCCTCCCCCGTTCATGCTCTGTCTCTCTCTGTCCCAAAAATAAATAAACGTTGAAAAAAAAAATTAAAAAAAACCCACACAGATCAATGCAACAGAATCGACAGCCCAGGAACAAATCCACTGTATATATGGTTAATTAGTTTATGACAAAGGAGGCAAACACATACTGTAAGGTAAGAACAGTCTCTTCAGCAAATGGTGTTGGGTAAACTGGAGAGCCACACGCCAAAGAATAAAACTGGACCACTGTCTTACACCACAGGCAAAAATAACTCAAAGTGGATTAAAGACTTGAACATAAGACCTGAAGCCATAAAACTCCTGGGGAAAAAAAAATTTGATTTTGGCAATGATTTTGGGATCTGACATCAAAAACAAGGGGACAAAAGCAAGAATAAGCAGGGTCTACATCAAAGTAAATCTTCTTCATGGCAAGGAAACCATCAACAAAATGAAAAGGCAACCTCTCGAGTGGCAGAGAATATTTGCAAATCATACATATCATAAGAGGTAAATATCCCAAAGTATATAAAAAACTCAATAGCAAAGACAGAAAAGGACCCCAGCCCAGGGAGATGGCTCTGACTTCATTGTTGCACCCCTTCTCGAAGCTTCTGGATCTGGCCAGACTCCCAACTGGTCTTCAGTGCCATCAAGGTCCTACATTCAGGAGCTGCCACGTGACAGACCTGACTGGATGAAAGTTGGACTGACCTTGGGCACCTCCAGCTTCTTGTGGATCTATCTGATCAAATAGCGTAATGAAGATGTTTTAGAGTATAAAAGAAGAAATGGGTCGGAATAAACGATTGAAACACTAATACAATATACTCCATACAGTAATGGCACCAGCTCCTTTGGATTCAGCAGTGTGTTGAGCTGTAGACATGAGAGAAAAGGTTCTATGCGAATGTATGTCAAATCAGCTTTCATGAATGAAAAATAATGAAATGAAAAAAAATAAAAAGAAAAGCAAGCAGTATGATTAATACATGGGCAGAGGATCTGAATAAGCATTTTTCCACCAAAGACATACAGATGGCTAACAGATACATGAAAAAATGTTTGCCATCACTAACCCCCAGAGAAATGCAAATTAACACTGCAATGAGATATCTCTTCATGCCTATTAAAATGGTTACTTTCAAAAAGACAAAAACAACATGTGTTGGTGAGGATGTGGTGAAAAGGGAACCCTCGCATATACAGCATATACATTAAGGTATATGTACTATTGGTGGGAATGTAAACTGGTTCAATCACTGTGGGAACCTGTGTGAAGGTTCCTTGAAAAATTAAAAATTGAACTACCATATGATTGAGCAATGAAACTTCTGAGAATTTATCTGAAGAAAACAGAAACACAGATTCGAAAAGATATACACACCCCCATTTCATTGCAACATGATTTACAATAGCCAAGACATGGAAACAACCTACATGTTCAAGTGGATGAATGAATAAATAAAGTGTTACTAATGTAACACTGTAGGTTAATGATACTGGAATTAAAACAAATTAAAATTAAATTAAAAAAGAAATTGTTATATATGTATGATATATGTCATATATACATGGATATATATCATTTGAGAAGAAACATTTCTAAGACATCATTAAAGCTGTCCTATAAAAGATATGGAAATTTTCTTTTTTTAAGGTTTAGTTATATTTTTTTGAGAGAGAGAGCAGGTGAGGGGGAGATACAGAGAGAGAGTGGAACAGAGGATCTGAAGTGGTCTCTGTGCTGACAGCAGTGAGCCTGCTGAAGGGCTCAAACTCGTGAACCATAAGACCATGACTTGAGCTGAAATTGGACACTCAACTGACTGAGCCACCCAGGTGCCACAAAAAGATGTGGAAATTTTCAAATATGTCTGACCCAAGGCCAGAAAGAATTGTGGGAACACATGAAAATGGACAAAGGGAAAAACTTGTGTATATATCGGACAGAGCAGAAAGCTTAGTAAACTGAGTTTTCTGAAATTGTATAGAGAAGCTGATGTCTAAGAAATGGAAATTTCAGGAAATACATAACAGCAAATTCTATTTCACGATGTTCAAAGAATCGTGGCTTTGAGCCCTGCAATCAAGGGCACTTCTTCACTAGCAGGACAATGGTCCCTTTTACACCTGCCGTCCCGAAGGATCTCATCAGAGCCTCCTTTATGTCTTTGTTCCTCATGCTGTAGATGACAGGGTTCAGCATAGGCATGATCACTGAGGCTGTTGCACTTGAGCGTGAACTCTGGGTAGCAGCAGAGCTAAAGTATACTCCGAGGACCGCACAATAAAGTAAGGAGACAACCAAGAGGTGAGACGCACAGGTGGAAAATGCTTTATACTTACCCTGAGCTGATGGGATTCTATGTATGGAGGAAATAATCTTAGAATAAGAGTAAAGGATCCCAGCAAGGGAACCACCAGCCACCAACACGGTTAAAAAATACATCACTGTGTCATTAAGAAAGGTGTCAGAGCAGGCAGGTTGGATCATCTGATTAAATGACAGAAAAAGTGAGTGTGTGCAGAAGTACAGCTGCAGCACCATTAAACTTGGTGATAAGGAATGCAGGACACTCATGATCCAGGACACCAGAGCCAGCAGCCCACAGAGCCGGGGGTTCATGATGCCCGTGTAGTGCAGAGGGGGTGACAGATGGCCAAAAATCGGTCATAGGCCATCACGGTCAGGATGTAGTTGTCCAGTCCCGTGAAGAGTAGGAAAAAATACATCTGGGTGATGAAGTCCTCATAGGTTATGACGTTACTCTGGGTCTGGATGTTCCAGAGCATCTTCGGGATGGTGGTGGAGGTGAAGCAGATGTCTACAAAGGACAGGTTGGCCAGGAAGAAGTACATGGGGGTGTGGAGGTGGGAGTCAGAGCTGACGGCCAGGAGGATGAGCAGGTTGCCAAACACAGTGATCAGGTACATGGAGAGGAAAAGCCCAAATATGAGGGGCTGCAGTTCTGGTTCCTCTGAAAATCCCCAAAGAAAAAAATGAAATGTGTGTATCATTGCTGAGTCCCATGTGGTGGAGTTGAATACTAGGAGAGAAAATAATAACATGAGTATTTTTCAAGCAAATGAGCTTTACTCGTGTATTACCATTTATTTATTTTTCATTTTTTAAAGTTTTGATTTAAATTCCAGTTAGTTAACATGCAGTGTAATATCGGTTTCAGGTGCACAGCATAGTGATTCAACATTTCCATAAAACAGCCGGTGCTCATCACAACAGGTGCACTCCTTAATCCCCATCACCTATTTTACCCATCCCCCCATAACCATCAGTGTGTTCTCTATAGTTAAGAGTGTGCTTCTTGATTTGTCTTATTTTTCTCTCTTTTCTTGTTTGTGTTGTTTCTTAAATTCCACATATGAGTGAAATTTTATGGTTTTTGTCTTTCTCTGACTTATTTTGCTGAGCATACTACTCTCTAGCTCCATCCACATCATTGCAAATGGCAAGATTTCATTCCTTTTGATGGCCGTGTGTGTGTGTGTGTGTGTGTGTGTGTGTGTGTAAACTCTTCTTCATCCGTTCACCAATCGATTGACACTTGGGCTATTTCCCTAGGTTGGCTATTTGAGATAATACTGCTATAACATCCTTGTGCATGTACCCTTCTGAATTAGTATTTTTTTATCCTTTGGGCAAATATCTAGTAGTGCAACCTATGGAATGGGAGAAGATATTAGCAGAAGACCTATCTGATAAAGAGTTAGTATCCAAAATCTGTAAAGAACTTATCAAACTCAACACCCCCCAAAATAATCCAGTTAATAAAGGGACAGAAACTCCAAGACACAGGGAGTCCTTCCTTCCCATGGTTCTTTGCATTTTATTAATTTTTTCCCTAGATATCCTGTGAATAGAGATATTCCCTTTCTTATTTCCATCTGTTGGTTGACATCCTGGCATTTAAGGGTCACATATTGGAGTATATGAACTCAGTCACAATTCATTGCCCTGAGGACAACTCATACTCTACAACACACACATGCACACACATGCACACACACACACACACACACACACACACACACACTGAGTGCATTATGGCATCCTGGCACTGATTGCTATCAGGCTTTTCCCACCCTCAACCACCATACTTTTGAAAGAAATGGTACAAGGCAAGCTGTCAACATCAGATTACCTTTATCCTAGAGAATGTGTAAATAGTACTTAAATTTTGTTGAGTATGCCTCCAATGGACATGTAAACATGGGAGCCCTTTTAATATGATCATCTTGTGTCCTGTATTTTCTTTAAAGCATACTTATTTAAGGGACAGAGAGAGAGAGAGAGAGGGAGGGAGAGAGAGAATCCTCTGTGCTGGCAGCACAGAGCCCAACACGGGGCTTGAACCCCCAAACAGGGAAATCATGACCTGAGTTGAAACCAAGCACTGAGTGCTTAACAGACTGAGCAACTCAGGTGCCCCTTGTGTCCTGTATTCAAAGAAACATAAAAAAGCAGTTCCAAAAACACAGACAGGAAAGAAATGGAGCAGGGAAAGAAAAAAAAGATCTAATAAGCTCCAATTGTCCCTTAGAGACTGTGATGAAAGGAAAGCTTCCTGGTTCTGGCAGCATTCCAGCCCCAGTTACATCCATTTGATGCCCAGAATAATTAAGATAGCTGGGGAAAAATGTACCTAAACAAGAAAGGAGGGGTATTTTTTATGATGTCAGGATCTTTTACTGATCGCATGTCTCTCTAGAAAATGTGCTAAGGGAATGAACCTGCAATTTACAACAGAAAATATACACAGAAGGGGATTTTTCAAGATGCAATAATAAAAGGTTCTTCTGAATGATTTTAAATGCAAAGCATTTGGAATCAGAAAACCAGGCTTCGAAGGTCAGATCTATCCTATTAAGCTATTTGAACTTGGGAAAGACAATGAATCCATTCCAAATGTGAATATCCTTACTCAAAGAGTGGGGAGAGCAGTGTCCATCCTCCTAGGGTGGTAGACAGCGTTAGTCAGTGTATGTAAAAGGCTTGCAATGGTTCCTTCTCATTAGTAAGTGGATGATTATCACTGGTAAAGAGATTGGCTGAAGTTTTTCTTCTATGTTGAACAAATATCTTCCTAGTTTCTATACAACTTGGTAATGAAGTATTATGCAGTAAAGCTAGTTAGCATACACTCTTTTGCAAATTAAACACACATTTTTATGTGAATACTCACCGTGAAAGATGATGCCAAGAAGTGTGTGTCTCAAGAAGTGCTGTTGCAAGGAAACAGCTACCTCTATGGCTCTGGGTCTTTCTATAAATACAGAGCATGCTCAAAACCACCATTCCTTAAAAAGCTCAGGGCACATGCCTCTAAGCCTAACACTCTGTTTTCCTACCCCTCCTTGGCTGCAAAACTCCTTGGACATGTTCTAATTTCACTGGAACCACTTTATGCCCCTCTATTCCTTCCTCAGTCTCATCCAACTGGACTTCCGTTCCCACCGCTCATTGTCAACATTGATCCCTGTATTCTGAGTCCAATGGACGCTTCTCTTTTGAACATACTATGTAAATTAATTATAAATGCGTCTACCTAGTCTCAGGTAACCTCAGGTGAAAGCTCTCAGGTTCCAATCTCTCAGAACCTTGCTTGAAATACCTGCCGAGCTCCCAGACTCATCTGGATGGGGTCTGGAAGATGAAAGTCTCCATGTGGAGGTCTGACTTCCTCCCTGCATGATTGATCACGGAGACCGAAACTCTTTTCCCAGACAGGACAGCAGGAAGGAGTGAAACATTCGTCCCTCCTCCCCCAGACTGGGAGCCCCAAAGCAACAACCATGTCCTGGCCATTCCAAGGTTTCATATGCTATGGTTTTGCAGTGAAGGAGACATTTCCAGCTCCTTACGTCTGCTCATTAGACACTGTTGCCATTGTTACTCCCACCTTGGAGCACATCATTTCTCCATGGGCCACTGGAGTGCACAGAAAGGAAAAGTTTCCTGCTGACACTCTGTTCCTGGGAGTTTAGATTAGAAGTCAGGTGAATCCAGTTTTGTATTACTCATGCTCATGAACTTGCCTGCCTTCCAGAGGTCTAACCAGCTTGCACTTCACCTTTGCCTTGAGTTGATAGTGAATTCATTGAATTGAGGGTTTACTTTACCATTTATAGTTTTGAAGTAATTTTAATAAATGAGCCACGTGATCCTCTTCATGTATGGTTTTGAAAGAAAAGTCTAAGGACTCACCCTAGAGTCTGAAATAAAGTCTGTGTTTGATTCTTTAATCTGAGGGACCCTGAGCTGACCCCAAATATACCCCTGAAAAAGACTTTTAGTAGGCAGAATAATGTCCCCCAAATATGTCCACATCTTAATCTCCAGACTCTTCGAATATATCTTGTGTCATGGCAAGGGAGAATTAGGGTGACAAAAGTATTAACATTGTTAGTCAGATGACCTGAAGATAAACTTGTTCTGATTATCCAGGTGGGCTCAATAGATCACAAGGTACCTCCAGATATGGAAGACAGAGGCAGAAGAGTAGGAATCACAGAGAAATTTTGAGATGCTATGTTGCTGGCTTTGCAGATAAAGGGAGGGACCATGAACTGGGGAATAAAGGTGGCTTTCATTCCCCAGACCTCCAGAATGGACTCTTCTCTGCAGAGTGATTTTAGCCTAGGGAGACCTACTTCAGACTTCTGACTTCCAGAACTATCAGAACATAAATGTATTTGTTCTAAGCCTGCAGCATGGAATTTGTCACAACCACAATAAATATCTATTCCTGATAGTTATCCAACAACACTCTCTTCAAGGGAAATGAAATTCAGCCTTGGATATTATTCATTCATATTCTCTCAGATAAGGACATTTGGTGTTGAAATATCGGTTTATGTAGATTAAGAAATCTAAAGTCACTTTGGAGTTGCTCAACCCCAACAGCTGGTAGAGAAAAATCTCCCAAGCTATGAGCCATACTGACGTGCAGGCACTGAGGGACAAAACCTGAAATATTAAGGTCACTTGTTCTATCTTAAATTTTTATGTCCAAATCTTTATATACTTTTACTTTCATGTTAATCCAAGTTTTCATTCTTATCATTTTTATCCTCTCCCACTTTCTCTCCAGTTTATTTTTGACATGAAATATTGCCTAATAATGAGTCTGTGTATGCACATATGTTTACTTGAAAGAAATATGTGTATAAACACACACGCACACACACACACACACACACACACACACACACACACACCATACCCCTTGAACATTTTCTTAGGAATTGAAATAATACTACCACACATTTGTTTATTCCCCACAATGTTTACTTGAAAGAAAAATGTGTATAAACACACACACACACACCATACTCCTTGAACATTTTCTTAGGAATCAAAATATTACCACACATTTGTTCATTCCCCACAATATTCCTCTGAAATTAGTTTTGTTATCCTGCATTACCTTCAGAAATAAGAAAACTGAGACTCAAGAAAATTAAATTTAAATAAGTTACAGAACAGGGGCACCTGGGTGGCTCAGTCTGTTAAGCGTCCGACTTCAGCTCAGGTCACGATTTCACACTTCGTGGGTTTGAGCCCCGCATTGGACTCTGTGCTGACAGCTCAGAGCCTGGAGCCTGTTTCAGATTCTGTGTCTCCCTCTCTCTCTGCCCCTCCCCCCACTCGCACTCTGTCTTAAAAATAAATAAACATTAAAAATTTTAATAAGTTACAGAACAAAGTAGTTAAAGCTTATTGTGCACTTTCTGGAATTACATATAAATGGAATCATTCACAATATGCTTCTAAATATTTATGACTCCTTTAATGGAGCAAACTCTACAATTTATTTTAAAAAATTTTATTGAAGTGTCATTGATAGTTTCAAGTGTACAACATAGTGATTTGACAGACGACTCTTTATGTTGTGCTCACCACAAGGGTCCAACTGTAAACTTTAAATGGGTGCAGTTTATTGTATATAATTACACCTCAGTGATAGGGTTAAAAGGAAAAAAGTCTAGTGGAGCATGGCTGATGGGAGGATCTAGAACATTAGTAGCTGATTCACGTGGAACCAGAATGGAAGGTCTGTCCTCTAACTAGAAAGAACTAGAAAGAAAACAAAGTGTCTGTATGGATACAGGACCAATGAAATGAAGTTAAGGCCATTCATGTTTGATATGCCTGCTCTAAATTACTATCAGGTACTATTTTGTATTCAAAATATTCTTTCCTGAAGACTAAACAAAGTCAAATGTGAGCAAAAGAAAGGAAATAATAAAGATCAGAGCAGAAATAAATGACACAGAGACTAAAAAATGCAATGGAAAAATACCAGTGAAACCAAGAGCTGTTCCTTTGAAACGATAAACAAAATTGACAAACCTTGAGCCACATTCATCATGAAAAAAGAGAAAGGACCCAATTAGTAAAATCAGAAACAAAAGAACAGAAGTAACAATTGACACTACAGAAATGCAGAGAATGGTAAGAGAATATTATGAAAAATTATATGCCAACAAAGTGGACAACCTAGAAGAAATGGATAAAGTCCTAGAAACATACAATCTTCCAAAATGGAACTGGGAAGAAATAGAAAATCTGAACAGACCAATTGTCAATAAAAAATGGGATTGGAAATAAAACATTAAAAAAAAATTTTTTAAAAGGGGCGCCTGGGTGGCTCAGTCGGTTAAGCGTCCGACTTCGGCTCAGGTCATGATCTCACGGTCCGTGATTTTCAAGCCCCGCGTCGGGCTCTGTGCTGACAGCTCAGAGCCTGGAGCCTGTTTCAGATTCTGTGTCTCCCTCTCTCTCTGACCCTCCCCCGTTCATGCTCTGTCTCTCTCTGTCTCATAAATAAATAAAACATTAAAAAAAATTTTTTTAATGGAATTGGTAATCAGAAAACTACTCAAAACTAAAAGTTCAGGACCAGATGGATGATTTACAGGTGTATTCTACCAGACATTTAAAGAGTTAATATCTATTCTCCTCCAACTCTTCCAAAGTATAGAAGAAGAGGGAAGGCTTCCAAATCCATTCTATAAGGCCAGCATTACCCTGCTACCAGAACCAGAGACCCCACAAAAAAAGAAAACTATAGGCCACTATCCCTGATGAAGATTGATGCAAAAAACGTCATGAAAATACTAGCAAACCACATACAACAATATATTATAATAATCATTCACCTTGATCAGGTGGCATTTATTTCAGGGATGCAAGGATGTTTCAATATTTGAAAATCAATGTCATATACTACATAAACAAAATGAAGGATAAAAATCATATGATCATATCAATAGATGCAGAAAAAAGCATTTGACAAAATTCTGCATTCATTCATGACAAAATCTCTCAATAAAGAGGGAACATACCTGAACATAATAAATGCCATAAGTGAAAAACTCACAGCCAGCATCATACTCAATGGGGAAAAACTGAGATCTTTCCCCCTAATGTCAGGAAGAAGACAAAGATGTGCACTCTCACAGTTTTATTCAACATAGTATTGGAAGTCCTAGCCTCAGCAATCAGACAAGAAAGAGAAATAAAGGGTATCCATATTGGTAAGAAGTAAGTTAAGCAGCCACTATTTTCAGATGACAGGACACTATACATAGAAATTCCAGAAAATTCTACCAACAAATTACTAGAAGTATGGATAAAGAAGATGTGGTATATAACATACAGTAGAATATTACACAGCAATCAAAAAGAGTGAAATCTTGCCTTCGGAAACAAAGTGGATGAAACTATAGTGTATTATGCTAAGAGAAATAAGTCAGTCAGAGAAAGATAAATGTGATGATTTCACTCATATGTGGAATTTAAGAAACAAAACAGATGAATATAGGGAAAGGGAAGGAAAAGTTCAATAAAAACAGAGAGGGAGAAAACCATAAGAGACTCTTGAATACAGAGAACAGGCTGAGGGTTGCTGGAGGGAAGGTGGGTGGGGGGATGGGCTAAATGGGTGATGGGTATTGAGGAGGGCACTTGTTGGGATGAACACTGGGTGTTATATGTAAGTGATGAATCCCTGGGTTCTACTCCTGCAACCAATACTACGCTGTATGTTAACTAACTTGAATTTCAATCAATCAATCAATCAATCAATAAAATTACTAGAAGTAATAAATTAATTCAGTAAAGTACAAGATACAAAATCAATACCCAGTAATAAGCAACATTTCTATACACTAACAGTGAGGTAGCTGAAAGAACAAAAAATGTTTTTAAACACCATTTACGATTGCACCAAGAAGAATAAAATCTTTAGGAATAACCTCAACCAAAGAAGTGAAAGACCTATACTCCAAAAACTATAAAACACTGATGAAGGAAATAGAAGATAAATAATTGCAAAGATATTCCATGCTCATGGGCTGGAAGAATCAATATTGTGAAAACGTCCGTACTACCCAAAGCCATCTACAGATTCAATGCAATCGCTATTGAAATACCAACAGTAGTTTTCACAAAACTAGAACAAATAATACTAAAATTTGTATGGAACTATAGAAGACCCTGCATAGCCAAAGCAATCCTGAGAAAGAAGACCAGACCTACCATATTTCAAGATATACTACAAAGCTGTTGTAATTAAGACAGTATGGTATTGGTACAAAAGTAGACACATAGGTCAGTGAAACAGAATAGAGACTCCATGACCATGATTATATGGTCAATTAATCTATGACAAAAGAGGTGACAATATTGGGCAAAGACAGACTTCTCAATAAATGGTGCTGGGAAAACTGGACAGCTACGTGTAAAACAATGAAACAGAACCACTTTCTTATGCCACACACAAAAACAAACTAAAAATGGATTAAAGACCTAAATGTGAGACCTGAAACCATAAAAATCCTAGAAAAGAACACAGGCAGTAATTTCTCCGACATCAGCTATAGCAACATCTTTCTAGATAGGTCTCCCAAGGCTAGGGAAACAGAAATAAACATAAACTATTGGGACTGCATCAAAATTAAAGGCTTTTACACAGCAAAGGAAACAATAAAACAAAAAACCCCTAGTAAATGGAAGAAGATATTTGCAAGTGACATATCTGATAAAGGGTTAATATCTAAAATACATAAAGAACTCATACAACTCACACCAAAAAAAACCCCCGCACAATCAAATTAAAAAATGGGCACAGGATCTGAATAGACATTTCTCTAAAGAAGACATCTAGATGACTACAGACACATAAAAGATGCTCTGCATCACTCATCATCAGGGAAATGCAAATCAAAACCACAATCGGATACCACCTCACACCTGGCGGAATAGCTAAAATCAAATACACAAGAAAAAAACAAATGTTGGTGAGGGTGTAGAGAAAAAGGAACCCTCATGCACCGTTGGTGGGAATGCAGCCACTGCGGATAACAGTATGGAGGTTCCTCAAAACTTAAAAATAGAACTATTCTATGATCCAATAATTCCACTACTGTTTCCAAAGAAAACAAAAACGCTACGTTGAAAAGATATATGCACCCCTATGTTTATTGCAGCATTACTTATTATAGACAAAATGCGGAAGCAACCTAAGTGTCTATCAATAGACAGATGGATAAGGAAAATGGGGTACGTACACGCACACACACACACACACACACGTACACACATATGCATACACACAATGGAATATTTATCCCATATGTTAGTTGAAAATATCTTCTCCATTCCTGAGGCAGCCTTTTAGTTTTCCTAGTTGTTTATTTCACTGTGCAGAAGTTTCTCACATTGATAAAATCCCAACAGTTCATGTTTTTTTGGTTGTCATTGTTATTTCCCTTGCCTCCAGGCAACATGTCTAATAAGAAGTTGCTATGGCCAAGGTCAAAGACATATTTCGCTGTGTTCTCCTCTCGGTATTTTGGTTACTTCCTGTCTCACATTTAGGCCTTTCATCCATTTGGAATTTATTTTTGTGTATGGTGTAAGAGAGTGGTCCATTTTCATTCTGTATGTTGCTGACCAATTTCCAATGCTATTTGTTGAACAGACTGCGTTTTTTCCATTGGATATTCTTGCCTCCTTTGTCAAAGATTTGACCATATCATTGTGGGTCCATTTCTGGGTTCTCTATTGTGTTTCATTGATCTGTGTGTCTGTTTTTGTGCCAGTACCATACTGTCTTGATGACTACAGCTTTGTAATATAGCTTGAATAACCAAACGTCTAATAAATGTCAACTTAAAAATACATAACTCCTACTTGACTTGTCAAAAGAATTATGAATCCAAGGATTGTTGTACCCATGATTTCATAGCAAAGGAACCTACCTTTGCTTGTTGAAGAAGGAATAGAAATTTTCTGGAGCTAGTAGGAGTTGTGTTGTCACCACAACTCAATGTTTTGGAGACCCAGGTTCCCGAGTCTCATATTTGGAAAAAACTTTCATTCCGGGCTGTGAAAAGTTTCAATGTTAGAGCTCTGGAAGCCAGGAAAGTTCAAGGAGGAGTAATAAAAATTGGATACACCTGAATTGTTTTTTTTAATTTTTAACATTTTACTTATTTTTTTTTTCCAACGTTTATTTATTTTTGGGACAGAGAGAGACAGAGCATGAACGGGGGAGGGGCAGAGAGAGAGGGAGACACAGAATCAAAACAGGCTCCAGGCTCTGAGCCATCAGCCCAGAGCCTGACGCGGGGCTTGAACTCACGGACCGCGAGATCGTGACCTGGCTGAAGTCGGACGCTTAACTGACTGCGCCACCCAGGCGCCCCACATTTTACTTATTTTTGAGAGACAGAGACAGAGCATGAGTCGCGGGAGGGACAGAGAGAGGGAGACTTAAAATTTGAAGCAGGCTCCAGGCTCTGAGCTGTCGGCACAGAGCCCAATGCGGGGTTTGAACCCACCAACCATGAGATCATGACCTGAGCCAAAGCCGGACACTTAACTCCCTGAGCCACTCAGGCACCCTGGATATACCTGGATTCTAACCTGATCTCCTGGGAACAGAGAACCTATAGGAAAAAATTCCATTCTGTCCAGATAAGTTCCCATGGGGAGATGTGCTCAGAGGTTGGAGTAATAATGGGAAATGTGTCTAATGAGCAGTTATAGAGAACAGATACAGCAAACATAAGAGACTATAAATATCTCCTCTGCCGCAGACCCTGAACATGTTCTACCTGAAGCTGGAGGAGACATGGTTTTTGCATTTGGGGTCCTAGCACTCCTTCCTGCTGTCTGGAAATAGAGCTTGCTCTCTATCATCAACCAACAGGGAGGAATTCTGACCTCCACTTGGAGACCTTCCTCTCAGAGACCCCAAGCAGGTGAGTCTCAGAGTTCAGCAAGTATTTCAGGAAAGGTTCAGGGAGAATGGATGAAGTCACCTGAGAGCCTAACCATCCTGTCCCAGATCTGAGAAATCGTTGTGTTTGTTGGTGTGGTGAACTCATTCATTCATAATCAATATATTTAAAATGTTTTTTTAAAAAAGGAATGTCTGTTGAAATTGCTAATGCAAGGATTATTGTTGACAACTAAGTGGTGGGAATCAGAGTCCAGTTGGGTGAGATTAACGAAGGAGTGGGAGGTACTGTCTTCCTGGAAACTTTGAACACTTCCAAGGAGTTTTGCAGTAAAAGGGAATAGGAAAATATACTATTAGGTATGGAGGGGGGTGCAGTGCAGTGAGGGAATTTAAAAAATATTTTTAAGATGGGGTATTTTGGAGCATATTCTGTATCTGTTAGAAAGATCCAGACCAATGGAGGGAGCCACGATCTTGCAACCACAGTTCTGGAGACATACATTTCACAGAATCTTCTCTCCATTAGATATTCACTTAAACAGTTTATTTAAAACACAACAGGAATATGCTACAGGGCTTTACTTGGCAATTTTTGCATTACCTAGAGACGGAATACAGTTTTGGGGTGTTAGCCATTTACTTTCTTTGCAGCAAATTATCTGCAAAAATTCCTTGCCTGGTTTCCTAGGTTCAGAGCATTCTTATTCTTGTTTTTTGTCATTCTTGCTGAAGCATTTTCTTTCTTCTTTTTGATTGCATTCTTTCAAACACGTGATTTGACTCCTGAAACCAGTATCACACTAAGTTAACCAACTAGAATTTAAACAAAAATGTGAAACAAACAAAAAACACAATTGCAAAATTTTAAGCCACGTTTGCTATTTGCTGTTTAGTTCTTGTATGTATGTACAAATGTATTTGTTGAGAGTTTCTAAATTGTGAGTGGCCAAACCTGTCAACTAGTCATATTTTGTCCCTCACCCATTGTTTTTTATGTGCCTTGTAGTAATAAACTGCCTTTTGTATGTATTGCCACCTACCTCCCATCTGTGCTTCCTCACTGCTACCTTTTTTTTGTGATTGGATCTATTTTCTAAACTAGCAATCGTCCTTTCTGCCGTCCTGTGGAAACGTGAATTTCTCTTGCATTCAATTTATATCTTTCTCACAAGGATGCGTGATTCCACCTATGTTTATTATATAGGATGAAATTATAATTTTAGATACTGTTCTCCGCGCTATTTTAAAAATCAGTGATAATTATAAATGATATTTTCCTATTCTTTTTTATTAGCTTTTTTCCCCATTCCATTTTGATTTAGACACCTGTGTTAATGTCATGAACTTATTGTCATTTTCTATCTTTTATGGCAGAAGACAGTCTTTTTAAAATTGGATTTGATTAACAAGGTTGTTTGGAATCCACTGTGTGTATTCTGCTTGTCCTCTCCCTGCTATTCTTTTTATTTTATACATTCCATTTTCTAAAGATGTGTTTCTGCCTGAACGCACACCTTTATGAACTGTATGAAGCGAACGGATGTTCGCTGAAGTGATGCCAGCACCCGCCCTGGCTGCCCACTGTCTCTGCAACCTGGCTTCTAGAATAGGCTCCTTATTCATATTGCTTTCCCCTCCTTAGCAGGAACTACCCTTCTTTTGAAACTATTCTTGCATGTACTGCCACGGATAAGAGAACTTTGACTTTACCCCGGAGCAAAACATGCCATTTACATGTGACCCAGCACGTTGCAGGGGCAAACACAGAAACACGTTTGTGCACACGCACGCGCCCACGCCTACGGCTCTACGGGGAGAACCACGAAATGGCTGGGTGTGCAGCCTGACCACGTCTGATGCGCTCTGATATTTTCTACTGTGCCTTATTTTTCCTACTCTAGTTTATTCTTAAAGACCAAGCTTGACCCCACAAATGCTCCCATTCTAAGAACATGGACAACATTCTTCTCTTCGTCCTCTGTTCCTGTGCTAGTAGCTCCCTGATTCTGTTCTCTCTCTCATCACTGGCAACTTCTGTGAGCGCAGAGCCTCTCATTCCTTCATGCAATATGTATTTATTCCTGGTGATCCCAACTAAACTATGTCTGGGGGTAAAGGGTGGGGGTATGCATAATAGCCCCAGGGCGCCCACAGTCCAGCAGGGAAACCAATGGCATTAAAAAAAAGTTACACATTGATAACCCTGACATCTAAATTATCACAAGAGAAAGTCTTTTTCTTCTGTGAGACTATTAAATAGGCTATTTAATATTCTGTGAGACTATTAAAAGGAACTACACCCACGAAGATTCATGAGGGAGAGGACTCCTTGCTTCTGAAAGAGGAGATGGGATTTTCAGGATAGAGAAGAGGTGAAAAACTCCAAACGGACCAGGGGGTGACTCCAAGCAGAGGGAAGCAGGGGTGTAGAGGCTCCGAGACCTGAGCCGGGCCTTCCGGGAGGCTACAACTCAGGCTCGGTGTGTGTGAGATCGAAGGGGTGAGGCGGTGTGAGTGTAAAGCTGGTGGGTCGGTCAGGGGAGGCAAGCCAAGTGTTGGAAGGTATGGAATTGGGGGTTCATTCTCCAGGGGGGTCACTGGGAAGGAGTTAAGGTGGACAGTCGTGTAATTGCAATATTAGAAAGACCTCTTGGGTAATTGTGACTATTGGCTAGAGAGGTGCCAACCCATGATAGGTAGAGAAAGGACAAGGAACTGAAATAAGGCAGTGGATTTGGGACCCCAGAGGTGGGGAAGCGATGGGGACTTTGAGAGAAGAAAAAAAATCAGCCAAATCTCCTCACCAGTGAGAAGCACTCATTGTCAATTGAGGGAACTATGCTAAGTTCTTTACAGTGTATTCACTAAATCTGCCAACCACCTGAGCGGGATAGATACCTCTAGCCCTACCATTTGGGGGAAGGATATTAGCATTTACAATAGTTTGGCTGGGAAGGTGGGGGAAGAGAAGAGAGGGAAACAAACCACAGGAGATTCATAGGGGTAGAGAGCAAACTCAAGGTTGATGGAGGCAGGTGGGTGGGGATGGGCTAGATGGGTGGTGGGGATTAAGGAGGGCAATTGCTGCCATGAGCACTGGGTGTGGTAAGTGATGAATCACTGAATTCTGCTCCTGAGACCAATATTACACTGTATGTTACCTGACGAGAGTTTACAGGGGGAAGAAAAAGAATAGTTTGGCTGGTTCTCCAAGTCCAAATAGCAAACGTGTGGAGATCCCCGATTCAAAACCGGTTTCTGATTGTAAAAGTTTAGCATTTTATATCATTTAGAAAAGTTGTTCTTTAGCAAATAATTTTCTAAAATCCCCCACTTTTCTTGTACCCTGTGTATTTCCTTTTGTGAATTGTGGGTGTCTTCCCTTGTTATTCTGGTGGGATGTCTTGGTAACATGAAAACATTCCTACTTTTTCTTTTGGATAAATTGCTTTTTGCCGCTTTATTATTCTGGGCATCAAGGAGATGTACCTGGGGTTGGGGTGTCGCCAGAAACAGGGACACTTTCTCGTCATCATCACCAGGGGCCACCTGAGCTCATTAGATCGCTCTCCCCACTTGTCTTGTTCTTAGTTTTTGAATTTGATTTTTATGTTTCTGTAAATACTGGACACAAAATGATCACCTTAAATTCGAGACCCATATCGACATGCTCACGGGAGACTTAACTACTAGAATTCGGATGTTTTTGCAATTTATAGGAAAGACAATCTGATATTGCACAGCTTGCCTTGTATCATTGTTTGCCTAATTATTGCGACTGGAGGTGAGAATAGTCTGGTTGTGACATGGTCCAAGGAGGCTATAGAGCCTGTGTGTGTGTGTGTGTGTGTGTGTGTGTGTGTGTGTATGTGTGTGTGTGTGTGATGAGCAGGTCTCAAGACAGAGGTCCTGGAACCCATACTTCCAGTACGCGACCCTTAAAATACAGGTGCCAGGTTAGTACTGACAATGAATATAAGAAGGGTGCCTGTTTCTATTCAAAGATTCCTTGGAAACGAAATTAATAAAGTGCAGGAACACCATGTGAAGGAAGGGTTCCTTGTGCCGGGAAGTTTCATCGGTGTCCGGGAGGCCACCTCATTCCTCCACATTCCCTGCCACCACCTCTCATCAGTCTTCCTCTCACTCCTTCCCCTGGACACACTGGCTTTCTTTTGAGCCTGGGTCTTTAACACAATATGCAAACAACAAAAGGCAGGATGGTGAAGGGGAGTGGGAGACACTGGCTTCTGGTTGAGGAATTCCTTCCATGTTCAGGAAGGGGAGACTCAAAGGAGGTAAAGGCCCAGCGGAGGGAATATTGTCAGTGATGCTATCACAGGCTGTGTGGTGACAGATGGCAGCTCCATGCCTGGTGAGCAGGGCGTGATGTTGACACTTGTTGAATCACTGTGTGGCGCCCCCCAAACTAATGTGACCTGGTGTGTCGACCACCCTCAGGCTTTAAAAACTTAATTTAGAAAAACCCACGTCTTTCCTCAGAGCCGTCGCACTCATAGTTCCCTCCGATGGGCACGCTCTTCCCCAGAGGACCTTGTGTCTCCTGTCTCCTCGAGGGCTCTGTTTACATGTGTGCCGGTGTGCCCGAACAACCAGGAAGAGCCATCCCTCCATCCACGCTTCCCTTTACACAGGCTTTGTTTTTCTTCACGGCACCTGTCACCCCTGATATTTTATCTGGTCTTTATTTGCTTATCCCCTTTCTCCATCACTGAACCCTCCAGGCTTTTGTTTCTAGACACTTATACACTTTGCGTGAAGGTGCACTGACTAGTGCTCAAGGTTATTCCTCAAACGCGTGACAGATTTCAGAATTTCTCATTAAAAATATATAATAGATGAGTAGATGGGGAAAAAGCTAACTGGGGGATGTGAAGTCTTAGTTAGAGCTGGCATGGGGAGGGGAGGAGATTTTTCCCTGAGAGGGGAAAAATTCTATAAAAAACCTATGGAAATTGATCCTTTGAATACAATATAAATTGTAGAATTTCAACGATATTTGCAATGTTCATTATTGAGAAAATTAGTCATGCTATTTTTTTGTTCCCTGGTAGTCACCTCCAGCACATGGAACCAGGAAATGATACACAAATTTCAGAATTTTTTCTTCTGGGATTTTCAGAGGAACCAGCATTACAGCCCCTCATATTTGGGCTTTTCCTCTCCATGTACCTGATAACTGTGTTTGGGAACCTGCTCATCCTCCTGGCCGTCAGCTCTGACTCCCACCTCCACACGCCCATGTACTTCTTCCTGGCCAACCTGTCCTTTTCGGACATCTGCTTCATCTCCACCACTGTCCCGAAGATGCTCTGGAACATCCGGACTCAGAGCAAAGTCATAACCTATGCAGGCTGCATCACACAGATGTATTTTTTCATACACTTTGCAGGATTAGAATTCTTTCTTCTGACTGTGATGGCCTATGACCGCTTCGTGGCCATCTGTCACCCCCTACACTACACGGTCATCATGAACCCCCGGCTCTGTGGGCTGCTTGTTCTGGTGTCCTGGATCATGTGTGTCCTGAATTCCTTGTTACAAAGTTTAATGATGTTGTGGCTGTCCTTCTGTACACACTTGCATGTCCCCCACTTTTTTTGTGAACTCAATGAGATGCTCCAGCTTGCCTGTTCTGACACCTTTCTTAATGACATGGTGATATATCTTACAGCTGTGCTGCTGGGTGGTGCTTCCCTGGCTGGGGTCCTGTACTCTTATTCTAAGATAGTTTCCTCCATACGTAGGATCTCATCAGCTCAGGGCAAGTATAAAGCATTTTCCACCTGTGCGTCTCACCTCTCCGTTGTCTCCTTATTTTTTTGTACAAGCCTAGGAGTGTACCTCAGCTCTGCTGCTACCCAGAGCTCACTCTCAAGTGTCACAGCCTCGGTGATGTACACAGTGGTCACGCCCATGCTGAACCCCTTCATCTACAGCCTGAGGAACAGAGACATAAAGAGGGCTCTGAAGAGAATCGTTGGGGTTCCAGCAATGTAAGGGCCAATAGTCCTGGGGCTGGAGACATACCCATGATTGCGAGGCTCAGAGCCTCAGAGCTATTCCTTGATCAGACTGTGGAAGTAGAATCTGTTCCTTCTATTTATTTCCTGGAATTTCCATTTGTTTGAATCCAACTTCTCCATATATTTAAGAAACTCCCTTTATCAAGCTTCTGCTCTGTCTGATACACTATTTCACCTTTGTTCATTTTCATGTGTTCCCAATGTTTTCCCCAACCTTAGATCACAAATGCTTGGAAATTTCTGTATCTTACGATGGGCAAGTTGGTCTCCTTGAAAATAATTCCATTTCAAATGATTTCTACCATGCCACATAAATTTTCCCTAATTTTCCCCAAAGAATAATCCCAAGGTGGGTTCTTCATGTGGAAAAACACTGCACTTGGCCCCTAGGCCCTCGACACAATTTTATTGTAGATGGAAATACAAAACCTCTGCTTTCACCTGGAGTCTGTCAATCCCTTTTAAGTCCCTTCCTTAAGAACTCTTTGACGATGTGGACTCTAGCAGGGGTCCATTTAAGCCTCAGGCTATTGACACCAATGCTTAGGTAGGATACCCCAGGCATTTGCACATGGCCTTGTGCTTGTGGACATTCCCCCAAGTGTTTCCCTGACCAGAGCCTATGCTGTGACTGCCCTGGCCTTTGGGTTCTTATTTTGGTCACAAGACACACCTCAGCAACACCCCCCGGAGGACTCTAAAAACACAAGGTTTATTTCTCATGTGTGTTGGAGGGCACACGGGATGCCCAAAGGCCATTTGGGGAGGTTTCAGAGAGGGAGAGGGACTTTGACAGGGACGGAGAGAGAACACTGTTGAAGGATCTGACTTTTATGGGGGGGTCCATGGGTGCAGTGGCTATGGGTTTCTGGGCTTAGTTTTTATGGTTAATTTAAAACATGAGTGGAGTTTGAGGACGGGGCACATGGGGGAAAGAGAGGTGGAACGGAGTTATGGAATGATCAATAATGAGAATGGAAGACACAGTGTATGGAACATAGTCATCGATGATGTACTAGCGGTAATGGGACAGGTGTCAGTACACCTGTGTGAGCCCCGCATAAAGTACAGAGAAGTTGAATCACTGTATTGCAGACCTGAAACTAAGGTAACATCGTGTGTCAACTATGCTCATGTAAACAGTTAAAGAAAAAGAATAATAAAATATTATCCCCCAGTACTCAAAAATAACAACAGCAAAAACCAGACAAAAAGCCCAGTAACGGAATGTGGCCACCGAACGGGAAAAGCGGGGTCACTCACAGTTGTTACCTAGATTACCAGGGCTTTCTAATGGGGGGATTTGTGGGAGGGGGGCCTGCATGTTTGTATAGTAACTGAGTCATACGCCTGGCAATGTGTTAATATGAACGGTGGTCTTTGAAATGGATGCCTCAGAAATCAAAAGCCTAATGTCAGGCAATTCCTGTACAAACATGCTTCTGTGTCTCATAACTGGACTCGTTGTTGTTGTTGTTGTTGTTGTTGTTGTTGTTGTTGTTTTTCTGTTATTCAGCCCAGCGTCCAGAGGCCTATCATAGCCACTGGCAAAAACTGATGAGCAAATATGTACCTCCCCTGGAGTCAACATGGAAACACAAATTGGAATAAACAGATTGGTCTAATATGTTCTTGGTGTCAGAGGAGACCATAAACCCGAGGAAGCAAAACACCCATTGTGTTCCTATGCAAAATATTTCTTTTTCATGCGCTGCCTCTATTTATTGAAGCATGGAGGCTTTTGTCCACAGCTGAGGTGGTTTGTTCACTGAGGTAAGGGGTTGCTTAGTGTCTTCTGTTTTATCTCCGAATTCGCTTCCCGTTTCTTGTGAAAGCTTTGCAACGCTACCTACTATCATGAGTCTTCCTACCGTCGCATGAAATAGGTTCCTTTTCCCAGTATTTGTCACAAATGATGGCAAATGAACAGTATCAGCCCCATCCATTTCATGCCTCCGTCCCCCTCTGAAATCGCTCCCACCTGCACGACCAGAGGATGCTTCACATGAGAGCTGGATGTCCTGCTGGCATGTGGCTCAGGGTCCCCAGTTGTTCTGCACAAATGTGCATGTCCTTCAAACTCTCCCAGTTACCCAGAAGGGAGCCCACTTGTTCGTAACGTCGTGGGAAATAAACTCGAATCACAGAACGATCATGAGTGCTCTCCTCAACGTCAGATCATTTGCCACAAATAAAAATCAGCACATCTTCTAAGTGTCTAAGGTCCGTTCGCTTGGGTTATTGTGTCAGTCAGCTACTGCTGTATACCAGGCGGTCCTTGTCAAATAACATATCATAATACTTTTACAATCAAATGGAATCATGTGCGGGGGAGTGTTTCTGATCTCTGCTGGGCTCCTCGTGGGTCTGGGGTCAGGTGTGAGTCTCTACATTGTGTTTCTAAGGCTCATGCCTGGTGTTGGGCTTGGCTGTAGTGCTCTTCTGTCTTCAACCAATTTATGGTCAGATACGGTTCCCATATGGAGGTTAATCTTCTTCTATTACAGAAACAAGTTTCTTTCTCATGTGGTTTACTTAAATTTAATTCCATTGTTTGTATATCCATACTAATGATTTCCGCCCCGTTAGAAGTGGTATCTCCTGATCCTCTTAAGTGAGAATCCGCTACCTGTGCTCTGGATCCTACCCTTACCCATGCACCATCAGATTTTTTTTCCACCGAATTAAATCATCAGAGTGTAATTACACACTACAACCTGCATATGTAAAGTGTATACTTTGGTGAATTAAAGGAGCTGCATGCAAACGAACAGTAGATATTTCAAGTTTCTTGTTGTGTATAATTTAAGACTGTCACATAACCTTGAAGTGCTTTACTGGGTAATTTCTTTTTTTTAAAATTTATTTATTTTGAGAGAGAGAGAAAGACAGAAGGAGAGGGAGAGAGAAAGTGCAGGGGAGGGGCAGAGAGGAGAGACAGAGAATCTCAAGCAGGTTCCATGCTATCAGCCCTGACGTGGGACCTTGATCCCAAGATGTTAGGTACTTTCTAAAATTGAAGCATCCTGAGCCTCAGTCTCCTTATTTCTGAAGGCAGAATGGCATACTGAACCGTGTGGAGGTCGTGAGGATGAATAACATGTGTGGAACTTCCTTTGTAACTCAGAGAAATCATTTGAGGGTAAAAGGTTTGTCGTGTGTGTGTGTGTGTATGTGTGTGTGTGTGTGTGTGTGTGTTTATATCCAATTTTCTTTCAAATAAGCACACTCACCACACATGTACACACACAGATGACTTGTGATTTCATCTTTTATGTTGAAAGGAGGTGTGAGACACCCTTGGAGAGGATAGCACTGAACAGATGAATGGTTGAATTAACATGAAATAAAAGGATGCAGAAATACAGACACAAAATCTTAAATTACAAAGGGTGACCTTAATTTTGATCATGGGTTCATTCCTTTTCCGGACTTGCAGCCTTAAAGGCCTTGTAGTCAGACGACACTCACATTTCTACCCCGAGGAAATCACTGTACCAGCTGATGGGGCAGAATAAATCCAAATCAATTTCATTTTTTTCCTACTTACTGTGGGTTCCTCACATGTCAAATAACCTTTTCCCGGGGAAGATGATGACTGAATTCAGAGTCTTAAACTCAGTTTCCTCAAATAATTGTATTGACTATGTCAGTATGAGATTCCTACCGCTGCTGTAAAATATCTCCACACTAGCTGCTTAAAACATACACACCCTTACAGTTCTGGAGTCAGAGCTCAGAAGGAGTCTCATCGGGCTAATAGCAAGAAGTCTGCAGAGTTGAGTTCCTTCTGGAGGCTCAGAGGAGAATCTGTTTCCTTTCCATTTCCAGTCTCTGTCGCCGGTCTCCTGCATTCTTTGGTCATGGCTCTCCCTCCACCTTCAGAGCCGACAGGGTAGCAGTTTCAAAGTCTCTCTGACACCAACTCTTTTGACTCCCTCCTCAACATTTGGAGGACTGCCGTGACTACCTTAGTGCCACCTGGACAATCACAGCTAATCGTTGTATCTGAATGGCAGCTGATTGGCAGCCCTGTTCAGTCTCCTACCTTGATTCCCTGAGCTCTAGAAAATACCATGTTCCTAAGCACTGATTAGGATGTGGACCTGCTTGGGAGGCTCCTCCTCTGTCTTCTAAAAAGTCTTTTTCAAAAGTGTATTGTTTTCAGGTGATTTGACTAGTTTATACATTATGCTCTGTCACCATGAGAGCAGCTACTGTCTGTCTCCGGGCTGCACCGTTACAATAAATTGACCGCATTCCTTATGCTGGGCCTTTTATTCCCATGGCTTATTCGTCCCATGACTGGAAGCCCGCACCTCCCACTGTTGTAACCTTGTGTGTCAACTGTACTAAAACTATTACAAAATAATAGACACACGAAAAAAACAAAACCCGGGTGTATTATTTCGTGTCACACTAGTGCCTGCCTATAAAAGAAACAAACACAGAATTGACACAGCCTCCAGAAGGAGGGATACACTATTCCCTCCAAATTACATGCAACGATGATTTTTTGTATAGGAGATCTCTAAAACTACCTACATCTGTCTCTAACACAGGATCACACCCTTGCTAACCAAAAAGTGGTACACGGACTGGAACTTGCACATAAATAACAAGTGAGAGCTTGTCAAAAATGCAGAAGCTCTGGGCCACCCGGGGACTATCACTCAGATGCTGCATTTGCAGCAGGATCCGTGTGGATTCCTAAACATTTGTAGAGCATGTGAGGTTGGAGAAGGGCTGGTCTGGAATAGGTTTTCTCACTTGTTACACCAGACCTTTGGGACAGCTTAAGTCTATTTTTGGAGGCTGCTTTCTTGTGGACGAGGTGTTTAGCAGCATCCCTTCAGACGTCACCAGACATCCCCGGGGGGAAATTCATTTCTGGTCGAGAACCACTGCCCCCAAGCTTGAGAACTAGAAGCATCCCGACAGAATCCCACTCCAGGCCCACATCCTCGAGCACTGACTTCGGGCAGATCACTAGATGCCGCCAAGCCCATTCCCGCCTGGAGAATGGAGTTTAGAAATGGAGTTTCTCAGGGACGACACGTTTACAGAACATTGAATTAAACATTCCCTGTAAATGCTCGATACAGGTGATGGCATGTGCAAAGACCTAAGTATACCTCTTATAATTAACAAGGCCTTTATAAGCGGGACTGACAGCTTTTAGCTTGAGATAAAGCAAAAAATTCCTAATTGCGATGGCAAACGTATCTTGAACCCAACGTGCGTAGTGCCCAAGGTTTATTATCAGAAGAACCGAGTTCTCCACCTCATTTAAGAGAAGACTAAACACGTCTGGAGATAGCTGGGTCCCCACCACAAGTCAATGCTTTGAAGATAAAGAGACCTAGTCCAGGCAGGATCCCTCAGTCTCAGACCTGGAGCAAACTGTAACTGGGAGCTGAGATAAGGTGCTGGGAGATTTACTCACCAGGAGGGAGGCAAGTTCAAGGAAAAGAGTAAAGAAAACCCAACTGGATTCACTACTTCTAAACTGGTCTCTTCTAAACTGGTCTCTTGGGAACATGATTCATTAGAGAAATTTCCTTTGTGTGCAAAAGTGTTCCGCTTGGGAACTGTGCTGGAGTAAGAAGAAGGAATATATCTAATGAGCACACACAGGGACCTTTAAATACCTCCTGGTCTCCTGTCTGTCAGCCTGTGCAACCTTGCACAGGAAGGGGCATGCTTTTCTGTTTGTTCTGAATCCTAGTCTGGCTGAGGACTGATGTTTCACTGCCTCCTGCAGTCTCAGGTGAGGGCAGAGCTTTAGTCCCTATCATCTGCTATCCAGGGAGGCATTCAGGCTTCCACAAGGAGACCTTCCCGTCAGACACCCCAGCCAGGTGAGTCCAACAGCGCAGTGGACCGTGGGTGAGAGGGTCAGAGAGAATGGAAGCCAAGATCATTAACTGTCACCACTTGAGAGCCAATCCAACTTAGCCCAGGGCAAATGGTCACTGTGTTTGTTTGCTTAATTAAGTAATTCATGTATTTATTCAGTGGCTGTGTCAGTTTCAGAGGGAGTGCCATTCACACTCTTGAAGAGCTTTCTTATTCTTTTTCATTCAATTGCTATTATGGGCATGCTAGAAAAAATATGTTGAGATTGTTAAATTCAATGTGTGGTTCTAATCAGGTGTAATTTTGTCCCCCGGGGGACATTGATCAATGTCTGGAGACACTTTGTCACGCTGGAGAGGGGTGCACAGAGGTCAGGGATGCTCTGAACATCTTACAGGGCCCAGGACGCTCCCCACCACAGGGCAGGCTCTGGGCAGGATGGGTGCAGAGACTGGGAAACTCCTGGTGAAAGAATATCAGTATCTGTAATACAGCCGCTTTCAGGTTCTGCCTTCAACCTTGTCACACTTACTCTTACCCCAAGAAATTCAGAATAACCCTTTGGCTCCTATTGGAAAGTTTCAACCACAAACAACGTAACAGCCCTGTAAGTTCTTTTCCAGGCTGCTGGGTGAAGGAGACAGTTCTTGTTATTTTCCTAAATCTTGTTATTTTCCTAAACTATCCCTCAGTTTCAGCCAAGGTCATATGTTTGATGACCATTCTGATTGGTTTTATTATTATTATATGCCCATAGGTTTCTCTCTCTCTCTCTCTCTCTCTTTTATTTTTACAACACTATCAGCATTTCAAATGATTTCCTGAGATCATTGTTTCTCAATTGATTTTTGCAACATATTTGGATCATAAAATTTTTTAATTTTATTTAAATAAATCTATCTTCTTACTTCTGAGATTATGGCTTTATTTAGTGGGTTTGCTCACCTGTGAATGTTATATGTAGTTTCCTTGATGTTCTGCTATATTGTATGGCTACGCTTACACTGGGGTCATAATCCCTCTGAATTTTCGTGAAGTGTCTGAGGAGGCGACCAGTTGCATATTCTTCCAGATAGATATCCATTGCTGCCAGCACTGGTTTAGATATTCATTTATTCTAGCTGTTATATACCAATTCAACCTTTTCCAACTAAACGGAAATTAAACCTTGTGAACAAAGAAGGTGAAATCCCTTCACTAGCGTATGTTTCTGTGTAGCACCAAGGACAGAGAACAATAATATAAATATATGGATGGCATCATGCGGTCAAGCATAATCACATGAAACAAGTTTTGGTACAAAACTGGACTGTCGTGATGTCGGGAGCATTTACAGAGCATGGTCTGGGGAAGCCTCTGTCCACTGGCTGACATACAGAATGAGGATTCGAGGTGCCCCTTGGGTTTGTGAAAAAGAGACTAATACCCAGAGTCCAAGAGTATCGATGAGAGGACATCACATAGGGATGGGAGATGAGCGCCTGGGTGGCTCAGTGGGTTAAGAGACCTTCTTGGTTTCAGCTCAGCTCAGATCTCACCGTTCGTGAGATCCAGCCCCTTGTTGGGCTCTGTGCTGACAGCATGGAGCCTGCTTGGGACTCTCTCTGTCCTTCCCCTGCTTGTGTGCTTGCTCTCTCTCTCTCTCTCCCTCCTCCCCTGCTTGTGCTTTCTCCCTCTCTCCTTCCCCTGCTTGTGCTCCTTCTGTCTCAAAGAAATAAACATTAAAAAGAGAAAGGGGATAACAGGGCTGCTGTCACCTGCTGTCAGCCCCCATGAAGAAGAATTGCCCAAGTGAAAGCAAAGTCTTCCGTGGTTGACCTTGTAACTGTGCACCTTGCAGCCAATCGTGTGTGCTTCCTTTTGTGAAGTGTTGGCTTATCCTCTTGCCATTTTTTCCCTTGGGCCCACCATATGTAAGGTGTTTGACATTAGGAAGATTTCAGCACTTTCGTCTTTGGGAGGAGGTAAATGTGTTCTCACATAGTTTTGCTGGGCATCAGGGGAGGTGGTCAGGTGCAAAGCTGCCAGAAGCAACGAGATTGCTGGTCGTCACAGTCCCTCGGGGACCCCCTGAGCTTACTGGATCCTTGCTCTGCTGTCCTAGACTCTGGGTCTTGTCTAGCAAGGGAAGATTATAATGCGAGTGAGGCTAATGTCAGGGAGGAGACCAGAGCCCCAAGTAAGGGTCCTTGTTCTGCTTTCATTAGGATCTGGAGGCTTACAGGCTTGATGGGTGTGCACAGGGACAATGGAACCGTCCATATTAACTCATGGGCGTGGGGGAAGCGGGGCTTTGATGACGTGTGGTGTTAGGGGTTTGGGTCAATGCAAAACAAATCCTGGGGCCAGGCAGAAGGTTGTTTAAAGCAGACTTGAGGGGCCACCTCTGTTTACCTAAACTGGCCTAGGGGCAAGCCAGACAAAGCAGGCTACCTAGGGGTCATCAAGGCACCTTTCTTTTGCTAATTAGCTCCCCTTGGGGCAACTTCCCCTTGCTGAGGTCTACAGCCCTGTTTACCCATTTACCTAATTTTAGTCCTTCCTTCCTGGAAAATAGCTTTCTGCTATTGTATTCAGTTGGGGGGCATTTCAGTCCTGAATGCCTAATCTTTTCCCCTCATTTTGGATGCTTCTGTGCAGAGATTTCCCATTCCTATACTTTTGTCCTATGGTGGGGGCCTTTGCCCTCTTTACCTAATCTTGGATGCCTTCATCCTGTGTCTCTTTATGCCTTGTTAAGGCATCTGTGCAAGCTCAGGGAATTCCTAAGCTTATTCCCCACAGTTCCCCCCTTTTGTTTTTCTTGGTTCTTCGAGTTTCGTGTTCCAGGACCGTCACGATGAGCTCCTGGTCCTTCGTTTGGTGTCGGAAGGCTTGGAGGGTGATTCCGCAAAGACACAAAAAGAGACACAGTGGAAGCATTCCGCTTCCCAGAGTTATCCAGAATTTGAGATGAGTGTTGGCTGTAAGTGAGAAAGGATTTAGGTCGCGCCACATTGCCCAGGAATCAGCCCGTTCATTTTTAAGCGGATCTTCTGCATATTGTAGCTGTCGGCACAATGTCACATCTAGATTTTCTATATTGTTAGAGTTGTAGGGAGAGAAGACACTGCAAAAGTGTGTCTGGACAGCATCCCAAGCTTGGGAGTGATTATAAGGAAGGCCAGCCATGCAAATATGCTGGTAGTTAGGGTGGCAGGACAGTTTAGAGCGGAGGGACAAGGCCTCCTGTCTTTTTCCAATAAATTCCACTGACGCCTGAAGAGCTTCGAGGCGGGCCAGAACTTGTTTATCAATGGAAGTCTGGCTTATAAATTCCTTCGTAGTGTTGACCATAAATTTATTAAGGACACGGGCTGTCTGGATAGTATGATGCAGGCTGAGTCCAGCTACAGTGGCAGAAGCGATAATGCCTGCTGCTGCTAGGATGCCCGTGATTAACAGGCCAACACATCCTTTCTGCCTTGCAGCTGAGTGCCAGTGTTGAACAAGTTTGGAAAGAGCTCCTAGTCCCGATGGATGCGTATAGGGCTCAGAGCTATTAACAGGAAGCCAGGCCGAGATGCGCTTAAGTGCTAATAAAGAGGAGATGTTTAATTGGGTGATATTATCATTATTTACGCAGGACACAAGCCAGCCCTGGGAGGTAGAGATATTATAATTATTTTCTAGTTGTTTGATCTGTAAAGTGGAGGTAGCAAAGAGAAGGTAGGAAGAAGGGATACAAATAGTGGTCCCTGCAAATTGATGGTTGTGCGGGGAGGCCCAAGTTATGTTAATATGTCAATTTACATAAATTTCACCTTGGCTAACAGTATGAATGAAGAAGGGAAGGCCTAGCTTCCAAAGATTAACAAGCCCAGGTCCTTTTAACCTCCTCTTATGTGCAGAAATTATAGGGCCAGACAAGCCTCTGTCTTTCAAAACAATATTCTCCCTACTAGGCTGGCCAAAACGTACGGTCTTATTACAGTATTTTGTTTCACGATGTCCTCTAGGACCCCTGTCAATAATAGTTCAATTGCCCCAGCAAAGATTATGCTGTTTCTCCATAACAGGTTGTCCAGGGAGAATGTTCCAGGGATGGTCTGAATATTTGAGAGTAGAGCAAGCTAGAACATTAGGAGTGTGAGATATGTTTGTTTGTTTGTTTGTTTTTTTGAGGTATATGAAGCCTGTGGCTGAGAAGGAGGTAAAATTGTCTGGCCTTGTAGAGGTTTTGGGTTGTACATATAAAAGCCAGCTGATTTTTAGTTGGAGACAAGCAGATAAGTTGCTAAGTTTAGTAACACACACAGGAGGTGCTGGAGGAAGCCACCATTGAGGTCTTGGCATAGAAAGCCAGTGGTCTTGTCCCGTTTGGAAGGGCGGGTTAAGATTGGCTCCTCCCAGGAACTCAGTGTCATAATGGCCAATAGGAATATCCCAGTCCAGAAGTGTTAGGCTGTCAAATATAGGTGGGTTAAGGAGATGAGCCCAATATGAATACTGAGGTTGGCTTCGACAAATGAGAGCAAGGAGGGGAATCAGTGTTACACATATCAAATTCCTGTTAGTGATGGAAATCATGGCCATCAGATGTGAATCAGGGTATATGCAATGTAATTTTCTTGTAAGAGGATGCCGGTAGACAGACGTTTAAGGCTTCCCCATGTTCTATCAGGGGCAGGGATTTGTGTTTGTGGAGTGGCTTCAGGATGGGGAGTCCACCAAGAAGCTTCTTCCATCTTGAAGAAGGGGGGCAGGGGCTGCTCATTCAGAATCATTCTCCGGATGCCCTGGCTCATGGGAAGATATCCCGGGTGTCTCCATCATGCCACGGTAAGCCTTCACCAACCGAGAGGGAATCCACAGAAGTCCAGAATCTGAAAGTACGCAAGCATATCCTCGACCGCAGGTGAGAAGTCGAAGGGGGACAGTCCGTGTGGGCCCCCGTTCTGGGGGTTTGCGTAGCGCCATAGGGTGATAGGGTTGATCTGGTTTTGAAGAATGTCACTCAGCTGTAGTTGGTCCTTGAGGATTAGGATTTAAAAAGTGAAGATCCTCCAGGATTAAGACTTAAAAAGTGAAGAGTAATCATAGCATGATCAAGAAGGAGCTGAGGTTGTCATGCAGACTGATGAGGTTTTTTGGGGTGCTAGTGGGGTTCGTGGGGTCTGGAGCCGATGACCAAGAAGGAATTCTCGAAGATGTCTTTTGTGCCAAGAGGTGATTTATTGAGGCATGGGGACACCCGTGGGCAGGAAGAGCTGCCCAGGGACCCTGAGGAGAGACTGGTTTTGCACTACGGAGCTGGGGGAGGTAAGGTCCAGGGGAAGTTTCCAGTGAGATTTTCATATGCTAAAGACAGCTCCCAGGTTACTGGAGGCCTAGCTAGTGTCAAGTGAAGATAGTTCCTCCCTCTAGCAAAGCAGTAAGACAGCAAGGAGTTCCTGGAGAAACGTTTTACTCTGCCAGCCTCACGTATTTGTCAGTGGGCTGCAGGGTGTAAGGAAATGGAGTTCTGTTAGCCATTTCCTTCTGCCTCTGTTTCCCCCATCACTGTGGAGAGGTGATGGAGACTCAGGTCCTGCTGGACTGTGATCTCCATCAGTTAACCCTCTGTTTGCCCCTTTCCTTTGTTCTTGGGCAGCGGGAGTGCCCAAGGAATATCACACACATCCCACCTGGTTGGGAGGGGATGTTTGCGGCCGGTCACCTTGCCTTAGGCTCCCTCATCACAGACAGCCAGGGCCTCCCCCCCTTTTTTGGTTTGTGCAACATGCTTTTCGGGTGTATGATGTGCCCATTTTACAATTGCTTGGCCTTGTGGAGCATGAGGAATGGCTAATTCCAACCAAGGCTTCAGTAAAACAACTTAAAAGGGCACGTTGTCCTTTTTTCCCCCCTTTTAGTTAAAATTTTATTTATTTATTTATTTATTTATTTATTTATTTATTTGGATCCTGAGAAACTTCACAGAAGACCATGGGGGAGGGGAAGGGGGGAAAAAAACTTACAGAGAGGGAGGGAGGCAAACCATAAGAGACTCTTAAATACTGAGAACAAACTGAGGGTTGATGGGGGGTGCGGGAGAGGGGAAAGTGGGTGACGGGCATTGAGGAGGGTACCTTTTGGGATGAGCACTGGGTGTTGTATGGAAACCAATTATAATCATAATAAAATAAATTTGTTTATTTAATCGTCAATAAATATGCAAATTATTTCTTTAATTTATAAGACAATAAGTTATATTTAATAAAAATTATTTATTTATTTATAAAATATAAAGATATATTTATTTATAAATAAACATGTTTATGTATTTGTTTATTACCTTTAAGAAACACGTATTTTCATTTTTTAATCTTTCTTACATATCTCTTACTTTTTTATATACGAAGTTACTTATTTCCATCAGCCTTAATAACATTTAGCAGAATTTTAACTCTTAGAAACCTTTCGTCTCCATTGAAAATTAAATAGTAACCAACTGTGAATTGTCTGTTACATCAGAAAGTTTTTAGGTGGCCGACTTATGAATCCATTAAGCATAATGCATGTTTTTTATGGATTTACCTGTTCTTCGTTTTTTTTTTTTCTTTGCCATAAGAAGTCGGAAGCATAAACCGTGTTTAGTAAGCAATGTTTCAGCGTTCTGTTTGATGTGGAAGAGGCCTAAATGTCCGGTGAACTTAATTCAATTTATCCTTTGAGCAAAACGCTAAAGTTTTAGGTTGCCAAAGACCCTGAAAGCTATTTTAACAATTACCCATGAAAACTGTGAGACAAAGTTAACTATTACTGTAAGTCATCCTTTTGCTAACAAATTGGAACAGAGATCACAGGAGCTTATTTGGCCTTCAGTAAGCCTCAGTAGAATAAAGTTTTAATATTTAATTTTAATAATTTAAAAGACATGTCTATCTTAATTACATTTTATCTGTGTGTCCCCCCAGTCCCCCCCCCCCCCAGGACACCGGAATAGCAGTGTCAAAGTTCTGCATAGCGGGAGCCACGCAAGCAGCATGAAGCTCTTGGGCACCGACAGCATACTGGGCTGGGGTCAAAATGATGCTCATAAGACAGCCCCAGTCCCAGGCACCCATGGAATAAGTACCCCAAGTATTTTCCAAAATGTCGATTGTAATAGGGCTGTGATGGACATACAGCTGAACTGATTTTTGCAATTCTTTTGCTACTGGAAAGAGCAGGCCTCCATGGACCTATTGCCCACTTTGCCTGACAGCGGGAAACCGCTGGAACTTACCGGCCTTACGGGCTTCCTTAAAGTACTTTCGCATTGGGGTGAGGACTTTATCGGAAACGGTCGGTGAGGTTTTTAGAGGCTCCGTATCTTCCCACGCTTTTGGGAGAGGAGGAGTATCTTTTGGCTGCAAAGGCACCGAAGGCACAGGTTGACTATGAAAAGTTCAGGGTTTTCCTCTATTTGGGGTAATTTTACATCTTTAATCTTTCTTTTAAATTATTTTTTTTAATGTTTATTTGTTTTGAAGGAGAGAGAGAGAGACAGAGCATGAGCAGGGGAGGGACAGAGAGAGAGGGAGACACAGAATCCGAAGCAGGCCCCAGGGTCTGAGCTGTCAGCACAGAGTCTGACATGGGGCTTGAACTCATGAGCCGTGAGATCATGAACTGAACTGAAGTCAGACCCTTCACTGACTGAGCCACCCAGGAGCCCCTGGGTAAGTTTACATCTTTATCTACATCCTCTGAACTCAAGGGCAGTATGGTCAATGGGCTAAGCGAGGATTATCTTTGGGGGACACTAACCTCCTCAGAATACCCAGCTTTAAATGTTTTCCCTACTTGTTCCCAAATATCAAGTCCACAAATACCTTGTTTTGGGAACCAAGGGCAGTGTTGCTGGGTAATCATTAGTTATTTAAGGAGTGCCTTCTGACTGAGGATAGTGTCGGCCACCTTTCCCAATGATTATAAAATACGAATGTATTGTTCCTGTTTTGGGGAGAGGGAGTTTCCTATAATAAATCTCTCAAAAGTTCAGCAGCAGCAAATCGTAATATACTTTCACTTTATCTCTTACCTTGTCAGGAAGAGACTGTAACCCCGTGCATTTTTCTTGGAGCTCTTTAGTCTTTCCGTGGGTCCTGCAGTCTTTGAGTTGCACCGCCTCCTGGCCACCCCGGGTTCTGCCCACATCAGCCTATAGTCCTCTTGACTCTGATCATGTCGGGGTCACCATCTGTCAGAGACTCTGGGTCTGGAGTTCTCTCTTGTCCAGCAAGAGAGTGGATGCAGGGTTAAAATGCAAGAGAGGCTAATGTCTGGGAGGAGACAAGAGCCCCGAGTAAAGGTCCTTGCTCCATTTTTATTAGGATCAGAAGGTTTACAAGCATGACGGATGTGCACAAAGAGACAATAAACCATGAACATTAACTCAGGTGTGTGAGGGAAAGGGGGCTTTGAAGACATCCCGGCACTGGGCAAGTGGTTGTTTACAGCAGACATGAGGCACCACCTCTGTTTACCTAAACTTGCCTAGGGCAGAAGACAGAGCATGCTACCTTGGGGTCAATAAGGCACCTTTCTTTTGCTAATTAGCTTCCCTTGGGGCAACTTCCCCTTGCTGAGGTCCATAGCCCTGTTTACCTGTTGACCTATTTGGGTCCTTCCTTCCTGGGTACTAAATGGGGGTGGCATTACCGCCCTGAATATCTAATCTTTTTACCTCATTTTGGATGCTTCCATGCTGAGATTTCCTATTCCTATACTTTTGTCCTAAACTGGGGACCTTTGCCCTGTTTGCCTAATGTTGGATGCCTTCATCCTGTGGCTTCTCTTTCTTTATGCCTTGTTAACTCATCGGTGCAAGCTCAGGGAACTCCTAAGCTTATTCTGCACACTCTGCCTCATCCATTTCATTCACCATCCCTGTCTTTCCACTTATTAAACAAATGTATGTATGCATATATGTGTGTATATATATATGTGTATATATACATACATACATTTGTTTAATATGTTTAATACATATGTTTAATATATATATATATCTTCAATCTAGTTTATTTTTTAAATTTTTTTCAATTTAACTTTTTATTTTTTTAAATTTACATCCAAATTAGTTAGCATATAGTGCAACAATGATTTCAGGAGTAGATTCCTTAGTGCCTCTTACCCATTTAGCCCATCCCCCCTCCCACAACCCCTGCAATAACCCTCAGTTTGTTCTCCATATTTATGAGTCCCTTCTGTTTTGCCCCCTCCCTGTTTTTATATTATTTTTGTTTCTATTCCCTATATTCATCTGTTTTGTCTCTTAAAGTCCTCATATGAGTGAAGTCATATGATTTTTGTCTTTGTCTGACTGACTAATTTCATTTAACATAATACTCTCCAGTTCCATCCATGTAGTTGCAAATGGCAAGATTTCATTCTTTTTGATTGCCGAGTAATACTCCATTGTATATCTACATACCGCATATTCTTTATCCATTCATCCATCGATGGCCATTTGGGCTCTTTCCATACTTTGGCTATTGTTGATAGTGCTGCCATAAACATGGGGGTGCATGTGTCCCTTCGAAACAGCACACCTGTATCCCTAGTAGATAAATGCCTAGTAGTACAATTGCTGGGTCGTAGGGTAGTTCTAATTTTAGTTTTTTGAGTAACCTCCATACTGTTTTCCAGAGTGGCTGCACCAGCTTGCGTTGCCACCAACAAAGCAAAAGAGATCCTCTCTCTCTGCATCCTCGCCAACATCTGTTGTTGCCTGAGTTGTTAATGTTAGCCATTCTGACAGGTGTAAGGTGGTATCTCATTGTGGCTTTGATTTGTATTTCCCTGATGATGAGTGATGTGGAGCATTTTTTCATGTGTCGGTTGGCCATCTGGATGTCTTCCTTGGAGAAGTGTCTATTCGTGTCTTTTGCCCATTTCTTCAATGGATTATTTGTTTCTTGGGTGTTGAGTTTGATAAGTTTTTTATAGAATTTGGATACTAACCCTTTCTCTGATATGTCATTTGCAAATATCTTCTCCCATTCTGTCGGTTGCCTTTTAGTTTTGCTGATCGTTTCCTTCACTGTGCAGAAGCTTTTTGTTTTGATGAGGTCCCAGTTCATTTTTGCTTTTGTTTCCCTTGCCCCCAGAGTCGTGTTCAGTAAGAAGTTGCTGTGGCCAAGATCAAAGAGGTTTTTGCCTGCTTTCTCCTCAAGGATTTTGAAGGCTTCCCGCCTTCTATTTAGGTCTTTCATCCATGTTAAGTTTATTTTTGTGTCTGGTGTAAGAAAGTGGTCCAGGTTCATTCTTCTGCAAGTTGCTGTCCAGTTTTCCCAGCACCACTTGCTGAAGACACTGTCTTTATTCCATTGGATATTCTTTCCTGCTTTGTCAAAGATTAGTTGGCCATAGGTTTGTGGGTCCATTTCTGGGTTCTTTATTCTGTTCCATTGATCTGAGTGTCTGTTCTTGTGCCAGTACCATACTGTCTTGATGATTACAGCTTTGTAGTATAGCTTGAAGTCTGGGATTGTGATGCCTCCTGCTTTGGTTTTCTTTTTCAAGATAGCCTTGGTAATTCAGGGTCTTTTCCGGTTCCATATAAATTTTAGGATTATTTGTCCTAGCTCTGTGAAGAATGCTGGTGTTACTTTGATAGGGATTGCATTGAATATGTAGAGTGCTTTGGGTAGTATCGATATTTTAACAATATTTGTTCTTCCTATCCAGGAGCATGGAATCTTTTTCCATTTTTTTGTGTCTTCTTCAGTTTCTTTCATAAGCTTTCTATAGTTTTCAGTGTATAGATTTTTCACCTCTTTGTTTAGTTTTATTCCTAGGTAGTTTATGGTTTTTTGTGCAACTGTAAATGGGATCAATTCCTTGATTTCTCTTTCTGTTGCTTCATTGTTGGTGTATAGGAATACAATCGATTTCTGCGCATTGATTTTATATCCTGCAGCTTTGCCAAATTCATGAATCAGTTCTAGCAGTTTTTGGTGGAATCTTTCGGGTTTTCCATATAGAGTATCATGTCATCTGCGAAGAGTGAAAGTTTGATCTCCTCCTGGCCGATTTGGATGGATGCCTTTTATTTCTTTGTGTTGTCTGGTCGCAGAGGCTAAGGCTTCCAATACTAAGTTGAATAACAGTGGCGAGAGTGGACATCCCTGTGTTGTTCCTGACCTTAGGGGGAAAGCTCTCAGTTTTTCCCCATTGAGGATGACATTAGCGTTGGGTGGTTCATATATGGCTTTTATGATCTTGAGGTATGCTCCTTCTATCCCTACTTTCTTGAGGGTTTTTATCAAGAAAGGATGCTGTATTTTGTCAAATGCTTTCTCTGCATCTATTGAGAGAATCATATGGTTCTTGTCCTTTCTTTTTTGATGTGATGAATCACGTTAATTGTTTTGTAGATACTGAACCAGCCCTGCACCCCAGGTATAAATCCTGCTTGGTCGTGGTGAATACTTTTTTTAATGTATTGTTGGATCTGGTTGGCTAATATCTTGTTGAGGATTTTTGCATCCATGTTCATCAGGAAAATTGGTCTCTAGTTCTCCTTTTCAGTGGGGTCTCTGTCAGGTTTTGGAATCAAGGTAATGTTGGCTTCATAGAAAGAGTTTGGAAGTTTTCCTTCCATTTCTATTTTTTTTTTTTTTTGGAACAGTTTCAAGAGAATAGGTGTTAACTCTTCCTTAAATATTTGATAGAATTTGCATCTGACCCTGGACTCTTGTTTTTTGGCAGATTTTTTATTACTAATTCGATTTCCTTACTGGTTATGGGTCTGTTCAGATTTTCTATTTCTTCCTGTTTCAGTTTTGGTAGTGTATGTTTCTAGGAATTTGTCCATTTCTTCCACATTACCTATTTTATTGGCATATAATTGCTCATAATATTCTCTTATTATTGTTTTTATTTCTGTTGTGTTGGTTGTGATGTCTCCTCTTTCATTCTTGATTTTATTTATTTGGGTCCTTTCCTTTTTCTTCTTGATCAAACTGGTTAGAAGTTTATCAGTTTTATTAATTATTTCACAGAACCAGCTTCTGATTTCATTGATCTGTTCTACTGTTTTTTTTTTTTTTTTTTGGTTTCGATAGCATTAATTTCTGCTCTAATCTTTATCATTTCCTGTCTTCTGCTGGTTTTGAGTTTTATTTGCTGTTCTTTTTCCAGCTCCTTAAAGCATAAGGATAGGTTGTGTATCTGAGATCTTTCTTCCTTCTTTAGGAAGGCCTGGATTGCTATATATTTTCCTCTTATGACGGCCTTTGCTGCATCCCAGACATAGCATATGTATATATTTAAGTTTGTGAAATACACAACAGGAGATGGCCATCCCAGCATGGAGCTTCAACTTCATTTGTTTATGGGAGGCTTAGGAATTAACATTTCCAGGAGCCATTTCTACATTTTTCAGGGGAAATTTCGCTGATCTGGTCTATTTGGGTTGTATCCATTCCCAGCATAACCTGGATGGCATGGGCGGTAAAGATGGGGATTACACAACCCAGAAGACCACGGTGTCCTGTGTGTTTGTGTGACTTGTAGAGGGTGAGCAGTCCTCACAACAGGGGCCAGGACTCCTAATCTCAAGGTGACACAATACAGGGGCCAGAACTCAGTCAAGAGCAGGCACCAAGATGGAGATCTGTGTCAGTTCATGGGATGTCTTTGCAGCATGATGAATACAGAGGGAGAGGTAGTGTGGACAAGAACGGCCCTGTGTCCTGAGGTCACAGTTGTAGCAGAGAGACTACTTCCATCATCACATGTGTGACAGCATCTGTCCTCAGTGTCCCCCAGGCTCATTCCCCTTGCAGCACTGGCTTTGCTTTTTGACTTGAACATCTGAAACAAGTACCTTCCTCAGGGCCTCTGCACCGACCTGCATTCTGTCTGCTGGGCACGCATTTCCTCCATAATCCCACATCTACCTCTCTTTTCTATCAGGGTTTGTGTTCCGATATCACCTTGTTGCAGAATATGGCCAAATACCCACACAAATAGAGTGCCCTATTTGCTCTGTTTTATGCCTGTTTTTCTTTTCTTCATGTGCTATGCACACATGCACCTGTCACCATCTAAAAAATTATACAATTCTTTTATATGCTTATATTTTTTCTCTATCATTGTAGGACTTTTTTTCTTTAACACGTTATGCTCATTCCTCAGATAATGCCTGACACATGGTCAGCACTCGATGTATATTCCTGAAATTCTTGAAGAACTTCTTAGTAAAACTGTAAAATATATGATTCCTTAGGAAAGAAGCTGATTGAAAAAAAACCACACAGAACCTATCAGATATGTCCGAGTGCATTCCTGAAGGGGACCATATCCACATACAACATATTAAAATGAATTTCTGCACTCCAAACTATAAAAGTAGTATTTCAATTCTGTGAGTAATGAAAGTTTGTGTGAAATGTACTCACATTAGGGGCGCCTGGGTGGCGCAGTCGGTTAAGCGTCCGACTTCAGCCAGGTCACAATCTCGCGGTCCGCGAGTTCGAGCCCGCGTCAGGCTCTGGGCTGATGGCTCAGAGCCTGGGGCCTGTTTCCGATTCTGTGTCTCCCTCTCTCTCTGCCCCTCCCCCGCTCATGCTTTGTCTCTCTCTGTCCCAAAAAATAAATAAACGTTGAAAAAAAAAAAAAAAGAAATGTACTCACATTATTCCCTTCTTTCCAAGAAGCCACCTCCACCACATGGAACTGAGCAACAAAACACGAATTTCAGAATTTCTTCTTCTGGGATTTTCAGAGAGACCAGAACTGCAGCCCCTCATATTTGGGCTTTTCCTCTCCATGTACCTGATCACTGTGTTTGGCAACCTGCTCATAATTTTGGCCATCAGCACAGACCCCAACCTCCACACTCCCATGTACTTCTTCCTCGCCAACCTGTCCTTCGTAGATATTTGCTTCACCTCCACCACGATTCCAAAGATGCTGGTGAACATCCAGACTCAGAGCAAAGTCATAACTTATGAGGACTGCATCACACAGATTTATTTTCTCATTCTCTTTGCTGTACTGGACGTCTTCCTCCTGAGTGTGATGGCCTATGACCGGTTTGTGGCCATCTGTCACCCCCTGCACTACACGGTCATCATGAACCCCCGGCTCTGTGGGCTGCTGGTTCTGGTGTCCTGGATCATGTGTGTCCTGAATTCCCTGTTACAAAGTTTAATGATGTTGCGGCTGTCCTTCTGTACACACTTGCACATCCCCCACTTTTTTTGTGAACTCAATGAGATGCTCCAGCTTGCCTGTTCTGACACCTTTCTTAATAACGTGGTGATGTATCTTGCAGCTGTCCTGCTGGGTGGTGGTCCTTTTGCCGGGATCCTTTACTCTTATTCCAAGATAGTGTCCTCTATACGTGGGATTGCATCAGCTAAGGGCAAGTATAAAACGTTTTCCACCTGTGCGTCTCACCTGTCGGTCGTGTGTTTATTTTACTGTACGATGCTCGGCGTGTACCTGAGCTCTGCTGCTACCCAGAGCTCACAGTCAAGTGCCACAGCCTCAGTGATGTACACGGTGGTCACGCCCATGCTGAACCCCTTCATCTACAGCCTGAGGAACAAAGACATAAAGAGTGCTCTGAAAAGAATTTTTTGCGTTCAAGTGATGTAATGGCCAACTGAACTGTCTTGGGGTTGGAGACGTGTCCATGACTGCAGGGCAGAGCCTCAGAACCAAGAACTGCTCTTCCTTGAATAGACTTTGGCAGGAGAATCTGCTCCTTCTGTTTTTCTCCTGGAATTTCCACTTGTTTGCTTTCAACTTCTCTATACATTTAAGGAACTCACTTTATCAAGCTTCTTCTCTGTCTGACATACAGTTTCCCCTTTGTCCATTTTCATACGTCCCCAGTGTTTTCCCCAGCCTTAGAACACAAATGCCTGGAAATTTCTGTATCTAATGGGAAAAGTTGGATATCTTAAAAATAAATTTTTTTTCAAATGACTTATCCCACGAGAAGTAAATCTCCCCTAGATTTTCCAAGAACGTAATCATGAGTTATAGTCTTCATATGGAAAAAAGCTACACTTGGCCCCTAAGCCTGTTGCATCCACACGACTCCTGAAACAGAATGCTACGGGCACCAGTGACAGTCACAACAAAGTTTATTACAATGAGAGGCAAGGCCGACCGATCGGGACCAACAATCTTGATAAGAGTGCGACCTCGAACAGCCTGGGTACAGAGTTTTTAAAGCCGATCACATCGTTTTATCATTACTTGGGAACAGAACAGAAAAACAGTTCCCAGATGAGTTAGAAACAGTTGCCAGATGAGTTAGAAACAGTTGCCTAATGAGGTGTTTATTTTAGACTTTCTGCCTCGAAGTTGCAACCAGTGGATCTCCTTGACCTTGCCTTTGATGCTCTTTTCTTTGAACTTTTGTTTCCTTCATTGGTAAAGCCTAATTTACAAGAGTAAAAGCAAGGCTGTTATCTTTTGACCTTCAATGTCAGAACAAAGCTGTTATTTTTCAAGCTAAGCCTTAGCCCCACACTACAATTTAACCCTTACAAGCCCTCTCCATAATTTTATTGTAGATGAACATACAAACCAAAGTTTTCACCTTGTGTCTGTCAGTCTTTTTACATCACAACCTAAGCATTCCTACTGATGATGTGGACTCTAACAGTGTTCCCTTTAAGCCTCTGGCTATTGACACCACAATGCTCTGGCTAGGAAAGCCCCGGCACTCACCCGTGCCCATGTGCTTGTGGACATTCCCAGAGCTTATGCTGTGACTCACTGGCCCTCGGGTTCTTATTGTGATCAGAAGACACACCTCAGCACCACCATCAGAGAACTCTAAAAAAGCAATGCCTGTTAACTCACAGATCCCGGAGGGCACATGGGATGACCAAAGGCCATTTGGAGAGGTCTGAGAAAGGGAGACAGAGATTGACAGACACTGGGAGCACCGCTGAGGGATCTGGCTTTATTGAGGACCTTGGCCAGAGTGGCTAGGGGGTTGCGGGTTCACACCTTATTGGACAGTTTTATAGGAGTAGATTTCAGCAGCTGAAGGGGAAAAGCAAGGTCACTCAAGGGCAGTTATATTAGTTACCCAGGGCTTTGTCAACAGGAACTTCCTGGCTGGGGCGGTCCGAGTGCTAATTTGGTAATTGTGTCATACACCTGACAATATGTTTGTTCAACATGGCTGTTTTCAAATGGATGTCCCAGAAATCCAAAGCTTAATTTCAGGCATTTACATTATAATCAAAAGCTTAATGTCAGGCACTTACTCTAAAAAACATGCTACTGTATTTCCTAATCGGTCTCCTGTTTTTTCTCTGTTATTCAGCGTGGCGTCCAGGAAGCCTACCATAGCCCCTGATAAAACTTGTTCAGCATAATATATCTCCCAGTGGAGTCTATATGGAAAGACAAACTTAAATAAGTAGATCAACCGAATATATTCTTAGTGTCAGGACGACCATAGATAATGAGGAGGCAAAATTTCAAAACACTCTCTGTTACTACACAAATATCTTTCTTTCTTTCTTTCTTTCTTTCTTTCTTTCTTTTCTTTCTTTCTTTCTTTCTTTCTTTCTTTTTTTCTTTCTTTCTTTCTTTCTTTCTTTCTTTCTTTCAACAGTTGATCCTGTGCATCTATTTATTGAAGCATAAGACATTTGTGTCCACAGCTGAAGGGACTTAGTTTTTGAGGTGAAGGTTTGCTCAGTGTCCTCTATGCTTTATCACGGAATTTTCTTCCTGTTTCTACTTGAGAACTTTCCAGTGCTACCTGCTAATATGACACTTCCTGATATTATACATAAAATAACTCACTTTTCTTAATTTTTGTCACAAATGCTAAAGGTTGGCAAAGGAACAGTATCAGCCCCATCCATTTCGTGCCTCCATCCTGCTCTGAAATCTCTCCCACCTGCATGACCAGAGGATGCGTCACACAAGAGCTGGATGTCCTGCTGACATGTGGTTCAGGGTCCCCAGGTCTTCTGCACAAACGTGCATGTCCTACAAACTCTCCCCATTACCTTGAGGGGAGCCTACATATAGTCACTTGTTCATCAAGTCACGGGAAATAGACTTGAACCACAGAAGGATGACAACCACTCTCAATTATCGGACCATATGCCACAAATAAAAAGCAGCACATGTCTGATCACCTCAAGTCTGTTTGCTGGGGTGATTGTGTCAGCCAGTTGTTGCTGTATAACAAACAGGCTGTTCTTATCAAACGGGATATCATAATGATGTGGGGATGCGGAGCACAATGGTGAAGAAAGAATTCTTGAGACTTTTTATGATGCAAAAAGGTGCGTTTATTAGAGCTTGGAGATAGGACTCATGGGCAGAAAGAGCTACACTAGGATTGTAAAGAATGACTGATCATATACTTTTAAGTTTATGGAGGAGGGGAGTAGAGATAGCATGTTTCTAAGGAATTCCTTTATGCTGAAAGTGAGGTTTACGGGGCCATGGAGGTTTGGTTCTTGTCAAGATAAGGTTGTTTTTCTTGTCTAGTAAAACATCAACATTAACGCAGCCTCAAGTTCCTGGAGGTGACTCAGGGATTTGTCAGTGGGCTGCAAGTTGTAAGGACACTGATGTTTAGCTACATTTCTCTTGCTTTTGTTCTCCTCATCGATGGTAGCTTTAGCATCAAATGGCATCATATCGGGAAACATTTCTTTCTTTTTCTTTTTAACATTTATTTATTTTTGAGAGACAGAGAGACAGAGCGCAAGTGGGGGAGGGGCAGAGACACAGAATCTGAAGCAGGCTCCAGGCTCTGAGCTGTCAGCACAGAGCCCGATGCAGGGCTTGAACCTCAAGCCGTGAGATGATGACCTGAGCCAAAGTCAGACGTTTAAGGGACTGAGCCACCCAGGAGCTCTGGAAAGCATTTCTCATCTCTGCTGGGCTCCTCATGCATCTGTGGTCTTGTGCGAATCTCTCTGTTGTGTTTCTAGGGCTCATCCCTGATGCTGTATGTGGTTGTAGTGTTCTACTGTCTCAGCCAATTTGTGGTCTTATTACTACATTTCTATGTGCAGAGTATTCTTCTATTTCTAAATAAGATGAATTATCATGTGAATTCTTTGCATTGAATCCCAGTGTTCCTACACCCGTATGTAACATTGGTTTTCCTTCCCTGGTGGAAGGGCTATCTCCCAAACCTGTAAGGAGAGTCATCTATCTGTGCTCTCTATCCAACCCTCAGCCTGTACCATAGATATGTGCCCATTTAATTAAATTACCAGAGTATAATTACACACAATACACCACATATTTAAAGGGTACAGTCTGATGAATTAAACGAGCTACACGAAAATTCATAGCACATAGTGCAAGTTTCCATTTGTGTATAATTTAAGTTTTAACTGCTTTGTGAGGTGTTCTTAAAATTTTAAACTCCCTAAGCCTCTCTTTCCTTATTTCTGAAGGCAGAGTGGATGCTCAACATAACTTCCAGTGAAATGTAAGGAAAGAATGAAATGCATGGATATACATTTTTTACTCCAAGGAAACCATTCAAGTGTAGTGGTTGTGTCTTATGTGTGTGTATGTGTGTGTGCACACATTTTTCTTTCTTATAATGTGTACACACACAGATGATTTATGATTTCATCTTTATGTTGAAAGACTTGAGAGAAAGTTGGAGATGATAGTACTGAAAAGAACGAATGGTTGAATCAGCCTAAAATAAAAAGAAGCAGAGATAAAGACACAAAACTTTAAATTACAATGGGTGAACTTAATTTTTGTTTTTAAATTTATGTATTTAAATGAAAGTTAGTTCACATACAGTTTACTATGGGTTTTAGGCGTAGAACCAAGTGATTCATCGCTTGCCTTGACACCCAGTGTTCTTCCCAAGTGCCCTCCTTAATGCCCTTCACCCATTTAGCCCATCCCCCCCACACACACCTCCTCTCCAGCATCCCTGAATTTGTTCTCTTTATTTAAGAGTCTCTTAAGGTTTGCCTCTCTCTGTTTTTATTTTATTTTTCCTTCCATTCCCCTGTGTTCATCTGTTTTGTTTCTTAAATTCCACATATGAGCAAAACCATGGTATTTGTCTTTCTCCGACTGACTTATTTCACTGAGTATACTACCATTGAGTTCCATCCACGTCGTTGCAAAAAGATCTCATTCTTTTTGATGGCTGACTAATATTCCATTGTAGGGATATATCACATCTTCTTTATCCGTTAAAGGGCACCTGAACCCCAATGTTCATAGTAGCACTATCAACAATAGCCAAACTATGGAAGGAACCCAAATGTCCACTGGCTGATGAATGGATAGAAAAGATGTCGGTGACCCTAACTTTGATCATGAGTTCCTTTCCTATCTTGTTGCCTCAAAGACATTATAGTCAGACCACACTCACATTTATACCCACAGGAATTCACTCCACCACCTGCTGGGCAGAATATCTCCAAATTGTTTTAATTTTTTTCTACATATTGTGGGGTTTTTAAAATATAATTTATTGTCAAATTGGCTCTCATACAGTGTGTAAAGTGTGCTCTTGGTTTTGGGGGTAGATTCCCATGGTTCATCGCTTACCTCGTATTATTGTGGGTTGTTAAACTGTAAATTGCCCTTAACCAAGGGAAGCTAATGAGTGAATTGAGAGGCTTAAAGTTGGTTGTCTCAAATAATTTTATTGATTATGTTCATATGAGATTCCTACTGCTGCTGTAAAATATCCCCACACCAGCTGCTTGAAACAAACAAGGCTCTTACAGGCTCATACAGGCTCTTACACTTCTGGAGTCAGAGACTTGGAAGGAGTCTCAGGGCTAATAGCAAGAAGTCTGCAGGGTTGAGTTCCTTCTGGAGGCTCAGGGGAGAATCTATTGCAGTCTCTGTGGCTGGCCACCTCCTCCTCCACCTTCAGGGCCAGCAGGGTAGCATTTTCAAAGTCTTTCTGACATCAACTCTTTTGTCTCCTTCCTTAACAACTGGAGGACTGTCATGATTACCTTAGGCTCATGTGGATAATCACAACTAATATTTTTATCTCCATGGCAGCTGACTAGCAGTCCTGTTCAATTTGCCACCTAAATCCTTCTTTGCTATAAAAAATATTGTAAAGGTACTGGGGATTTGGAGGTGGGCATATTTGGAGTGTTGTATTCTGCCCACTACAAAGTATTTTCTCTAAGTATATTATTTTGATCACTTGCAAAAGCAATAAACACAGAATTTATGCAGCTGAATGAATGAGCAAATACTGTATTCCTTCAAAATCACATCATGCAATGACGATATTCAGTGCAGAAGACTTAAAATTACCTACACCTATCTCTAACACAGGACCGCCTCCTTGCTAATCAGAGTGTTCCACATACAATAGTGTCCCACCTATATCACCTAGGAACTTGTAGAAATGCAGAAGCTCTGGGCCACTCAGGATGTGTTATCAGATTCTGCATTTGTAGTGGGATCTGTGTGGATTCACAGGCACATTGAAGTTGGAGAAATGCTGGTCTATTTGGGTTTCTACCTTTTGTGGTTGACATTTGTGGCAGGATAATAATATTTTGGGGTGCTTCCCTTTTCCTTGTAGGTGTTTGGCAGCTTCCCTTCAGACTTTGACAGGTATCCTCAGGGGAAAATGCATTTCTGTCTGAGAACCACTGCCCCAGTGTTTGAGAACTAGAAGCATCCTGACAGAATCAAACTTAAGGGACACCTCATGCTCAGATATTAAATTTGGACAGATGACTAGATACCACCAAGCACCATTTCTACAATACAAAGTGGACTTTTAGGCTTCTGGTGAAAAAGACATTTCCAGGACCAGATGGCTTCCCAGGAGAATTCTACCAACATTTAAAGAAGAGGTAATACTCATTCTTTTGAAGCTGTGTCAAAAAAAATAGAAATGGAAGGAAGACTTCCAACTTCATTCTCTGAAGTCAGCATTACTTTGATTCTAAAACTAGAGAAAGACTCCACTAAAATGGAGAATTACAGGCTAATCTTTCTGATGAACATGGGTACAAAATTATCAACAAGATAGTAGCAAACCAAATCCAACAATACGTTAAAAGAATTATTCACCACAATCAAGTGGGATATTCCTGGGCTCTTTGGGTGGTTCAGTATCCTCAAATCAATCAATGCGATACACCACATTAATAAAAGGATAAGAGCCACATGATCCTCTCAATAGATGCTGATAAAAACCCTCAAGAAAGTAAGGATAGAAGGAACACACTTCAAGATCATAAAGGCCATATACAAAAGACCCAGAACTAATATCACCCTCAATGGGGAAATAGAGTTCTCTACCTAAGGTCAGGAACACGACAGGGATGTCTACTCTCATCACGTTTGTTCAACATAGTGTTGGAAGTCTTAGCCTCGGCAATCAGACAACAAAAATAAATAAGAGGCATCCGGATTGGCAAGGAAGAAGTCAAACTTTCACTCTTCGTTGATGGCATGATACTCTATGTGGAAAACCTGAAAGGTTCCACCAAAAATTGCTAGAACAGATGCATGAAGTCAGCAAAGATGTAGGATATAAAAATTAACATATAGAAATCGGTTGCAATTCTATGCACCAATAATGAAGCAACAGAAAAAGAAATTAAGAAATGAATCCCATTTACAATTGCACCAAAACCCATAAAACACCTAGGAATAAACTTAATAAAGAGGTAAAAAAAAACTGTACACTGAAAACTATAGTAAGCTTATGAAAGAAATTGAAGAAGACACAAAAGTATAAAACATTCCATGTTCATGGATTGGAAAACAAATATTGTTAAAATGTTGATAGTACCGAAAACAATGTATACATTCAATGCAAGTGCTATCAAAATAACACCAGCATTCTTCATGGAGCTAGAACAAACAATTCTAAAATTTGCACGCAACCAGAAACGACCACAAATAGCCAAAGCAATTGTGCAAAAGAAAATCAGAGCTGGAGACTTCACAATTTCGGACTTCAAGCTGTATAACAAAGCTGAAATCATCAAGACAGTATGGTACTGGCACGAACACAGACACATAGATCAATGGAACAGAATAGAGAACCCAGAAATGGACCCACAAATGCATGGCCAACTAATTTTTGACAAAGCAGGAAACAATATCCAATGGAATGAAGACAGTCTCTTCAGCAAATGGTGCTGGGAAAACTGGACAACAACGTGAAGAAGAATGAACCTGGACCACTTTCTTACACCATACACAGAAATAAACTCAAAATGGATGAAAGACCTAAATGTGAGATAGGAAACTATTAAAATCCTACAGGACCAAACAGGCAGCAACCTCTTCTACCTTGGCTGCAGCAACTTCTTACTAGACCCGTTTCCAAATGCAAGGGATAGAAGGGCAAAAATTAACTATTGGGACTTTATCAAGATAAAAATCTTCTGCACAGCAAAGGAAACAATCAACAAAACTAAAAGTCAACTGATGGAATGGGAGAAGATATTTGCAAATGACATATTGGATAAAGGGTTAGCATCCAAAATCTATGAAGAAATTCTCAACCTCAACACACAAAAAACAATCCAGTGAAGAAATGGGCAAAAGACATGAACAGACACTTTTCCTAAGAAGACATCCCAACGGCTAACAGACACATGAAAAGATTCTCATCACTCATCAGGGATATACAAATGAAAACCACAATGAGACACCACCTCACACCTGTCAGAATGGGTAAAATGAACAACTCAAACAACAACAGATGTTGGCTAGGATGCAGAGAAAGAGGAACTCTTTTTCACGGCTGGTGGGAATGCAAACTGATGCAAGCACTCTGGAGAAGAGTATGCGGGTTCCTCAAAAATAAAAAATGGAGTTACCCTACAACTCAGCAATTGCACTACTAGGTATTTATCCAAAGGATACAAAAATGTTGATTCCAAGGGACACATGCATCCCAATGTTTATAGCAGCACTATCAACAGCAGCCAAATTATGGAAAGAGCCCAAATATCAATCAACTCATGAATGGATAAAGAAGATGTGGTATTTATATTATATTATATTATATTATATTATATTATATTATATATAATGTAATATTGCTCAACAATAAAAAAAATGAAATCTTACCATTTGCAACAATGTGGATATAACTAGAATGTATTACGCAATGCGAAATTAGTCAGAGAAGGATAATATATCATTTCACTCATATGTAAAGTTAAAAAACAAAACAGATGAATATAAAGAGGGGAGAAAAAAAAGAATAAAATAGAGAGGGAGGCAAACCGTAAGAGAGTCTTAAAGTGAACAAACAAGGTTGCTGCAGAGGAGGGCAGAGGAATGGGCTAAATGGGTGATGGGCAATAAGGAGGGTACCTGTTGGCATGAGCACTGGGTGTTCAAGGCAAATGATGAATCACTGGGTTCTACTGTTGAAACCAATACTACACTGTATGTTAACTAACTGAATTTACATAAATAAAAAAATTTAAAGGTGTAACAAAAACCTTGGGTACTACATTCTTTGGCTTCGTGATAGTTTCGCCAAAACCATTAGGAATTTCATAGTTAGATCACAAATTAAGAGTCATCATTTACTCCCTCATGATGAAGTTTTTATTAACTATAAAAGGTACATTTAGATTTTCTGCAGCATAGACTAGCTTAGCACACTAAAGGGATTCTATGGTTTAATTTTGACAAAAGTACAATCTATGATGTAGTACTTTCATGAGCTGTATTTGCTATTGTAGAAATGGGCTCAGAGGAATTCAATGTTCTGCTCAAAGGCACAAACCAATTAGCATGTAGTCTTAATTGGAATGATGTCGGGATATTTCCGGTTCTGAAACTCTGGGAAGTGGTTCCCACCAGAGTGGCTCTTGGGATTTTTGTCCATGTCTGAAGAGGTGCTTCTGAATACCATCAGCCGCAGGACAGCACCCGACAAAAATAGTTATCTAGCTCCAAGGGTCAATGGCGAGAAGGTAAGGAAACCTGTTCCACACTAAGGTTTCTCCACTTCACTGTGCACACAATTCACCAGGGACTGTAGTTGAAATGCAAATTCTGATTCCTCAGGTCTCCAGGGACCCCGAGGACCCTGCTTCTCTAACAAGTTCCCTGGTGGGTTTGATGCTGCGGGTCCTGGATGTGGAGCCCAGACTGAGAGCAAAGCTGTGGTCCTTCCTTAGGAGAAATTTAAGTTAGAATTAAAGTTGTTAAGATGGAAGGCAATACTACCCGAAGATCTACAGATTCAATGATAATTTGAAAATAACAAAAATGGGGTATCCTTGGAAAACATTTTTAAAACCATCCTAAAATTAAATAAAAAATCTTCCAAGCATGAGCACAGGAGGTCATCCCATTTATTTATGTATTCTTTAATTTCTTTCAGGACCATTTGATTGTTTTTATTTATAAGTCTTTTGACGGCAATAAGTAACCAATCATTCACCCCAGCGAATAAATCCCCTTAAACACAGCCACTGCTATTCCATACTTGATTGAGAGATGTACAGCTTGAGAAAAAATGTAGAGCATAGTAATACAAAGGAGAATTTAAAATTTGCTTTATCATAGTCAAGGTCATCTTTGACTCCAAGGCCGTATTAAGTTATTCTACTTTTTTGAATTTCTGTTTCCGTGTAGACTCCACTGGTAGACAAGTTTTTGATAATCGGTTTTGCCAGTGACTAATGTAAGCACTGGGGACATAGAGCCTGAGAAGAGAATGGGATCCTAATTCGGACAAAAAAGCTAATGGCCCATTATAAAACACACTGGTAGGTTCATCAGGAAAAACAGCTAAGGCAGTGATAAAGGAATGACAGACTCAAAATGAAAACCTGTGGTGCCAGAGTTAATAGAATAGAATAGAATAGAATAGAATAGAATAGAAATGGCCTATTTGCCAAATTGAATTTATTCCAACAGAGAGGTAACAAATCACTATTCTTTTAGTAAAACTAAAAACATTATTATGTGGAGTGATTTTGTCACTGGTGAAGAAATTATTCTTTTTTCTTTAAAAATTTTTTAATGTTTTTTTTTTTTATTTTTTGAGGGAGAGAGACAGAGACAAAACATGAGTGCGGGGGGGGGGGGGGCAGAGACAGAGGGAGAGACACAAATCTGAAACAGGCTCCAGGCTCTGAGCTATCAGCACACAGCCCAATGTGGGGCTCAAACTCGGGAACCGGGAACCTGAGCCGAAGTCAGATGCTTAACCAACTGAGCCACCCAGGTGCCCCTGTGAAGAAATTATTCTTAAGAAATCCAGGCAGTTCCATGAGACAAATGAGAACTCCTAATTTTCTCATATCACAGCTTGCGAATCAATTTAGAAATAAAAGAAAAAGATGAAGGGAAAAAGGTTGGAACACAGAGAGGGAAAAACTTAATAAAATGAGGAACTAAATTGTACTGAGTGGTTGAAAAAATAAAAATTCTGGGAAATAAATGAGAGACACAAACTCTATGTCTACAATCTGCTTAAAAAAACAAAACGCAATTTCTGACGCTAAGACTTTGAGGCTTGCAATCCTGGTAAATTCTTCAACCACAGGACAATTGGACCTTTTCTAACTGCCATCGCAGAGAATCTCCTCAGAGCCTTCTTTATGTCTTTGTTCCTCAGGCTGTAGATGAAGGGGTTCAGCATGGGCGTGACCACCGTGTACATCACCGAGGCTGTGGCACTTGAGTGGGAGCTCTGGGTAGCAGCAGAGCTCAGGTACACTCCGAGGCCCGTACAATAAAATAAGGAGACAACCGAGAGGTGAGATGCACAGGTGGAAAATGCCTTATACTTGCCCTGAGCTGATGAGATCCCACGTATGGAGGAAACTATCTTAGAGTAAGAGTAAAGGATCCCAACGAAAGGACCACCACCCACTAGGATAGCTGCAAAATACATCACCAAGTTATTAAGAAAGGTGTCAGAACAGGCAAGTTGGATCATCTGATTGAGTTCACAGGAAAAATGGGGGATTTCCAAGACTGTACAGAAGGACAGCCGCAACACCATTGAAGTTTGCAACAAGGAATGCAGGACACTCGTGATCCAGGACACCAGGACCAGCAGTGCACAGAGCCGGGGGCTCATGATGACCGTGTATTGCAGGGGGTGACAGATGGCCACAAACCTGTCATAGACCATAATGGCCAGGAGGCAGATGTCCAATCCTGAAAAGATTATGAAAAAGTTCACCTGTGTGATGCAGTCCTCATAGGTTATGACTTTGCTCTGGGTCTGGATGTTCCAGAGCATCTTCGGGACGGTGGTGGAAGTGATGCAGATGTCTACAAAGGACAGGTTGGCCAGGAAGAAGTACATGGGGGTGTGGAGGCGGGAGTCAGAGCTGACGGCCAGGAGGATGAGCAGGTTCCCAAACACAGTGATCAGGTACATGGAGAGGAAAAGCCCAAATACGAGGGGTTGCTGTTCTGGACCCTCTGAAAATCCCAGAAGCAGAAATTCTGATGTCCGTGTATCATTTCCTGGTTCCATGAGGTTGCACTGACCACGAGGAAAGACGATGGGAGACATCATTAATTTTCACCTGAACAGTGTCACTCACATTGTTGCAATGGTATGATTTGTATTTTGCTGTCAAGAAGTTGTAGTGAGCGTCAAACATATTCCAGGCATTGTCGAGGCAATGAGTCTGGGAAAATCAAAAGCCAGTATAATCCAGTGATGGAGAATGAACAGAAGGAAATCAAAATATCAATAGGACATCAGAGGGTGTCAAGTGCTGTGAAGGGAACAAGAGTAGGTGTAAGCAGAGTGTGGATACAAGTGTTATTTTGTAATTGGTGTTCAGTCAAGAACAGTGAACAAGGCGACATCTGAACGGAGACCTCAGGGAAAGGAAGGCAGGAGCCACGAGCATCTCTGGGGAAGTGTGTGCTGGCTGAGGGAATGGCCTCTGCTAAGGCCCTGAGGATGATCCTACTTTGAGGTATGTGGGTCCCAAACAGGAAGCACGTGTAGGAAGGGGAGTGAACAGGAGGGAAATCAGAGACGGTGTGAGGCAATTTCAAGGAAATGGGTGCTGCTGGTTAACCCGCAAGAAAACAGAGTCACTCACCCACACTATGTACTGCTTGTATTTTAGACTCTACTTGCAAAGTCTCCTGTAAATTGACATCGATCCCTCCTGAGTACTGTGTGTTGACTGAGTTCTGGCTTCTGTATTCACCTTAGTACATATTAGACCGTGTACTCCTGTTCTGAGGATGAATCCCACTCCAAAAAGTGCGCGCGCGCGCGCGCACACGCACACACACACACACACACACACACCACAAATGATTGTTTCTCTGGTTGTGTTCTTACCATGACTTCTCACCCCCAGCCCCCATGATTAAGTTTGGAGGGAGTATAACTCAAGCTGGCCAGATCCATAATCATTCTCCTAAACAATGTAAAATGTTACCTGAATTCCAATGAACAAGCTTCCCGTGAAGAAATAACATTGACAAGTCAGACTGGCATGTTCATTTTCTTTCCTGTATTTGAAGCTTTTAACGTTTATTTATTATTGAGAGAGAGAGAGAGAGAGAGAGAGAGAGAGTGGGGGAGGGGAGGAGAGAGAGGGAGACACAGAATCCGCAGCAGGCTCCAGGCTCCGAGATGTCAGCACAGAGCCCGACGCGGGGCTCGAACTCACACACCGCGAGGTCATGACCTGAGCCGAAGTCAGACGCACACCCATCAGCCTTTTATAATACAGAAAATCCCACGCAGGCTCCACGCTCGGCATGGAGACTGATGCATGGTTGGATCTCACGAACCATGAGATCATGACCTGAGTCGAAAGCAAGAGTCAGATGCTCAACGGACTGAGCCCCCAGGCACCACTGTATTCCAATTTAGTTGGTGAAGGTTGTTTCCTAAAGGCTGGCACAGGTGGCTATCCATCTGAAAGAAAAGAAAGTTTCCCTAGACGCACATTTAAACAATCCAGAGGGATTAGAGATCTTGAAGTAAATGGAAACAGTACATTTTCAGTGAACGTGCATAAAAACGCAGATACAAGCCACAGGTGAGCAAAATCGTAATTAAGGCAGGAAAATTAGAAGTAAGATAGATATATTTAGCTATATAAAATTTAAATCATTTTGTGGACATGATATCCAACCCAAGGCAATAAACGGTAATCTGTGAACTTCATGTGAAATGCTGCTAGCTGCGGAATAGGCATAGACTTTATGGACACATAATAACAATAGAGATGCAACAATGAACCTGGTGATCAAATATGTACATATTGGCTCAAATTCAGTAACGGTTGAAGAACACAAGATCTCTCGAGCTGACTGGGTTGAAATTTTTAAACAGGTAGAAAAAAGAGATTCTCTAATTTTTCTGGAAGGAGTGTGAACCACTGCGATGTTGAGAAAACAACTGAAGACAGCTACAAATGTGAAAACACAGATATGCTTTAACTCAGAGATTCTCAGTCTCGGCACCCTTGACGTTCTGATCCAGACTGGCCTCTGTGGTGTGTGTGTGTGTCCTGGGCTTTGAACGTGTTTAGAGCATCCCTGGCCCTTCCTGAGCCGCCCCCCCCCCACCATGTGACACCCAAATAAGTCGTGTCCCCCTGAGGGACAGTGTTTCCTCCAGTGGAGAACCAGATTTTTCACATAACAATCTCAAAATATTTTTGCAGAATTGTTATAATAGCAATGCATCGAGAAAAGCTAGGAAAAGCTTTCGAAGTGTGAGTAGCACAGCCGTATCATGAAATATTATGCAGACATCGAAATAAAGAATCAGCATTTCCCTAGTCGGTTGGAGACAAGTCCATGAGGTAGTTTTGAGGAAGAAGGAAGAGTGGACGCACGTAGAAGAAAAGACTACCCTAAAACCTAAAGAGCGTTTATGTTGTCCACAGCCCGCTATTCATTCATCCGTCTGGTTATGAATGTGTATGTGCGCCTAAGATAGGAAGAGAAGCTTTATGAGAACTGAAAGAATAAAGACTTCCAGGAGGAGTGAAATTAGGGCAAGTTTCAAAACAACTGTGGGAAACAAAATTATGTGAGACTCTAAAAGCGACTTACAAAAGGCATAAAATGATTTAGTGGTATTGAGGTGGGCCATTGATTTCAGATCACACTTCCAAACACGTGGAAAGAAAAGTATGCGATAGAATCACCTTTATCACTGGGGAAGGAGCCGTATCTAAATGATAAATATTTTCTTATAACGATACATGGATTCAAATATGCTTATGGAGAGTAAGGTGATCTTCAGTCAAATGTAAAGAAGCCGTGGTAGTCAGAGATAATGCAACTTCTGGAAATACATCTTTTCACAATGGGCCAATAGGAACTGTAGGGAATAACAGAGATGGGAAGGCACGTGGAAATGTGTATAGACAGTGATTTGTGAGCAATGTACAAAATACCACGTATGCTCCTTTTTGTTTATAGCAAGAATTTGCAAGTGAAGAGTATTAGTGACAGCTCAGTATAGGATAATGAAGTAAGGAAATAAATAAATAAATAAATAAATAAATACATAAGTAAATAAATAAATAAATAACAAGAGAGAACACAGTATAACCGAGTGACAGATTTGACCCCATATTACTAATGAACACAGTCCTATATGTCTATGTCACAGTGTGTTTATGTCTTCATGTACACAATAGAACTCAATGGTAAACAGCAAAGTGGGGAAAATAACACCAAACACCCCATCCACTTCCTTTTTAGAAAGAATGCAATCAGAGATGGCAGTAGCACCTCCTCGACTCCACTGTACAAATGCAAAGACCCATTAGAGGCAATGCATAAATGAGGCAACCAAGGAATAACTAACCACAAATATAGTCAACTTCGTAGATAATGAAATCACTGCAAAGCAAAGCTAGGTAACCATAGTTTTCATTTATTACATCATGGCAGTCATACGAATATCCAGAGTAAGAGCACGTTGTGAAAATATATGTCTCATGAATTAATGTTGCAAGGTCGTATATGCAAGCAGTAAATTGGTCTAGATATTTCTCATCAATATGGAAACGTAGCCCAGTATGCCCCATTTGTTTAATGTTTTTTTATTTATTTTGAGACAGGGTGTGTGAACGGGGGAGAGGCAGAGAGGGAGAGAGACACAGAATCCAAAGCAGGTTCCAGTCTCTGAGCTGTCAGCCAGAGCCCGATGCAGGGCTTGACCTCACAAACCATAAGATCATGACCTGACCCGAAATCAAGAGTTTGCAGCTTAACCCACTGAGCCACCCAGGCACCCCCCAGGATGCCTCATTTAAAGACAAAAAAGAAATGTCCTGACTTCACTGCGCATCCCTCCATCCCTAATTTACCTACTCCCTTCAACTGCAAAACTCATTGGACATGTTCTACTTTTACTGGAAGTATTTCCTGCCTCCCCTCCCATCACTTCACTGGCAACAATCACCCATGTGTGGCTGAGTTCAATGTGCAATCCTTTCTGTAACATCATCCACGAGGTCATTAAGTAATCAGGCAAGCAAATGACCATAGAGATCTCCAGGTTCTGGGCTAGGCTGGTGGCTGTGTGGTGACCTTAGGTAAATGCACCTGGCTTTGATTCTTCTTAATTTTTTCCTGAAGATCCTGCTGGGTCTCAGACTCACCTGGATGGGAGCTCTGAGGGAGAGGTCTCCTTGTGGCTGTCTGAATTCCCTCCAGATGGTTATTGGTGGTGACTAAACTCTGTCCCCACACAAGACGACAGGAAGGAGGCTAGCATGAGTCTCCCAGCCAAGCTTCAGACTCCAGAAGCAACAACCAGGTCCCATCAGCCCAAGGTGGCACAGGCAGAGGGACGGCACACAGGAGATATTTATAGTTTCCTCTGTCTGTTCATGAGGCACGTTCCCCTCCTGCCTCTCCAACCTACAGCACATGATTTCCCTGGAGGACACTGGTCTGGAGACAAAGGAAAGTTTTTTGGAGATTCCATATTCCCAATAGACTGTGACCCCAGTGTTAATCACTCCTTGCTCTTGAACTCTGCTCCTCCCAGAGGGCAGACATCCCGCATCTCATCCCAACCCTGATTTCAGCTTTTCCCCCAAGTCTAGAACTGCACAATCTTTGTGGATTAGATGCCTTGGATGTCCAAACACTTGGCTTGTGGTGGAGACACAGCTCCGCTATCTATGGAACATTCCTATTTCCTTTTCAACGAGTTCCTTTGATATGAACCCCAAGCACTACGTACCTCAGCTTCATGACACATTTTCCAAACATTTAGGCATTCCATAATATGTCACAAGGTAACAGCTGCCATGTAGCCCCTCTGTGTGAAGCATTTGTCAGTTATATAAAATATATTCAGATCATATTTTGCACTATGATATGAGCTTGGGACAGAAAAGTAAACAGATTCTTCCCTGTAGCTTCCAGAAGGAACCAAGCCTTGCAAACATCTTCGTTTCAGACCCATGAGAACGACTTCAGGCTTTTGAGCCCCAGAACTGTAAGAGCATACATGTGTGTTAAAACACTAATGTAGTCATTGTACGTTAGCATTAGGACTTGGACACAAACATTTGTCCAATAAAATTTTGCTAAGAACCTGAGACTAAGCTTCTCCGTTCATTCACTATAGCTCCCCCTGGGTAAAGGCATTTTGTGTTGTAATCCCATCTTTAAGTAGAAGAATTTTAAAATCAGTTTGGAGATATTCGTCCTCTTTAGCTGGTAGAGAATTTCTCAGGGCATAAATACAAACGTGCTCCAGATTTTATTGTCTTTGACGCATTAGCAGAAGAAAAGTAATTCATCATTTGAATGTATGTCTATTGTTTATACTAAATTGTTGTGTCTACATGTCTACATTCTATCAATTGCATATTAACTCAAACATTTATTCTTTTTATGTCAACACTCTTCAAATTTCACTCATTTCCTTTCAACATAAAATAAGAGGTCATAAATGAGTCTGTGTTCATTTTTAAATTTTTGTTTGAGAGTAGGAGCATGTGTGAGTGGAGGAGGGGCAGAGGGAGAGATTCAGAGAGAGAGAATCCTAAGCAAGTTCCATGCTCAGTGTGGCGGGGAACCCAATTCCACGACCCCAGGGGAAATCAAGAGTCAGACATTCAGCCAACTGAGCCACTCGGGTGCCCCATTGAGTCTGCTTAAAATGAATAAGCAAGCACACAAAACAGCAGAATCCGATCCATAAATATAGAGAATAAACTCGTGGTTGTCAGAGGGGGGTGGGGGGGATGGGTGAAGGGCAGTGGGAGGTACAGGCTTCCAGTTGTGGAATAAATGAGTCATGGAAGTCAAAGGCACAGCGGACAGAATATAGTCAATGATATTGCAATGGCCTGGTAGGCTGACAGCCAGCAGTGCCTTTGTGCTGGGCACCACATAATGTACGGAGAAGTTGAATCTCTACGTCGTACACATGAAACTCGTGTCACATTGTGTGCCAAGTGCACTCAGATAATAATATTTTTAAAAATGATTCTGTGCTGGGGTACCCATGTGTAGGTGTGTTTATTTGAAATAAAAATGTATACAGAGAAAGACACATATATGCATAAATACAACTTTACAGGTGAGCATTTTCTTCAGACTCAACGAAATATGTCCGCACACATCATTTATTTCTTGCAATATACATTTGAAGTTACCTTTACGGTCCCAAGTTACTTTTGGAAATAAAGAAGCTGAGGCCAAGGGAGATTACATTTTAACAATTGGATTAAGAAGTCATCAAGGTTGTGCATTTTCTTTTTTTTTTTAATTTTTTTTTCAATGTTTATTTATTTTTGGGACAGAGAGAGACAGAGCATGAACGGGGGAGGAGCAGAGAGAGAGGGAGGCACAGAATCGGAAACAGGCTCCAGGCTCTGAGCCATCAGCCCAGAGCCCGACGCGGGACTCGAACTCACAGACCGCGAGATCGCGACCTGGCTGAAGTCAGACGCTTAACCGACTGCGCCACCCAGGCGCCCCAAGGTTGTGCATTTTCTTAAAGAACATCAAATAGGAATGTGCAGTAGGTACTTTAGTTTTTGTATGGCTCCCTTAATTCATCAAATCATACATTCCGAATAGATGCAGTTTATAGCACATGATTATACCCCCACTAAATTAGTTAGAAGGGAAAAAAATCTAGCAGCGTACGGATCAGTGTGAAATACAGAGCAGAGGTAGCTGATTCATACTGAGTCGTGACAGGAGCTTTTTCTTCTCAGTAGGAAGAAAGCAAAGAGTGATGTATGAATACAGGAACAGTAGATGTAAATTAAAATCATTCACTTTTGATATTCTTTTTTCCCCTGTAAAACAGAGGATAAAAATGCACTCGGAAATCGAGTTAACTGATCATATACTTGTTCAGAAGAGAAGTGCCCCATGGTCACACATGACATCATGGATGAGCCTTAGGAACAATGTAGAGTCGGGGTGCCTGAGTGGCTCAGTCGATTGAGTGTCCAACTTCGGCTCAGGTCATGATCTCACAGCTTGTGGGTTCAAGCCCTGCGTCAGGCTCGGTGCTGCCAGCTCGGAGCCTGGAGCCTGCTTCGGAATCTGTGTCTCCCTCTCTCTTTCTGCCCCTAACCCACTCGCATCCTGTCTCTGCCTCTCTCAAAACAAATAAACTTTAAGAAAAAATTATAAAAAAAGAAACTGTGTAGAGTCTCACAGCTCACTATAGACTCACGAGGAGACAGGCAGAGCTCAGAACAATCCCCAACATACAATATCATTTGGTAATAAAAGCATTACATTAAATCATTTTCTTTTAAATGGCTTGTTATGCAGCAATGGCTAACTGATTCAATGATCACGGTGAACAGAAGTAAGGACAATTATTATCTGCTGCTGACTGTTCTTGGTATTTATTCTTGTATTTGAAGCCTGCATTCATGGTACCTCTGCTATTTCAGTTTAGTTCAGACAACTGCATATAAAACCTCTCACTGAGAAGCAGTGGCTCAGTCGGTTGAGTCAGTCGGTTGAGTCGGTTGGGTCTCCAACTCTTGATTTTGGCTAAGGTGATCTCACAGTCATGAGTGGCTCAGTCGGTTGAGTCTCCAACTCTTGATTTTGGCTAAGGTTGTGATCTCACAGTCATGAGATCAAGCCCCGTTCAACTTGGAGCCTGCTTAAGATTCTATCTCTGTCTCCCTCTCTGCCTCTTCCCCTCTCTCCTGCTCACTCCCCCTCTCCCTCTCTCTCTCTCTCTCTCTCTCTCTAAAAAACAGACAAACAAACAAACAATAACAACAAAAACAACAAAACAACTACCTCTCATTGAGGTTCTTTTCCCCATAGCCAGGAAAGATTGAAAATGTATGCATTATTGTGTTGGAAAACTGGTGTCCCTGATTCACATGACCAGACAGGAATGCAAGCTCCCTCTTATGTCATCCCTTGAGCATAGAAGGTGAATAGAATCCTGAGCCTGAGAAACATGTATAATGGAGGGTAATGACCATTTGACACCCCTTTCATGGTTATGACAAAATTTAGAAGGAAGGGGGATATATTTCTTTTACAACAATGAAAGGAGTCATACCAAAGGCAGCGTAAAGATTTCAGGAAGAAACAAGGAGATAATTCAATAAAAGTAGAAAAATGTCAATCAGTCCTTCCCCCATTTGGATAAGCCGCCTTACACATGGCCACCAATCCTCCATACTCCAATGAATAGCCGTACAGCATGAAGAATAAATATTTTAAAGAGCACAATGTGCGATTTAAAACTTTGCTTCGTTGAGATGGGCGCTAGATGTTGTACGTAAGTGATGAATCACAGAATTCACTCCTGAAACCAATATTGCATGGTATATTAACTAACTAAAATTTAAATTGAAAAAAAAAATAAAATAAAACTTTGCTTCATCATATTAAAGGGCATCTAGAGTCTAAGATCATATTCTAAAGTCAATCTATCTAAGTTTGTTGTTCCATGAAGACTTCTTTTGGAGACGCGTATTTGGTGAATGCTTGAGTAAGGTAGTGACTATCATACACATTGTGGACAACAAGGTACTAAGAGACCAGGATCCTAATGAGGAGAATAAAACCGATCTAGAAGACACATTAATATATTAAGTGTCCACTATTAAGAAGAGCAGTTAAGATACTGATATACAAAGGACCTTCAGACATATAAGTGAAAAAACATAGTCTCAGATATTGTTCTCCTTTAAAATCATATATATTTGTCATAAAGTGTGGTTGTTTCCATAGGTGGCGTATCAATCATGACAGTTCTTTTTGTTTGTTTGTTTCAAGTTTTTATTTAAATTCTAGTTAGTGAACATGTAGTGTAGTGTTGGTGTCAGGAGTAGAATTTAGTGATTCATCACTTACATACAACCCCCAGTGCTCACCCCAACAAGTGCCCTCCCTAATGCCCATTGCCCATTTAGCCCACCCATCACCCACCCAATTCTGCCCACCAATCCTAAGACATACAGAGAGCTAACCAGTGGTAAACGTGGCATTAAAAAAACACGTATGGAAGAAAAATTATTTGGTGTGACACAATTGTTTGAGAAAGATTATTTTTAAAAATGTCTATGTTGCCTCAAGGTAAATGAACATTTCCAAATATTTCAGATCCGTGGTTGGAAATAAAATTCAGAAAGTGGGAAATACAAGGGAAAAATCTGTAGGATATCAGAGAGAGCAGAGCTTCATAGAGTGAGTTACATACATGGCATATGGAAGTTGAGGACAAGGAAATAAACGGAAAGAGGAATACTACATCTACAGTCTGAATAAAGACCACAGTCTCTGACACAGAGGCTTTGACCCCTGCAATCATAGGCACTTCTTCAATCTCATGACGATTGGCCATGTAAGGGTCTCCTTCCCAAAGAATGCTTTCAGAGCCCTTTTCATGTCTTTGTTCCTCAAGCTGTAGATGAAGGGGTTCAGCATGGGCGTGACCACCGTGTACATCACCGAGGCTGTGGCACTTGACCGTGAGCTGTGGGTAGCAGCAGAGCTCAGGTACACGCCGAGCATCGTACAATAAAATAAGGAGACAACCGATAGATGAGATGCACAGGTAGAAAATGCTTTACACTTTCCCTGAGCTGATGAGATCCGACATATGGAGGAAACTATCTTAGAGTAAGAGTAAAGGATCCCAATGAAGGGACCACCAGCCAACAAGACAGCTGCAAGATACATCACCACGTTATTAAGAAAGGTATCAGAACAGGCCAGTTGGAGCATCTGATTAAGTTCACAAAAAAAGTGGGGGATATGCAAGTGTGTACAGAAGGACAGCCGCAACATCATTAAACTTTGTAACAGGGAATGCAGGACACACATGATCCAGGACACAAGAACCAGCAGCCCACAGAGCCGGGGGTTCACGATGATCGTGTAGTGCAGGGGGTGACAGATGGCCACAAACCGGTCATAGGCCATCACACTCAGGAGGAAGACGTCCATCACAGCAAAGAGTATGAGAAAATAAATCTGTGTGATACAGCCTGCATAGGTTATGACTTTGCTCTGAGTCTGGATGTTCACCAGCATCTTCGGGACGGTGGTGGAGGTGAAGCAGATGTCTACAAAGGACAGGTTGGCCAGGAAGAAGTACATGGGCGTGTGGAGGTTGGGGTCTGTGCTGATGGCCAAGATGATGAGCAGGTTCCCAAACACAGTGATCAGGTACATGGAGAGGAAAAGCCCAAATATGAGGGGCTGCAGTTCTGGTTCCTCTGAAAATCCCAGAAGAAGAAACTTTGAAAATTTTGTTTCATTGCTTGGTTCCATCTGGTGGAGGTGACCTCAGAGAAAGAGGGAAATAAAAAAACACAAATTTGTATAACTCACAAAATTGAAATGTGACTGTTTTTTTTTATTTTGCAGTCCAGAAATTCCTTTTAATATGTTGTGCATGGATATGGTCCCCTTTAGGGAATCATCGCTGCCACATCTGATATATTTTTATTGTCAATCAGCTTCTTTCCTAAGAAATCATGTATTTTATACTTTTCCTGAGAAATGCTTCAAGTATTCAGGAATAAAATTGAGTGCTGACCAGGTTTCAGGCACTACCTAGGCAATGAGTATAGAGTGCTGAAGAACAAAAATCCCTACAGCAATGGAGAAAAAATACGTAAGCAAAGAAGACAATTATACAATTATCTTTTTGATACAATTATCTTTTGATTCTCTCACCTTTTTGATGGTGAGGTGTGCTGTGAAGAAATGGGAAACAGGGATAAAGCAGAGAGCAAATAGGGCATTCTATTTTAATGGCATTTAGGCAAATTCTGTACACAGGTGGCATTGGAGCACAGACGTCATGTAAGACAGAGACATAGACACAGGATATGGGGGAAGTGTGTGCCTGGCAGAGGGAATGGCCAGTGCAAAGGCCCTGAGGAAGATACTTGTTTCAAATGTTCAAGCGAAAAAGCAAAGCCAGCGCTGCAAGGGGAATGATCTTGAGGGACACAGATGACAGACTCTGTCACACATGTGAGGAGGGATGTGGCCCCTCTGCGACAACTGTGACCTCCAGGCACAGGGCCGTCCTTGTCCACACTGCCTCTCCCTTGGTATTCATCGTGCTGCAAAGCCATCCCATGAATTGACACAGATCCCCGTCTTGGTGCCTGCTCTTGACTGAGCTCTGGCCCATGTATGGTGTTACCTTGGGATTGAGGCGTCCTGGCCCCTGTTGTGAGGACTGCTCATCCTCCACAAGTCACACACACACAAGACAGCGTGGTCTTCTGGGCGGTGAATTTCCCTGTCCTCACAGCCCCCACATTCTTGGTTATGCTGGGAATGGATACAACCCAAGGAGACCCGATCAGCCATCTTTCCCCTGCAGAGTGTAGAAATGGTTCCCAGAAATGCTAATTCTTTTTAAAAATTTTTTTTCAACGTTTATTTATTTTTGGGACAGAGAGAGACAGAGCATGAACGGGGGAGGGGCAGAGAGAGAGGGAGACACAGAATCGGAGACAGGCTCCAGGCTCTGAGCCATCAGCCCAGAGCCCGACACAGGGCTCGAACTCACGGGCCACGAGATAGTGACCTGGCTGAAGTCGGACACTTAACCGACTGCGCCACCCAGGCGCCCCCAGAAATGCTAATTCTTAACCCTCCCATGGACCAATCACCATGGAGCTCCATGCTGGAATGTTAATTTTCCTCTGTGATTTACACCAGTGTAACAAAGTCTGCTCAATAGATGAAAGAGACAGAGGGTGAGATACAGAGGGAATGAAATCGATGAGGGAGAGCAATGATCTCATAAGCTGGGGTGGTCCCTGAGAGACTGTGAGGAAGAAATATCTCCCTTGCTTCTCCCCTGGTTACATCCCCTGATGCCCAGCAAAAATAATAAGAGAATGAAACAACTTGTTTAAAAGACAGATAGTTATATATTCATGGTGTGCTTGTACAAAACTATATAGATAAAAATATAAATAGATATAAATATTAACATATCCATTTATATTATACATCAAGAAAAAAGAGCAAAGGGATAAACCAATACAATCAAAGTCGGGAATTTTTTTTTTAATTTTTTTTCAACATTTATTTATTTTTGGGACAGAGAGAGACAGAGCATGAACGGGGGAGGGGCAGAGAGAGAGGGAGACACAGAATCAGAGACAGGCTCCAGGCTCTGAGCCATCAGCCCAGAGCCCGACGCGGGGCTCGAACTCACGGACCGCGAGATCGTGACCTGGCTGAAGTCGGATGCTTAACTGACTGCGCCACCCAGGCGCCCCAGTCGGGCATTTTTATATCAAGCTTAGAAGACATTTTCCTGTACCTCCTGCATCATTATATGACTGATTTATTTCTACGTGATTGATGGGGATGGGGTTAGCTCCTTTCTCCCTCTTCTTATGTGGCACCTTTTCATTGATATTCCTGGGCTTTGAGTAAAGATCTGTCTTTCTCAAACCCAATGGACACCCTCTAGTCCTCATTCTGGATCTCATCCAACATGCAAAGGACTCCCCAGACCATGCTCTGTAAATCCTGCCCACATCATGACAGTCTCAATGCTCCACTGTAACATCCAGAAGAGCAGGGACTTTATCCTCTCTGTTCATTTCTGTTTTTCACCAACTTAGTTGAATATATGTTTTCTCTAACAAGATATAAGACTATGAGAAGTTATAGAATGGAAAGAATGAAAGGTTCTGGCAACCAGGTTAAAATAGTACCTTGGAAACACCTGTCATAAGCAAAGTTGTATGAAAAATAAAAGCAAACTGGAACAGGTAAAAATAGCAGTCATTAGTAATACCGACACGGATTAATAACTAAATTGTGAAAGACCATGAAAGAATATGACATATAGTGTCCCTAGAATGTTCTGGCCCATGGCAGATGCTCAGTTATTATTTGTTGAGTGAATCAGGAATTAGGTCTCAGTGTATAAGGACATTTCCTATATGACAAGGTCGTATTTCAGTTTCGTTGGAAAAAGGTGAATTGCTAAGTAACAGCTAGAATAAATGGATATCTATCTGGAAAAACATTAAACTGGTCCCCTCCCTCAGACACATTATCGACACCAGAGGGATAATGACTTCAGTGTAAATGTAACCATACAATATATGGAACATCAAGAAAACTGCATATAACGTTTACAGGTGGGAAAAACCACTAAAATAAAGCAAGAAACTTAGCAATAAGAAGATAGGAATATTTAAATCAAGTTAAACATTTTTATGGTCAAAGAATGTTTCCAAAGTCGACGGAGAAGCAATGATCTGAGGAAATCTTTTGAAATGCTAAAAAAAAGCAGGGGAGGGGGAATAGCATATGGCCATATAATAATCAGAAAGGCCATCACATATTTGCTGAAACTGAAGGATAGATTAAGAAACAACAGGAAATGTCTTCTTCACCCAGGAACCTGGGGAAAAAACTTAGCGCAGTGTTACATTGTGTGTGGTTGGAACTTTTTTTAATGTTTATTTATTTTTGAGAGAGAGAGAGAGACAGAGTGCAATTGGGGAGGGGCAGAGAGAGAGGGAGACAGAATCCGAAGCAGGTTCCAGGCTCTGAGCTGTCAGCATAGAGCCTGGTGCGGGGCTCGAACTCATGGACTGTGAAATCATGACCTGAGCCAAAGTCGGACGCTTAACCGACTGAGCCTCCCAGGCGCCCCTGTGGTTGGACTCTTAAGCAGGTAGTCTTGGGGTTACACTGAATTTGCTGGTGGAAAGGTGGGTGTTACAGGTTGAAGGCAGGACCTGAAAGCAGCTATATTACAAATATTCATATTTTTAATGCAGGGTTTCTACGTCTCTGCCTATGGACATCCTGACCAGAGCCTGCCCAGTGCTGAGGTCTGTGTATCTTAGGATGTTTAGAGCATCCCTTTCATGGTAAAGAATATGAAGGACTCTCAAAAGTGTTCGTAGCAGCCATTCTGCGAAACTGGCACAGTCACTGAATAAATACATTCATTACTTACGCAAGCAAATAAACACAGTGATCACTTGCTATGGACTAAGTTGAATTGGCCCCCGGGTGATGATGGATTAATGTTCTCGGACAACCCTGTCATCCACGGTGCCCGGGGCTGTTGGACTCACCTGGCTGGGTGTCTGACAGGAAAGTCTCCGTGTGAAACTGAATTCCTCCCAGGACAGCAGGTAACAGGGACTAAGGCTCTGTCCTCAGCGGAGACAGCAGGGGGGAGTGAAGCATCATTCCCAGCCAGAATTAGGACTCAGAACAAACAGACCAAAACCACTCGCCTTCCTGCCCAAGGTCGCACAGGCTGACAGGAGACCAGAGGTATTTACACCTCCCTGTATCTGCTCATTAGGCGCATTTCCCTCTTGTTACTCCAACCTCTAAGCGTATGATTCCCAATGGAAAGCTGCTCTGGACATAAAGGATTTCTTCCTGATGAATCTCAGTTCCCAAAAGACTCGGTTAGAGATCAAGGGAATCCAGTTCTTTTCTTCTTTCTCCTTTTCCCTGAACTTGCCCTCTTCCTGTTATGTAAATCTCCTAGCACGTTATCTCAGCTCACAGTTACACTTTTCTCCAGCTCTAAGACGGAAGGACACACCGGGATTAGGTCTCTCTAACTTCAAAACCTTGACTGGTCTCGGGGACCCAGCCCCGCCATCTCCAGTGTCTCCTCTTCTCCTTCCCCTCCCCCTCTTCGTCTTCCTCTTCCTTCTTCTCCTCCTCCTTCTCCTTCTTCTTCTTCTTCTTCTTCTTCTTCTTCTTCTTCTTGTCTTCTTCTATAGGAGAAAAAGTACCAAGGAGAGGCAGAGAGAGACAGGGAGAGAGATAATCATAAGGAGACTCCTCACTCTCAATGCAGAACCTGATGGGGGCTCAATCTCCAGGTTCCTGAGATTGGGACCTGAGCCAAAAGCAAGAGCCAGATGCTCAGCCAACTGAGTCACCCAACAACCCTAGTGTCTATTTTTAAAAAAATATTTTTCAATGTTAATTTATTTTGGAGAGACAGAGAGACAGAGCATGATCAAGGGAGGGGCAGAGAGAGAGGGAGACACAGAATCTGAAGCAGGCTCCGGGCTCTGAGCTATGAGCACAGAGAAGCACAGAGAACTGGCTTCTTCTGATAATAAACCTTGGGTTCTACACACTGGCTTCAAGACACTTTTGCCATCACAATTAGGAATTTCTTACATTATCACAAGATAAAAGCTGTCAGTTGGTCCTTTGTTACTAAATGTTTAATTATAACAGATGTATTTAAATATTTTACGTACTACAATGTGAGCTTGACATCTCATAGGGATAGTTGGATTCAATGTTTATAAACATCTTATCCCTGAGGAAGTACATTTATGAGCTCCATTCTACATTGTAGAAATGGTGCTTGGTCATGTCTAGTCGTCTAAATTTAATACCTGAGTATGTGGTGACCCTTGAGTTTGATTCTGTCAGGATGCTTCCAGTTCTCAAACTCTGGGCAGTGGTTTGCAGCCAGAAATGAATTTTCCCCTGAGGATGTCTGTCAAAGTCTGAAGGGAAGCTGCCAAACACCTACAATTCAAAGGGAAGCACCCCCTAAAATATTATCCTGCCACAAATGTCGATCATAAAAGGTGAGAAACCCAGCTACACCAGCAGTTCTCCAACTTCAATGCACGTGTGCATTCACACAGATCCCACTGCAAACGCAGAATCTGATCTCCCATCCTGGGTGGCCCAGAGATTCTGCATTTCTACCAGCTCCTGGGTGATGCTAAACTGTGGGTCTGGGTCTGTGGGCCACTCTTTGATTAGCAAGGCTGGGATCTTGTGTTAAAGACAGGTGTAGGTATTTTTAAGTCTTCTGCACCAAATGGTGTCCTTGCATGCATGTAATTTTGAAGGAATAATGTATTCACTCTTTCTTCAGTCTGTGTCAATTCTGTGTTTATTGCTTTTCTAAGTGACAAAAATAATACATTTATGAAAAAGACTTTGTAGTGGGCAGAATAAGGCCCTTCCAAATATGTCCACATCCTAATTCCCAGGACCTTTCACATGTTATTTTTGATAGCAACGCAGGATTAAGGTAGCAGACTAAACAGGGCTGTAAGTTAGCTGCCATGGAGACAAAAGGATCAGCTGGGATTCTCTAGGTGGGACTAGGGTAGTCAGGATGGTCCTCCAAATGTTGAGGATGGAGACAAAAGAGTTGATGTCAGAGATTTTGAGAATGCTCTCCTGCTGGCTATGAAGGTGGCAGAAGAGCCATGAGCCAAGAAATGCAGGTCGCCAGCAACAGAGACTGTAATTGGAAAGGAAACACATTCTCCCCTGAGCCTCCAGAAGGACCACAACCATGCAGACACCTTGCTATTAGCCCGACGAGACTCCTTCGAAGCTTCTGACTCCAGAACTGTAAGAACCTGTATGTGTTTGTCTTCAGCAGCTAGTGTGGGAATGTTTTATAACAGCAGTAGGAATCTCACAGGGACACAGTCAATAAAATTATTTGAGGGAACCGAGTTTAAGCTCCTCCATTCATCAGCTTCCCTTGGTTAAGGTCAATTGACATTTAAAGAACCCACATTATGGAGAAGAAATTAAATCAATTTGGAGATATTCTGCCTAGCACCTGGTAGAGTGAATTCCTGGAGCATAAATGTGAGTGTGGTCTATGATGCTTTTGAGGTAGCGAGATAGGCAATCAACTCATGATCAAAATTTAGGTCACTCGTATCTTCTTTATCCTTTCATCAATCCATGGACATTTGGGCTCTTTGCATAACTGGCTATTGTTAATAACGCTGCTATAAACATTGGGGTACATATGCCCCTTTAAGGGATCAAGAGAATGTGGCATATATATATATATATATATATATATATATATATATATATATATATATATATATATAATCGAATATTACTCAGTGATCAAAACGAATGAAATCTTCCATTTGCAACAACGTGGTTGGAACTAGAGTGTATTATGCTAAGCAAAATATGTCCATCAGAGAAAGATCAATATAATATGATTTCACTCATATGGGAAACTTAAGAGACAAAACCGATGAACATAGGGGAAGGGAAGGAAAACTAAGATGAAAAAAGAGAGGGAGGCAATTTATAAAAGACTCAAAAATACGGAGAAGAAATTCAGGGTTGCTGGAGAGGAAGTGGGTGGGGGGAGGGGCTAAATGGGTGATGGGCATTAAGGAGGGCACTTGTTAAGACAAGCATTGGGAGTTATATGTGAGTGATGTATCACTGGGTTCTACTCGTGAAACCAACACTCCACTGTATGGTAACTAACTTGAATTGAAATAAATAAATGTAAGGTGTGCTTGGGTGGCTCAGTCAGTTAAGCATCCAACTTCGGCTCAGGTCATGATCTCACAGCTCTTGAGTTCAAGCCCCATGTCGGGCTCTGTGCTGACAGCTTAAATTCTATGTCTCTGCCCCTCTCTGCCCCTCCCCAGCTCAGGTCATCTCTCTCTCTCTCTCTCCCTCTCTTAAAAATAAATAAAAATATTTAAAAATACAAATTATTTGGTTTCTTATCTGTAATATTTTATTATGTGCTTCTAAAAGAACTCTATTTTTGGCATGCCTGGGTGGCTCAGTGGGTTGAGGGTCCAACTTTGGCTCAGGTCATGATCTTGTGGTTGACAATTTCAAGCACCGCATCAGGCTCTGTGAGATTATGTTTTTTTCACTTATATGTCCAAGTTCCTTTGTATATCAGTATCTTCACTGCTCTTCTTAATAGTGGACACTTAATATATTAATGTGTCGTATAGATGGGTTTTATTCTCCTCATTAGGATCCTGGTCTCTTAGTACCTTGTTGTCCACAATGTGTACAACAGTCACTTCCTTACTCAAGTGTTCACCAAATATGCATCTCCAAGGAAAGTTTTCATGGAACAACAAATTTTAATAAGTAGATTGACTTTAGAATATGATCTTAGACTCCAGATGCCCTTTAATATGATGAAGCAAAATTGTATTTTATTTTATTATTTTCTTAATTTAAATTATAGTTAGCTTTGTTGAGTCCAAAGAAAATGTTCAGAGGCAAAGTTGTACGTATATATTACATGTGTTTTTTCAAATAAATACATATACGCATATGTACATAAACACAAACTCACTTAAAAGAAATCTTATCTGAGTACAGTTGGCAAGAATGTTGCATTAGTTTCAGGTGCACAACGTAGTGATTCAACTTCTCTGTCCATTACGCGGTGCTCGCCACAGAGGTAGCTGCTGTCTGTTATCATACAAACCCATCCAGTATCATTGACTGTATTCCATACCCCGTGCCTTTTTTACCCCAAGACTCATTAATTCCATAACTGGAAGCCTGTATCTCCCACTATCCTTCACCCATTCTGCCCATCCCCCCACGTCCCCTCAGGCAAACCATGAGGTTTTTTTCTCTGTATTTGTAGGTCTCATTCTGTTTTTTTGTGTGTTTGTTTATTCACTTAAAATTTTTTTAATGTTTATGCATTTAATTTTGAGAGAGAGGTGTGCGGAGAGGCTGAGAGAGGGAAAGACAGAGAATACCAAGCAGCCTCATGTCAACACAGACCCTGACATGGGGGTTGAACTCACAAAATGTGAGATTGTGACCCGAGCCAAAATCAAGAGGCAGGTGCTTAACCAACTGAGCCATCCAAGAGCCCCATCTTTATTCATTTTAAATGCAAACTCATACATAATCTCTTATTTTATGTTGAAAGGAAACTTAAGAGAAAGTTGAAGGTGTAGGTATTAAAAGAGTAAATGTTTGAATTAATATGCATTTAAAGAATGAAGATGTGTAGACACAAAGATTTCAAGGTAGACATAAATGATAGACACAAAGGTTTCGAGACAGACATAAATGATAGACACACATTTAAAGGATGAATTACTTTTGCTGTCATAATGCCTCCAAGACGTCAAAATCTGAAGCATGCTTGCAGGTACGTACTGAGAAATTCTCTACCAGCTAAAGAGGATGAATATCTGTAAATTGGTTTTAAATCTCCTTTTCTACTTAGAGATGAGATTACGATGCAAAATGCCTTTACCCAGGGGAAACTCCGTGAATGAAGGGAGAACCCTAATCTCAGATTCTTAACAAAATTTCATTGGAACAACATTTGTCGTTAAGTCCTAACGCTGATGTAAAATAACTACATTGGTGTTTTAAAACGCATTTATGTTCTTACATTCGATGGATCAGAACCCAGAAGTGGTTCACCTTGGTCTAAAATGAAAATGATTGCAAGGCCTGATTTCTTCTCAAAGCTACCGGGAAGAACCTGTTTACTTTTCTTTTCTTTTCTTTTCTTTTTTTTTTTTTATTTCATTTATTTTTTTGGGGACAGAGAGAGACAGAGCATGAACGGGGGAGGGGCAGAGAGAAAGGGAGACACAGAATCGGAAACAGGCTCCAGGCCCTGAGCCATCAGCCCAGAGCCTGACGCGGGGCTCGAACTCACGGACCGCGAGATCGTGACCTAGCTGAAGTCGGATGCTTAACCGACTGCGCCACCCAGGCAGGCGCCCCACCTGTTTACTTTTCTATTCCAAGCTCATATTATACTGCAAGAAAAAAAATCTCACCATATTTCATATAATTAAAAAATTCTTTACAAAGAGGGCTGAACAGCAGCTCTTAATTGTGATGTGGAATGAAAGTCCTAAAAGTGTGCAAATGTGTCATGAAGCTGCGGTACATAGTGCTCAGGGTTTGTATCAAGGGGCTGTTTTCTCCTCCTTGTTGAAAAGGAAAACCGGAATGTCGTGTAGACGGCAGGACTGCATCTCCAACACAAGCCACCAGCTTGGAGATCCAAGGGAACTAATCCACACAGATCGCTCAGTCCTAGACTTGGGCGAAACATTGACATAAGCGTTGGGAGTCGCTGCTGGGAGGTCTGAACTCTGAGAGCAGCGGAGTTCATGAGGAAGGAATACTCAACACTGGGGTCACGCAGTTATAACCTGGTCTATTGGGAACACAGAACCTCCAGAACAATTTCCTTTGTGTCCAGACAGACCAGTGTCCCCCAGGGAAATCATGTGCTGCTCCAAAGAGGAGGAGGAGGGGAACGTGCCTCATGAACAGACAGAGGAAACTATAAATCCCTCCTGTGCACACCCACTGCCTGTGCCACCGTGGGCTGACGGGACCAGGTTGTTGCTGTGGAGTCGAAAGCTTGACTGGGAGACTCATGCTAGCCTCCGTTCTGCCGTCTTGTGTGGGGACAGAGTTTAGTCACCACCAATAACCATCCAGGAGGAATCCAGACGGCCACATGGACACCTCTCCCTCAGAGCTCCCAGCCAGGTGAGTCTGAGAGCTTGGCAAGACCCGGAGGAAAGGGTCAGAGAGAATCAAAGCCAGGCGCATCTACCTGAGGTCACCTGGCAGCCACCAGCCTAGCCCAGAACGTGGAGATCTCTATGGCCATGTACTTGTCTGATCATGCCCTTCTGAAAAACTACAGTGAACAAGGTCAGAGAGGGCCCCGTTCCTTTGGTACTTGCCTTATAATGGTGGAGTCACAGGACTATGAAAAAAGTTTGTGTGGTGTAAGAGCCTCAGGCAGAAATCTTACGGAGATGGTGACTTAGAGCCAGAATGGTTGTCATGGTATGTGCAGAATTTTGTAGCACAAGGTCTGAGCAGAACTTTGCATGTTGTGCAAACCAGAAACAGGACCAGAGTGTGCCCCACACTCGGCCAAAAGATCACAACACAAAGCCCAGGAAAAAGAGAGAAAAGATGCCACATCTAAAGAGTGAAAGGGACTTGTCCCACCTTCTCTAAGATCACAGGACATCCAATTGGTCAAAGAAATAGCAGTCTCAAGGTGCTTTTTCAAAGAAAAAGCGAGTCTCTTACCTTCCATCATAACCTGCCCAACTTTTGCTGTGCTTTGCATATTTCCTGTGCCGAAGGGTTGATTTATTCCCTTAGCACACTTTTCTCTTGGAGCATTCACTCTGTAAGGCGATCCACACCCTGAAGTTCCCACTAATGTCGTCTTCTGACTGAATTTAATTTTTCTCCTTATTATTTTTGCTGGGCATCAGGGAGGTAACAAGGGTTGGAATGTTGTCAGAACCAGAGATGCTCTTTCTTCTTCATGGCCCCTCAGATGTCAGCGACCACCTGAGCCATTAGATCTTTTCTGCCACTTCTATTTTATTGCACTTTCTTATTTCTCTCTCTCTGTCTCTGATTTTGAGCAGATTGTTTGTGTTTCTTTAAAAAAGTTTTTTTCAACGTTTATTTATTTTGGGGACAGAGAGAGACAGAGCATGAACGGGGGAGGGGCAGAGAGAGAGGGAGACACAGAATCGGAAACAGGCTCCAGGCTCTGAGCCATCAGCCCAGAGCCCGACGCGGGGCTCGAACTCACCGACCGTGAGATCGTGACCTGGCTGAAGTTGGACGCTTAACCGACTGCGCCACCCAGGCGCCCCCGTTTGTGTTTCTTTAAATACAGGAAAGAAAATGCGCATGCCAGTCTGACTTGTCAATTTTATTTGTTCATGGAAAACTTACGTCATTTGCAGGAATGATAATGGATCTGCGCATCTTGAGTTATACCCACTCCGAACTTAATTGTTGGGGTTGGAGTGAGAAGTCATGGTAAAAACACAGCCCAGGGAGCACTCATTTGGGGTGTGTGTGTGTGTGTATGTGTGCCTTGTGAAATGACATCTGTCATCAGAGCAGGGGACATGGTCCAATATATTCCAAGGTGATTCTTATAATACAGGAGCCAGCACTCAATCAACACACTGTATTCTAGAGGGCTCTATGTCAATTTACAGCAGACTTTGCAAGTGGATTCTAAGATACAAGCAGTACATAGTGTGGGTGAGTGACTCCTTTCTCTTGAAGGGGAACCAGCAACGAGGCCACCTATTTCTTTGAAATTGCCTGACACGATCTCTGATCATTTTCCTGCTCATTCCCCTTCCCATACATGCTTCCTGTTTTGGACTCAAAAGGCTCAAAGTAGTATCATCCTCAGGGCCTTAGCTGAGGCCATTCCCTCTACCATCACACACTTCCCCACACAGGCTCTGGGCTCCTGCCTTCCTTCCCTGCAGGTCTCTGATCAAATGTCACCTTGTTTACTGGTCTTGACCAAACACTGATTGCAAAATAGCACTCATATCCACGCTCTCCTTTATATCTGCTTCTGTCTCTTCATAGCACTTGACACCCTGTGATGTCTTATTAATATTTGTATTTGATTCTATTCATTCTCCATCACTAGATTATAGTGGCTTTTGGTTTTCAGTATCCCATGCTCATGGCCTAGACAATGCCTGGGACATGTTTGACAATCAGTACCTATTCCTCCAATGCAGGAAAGATATTCTTAGTAAAACAGTAAAATGCATGACCTCTGCTCAGGAGTGTGGAGAATGAGACCAAAACACCTAATCTGATATGAAACAGGAGGGAATCTCTTCAAAAGGACAATCCTTTGGGGACAAAAAAGGATAAGGTACTGATATGAACTTCTTGACTGCACAATATAACTGGTAGCACTTCATCTATGTGGGTAAACTGTTCATATGAAAATTAATGATGTCCTTTGCCTCTTTCTGGGTGTCAGTGCAACCTCATGGAACCAGGAAATATTACACGGATATCGAAATTTCTTCTCCTGGGATTTTCAGAGAGACCAGAACTGCAGCCCCTCATATTTGGGCTTTTCCTCTCCATGTACCTGATCACTGTGTTTGGGAACCTGCTCATCCTCCTGGCCGTCAGCTCTGACTCCCACCTCCACACCCCCATGTACTTCTTCCTGGCCAACCTGTCCTTTGTAGACATCTGCTTCACCTCCACCACCGTCCCGAAGATGCTCTGGAACATCCAGACCCAGACCAAAGTCATAACCTATGAGGACTGTATCACACAAATGAACTTTTTCGTAACCTTTGCAGGGATGGACGACTTTCTCCTGGCTGTGATGGCCTATGACAGGTTTGTGGCCATCTGTCACCCTCTGCACTACATGGTCATCATGAGCCCCTGGCTCTGTGGGCTGCTGGTTCTGGTGTCCTGGATCACGAGTGTCCTGCATTCCTTGTTACAAACTTCAATGGTGTTGGCACCTGTCCTTCTGTACAGAGGTAGAGATCCCCCACTTTTTCTGTGAACTCAATCAGATGATCCAACTTGCCTGTTCTGACACCTTTCTTGATAACTTGGTGATGTATTTTGCAGCTATGCTGCTGGCTGGAGGTCCCCTCGTTGGGATCCTTTACTCTTACTCCAAGATAGTTTCCTCCATACGTGGGATCTCATCAGCTCAAGGCAAGTATAAAGCATTTTCTACCTGTGCATCTCACCTCTCGGTTGTCTCCTTATTTTATTGTGCAAGCCTAGGTGTGTACCTTAGCTCTGCTGCTACCCAGAGCTCACGGTCAAGTGCCACAGCCTCGGTGATGTACACGGTGGTCACGCCCATGCTGAACCCCTTCATCTACAGCCTGAGGAACAGAGACATAAAGAGGGCTCTGAAAAGAATCGTTGGGATCCAGTGATATAAGAACCAATCATCCAAAGGCTGAAGACATGCCCATGATTGAAGGACTCAAATCCTCAGAGCCAGGAACTGCCAATCTTTGATCAGACTGTGGAAGTAGAATCTACTCCTTCCATTTCTTTCTTGGCATTTCCATTTGTTTGATCAACTTCTCTCTACATTTAAGGACTCACTTCATTAAGCTTCTGCTGTGACTGAAATACAGACAGTTTCTCCTTTGTCTATTTTCAGGTGTCCCCAAAGTTTACCCCAACCTTGGGTCACAAATGCCTGAAATTTCTGTATCTCACATGGGACTAGTTGGATTTCTTAAAATTAATTTCACCTCAAATGACTTATACCATCCAGGGTAAATTTCCCCTAGATTTCCTGAGATCGATATCATGAATTATACGCTTCGTACGGAATAAAGCTACACTTGACCAGTGCGCCATTTCCATCATTTTACTGTCAAGGAGAATACAAAAGCACAGTTTCCACCTGAGTCTCAGTCTTTCCTTCACTTCCTTTAGGACTCCACCTGATGATGTGGACTCTAACATTGTTCCATTTAAGTTCAGGCTATTGACACCCCGTTAGGCTAGGAAAGCCCAAGCACTCACCCGCTCCCATGTGCTTGTCCACACTCCCACAGACCTTTCCCTGACCACAGCCTATGCCTTGGCTGCACCAGTCCTTGGGTTCTTATGGTGATTGCAGAACACACGTCAGCAACATCTATCAGAGAACTCTAATAACCCAGGTTTATTACTCATGTATGCTGGAGGGCACACGGGATGCACAAAAGCCATTCTGGGAGGTCTCAGAAGGGGAGAGAGGGTCAAGAGGAAGACAGAGAGAGAGAGAGAGCCGCTGAGGGATCAGGCTTTCTCAAGGACCACGGCCAGGGTGGGTAGCTGGTGTTGGGCTCACACGTTCTTGGAGAATTGTATTGAGTAGAATGTGTGGGCTGAAGGGGAAAACCTGATTCACTCATGTGTCAGTCTCTAGTTTATAAAGGGCTTTCTGAAGAGGTACTTTGTGACTGGTCATAGTCGAGGGCTTATCTGGTGACTGTGGAACACATCTGACGATATGTTTATTCAACGTGGTTGTGTTCGAAACGGACCCGGGGAAAATACGTCATTTCAGTCCCTTGCACTAAACATGCCCTTATGCTTTGTCAGCGGTCTCTTGGTTTTATTCTGTTATTCACCTCAGGGTCCAGAAATTCTACCATAGTCACTGGGAAAACCTGATTAACTAATCTAGATCTCCCAGTGGAGTGTACTTAGAAAGGCAAATTTGAATAAACAGTTCAACCTGATATGTTCTTCGTATCGGCCTGACCATAAATATGAGGAGGCAAACATTCGAAACACTCATGTTGTGACACACAAAATATTTCTCTCATTTTTTAAAAACATCACAGTTCGTGCTATGCACCTATTTATTAACGCATGGAAGATGGTGGTCACCACTGAGAGGGAGTTTGTTCATCGAGGCGCAGGATTGCTTAGTGTCTTCTACGTTTTATCCCTGAATTATCTTCCTGTTTCTGCTTGAAAACTTCTAATGCGATCCGCTCATATGATTTTTCTGTTGTTACACGAAATAGCTTCCTTTTCCTGATATATGTCACAAATCCCACGCGATGGGGAATGCACAGTATCAGCACCATCTATATAACACGTCCTTTCTACTCTGAAATCTCTTCCACCTGCTTGACCAGAGGACGCTTCACCCAAGATCTGGATGTCCTGCCAATCATGTGGATCAGGGTCCCCAGTTCTTCTGCAAAAATGGGCATGTCCTTCAGAGTCGCCCAAGCTGACGAGCAGTCTGTTCAATCTGCTGCATAAATCCTTCTTTGCTCTAAAAAAAAGTAACATGTGAAAGGGACTGGAGATTAGGATGTGGGCATACCTGATAGTGCCTTATTCTTACTCTAAAGGGTTTTTCATCAGGGTATTATTTTGTTCACTTATAAAAGCAATAAACACAGATTTCTCACAGCCTGAGGAATGATCGAATACACGATCCATTCACAATTACAGGCACGCAAGGACAGGATTTGGTGCAGAAGGCTTCACGCTACCTACACTTATCTCTAACACAGGATCATTTCTTGCTAATCAAACAGTGGTTCGCAGACTCAGACCTGCAGTTCAGCCTCACCCAGGAGCTTGCAGAAATGCAGAATCTCTAAGATTTGCATTTGTACTGGGATCCGTGTGGATTCACGGGCACAGTGAAGTTGGAAAAATGATGGTCCAGCTGGGTTCTCACCGTTTATGGTGGACATTGGTGGCAGGATAACAGTATTTTGGGGGTGCTTTCCTGGAGACTGTAGGTGCTGGGCAGCACCCCTTCAGACTTTGACAGACGTCCCAGGGGAAAATTCATTTCTGGCTGAGAACCACAACCCCAAGGTTGAGAACCAGAAGCATCCTGACAGAATCAAACTCAAGGGACACCACATACTCAGATATTAAATTTGGACAGATGACAAGACACAACCAAGCAGCATTTATACACCATAAGATGTAGTTCATAATCTCAGGGATAAGATTTTATAAAGATTAAACCCAAACTCCCTGTGAGATGGTAAGCTCACATTGTAGTACATAACTAGATCTCAATACATCTGTTATATTTAAGGACCATTTTATAACAAGGGACCAAATGACAGCTTTTAACGTCTTATAAAACAAGTGACAGAAAAAGTGTCTTGAAGCCAATCTCTGTGGCTCCCAAGGTTTAATACCAGAAGTCATTTCTCTGCTTTATTATTTTTTTCTTTTTTTTAATATATGAAATTTATTGTCAAAATGGTTTCCATGCAACACCCAGTGCTCATCCCAACAAGTGCCCTCCTCCCTGCCCATCACCCACTTTCCCAAATCCCCCCACCCCCCACCTACCCTCGGTTTGTTCTCAGGCCTCAAGAGTCTCTTATGGTTTGCCTCCCTCCCTCTAACTCTCTTTTCCCCTTCCCCTCCACATGCTCTTCTCTTAAGTTTCTCAAGATCCAACTATGAGTGAAAACATACGGTATCTGTCTTTCTCTGCCTCACTTCTTTCACTTAGCATTACACTCTCTAGTTCCATCACGTTGCTGCAAATGGCAGGATTTCATTCTTCCTCATTGCCAAGTAGGATTGCGTTGTGTATATAAACCACAACTTCTTGATCCTTTCGTCAGATGATGGACATTTGGGCTCTTTACATAATTTGGCTGTTGCTGAAAGCGCTGCTCTAAACATTGGGGTGCACGTGCCCTGTGCATCAGCACTCCTGTGTCCTTAGGTAGATTCCTAGCGGTGCTGTTGATAAGAACAGTAGACACTGGGTCACCTCATTGGCTCAGTGGGTTCATCTTCCGTGTCTTGATTGCGGCTTAGGACATGACCGCATGGCCATGGAATTGAGCCCCCAGATTGCTTCTGCACTGAGCATGTAGACTGCTTGGGATTCTCTCTCTCCCTCTTTCTCTGACTCTCTCTCTTAAAATAAATAAATAAACATTAAAGCTTCTCTCTGTCCCTCTCTCCCTCCCTTCCTCTCCCCCACTCATGCTCTCTCTCTCCCTCTCTCTCAAAAACAAACAAAGAGACAGACAGACAGCACTAGAAATGCTACAGCTGGGTCCCTAGGACAGGCAATGCTTGGAAGACAAAGAGGACTAATCCCGGAGGGTTCCTTGGTCTTAGACTTGGAGAAAAGTGTGTCTCGGCCGAGATCAGGTGCCAGACGATTTACACATCAGGAAGGGGACAAGTTCAGGGAAAAGGGGAGGAAAAAAAGAACTGCATTCACTTGGTCTCTGACCTAGTCTTTTGGGAACCGAGAGTCATTAGGAAAAAATACTTGTGTCCAGAGCAGTTTCCCACTTGGGAATATGAGATCAGAGGCTGGGGTACCAAGAGAGAAATGAGCCTAATGAGCGGATACGGGGAGCTGTAAATACTCTCTGGTCGCCTGTCAGCCTGTGTGACCTTGGATGGGAAGGGACAAGGTCTCCCTCTGTTCTTCCAGACCCTAATTACGGCTGGGGCCCATGCTTTACTCCTTCCTGCTGTCTCAGCTAAGAACAGGGCTTTAGTCCCTACCATCTGCAGTCCAGAGAGGCATTCAGACTTGTCACAAGGAGATCTTGTCACACACCCCCGCCAGGTGAGCCCAACGGCCCGATGCGCCGTGGATGACAGGGTCAGAAGAATGGAAGCCAATTTCATTAACCTGTCATCACCTGAGAGCCAATTCAACCTAGTGCAGGGCTGGTGATCACTGTGTTCATTTGTTTGTTTGATTAAGTGATGTATTTATTCAGTGGCTGTGTCAGTTTCACAGCGTGGATGCTCACACTTTCGTTGATATTCCATATTCTATTCCTTTAACTTACTATTAAGGCAATGGCAGTTTATTTTACCTCCCAGTGTCTCAGGAACCACGCACGTTTATTAGATAATTGCTCTGCCTCATCCGTTTTATTCACCACCACCCCCACTCTCTGCCTCGCTGTGTGTTGAACAGACATTTTTAAGTTTGTGTAAATCACAGCAGAAACTTACCATTCCAATATGGAGCCTCAAATTCATTTGTCCATGGGAGGCTTAAGAACTGGCATTTCTGGGAACCATTTCTATACTTTGCAGGTAAAAGGTCACTGATCTGGCCTCACTGGCTTATTTGTCTTTCGGGTGTGGAATTTGGAGAGTCTTTATAGATTTTGGATACTAGCCCTTTGTCCATATGTCATTTGCAAGTATCTTTTCACATTCTCTCAGTTGCCTTTTAGTTTTGTTGATTGTTCCCTTTGCAGCGCAGAAGCTTTTTATCTTCATGAGCTCCCGATAGTTAATTTTTGCTTTTAATCCCCTTGCCTTTGGAGATAGAGACACAGAATCTGAAGCAGGCTCCAGGCTCCAAGATGTCAACACAGAGCCCAATGCACAGATCCCAGTGTGGGGCTTAAACTCATGAACCATGAGATTACGACCTGAGCTGAAGTTGGACACCCAACCATCAGAGCCACCCAAATGCCCCATCTACAAGGCATTTAACAAAGAGTTAGTATCTGTTCTCTTCAACCTACTCCAAAGTATTGAACAGGAGGGAAAGCTTCCAAATACATCAATCAGGCCAACATTACCCTGATGCTGGAACCAGACAATGACACCCCCCAAAAAGAAAACTATAGACCAGTATCCTTGATGAAGATAGATGCAAAAATCCTCAGGAAAATCCTAGCAAACCACACATGACAGTATACTAAAAAGATCATTCACCATGATCAGGTAGGATTTATTTCAGGGATACAAGGGTGTTTCAATATTTTGAAAATCAATGTTATACACATCAACAAAATGAAGGATAAAAATCATATGATCATCTCAATAGATGAAGAAAAATCATTTGACAAAATTCAACATTCATTCATGATAAAAATTCAATAAAGTGGGGTTAAAGGCAACATACCTCCACATAATAAAGGCCACCTATGAAAATCCCATAGGTAGCATCATACTCAATGGTGAAATGTGGAGAGCTTTACCCCCAATGTCAAGAAGAAGAAAATATGTCCACTCACACTTATTCAACATAGTACTGGAGGTCCTAGCCACAGCAATCAGACAAGAAAAAGAAATAAGAGGTATCCATATTGGTAAAGAAGTTAAACTGCTACTATTTGCAGATGACATGATACTATACATGGTAAATCCAAAAGAATCTACCAAAACCTTCCTAGAAGTATGGATAAGGAAGATGTGGTATATATACATACAATGGAATAATATTCAGTGATCAAAAAGAATGAAATCTTGCCATTTGAAAGAATGTGGATGGAACTACAGTGTATTATGCTAAGTGAAATAAGTCAGTCAGAAAAAGACAAATATATCATTTCACTCATATGTGGAATTTTAAGAAACAAAACAGACGAGCATTGGGGAAGTGAGGGAAAATAAGTTAATAACAGAGGGAGTAAAACCATAAGAGACTCTTGAATGCAGAGAATAGGCTGGGGGTTCCTGGAGGGGAGGTGGATTGGGGGTTATCTAAATGGGTGATGGGCATTTATTTAAGGAGGGCACTTATTGGAATGAGCACTGAGTGTTCTATAGAAGTGATGAATCACTGGGTTCTACTCATGAAACCAATACTACAGTGCATGTTAACTAACTTGATTTTACATACATACATACATATAAAATTACTAGGTGTACTACATTAATTCAGTAAAGTACAAAATACAAAATAAATACCCAGTTATCAGCAACGTTTCTGTACCTTAACAACGAAGCAGCTGAAAGGAAAACATTTAAAAACACCATTTACAATTGCACCAAAAAGGATAAAATATTTAGGAATCAACTTAGCCAAAAAGTGAAAGACCTATGTTCCAAAAACTATAATACACTAGTGAAAGAAATTGAAGGTAACATAAATAAATGGAAAGATATTCCATGCTCATGGATTGGAAGAATTATTCTTGTGAAAATGTCCATATTACCCAAAGCAAAGCAATCGACAGATTCATTGCAATCTCTATCAAAATAGCAACAGCAGTTTTCACAAAACTAGAACAAATAATACTAACATTTGTATGGAACTACCGGATCCTGCATAGCCAAAGCAATCCTGAGAAAAAAGAACAGACCAACCAGGTTTCAAGATATACTCCAAAGCTGTAGTAATCAAGATAGTATGCTTTAGACACATAAATAGACACATAGGTCAGTGGGACAGAATAAAGACCCCAGAAATAAAACATGACTAAATGGGTTTAATCTATTACTTGGATGTAAATTAAAATAAAATTTAAAAAGGTGAGACTATAGGGAAAAGACAGTCTTTTCAATAAATGGTGCTGGGAAAACTGGGAAGATACATGTAAAACAATGAAACAGGACAACTTTCTTACACCATACATAAAAACAAAAATGGATGAAAAACCTAAATGTGAGACATGAAACTGCCCGAAAAGAACACAGGCAGTAATTTCTCTGACATCAGCTATAGCAACATTTTTCTAGACAAGTCTCCTAAGGCTAGGGAAACAAAAATGATAATAAACTATTGGGATTCCATCAAAATTAAAAGCTTTTACACAGCAAAGGAGACAAGAAAACAAAACAAAACAAAACAAAACAAACCTGATCTATTGAATGGGAGAAGGTATTTGCAAATGATATATCTGATAAAAGGTTAATATCTAAAATACACAAAGAATTCATACAACTATACAACAACAAAAAAACCCAAACCATCCACTTAAAAATTGGGCAGAGGTTATGAATTGACATGTCTCTAAAGAAGACATCCAGATGGCCAACAGACAAATGCAAAGATGTTCATCATCACTCATCATCAGGGAAATGTAAATCAAAACCACAATGAGATACCACCTCACACAGGTCAGAAGGGCTAAAATCAGAAACACAACAAACAAGTGCTGGTGATGAAGTGGGGGAAAAGGCACCTCACACACTGCTGGTGGGAATGCAGCCACTGTGGAAAACAGTACGGAGGGCCCTCAAAACTTGGAAATAGAATGACAACATGATCCAATAAGTCCATTACTGTTTCCAAAGAAAAGAAAAACGCCAATTTGAAAACATATATGCATCCCTATGTTTATTGCAGTATTCTTTACAACAGACAAGATATGGAATCAACCTAAGTGTCTGTCAATAGAGGAATGGATAAGGAAAATGTGGCACACAAACGCGCACACCCCCCCCCCCCACACACACATGTTTATCTGATGTGTCATTTACAAACATCTTCTCCCATTCTGTAGGAAGCCTTTTAATTCTTTTGTTTTCTTCACTGTGCAGAAGCTTTTTACATTGGTGAGGTCCCAATAGTTCATGTTCGCTTTTGTTTCTCTTGCCTACGGCAACATGGGTAACAAGAAGTTGCCGTATTTGAGGTCAAAGAGATAGCTGCCTGTGTTCTCCTCTAGGATTTGGGTGGTTTCCTATCTCACATTTAGGCCTTTCATCCATTTTGAATTCATTTCTGTGAATGGTGTATGGTGTAAGAGAGTGGTCCAGTTTCACTGGCATGTTGCTCTCCATTTTGCCGATACCATTGCTTAAGAAGCTGCCTTTTTTCCATTGGACACTTCTTCCTTCTTTGTCGAAGATTGACCATATTGTTTTGGGTCCATTTCTGGGTTTTCTGTTCTATTCCATTGTTCTATGGGTCCGTTTTTGTGTCAGTACCATACTGTCTTGATGACTACAGCTTTGTAATACACGTAGAATTACCAAATGTTTTATAAACGTCAACTTTTAACCTGTCTTAAACATACGAAACTCCCAGATGATTTGTCAAAAGAATATCAAATCCAAGGATTATTAAACCCATGGTTGTATAGCAAAGGAACACACTTTTTCTTGTTGAAGAAAGAATAGGTATTTTCTAGACTATCAGGAGTTGTGTTCCCACCACAACTCAATGTTTCAGAGAGCCAAGAGGCATAGTCAAGACAGGTTCCTGAGTCCTAGATTTGGAAAAAGAAACTTTCACTCAGGTCTGTGAAAAGTTTCAATGTTAGACAAGCCAGGGAAGTTTGAGGAGGAGTAATAAAAATTGGATATGCCTGAAATCTAATCTGATCTCTTGGGAACAGGGAATCTACAGGAAAAAATTCCATTCTGTCCAGATAAGTTCCCATGGGGAGATGGGCTCAGGGGTTGGAGTAACAATGGGAAATGTGTCTAACGTTGCAGACACATTTTGCTGTGTCAGATGCAGCAAACATAAGGAGCTGTAAATACCTCCTCTGCTGCAGATCCAGACATGTTTAATCCAAGCCAGAGGAGACATGGTCTTTGCATTTGGATTCTTAAGTCTGGTTTGGGGACCAATGCTTCACTCCTTCCTGTTCTGGGAATAGAGCTTGCTTTCCATCATCAACAAACAAGGAGGAATTCTGACTTCCACCTGGAGACCTTCCTCTCAGAGACCCCATCTAGGTGAGTCTCAGCACTCAGCAGGTATTCCAGGGAAGGTTCCCAGAGAATGGAATCTGAAAGCATTCCTCTGAGGTCACCTGACAGCCTAACCATCCTGGTCTGGGAGCCAAAAGACCCATTGTGTTTGATGGCACGGTGAACTCTTTCATTTTTTTAATGTTTACTTATATTTGAGCGAGAGAGATGGAGACAGAGTAAGAGTGTGAGGGGCACAGAGAGAGGGGGACACAGAATCTGAAGCAGACTCCAGGCTCTGAGCTGTCAGCACAGAGCCTGACGCGGGGCTCGAATTCACGAACTGCGAGATCATGACCTGAGCCAAAGTCAGACGCTTAACTTACTGAGCCACCCAGTCTCCCCCATTTATTTTTTTTATGTTTATTTACTTTTGAGAGAAAGAGAGAGAGAGGCAGAGTGTGAGTGAGGGAGGACCAGAGAGAGAGGGAGACATAGATCTGAGGCAGGTTCCAGGCTTCGAGCCATCAGCACAGAGCCTTATGTGGGGTTGGAACTAACCAACTGTGAGATCATGACCTGAGCTGAAGTCGGACGCTTCACCGACTGAGCCACCCAGGTGCCCAACCCACTCATTTATAATCAATTTATTTAAGATGTGAAAAAAAGGAAGTGTGTGTTGAAATTAGCAATATAAGGATTATTGTTGACAATTAAGTGGTGGGAATAAAAGATCAGTTGGATGCGACTAACGAGGGAGCGCCGGGTACTGTCTTACAGGATAATCTGAACATTTCCAAAGAGTTTTCAGTTAAAGGAAATATGAAAATAGACTATTAGGTATGGAAGGAGGTGCAGTGAGGGAATGTAAACAATATTTTTAAGATGGGGTATTTTGGAGCATATTCTGTATCTTTTAGAAAGGTCCAGACCAATGGAGGGAGCCACGACCTGGCAACTGCAGTTCTGGAGACATACATTTCTAGAATCGTCTCTGCATTAGGTCAGTTAAAAAGTTTATTTAAAACTCGAACAGGCATATGCTAGAGGGTTTTATTTTGCACTTATTACCTGGAGGACGAATTTATGTTGGGGTTTATTGGCCATTTACTTTGCCTGTCGTAAATTATCAGTGTAATTTCTTTGCCTTTTACATTGAGTCTGAGTGTTCTTATTCTTTTCTTTGTTTGATGCTCCTGCTGAATCATTTTCTTCCTTCCTCTTGATTGCATTTTTTTCACACAAATAATTCTACTCCTGAAACCAATATTACACTATATTTTAACCAACCAGAATTTAAATAAAAACTGTAAAAAGAAAAAAAAAATTTGCAAATTTTAAGCCAAGTTTACTATTTGCTGTTTGATTCTTGTATGTATGTACAGATATATTTTCTGGGTCGTGTGAGAGTTTATAAACTTTGAGTGGTCAAATCTACCAGTCGGCCATACTTTCTCCCCACCCATTGCTTTCTGTGTGCCTTGTAGTAATAAACTGCCTTTTGTATGTATTGCCACCTACCTCTCATCTGTGCTTCCTCGCTGCTACCTTTTGTTTTGTGATTGGATCTATTTTCTAAACTAGCAATCATCCTTCTGCCGTCCTGTGGAAACGTGAATTTCTCTTGCATTCAACTTATATCTTTTTCACAAGTGTGTGTGACCCCACTTATGTTTGTAAAGGATGAAATTACAATTTTATAGTCTGCTCCCTGCATTATTTTTAAAGTCAGTTATAATCATAATCCTTGTTTTCCTATTCTTCTTTGAGGTTTTTGCCTATTCCATTTTGAGTTTGAGACGGGTGTTAATGTGATGAAATTGTTATTTTATATCTTTTCCTACAGAAGAGTCTTTTTAACTCAATTTTAATTAATAAGTTTATTTTGAATTCACTATTTATCCCAGTTTTCTTCTCTCTGCTGTTCCTTGTATTTTATAAATTCCATTTTCTAAAAATGTGTTACTATATAAATGCACACCTTTATGAAACAGCAAAAAAAATGAATGAAAGAAGTGAGGTCCTGCTCGTTTGGATCTTACATTCAATGAAGAAAGCAAAGTGTATCTGACACAATGTTCTCAGGGATAGACATATGAAGAAAGGAAACACGTTTTTGCACACTCACACGCACACACATATAACTCAACAAGGAGAACCACGAGTGATTGGTCTGCACCCTGACCACGTACGACGTGCTCTGATATTTTCTATTGTGCCTTAGTTTTTCTATTCTAGTTTATTCTTGCAAACCACACCCTGACCCCACAAATGGTCCCAGTCTCAGAATATGGAAAACACTCCTCTCCCTGGTTCTCTGTTCCTGTGCTAACAGCTCCCTGTTTGTGTTCTCTCTCCTTTCATTGACAACTCCTGTGAGCACAATCTCTCATTCGTTCATGCAATATGTATTTATTACTACTGTCCCCAACCAAACTATGTCTGGGGGTAAGGGGTGGGAGTAAGTATAACATGCCCAGGGCACCCACAGTCTAGCAGGGAAACATATATGGAATTAAATAAAAATTACAGTGATAACACCACATCTAAATTATCACAAAAGAAAGTCATTTTTTTCTTGTGGGAATGTCAAAACACACACACACAGTCACACACACACTCACACACATTCATGAAGGAGACGACTCCTTGCTGTCTGAGAGAGGAGATGGGAGTTTCAAGACAGAAGAGGTGAGAACTTCCAAGTAGACCAGTGGATGATTCCAACCAGAGGGGAAGCAGGTGTGTAGGGGCTCGGAGTCTTGAGACTGGGGCTTGAGATGAAGCTACAACTCAAGTTCAGTGTTGGTAGAGTTGATGTGGGTGAGGCAGCATGAGTACAAAGCTGTTGGGTCAGTCAGGGGAGGCAAGCCAAGTGTTGGAAATATGGATTTGGGGTTCATTCTCCAGGGGGGAGTCAGATGAAAGCATTAAATCAGGAAGGTGGACAGTAACGTAATTGTAATATAGAGAGATCTCTCTGGGGGGTAAATGTGAATATTGGCTAGAGGGGTGCTAGCCTGTGATGGGTGGAGAGAGGAAGAAAACTGAAATAAGGCTGTGGAATTGGGGCCCCAGAAGTGGGGAGTGATGGGGACTTTGAGAGAAGAAAAAGTTGGTCAAATCTCCTCACCAGTAAGAAGCACTCATTATCCATTGAGGGAACTATGCTAAGTTCTTTATGGCGTATTCACTAAATCTGCCAACCACCTGAGCAAGATAGATACCTCTAGCCCTACTGTTTGGGAAGGATATTAGCATTTACAATAGTTTGGTTGGGAAGGTGGGGGAAGAGAAGAGAGGGAAACAAACCAGAAGAGACTCATAAAGATAGAGAACAAATTGAGGGTTGTTGGAGGCAGGTAGGTGAGGGATGGGCTAGATGGGTCATGGGGATTAAGGAGGGTAATTGCTGTGATGAGCACTGGGTGTGGTAAGTGATGAATCACTGAATTCTACTCCTGAAAACAATATGTTGCACTGTATGTTACCTGAGTAGAATTTAAATGAAAAAAAGAGTAGTTTGGTTGGTTCTCCAAGTTCAAAAAGCAAACATATGTAGATCCAGAATTCAAAACACGAGTTTCTGATGATGAAGGTGTTGCATTTTATATCATTTATAAGAGTTGGGTTTTGATAGCAAATAATCTTTTAAAATCCACCACTTTTGTTGTACTCTGTATATTACCCTTAGAGAATTGTGGGGGTTTTGCCTTGCTTGTTATTTAGCGGGATGTCTTGATAACTTAGACATCTTAACTTTTCCTTTTAGATAAATTGCTTTTTGCCGCTTTATTATTCTGGGCATCAAGGAGATGTACCTGGGGTTGGGGTGTCGCCAGAACCAGGGACACTTTCTCATCATCACCACCAGGGGCCATCTGAGCTCATTAGATATTTCTCCCCACTTTTCTTGCTCTCAGTTTTTGAATTTGATTTTTGTTTCTGTAAATACTGGACACAAAATGATCACCTTAAAATCGAGACCCATATCTACATGCTCACTGGAGACTTATCTACTAGAATTTGGATGTTTTTGCAATTTATAGGAAAGACAATCTGATATTGCACAGCTTGCCTTGTATCATTGTTTGCCTAATTATTGCGACTGGAGGTGAGAATAGTCTGGTTGTGACATGGTCCAAGGAGGCTATAGAGCCTGTGTGTGTGTGTGTGTGTGTGTGTGTGTGTGTGTGTGATGAGCAGTTCTCAAGACAGAGGTCCTGGAACCCATACTTCCAGTACTCGACCCTTAAAATACAGGTGCCAGGTTAGTACCGACAATGAATATAAGAAGGATGTCTGTTTCTATTCAAAGATTCCTTGGAAACGAAATTAATAAAGTGCAGGAACACCATGTGAAGGAGGGGTTCCTTGTGCCGGGAAGTTTCATCAGTGTCAGGGAGGCCACCTCATTCCTCCACATTCCCTGCCACCACCTCTCATCAGTCTTCCTCTCACTCCTTCCCCTGGACACACTGGCTTTCTTTTGAGCCTGGGTCTTTAACACAATATGCAAACAACAAAAGGCAGGATGGTGAAGGGGAGTGGGAGACACTGGCTTCCGGTTGAGGAATTCCTTCCATGTTCAGGAAGGGGAGACTCAGAGGAGGTAAAGGCCCAGCGGAGGGAATACTGTCAGTGATGCTGTCACAGGCTGTGTGGTGACAGATGGCAGCTCCATGCCTGGTGAGCAGGGCGTGATGTTGACACTTGTTGAATCACTGTGTGGCGCCCCCCAAACTAACGTGACCTGGTGTGTCGACCACCCTCAGGCTTTAAAAACTTAATTTAGAAAAACCCGCATCTTTCCTCAGAGCCGTCGCACTCATAGTTCCCTCCGATGGTCATGCTCTTCCCCAGAGGACCTTGTGTCTCCTGTCTCCTCGAGGGCTCTGTTTACATGTGTGCCAGTGTGCCCGAACAACCAGGAAGAGCCATCCCTCCATCCACGCTTCCCTTTACACAGGCTTTGTTTTTCTTCATGGCACCTGTCACCTCCTGATATTTTATCTGATCTTTATTTGCTTATCCCCTTTCTCCATCACTGAACCCTCCAGGCTTTTGTTTCTAGGCACTTATACTCTTTACCTGGAGGTTAGTGAGTGTTCAAAGTTATTCCTCAAACGCATGACAGCTTTCAGAATTCCTCATTAAAAATATACAATAGATGAGTAGTTGGGGAAAAAGCTAACTGGGGGATGTGAAGCCCTAGTTAGAGCTGGCTTGGGGAGGGGATTTTTCCCCTGAGATTTTTCCCTGAGAGGGGAAATTTCTGTAAAAAACTATAGAAATTGATCTTTTGAATGCAAAATAAGAATTGTAGAATTTCAACGATATTTGCAATGTTCATTTTGAGAAAATTAGTCATGTTATTTCTTTGTTCCCCGGTAGTCATCTCCAGCATATGGAAACAGGAAATGATACACAAATTTCAGAGTTTAACCTTCTGGGATTTTCAAAGGGACCAGAGCTGCAGCCCCTCATATTTGGGCTTTTCCTCTCCATGTACCTGATCACTGTGTTTGGCAACCTGCTCATCCTCCTGGCCGTCAGCTCTGACTCCCGCCTCCACACCCCCATGTACTTCTTCCTGGCCAACCTGTCCTTTGTAGACATCTGCTTCACCTCCACCACCGTCCCGAAGATGCTCTGGAACATCCAGACCCAGACCAAAGTCATAACCTATGAAGGCTGCATCACTCAGATGTACTTTTTCCTTGTCTTTGCTGGATTGGACAACTTTCTACTGTCTGTGATGGCTTATGACCGGTTTGTGGCCATCTGTTACCCCCTGAACTATATGGTCATCATGAACCCCCGGCTCTGTGGGCTGCTGGTCCTGGTGTCCTGGATCACGAGTGTCCTGCATTCCTTGTTACAAAGTTCAATGGTGTTGCACCTGTCCTTCTGTACAGAGGTAGAAATCCCCCACTTTTTCTGTGAGCTCAATCAGATGATCTAACTTGCCTGCTCTGACACCTTTCTTAATGACACGGTGATATATCTTGCAGCTGTGCTGTTGGGTGGTGTTCCCCTGGCTGGGGTCCTTTACTCTTATTCTAAGATAGTTTCCTCCATACGTAGGATCTCATCAGCTCTGGGCAAGTATAAGGCATTTTCCACCTGTGCATCTCACCTCTCGGTTGTCTCCTTATTTTATTGCACAAGCCTAGGAGTGTACCTCAGCTCTGCTGCTACCCAGAGCTCCCACTCGAGTGCCACAGCCTCGGTGATGTACACGGTGGTCACGCCCATGCTGAACCCCTTCATCTACAGCCTGAGGAACAGAGACATAAAGAGGGCTCTGAAAAGAATTGTTGGCATTCCAGCAATGCATGGGACAATCGTCCTGAGGCCAAAGACGTGCCCATGATTGCAGGGCTCAGAGCCTCAGAGCCGGGAACTTCTAATCTTTGATCAGTCTGGGGAAGTAGAATCTGCTCCTTCTGTTTATTTCCTGGCATTTCCGTTTGTTTGAATTCAACTTTCCTATACATTGAGGTAACTCACTTTATCAAGTTTCCACTCTGTCTGATATACCATTTCACCCTTGTTCACTTTCATACGTTCCCAGTGTTTTCCCAATTGTTGGATCACAAATGCCAGGAAATTACCTTACAATGGGCAAGTTGGTCTCCTTAAAAATAATTCCATTTCAAACTGAAATGAATTTATACCATGATTTCTACCATGCCACATAAATTTTCCCCAATTTCCCCCAAAGAATAATCCCAAGGTGGGTTCTTCATGTGGAAAAACACTGCACTTGGCCCCTAGGCCCTCGACACAATTTTATTGTAGATGGAAATACAAAACCTCTGCTTTCACCTGGAGTCTGTCAATCCCTTTTAAGTCCCTTCCTTAAGAACTCTTTGACGATGTGGACTCTAGCAGGGGTCCATTTAAGCCTCAGGCTATTGACACCAATGCTTAGGTAGGATACCCCAGGCATTTGCACATGGCCTTGTGCTTGTGGACATTCCCCCAAGTGTTTCCCTGACCAGAGCCTATGCTGTGACTGCCCTGGCCTTTGGGTTCTTATTTTGGTCACAAGACACACCTCAGCAACACCCCCCGGAGGACTCTAAAAACACAAGGTTCATTGCTCACAAACGTTGAGGGCACATGGGATTCCCAAAGGCCATTCAAGGAGGTCTCAGAGAGGGAGAGACTTTAACAGGGAAGGAAAGAGAGCACTATGAAGGATCTGGCTTTTGGGGGGGTCCATGGGGGGAGTGACTACGTTTTTCTGGGCTCATTTTTTATGGATGAATTTAAAACACGAGTGGAGTTAGAGGATTGGCCAAATGGGCCAAGGAGAGGGGGAATGGAGTGATGGAAAGATCAATAATGAGAATGGAAGACACAGTGTGTGGAATATAGTCATCGATGATGTACTAGCAGTAATGGGACAGGTGTCAGTACACCTGTGTGAGCCCCGCATAAAGTACAGAGAAGTTGAATCACTGTATTGCAAACCTGAAACTAAGGTAACATCGTGTGTCAACTACGCTCATGTAAACAGTTAAAGAAAAAGAATAATAAAATATTATCCCCCAGTACTCAAAAATAACAACAGCAAAAACCAGACAAAAAGCCCAGTAACGGAATGTGGGCACCGAACGGGAAGAGTGGGGTCACTCACAGTTGTTACCTAGATTACCAGGGCTTTCTAATGGGGGGATTTGTGGGAGGGGGGGGTCTGCATGTTTGTATAGTAACTGAATCATATGCCTGGCAATGTGTTAATATGAATGGTGATCTTTGAAATGGGTGCCTCAGAAGTGAAAAGCCTAATGTCAGGCAATTATTGTACAAACACGCTTCTGTGTCTCATAACTGGACTCGTTGTTGTTGTTGTTTTCTGTTATTCAGCCCGGCGTCCAGGGGCCTATCATAGCCACTGGCAAAAACTGATGAGCAAATGAAATGTGTACCGCCCCTGGGGTCAACATGGAAAGACAAATTGGAATAAACAGATTGATCTAATATGTTCTTGGTGTCAGAGGAGACCATAAACCCGAGGAAGCAAAACACCCATTGTGTTCCCATGCAAAATATTTCCTTTTCATGCGCTGCCTCTATTTATTGAAGCATGGAGGCTTTTGTCCGCAGCTGAGGTGGTTTGTTCACTGAGGTAAGGGGTTGCTTAGTGTCTTCTGTTTTATCTCCAAATTCGCTTCCCGTTTCTTCTGAAAGCTTTGCAACGCTACCTACTATCATGAGTCTTCCTACCGTCACATGAAATAGGTTCCTTTTCCCAGTATTTGTCACAAATGATGGCAAATGAACAGTATCAGCCCCATCCATTTCGTGCCTCCGTCCCCCTCTGAAATCGCTCCCACCTGCACGACCAGAGGATGCTTCACACGAGAGCTGGATGTCCTGCTGGCATGTGGCTCAGGGTCCCCAGTTGTTCTGCACAAACATGGATGTCCTTCAAACTCTCCCAGTTACCCAGAAGGGAGCCCACTTGTTCGTAACGTCGTGGGAAATAAACTTGAATCACAGAACGATCATGAGTGCTCTCCTCAACGTCAGATCATTTGCCACAAATAAAAATCAGCACATCTTCTAATTGTCTAAGGTCCGTTCGCTTGGGTTATTGTGTCAGTCAGCTACTGCTGTATAACAGGCGGTCCTTGTCAAATAACATATCATAATACTTTTACAATCAAATGGAATCATGTGCGGGGGAATGTTTCTGATCTCTGCTGGGCTCCTCGTGGGTCTGGGGTCAGGTGTGAGTCTCTACATTGTGTTTCTCAGGCTCATGCGTGGTGTTGGGCTTGGCTGTAGTGCTCTTCTGTCTTCAACCAATTTATGGTCAGATACGGTTCCCGTATGGAGGTTAATCTTTTCTTTATGGAAACAAACTGCTTTATCATGTGAATTACTTAAATGTAATTCCATCGTTCATACATCCATATTAACATTTGGCTTCCTTCCCCATTAGAAGTGCTATCTCCCAGCCCTCTTAAGTGAGAATCAGCTACCCGTTCTCTAGATCCTAACCTTAGCCATGACCCATTCGATTTTTTCCACTGAATTAAATCATCGGAGTGTAATTACACACTATAACCTGCATATGTAAAGTGTGCGCTTTGGTGAATTAAAGGAGCCACACGCAAATGAACAGTAGATATTTCGAGTTTCTATTTCTGTATATTTTAATACTGTCACATAAGCTTTAACTGCTTTGTTGGAGAGTTTCTTTTCTAAGTTCATTTATTTATTTTGAGAGAGAGAGGAGAGAGAGAGAGAGATGGGTGAGGGGCAGAGATAGGGAGAATCCCAAGCAGGCTCCACAGTGTCAGCCCTGATGCAGGGCTCAGTGCCGTGATGTTAGGTAACTTCTAAACACTCAAGCATCCTGAGACTTTGCTGAGTTCATGTGTCAGCTCTAGCAGGTTTTTGGTGGAGTCTTTCGAGTTTTCCGTGTAGAGTGTCATGTCATCTGCAAAAAGTGAAAGTTTGACTTGTTTGCCAATTTGGATGCTTTTTATTTCATTTTGTTGTCTGGTTGCTGAGGCTAGGACTCCCAACACTATGTTAAACAACAGCGGTGAGAGTGGACCTCCCTGTCATGCTCCTGATCTTTGGGGGAAATCTCTCAATCTTTTCCCACGGAGGGTGATAGTAGCTGTGGGCCTTTTTTTGTACGGCTTTTATGGTGTTAAGGTATGTTCCTTCTATCCCGACTTTCTCAAGCATTTTTATCAAGAAAGATTCTGTGTTCTGTTGAATGCTTTTTCTGCATCCACTGACAGGATCATATGGTTCTTGTCCTTTCTTCTATTAATGTGATGTATCACATTGATTTGCAAACATTGAACCAGACTTGCAGCTCAGGAATGAATCCCATGTGATCATGGTGAATAATTCTTTGGATACACTGTTGAATTCAATTTGCTAGTATCTTGTTAAGAATTTTTGCAGGATATAAAGTTAATGTACAGAAATCGGTTGCATTTCTATACAGCAATAATGAAGCAACAGAAAGAGAAATCAAGGAATTGATCCCATATACATAGACCTGGAGGAAACTGTAACTCACAGTGGTGCTGTGAGCTTACTCATCAGGAAGGGGTCACATTCATGGAAAAGGAAGAACAAAAAACCTAACTGGAGTTACTGCTTCCAAACTGGTCTCTTGGGATCAGAGATTCATTAGAGAAATGTCCTTTGTGTGCCAAAGGGTTGTCCACTTGGGAGCCATGCTGGAGTAAGAAGAGAGACATGTACCTAACGAGCAGATACAGGGTGCCGAAAATACCTCCTAGTCTCCTGTCTGTCAGTGTGTGCAACCTTAGACAGGAAGGGGTGTGGTTTTCATCTGGTGTTCTGAGTACTCATATTGGCTGGGGGCTGATGCTTCTCTGACCTTCCTGCTTTCTCCATTGAGGAGAAAATGATCTATAATCTGGCATCCAGGGAGGAATTCAGCATCCAGGGAGGGATTCAGACTTCCACAAGGAGACCTTCCTGTCAGACAACTCAGCCTGGTCCATGGATGAGAGGGTCAGAGAGAGTGGAAGTCGAGAACATTAATCAGTCATCTCCTGAGGGCCAATCCAATTTAGCCCAGAGCATATCACTGTGTCTGTGTGTTTGCTCGTTTAATTAAGTTATAATGTATTTATTCAGTGCTAATGTCAGTTTCACCGAATGACTGCCGTTCACACTTTTGAAGATCTTTCTTATTCTGTATCATTCAATTGCTATTATGGCCGTGCTAGAAAAAATATGTTGAGATTGTTAAATTCACTGTGTGTTTCTAATCGAGTATAATTTTGTCCCCAGGGGACATTGATCAATGTCTGGAGACACTTTGTCTGTCACGCTGGAGAGGGGTGCACAGAGGTCAGGGATGCTCTGAACATTTTACAAGGCACAGGACACTCCCCACCACAGGGCAGGCTCTGGGCAGGATGGGTGCAGAGACTGGGAAACTCCTGGTGACAGAATGTCAGTATCTGTAATACAGCTGCTTTCAGCTTCTGCCTTCAACCTTGTTACACTTACTCTTATGCCAACAAATTCAGAATGACCCTTGGCTCCTATTTGAAAGTTTCAACCACAAACAATGTAACAGTCCTGTAAGTTTTTTTCCAGGCTGCTGGGTGAAAGAGGCAGTTCTTGTTATTTTCCTAAACCATCCCTCAGTTTCAGCCAAGGTCATATGTTTGATGACCATCCTGATTGGTTTTATTATTATTATATGCCCATAGGTTATTCTCTCTCTCTCTCTCTTTTATTTTTAAAACATTACCAACATTTCAAATGATTTCCTGAGATCATTGTTTCTCAATTGATTTTTGCAACATATTTTGATCATAAAAATTTTAAATTTTATTTAAATAAATCTATCTTCTTACTTCTGAGATTATGGCTTTATTTAGTGGGTTTGCTCACCTGTGAGTGTTATATGTAGTTTCCTTGATGTTCTGCTATATTGTATGGTTACGCTTCCACTGGGGTCATAATCCCTCTGAATTTTTGTGAAGTGTCTGAGGAGGGGACCAATTGCATATTCTTCCAGATAGATATCCATTGATGCCAGTATTAGTTTAGCTATCTCTTCATTCTAGATGTTATTTAGCAATTCAACCTTTTCCAATGAAATAAAATACAACCTTGCCATATGGTCAATGTCCTTATACTTTGAGACCTAATTTCTGAGTCATCCCACAAATACAAACTGAGCATTGTAGGAACATTATACATTACATTTTTTCGCGTGTAGGCCATTGACAATTTAGTTATGAATCCATGTTGATATCATTAACAATTTCTTTTTTATAGCCAATTTCAGTTAGTTTTTAGTTTTCACATAATTTTGCTGTGGACAGCTGTTTAGAAACTAGTCATTTTCACCTGGTTTCATTATCCCTTATTTTTTAAATTCTATAATTTTTCATATCCTTGGTTTTTTCATACTAACCATATATTCACATACATTTGTGACAAAAACAAAAGTGAACAAAGAAGGTGAAATCCCTTCACTAACATATGTTTCTGTGTAGCACCAAGGACAGAGAACAATAATATAAATATACGGATGGCATCATGCAGTCAAGCATAATCATATGAAACAAGTTTTTTGGTACACAACTGGACTGTCGTGATGTTGGGAGCATTTACAGAGCATGGTCTGGGGAAGCCTCTGTCCACTGGCTGACATACAGAATGAGGATTCGAGGTGCCCCTTGGGTTTGTGAAAAAGAGACCAATACGCAGAGTCCAAGAGTATCGATGAGAGGACATCACATAGGGATGGGAGACGAGTGCCTCGGTGGCTCAGTGGGTTAAGAGACCTCTTCTTGCTTTCGGCTCAGCTCAGATCTCACCGTTCGTGAGATCCAGACCCTTGTTGGGCTCTGTGCTGACAGCATGGAGCCTGCTTGGGACTCTCTCTGTCCCTCCCCTGCTTTGTGCTCTCTCTCTCTCTCACCCTCCCTCCCCTGCTTGTGCTCTCTCTCTCTCAAAGAAATAAACATTAAAAAGAGAAAGGGATAACAGGGCTGCCCTCACCTGCTGTCAGCCCCCATGAAGACGAATTGCCCAAGTAATGATGCCAGAGGCACATGAAAGCGAAGTCTTCCATGGTTGACCTTGTAACTGTGCACCTTGTAGCCAATCACATGCGCTTCCTTTTGTGAAGTGTTGGCTTATCCCCTTGCTCATTTTTTCCCTTGGGCCTGCCATATGTAAGGTGTTTGACATTAGGAAGATATCAGCACTTTCGTCTTTGGGGGAGGCAAATGTGTTCTCACATGGTTTTTGCTGGGCCTCAGGGGAGGTGGTCGGGTGCAAAGCTGTCAGAAGCGAGGAGGTTACTGTTCGTCACAGTCCCTCGGGGACCCTCTGAGCTTCTTGGATCCTTGAATTTTAATAAATGAATTTTAAAAAGTTGGGGTACTAACCTCTTTGGTTGTGTAATAGTTTAGCAGAAACAAGTAGGAATTTCATTATTAGATCACGAGTTACAAACTGTCATTTTTCCCTCATAATGAAGTGTTTATTAATAAGAGATACATTTCGATTTTCTGCAGCATAGACTAGCTTAGCACACTAAAGGGGTTCTATGGTTTAATTTTGACAAAAGTACAATCTTTGATGTAGTACTTTCATGAGATGTATTTACTATTGTAGAAATGGGCTCAGAGGAATTCAATGTACTGCTCAAAGGCACAAACCAATCAGCATGTAGTCTTAATTGGAATGATGTCAGGATGTTTCCGGTTCTGAAACTCTGGGAAGTGGTTCCTACCAGAGTGGCTCTTGGGATTTTTGTCCATGTCTGAAGAGGTGCTTCTGAATATCATCAGCCGCAGGACACCACTCGACAAAAATAGTTACCCAGCTCCAAGGGTCAATGGCGAGAAGGTGAGGAAACCTGTTCCACACTAAGGTTTCTCCACTGTGCACACAATTCACCAGGGACTGTAGTTGAAATGCAAATTCTGATTCCTCAGGTCTCCAGGGACCCCGAGGACCCTGCTTCTCTAACAAGCTCCCTGGTGGGTTTGATGCTCCGGGTCCTGGATGTGGAGTCCAGACTGAGAGCAAAGCTGTGGTCCTTCGTTAGGAGAAATTTAAATTAGAATTAAAGTTGTTAAGATGGCAATACTACCCAAAGATCTACAGATTCAATGATAATTTGATAATAACAAAAATGGGGTATCCTTGGAAAACATTTTTAAAACCATCCTAAAATTAAATAAAAAATCTTCCAAGCATGAGCACAGGAGGTCATCCCATTTATTTATGTATTCTTTAATTTCTTTCAGGACCATTTGATTGTTTTTATTTATAAGTCTTTTGACGGCAATAAGTAACCAGTCATTCACCCCAGCGAATAAATCCCCTTAAACACAGCCACTGCTATTCCATACTTGATTGAGAGATGTACAGCTTGAGAAAAAATGTAGAGCATAGTAATACAAAGGAGAGTTTAAAATTTGCTTTATCATAGTCAAGGTCATCTTTGACTCCAAAGCCGTATTAAGTCATTCTACTTATTTGAATTTCTGTTTCCGTGTAGACTCCACTGGTAGACAAGTTTTTGATAATCAGTTTTGGCAGTGACTAATGTAAGCACTGGGGACATAGAGCCTGAGAAGAAGATGGGATCCTAATTCGGAGAAAAAAGCTGATGGTCTCATAAAACACACTTATCTGTTCATCAGGAAGAGCAGTTATTGTAGTGATATACAAAAGAATGACAGACACAAAGTGAAAAACTGTGGTATCAGATTTAGAATAGAATAGAATAGAATAAAACAGAATAGAAATGAACTACTGATCAAACTGAATTTTTTCCATCAGAGTGGTAACAAATGAATATTCTTTTAGGAAAACTAAGGACATATTAAATGGGGTAATTTTTGTCATTTGGGAATAAATTATTCTTAAGAAATCCAAGCAGTTCCATTAGATAAATGAAAATTCCTAAGTTTTCCATATCACAGGTTGGGAATCAATTTACAAATAAAGGTAAAAGATCTGTACACTGAATAGAAGGTTTACGAAGGAAATTGAAGAAGACAAAAAGAAATGGAAAAACATTCCATGCTCAGTGATTGGTAGAAATAAAGGAAGAAAATGAAGGAATAATGATTGCATATCAGAGAAAGGTAAAAAAAAAAAGTTTTTTAAATAAGTAAGTAAATTGTACTGAGTGGTTGAAAAAATAAAAATTCCAGGAAATAAATGAAAGAAGCACTCTCTATAACCACAATTTGCTTTAAACACACACACACACACACACACACACAACTTATTCATTTAAGACCATGAGGCCTGCAATCATGGGAAATTCTTCAACCCCAGGACAATTGGAACTTTTATAGCTACCATCCCAGAGAATCTCCTCAGAGCCTCCTTTATGTCTCTGTTCCTCAGGCTGTAGATGAAGGGGTTCAGCATGGGCGTGACCACCGTGTACATCACCGAGGCTGTGGCACTCGAGTGGGAGCCCTGGGTAGCAGCAGAGCTGAGGTACACTCCCAGGCCAGTACAATAAAATAGAGAGACAACGGAGAGGTGAGTTGCACAGGTGGAAAATGCTTTATACTTCCCCTGAGCTGATGAGATTCTCTGTATGCAGAAAGCTATCTTGGAGTAAGAGTAAAGGATCCCAATGAAGGGACCACCACCTAGCAGCATAGCTGCAAGATACATCACCAAGTTATTAAAAAAGGTGTCAGAACAAGCCAGTTGGGTCATCTGATTGAGTTCACAAAAAAAGTGGGGGATTTCTACCTCTGTACAGAAGGACAGCTGCAACACCATTAAGGTTTGTAACAAGGAATGCAGGACACTCATGATCCAGGACACCAGGACCAGCAGTGCACAGAGCCGAGGGCTCATGATGACTGTGTAGTGCAGGGGGTGACAGATGGCCACAAACCTGTCATAGGCCATCATGGTCAGGAGATACATGTCCAACACTGAAAAGATTAAGAAAAAGTCCATCTGTGTGATGCAGTCGTCATAGGTTATAACTTTACTCTGAGTCTGGATGTTCACCAGCATCTTCGGGATGATTGTGGAGGTGATGCAGATGTCTACAAAGGACAGGTTGGCCAGGAAGAAGTACATGGGGGTGTGGAGGTGGGAGTCAGAGCTGACGGCCAGGAGGATGAGCAGGTTCCCAAACACAGTGATCAGGTACATGGAGAGGAAAAGCCCAAATATGAGGGGCTGAAGTTCTGGTCCCTCTGAAAATCCCAGAAGCAGAAATTCTAATAGTCGTGTATCATTTCCTGGTTCCATGAGGTTGAACTGGCCCCCGGAAAGAGGAAAGAGATATCATCAATTTTCACCTGAAGGCATGACTCACATAGTTGAAAGGGTCCAATTTATATTGTGCAGTCAAGAAGTTAATTTCATTGTCTTGTGTATGGATTGTCCCCTTGAAAGGATTCCCTCTCATTACATCTCTGATTAGGCATTTTGGTCTCATTCTCCGCATTCCCCAACAGAGGTCGTGCATTTTACTCTTTTACTAAGAATATCTTTCCTGCATTGGAGGAGTATGTACTGAGTGTCAGATATGTTCCAGGCATTGTCTAGGCCATGAGTACGGGATACTGAAAACCAAAAGCCACTATAATCTAATGATGGAGAGTGATTAGACACAAATAAAAATAATCATAAGACATCAGAGGGTGTTAAGAACTTTGAGGAAACCAGGGTCAGTGTAAAGCAGAGTGTGGTGAACAGGTGACCTTAGAACAGAGACCTCAAGGAAAGGAAGGCAGGAGCCCAGAGCCTGTCTGGGGAAGTGTATGCTGGCCGAGGGAATGGCCTCTGCTAAGGCCCCGAGGATGATCCTACTTCGAGCTATTTGGGTCCAAAACAGGAAGCATGTTTGGGAATGGAGAATTACCAGGAGAGATATCAGAGTTGGTGTCAGGCAATTTCAAAGAAATAGGTGGCCTCGTTGCTGGTTCCCCTTCAAGAGAAAGGAGTCCCTCACCCACGCTATATATTTCTTGTATTTTAGAATCTACTTGCAAAGGCATCCTTTAAATTGACATAGACAGGGTGCCTGGGTGGCGCAGGTCGGTTAAGCGTCCGACTTCAGCTCAGGTCACGATCTCGCGGTCCGTGAGTTTGAGCCCCGCGTCAGGCTCTAGGCTGATGGCTCAGAGCCTGGAGCCTGTTTCCGATTCTGTGTCTCCCTGTGTCTCTGCCCCTCCTCCATTCATGCTCTGTCTCTCTCTGTCTCAAAAATAAATAAACGTTAAATTGACATAGAGCCCCTACTGAACACCATGTGTTGATTTCTGGCCTCTGTCTTACAAGAGTCATCTTGGAATATATTAGACCATATACCTCTGCTCTGTGTACGTATCCCATTCCACAAGGTGCACACACACACACACACACACACCCCAAATCATTGCTCTCTGGGCTGTGTTCTTTCCATGAGTTCTCAACCCTCACCCCAACAATTAAGCTCGGAGTGGCTCTAACTCAAGATACCCAGATCCATTATCATTCCCCTAAACAATCTAAAATGGTACCTGAATTTCAATGAATAAGCTTCCCAAGAATAAATACAATCACCAGTCTCACCTGGATGGGAGCTCTGAGGGAGAGGTGCCCATGCGGCAGTCTGAGTTTCCCCTGGATGGTTGGTTATTGGTGGCGGCTAAACTCTGTCCCCACCCAAGACAGCAGGAAGGAGGCTAGCGTGAGTCTCCCAGCCAAGCTTCAGACTCCAGAAGCAGCAACCAGGTCCCATCAGGTGGTACAAGCAGAGGGACTTCACACAGGAGATACTTACAGTTTCCTCTTCTGTTGAGAGGGCACGTTTCCCTCCCACTCCTCTGACCTACAGCACATGATTTCCTGGGGGACACTGGTGTGCACACAAGGGAGAGTTTTCCTGGAGATTGTGTTCCCAATAGACCAGGTTATAACCACGCATATCCAGGGTTGATTAATCCTTCCTTGTGCACACCGCTGCTCCCAGAGTACAGACCTCCCAGCACCTTACCCCAAGCCTGGTTTCAGCATTCCCCAAAGTCTAGGACCAGCAATCTGTCTGGATTACACTCCTTGGACCTCCAAAATACCACGTGCTGATTGAGTTGTGACCTCTGTGTTACAAAAGTCACCTTGGAATATATATTAGACCATGTACCTCTTGTGGTGGAGACACAGCCCTGCCATCTATAGAACATTCCTGTTTTCCTTTTAAACAAGGAGGGCAACTAAGTTCCTTGATATAAACCCCAAGCACTACATACCTCAGCTTCATGACACATTTGCCAAACATTTAGGAATTGCATACTATGTCACAAGTTAAGAGCTGCTCTTTAGCCCCTCTTTGTGAGGCTTTTGTTAGTTGTATGGCATATGTTTAGATACTTTTTTTTAAATATGAAATTTATTGCCAAATGGGTTTCCATACAACACCCAGGGCTCATCCCAACAGGTGCCCTCATCAATACCCATCACCCACCCTCCCTCCCTCCCACCCCCCATCAACCCTCAGTTTGTTCTCAGTTTTTTTAGAGTCTCTTATGATTTGGCTCCCTCCCTCTCTAAATTTTTTTTTCTTCTCCTCCCCCCTGGTCTTCTGTTAAGTTTCTCGGGATCCACATAAGAGTGAAAACATAAGGTATCTGTCTTTCTCTGTATGACTTGTTTCACTTAGCATCACACTCTCCACTTCCATCCACGTTGCTACAAAAGGCCAGATTTCATTCTTTCTCATTGCCACGTAGTATTCCATCGTGTGTATGAACCACAATTTCTTTATCCATTCGTCAGTTGATGGACATTTAGGTTCTTTCCAACATTTGGCTATTGTTGAGAGTGCTGCTATAAACATTGGGGTACAAGTGCCTCTATGCATCAGCACTCCCGGATCCCTTGGGTAAATTCCTAGCAGTGTTATTCCTGGGTCATAGGGTAGATCTATTTTTATAGATACTTTTTGCTTGGAAAAGCTTGGAATAGAAAAGTAAACAGATTCTTCCCTGTAGTCTCTGGAAGGAACCAAGCCTTGCAAACATCTTCGTATTAGCCCAATGAGAGCTACTTCAGCTTCTGATTCACAGAATTATAAGAACATAATGTGTTTATTTTTATATTAATTTAATTTAATTTAATATATTTTTGAAATAGAGAGAAAAGGCACAAGTGAGCAAAGGGCAAAGAGAGAATCCCATGAGGGGCAGAGAGAGAGAGAGAGAGGTGGGAGAGAGAAGTGGGGCTCACCTGACATGGGGCTCAAGATCATGAGCCCTGAGATCACGGCTGAGCAAAATCAGATGCTTAATTGAACCATCCATGCATCCAGCATAAATGTTTTAGAACACTAATGTAGTCATTTTATATTAGCATTAGGACTTTAATACAATTTTCCCAATTAAGTTTTGTTAAGACCCTGAGATTAAGCTTCTTCATTCATCCATTTAACTTCCCCTGGGTAAAGGCATTTTGTGTTGTAATCCCATCTTCAAGTAAAAGAAGAAATGTAGAATCAATTTGGAGTTATTAATCCTCTTGAACTGGTAAAGAATTTCTCAATGCATAAATTCAAACGTACTTCAGATTTTGATGTCTTTGAGACATTACAACAGGAAAAGTAAGTCATCATTTGAATGTGTGTCTCTCATTTACTTTATATCTTTTTGTCTACATGTACGCATTCTTTTAAATGCATGTTAATTCAAACATTTATTCTGCAACTTTCCCTCAAGTTTCCTTTCAACATAAAATAAGAGATTAGAAATGAGTTTGTGTTTAAAATGAATAAATATGCGTCTCCTGGGTGGCTCAGTCTGTTAAACACCTGACTTGATTTTGGCTCACAACATAATCTCAACCATTGGAGCCACCCAGGCAACCCAGTATCTATTCTTCTTTTTAATAAGGTGGAAAATTGACTTCTTCTGATAATAAACCTTGGGCACTAACCACATTGGCGTCAAGACACTTTTGCCATCACCTACTTTATCACAAGTTAAAAGCTGCCATTTGGTTCACTGTTACAAAATGCTTGTTAAGTAGAACAAGATGTATTTAGATCCTTTTGTGTACTACAATGTGAGCTTAACATCTCATAGGGAGTTTTGATTCGATCTTTATAAACATCTTATCCCCAAGGAAGTACATTTATGAACTCCATTCTACATTGTATAAATGGTGCTTGGTGATGTCTAGTCATCTGTCCAAATTTAATATCTGAGTATGTGGTGTCCCTTGAGATTGATTCTGTCAGGATGCTTCCGGTTCTCAAACTTGGGGTCGTGGTTCTCAGCCAGAAATGAATTTTCCCCTGGGACGTCAGTCAAAGTCTGAAGGGAAGCTGCCAAATACCTACAATCCCCAGGAAAGCACCCCCAAAATACTGTTATCCTGCCACAAATGTCCACCATAAACGGTGAGAAATCCAGCTAGACCAGCATGTCTCCAACTTCACTGTGCCCGTGAATCCACACGGATCCCACTACAAATGCAAAACCTTATCTCACGTCCTGGGTGGCCCAGAGATTCTGCATTTCTCCAGGCTCCTGAGTGATGTTGAAGTGCAGATCCGGGTCTGTGGACCACTGTTTGATTAGCAAGAAGATGATCCTGTGTTAGAGATAGGTGTAGGTAGTGTTAAGGGTTCTGCACCAAATATTGTCCTTGCGTGCCTGTAATTGTGAAAGGATCGTGTATTCACTCCTTCTTCAGGCTGTGTCAATTCTGTGCTTATTGATTTTATAAGTGACCAAAATAATACACTTATGAAAAAGGCTTTGTAGTGGGCAAAATAAGGCCCCCCCAAATATGTTCACATCCTAATCCCTAGTATCTACAACATGTTTTTTTTAGCATGTATTTTTATAGCATGTATTTTTATAGCAAAGAAGGATTAAGGTAACAGATTGATCAGAGCAGCTGATCAGCTGCCATTGAGAGGAAAAGAGCTGTGATTGTCCAGGTGGGACAAAGGCAATCACGACAGTCCTTCAAATGTTGAGGAGGGAGACAAAAGAGTTGGTGCTAGAGAGACTTTGAAAACCTACCCTGCTGGCTCTGAAGGTGGAGGAAGAGCCATGAACCAAGAACTGCAGGTGACCAGTGACAGAGACTGGAAATGGAAAGGAAACAGATTCTCCCCTGAGCCTCCAGTAGGAACTCAACCCTGAAGACATCTTGCTGCTAACCTGATGAGACTCCTTCCAAGCTTCTGACTCCAGAATTGTAAGAGTGTGTATTTGTTCATTTTAAGCAGCTAAAATGGGGACATTTTACAGCAGCAGTAAGAATCTCATAGGGACAGAGTCAATAAAATGATTTGAGGGAACTGAGTTTAAGACTCTCAATTCATTTATCAGCCTCCCTTGGGTAAGGGCAATTGACACGTAAAGAAACCACATTAATAGAAATAAAATGAAATAGATTTTGAAACATTTTGCCCCTTTACCTGATACAGTGATTTCTGTGGGGCATCAATGTGAGTGTGGTCTGACCATGAATCCTTTGAGACAGTGACACAAGAAAGGAACTCATGATCAGAATTATGGTAACATGTGATAAATTAAAATTTTGTGTCTATTACCACTTCCTTTTACATATGTTCTTTATTTAGTTTCCCTTTATTTTTTGTTGCTACAACCATTCATTCTTTTCAGTGCTTTCCTGTCCAACTGTCTCTCAAGTCTCCTTGCAACATAAAAGATGAAATCATAAATCATCTGTGTGTGTACATGTATGGGGAGTGTGATTATTTGAAAGAAAAATGTATACACACACACACACACACACACAAGACACAACCATTACACTTGAATGTTTTCTTTGAGTAAAAATGCATTTAATTTTTTTCCTTACAAGATTCATAGGAATTAACGTTTAGCGTCCGCACTGCCTACAGAAATAAGGAAAGAGAGGCTCGGGGAGCTTGAATTTTTAACAATTACCTGAGAAAGCAATTAAAGCTTATGTAGACCCTTAAATTATACACAGATGGAAACTTGCACTATGTGCTTTTCATTATCTTTTTTTGTAAAATTTTTAAACATTTAATTATTTTTGAGGAGAGAGAGAGAGACAGAGTATGAGCAGGGGAGGGTTGACAGAGAGGGAAACACACGATCCGAAGTAGGCTCCAGGCTCTAGCTGTCAGCACAGAGCCCGGTGGGGGGCTCGAACCCATGCACCTGAGCTGGAGTCAGACGCTTAAGAGACTGGGCCACGCAGGCACCCCATGTGCTCTACATTCTTGTGTAGCTCCTTTAACGTACCAAATTGTACCCTTTCAATACGCGGTGTATTGTGTATAATTATACTTCAATGATTTAATTGGGGACATATCTATGGAGCAGGGCTCAGAGGAGGATTTGGAGCACAGTTAGCTGACTCTCCATTACAGGTGTGGAGATAGCTCTTGTAACGGAAGGAAAGCAAGTTTATGTACGGATGTAGGCGCAGTGAGATGCAACTCAAAGAATACACATAAGCGTGCGTAATTTGTAAATAGAAGACTATCCTACAAATCGAAATGTAGAAATAAGACCAAGAATCCGGCTGAAACAGAACAGCATGACAGCCACAGACACAACGTCATGGATGGGCCCTAGAAATACCAGGTAGGGATTCAGTCCTGACCACAGACCCGTGAGGAGCCCAGCAGAGGTCAGAAAAGTTTCCCGATACAATGCCGTTTGATTGTAAAGGTATTATTGACGAAGAGAACAAAAAGCATGAGAAATGTTGCTCGAAGTCAGATTCCCAACAACTGTAGCTCACTGATAAATCCCCAAGAAATGCAGGGAATGACATTCTCCAGGAACTCACGGCTACTCTGATGCTGATGTTTTGTTGGAGACTAAAAGCACCATTATTCTCGACAGGAGCCAGACCTCCAAGGTCACTTTCAGCATACGGAAATTCCTTCGACGTTTATGTTATCTCTACCCTTCCCTCCCTCCACGAACTTAAAAGTATATAATCACTCACTTTCCACAATCCCAGTGCAGCGCTCTCTGGCCATGAGTCCTGCCGCCTTGCTATGAGAGCACATTTTTTTGCACGGTGAAACAACTCAAGGATTCTTTTGTGACCTTTGTCCTCGGCGATCCCACATCATTTTAACATCCCACGTGACAAGGAAAGAATGTTATACAGCAAGAGCTGACTGACACAATCATCCGAGCAACCGACCTGAACTAATTTGAACACGTTCTACCTTTTACTAGTGTCATATGATTTGACAATTGAGGAGGGCACTCATGACCATTCAGTGATTCAAGTGTATTTCCCATGACTTGATGAACAAGTGACCACGTGAGGGCTCCCTTCTGGGTAACAGGGAGAGTTTGAAGGACATGCACGTTTGTGCAGAAGAACTGGGGACCCTGAGCCACACCCCAGCAGGACATCCAGCTCTCGGGTGAAGCATCCTCTGGTCATGCAGGCGGAAGAGATTTCAGGGCAGGAAAGAGGTACGAAATGGATGATACTGGTAGTGTTCATTCACCATCTCTCGGCATTTGTGACTAATATTAGGAAAAGGAAGTTATTTTGTGTAACAACGGAAAGAGTCATATTAGCAGCTAGCACGAGAAGTTTTCTAGCAGAAATGGGAAGATAATTCACTGATAAAAGCTAGAAGGCACTCAGCAATCCTGCACCTCAATGAATAAACCCCCTCAGTTGTGAACACCACCATCTTCCGTGCTTTAATAAAGAGGTGCGTAGCGTGTACTGGGACATTAAAAAAAAGAGAGAAATGTTTTTTGTGTAGCAAAATGAGTGTTTCGAAATTTTGCCTCCTCATACTTATGGTCATGCCGATACTAAGAACATCAGGTTGATCTATTTATTCAAATTTGTCTTTCTAAGTACACTCCACTGGGAGATGAATATTTGCTAATCAGGTTTGCCAGTGGCTATGGGAGGCTTTCTGGACCCCGAACTAAATAACAGAATAAAACCAGGAGACCGGTTATAGAGCACAATAGCATGTTTAGCATAAGTGAAATTGAGCTTTAGATTTCTGGGGCATCGAATTCAAAGACAACCATGCGAAATAAACATATTGTTTATTATTTAAATGAACATATGGCTCAGCTACCCTCAGCCATAAAGTATCTCTTTAGACCCAGGTCCTTCAGCAGCACTCTCTGTCTCCCTCTCCATCTCTCTCTCCCCCTCTGAGACATCCAGAAATGGCCCTTGGGCATCCCTGTGCCCTCCAGCTTATGTGAATAATACATTTCCGTTTTTAGAGTTCTCTGATAGGTGTTGCTGGTGTGTGTCTTGTGATCACAATAAGAACCCAGGGACCTGTGCAGTCACAGCATAGGCCTGGTCAAGGAAAGGTCTGTGGGAATGTCCAAAAATACCCCGGGTGCAGGTGAGTGCTCGGGCTTTCCTGACAAAGCATTGGTGTCAATAGCCCGAGGTTTAAATGGAACAATGTTAGATTCCACATCATCAGGAAGAGTATTAAATGAAGTGAAGGAAAAAGACTGGTAGACTCAAGGTGGAAACTGTGGTTTTGTATTCTCCTTGGCAATACAATTATGGAAATGGCTTCCTGATCAAGTGTAGCTTTCTTTCATAAGAAGAGTATGATTCATGATAATGATCTCAGGAAATCGAGGGGAAATTTACCCGGCATGGTATAAGTCACTTGAAATGAAATTAATTTTAAGAAATCCAACTACTCCCATGTGAGATATAGGAATTTCCAGGCATTCATGATCCAAGGTTGAGGAAAACATTGGTGACATATGAAAATAGACAAAGGGGAAACGGTCTGTATATCAGAAACAGCAGAAGCTTAATAAAGTGATTTACTTAAATGTATAGAGAAGTTGACATAAAAAAAGATGGAAATTCCAGCACATAAATAGAAGGAGCGGATTTCACTTCCACAGTCTAATCAAAGAATAACTAATCCCTGACTTTGAAGCTTTGAGCCCTGCAATCATGGGCACGTCTTCAGCCCTAATATGATTGGCCCTCACGTCAATGAAATCCCAATGATTCTTTTAAGAACCACCTTTAGGTCTTTGTTCCTCAGGCTGTAGATGAAGGGGTTCAGCATGGGCGTGACCACCGTGTACATCACCGAGGCTGTGGCACTTGAGTGGGAGCTCTGGGTGGCAGCAGAGCTGAGGTACACACCTAGGCTCGTACAAAAAAATAAAGATACAACTAAAAGATGAGATACACAGGTGGAAAACGCTTTATACTTTCCCTGAGCTGATGAGATTCCAATTATGGTGGAAACTATCTTAGAATAAGAGTAAAGGATCCCAGCAAGGGGACCTCCAGCCAGCAGCATAGCTGCAAGGTACATCACCAAGTTATTAAGAAAGGTGTCAGAACAGGCAAGTTGGATCAACTGATTGAGTTCACAGAAAAAGTGGGGGATTTCTACCTCTGTACAGAAGGACAGCTGCAACACCATTGAAGTTTGTAACAAGGAATGCAGGATACTTGTGATCCAGGACACCAGGACCAGCAGCCCACAGAGCCGGGGGTTCATGATGACCTTATAGTGCAGGGGGTGACAGATGGCCACAAACCGGTCATAGGCCATCACAGCCAGGAGATAGATGTCCAACCCTGAAAAGATTATGAAGAAGTTCATTTGTGTGATGCAGTCCTCATGGGTTATGATGTTGCTCTGGGTCTGGATGTTCACCAGCATCTTCGGGACTGTGGTGGAGGTGAAGCAGATGTCTACAAAGGACAGGTTGGCCAGGAAGAAGTACATGGGGGTGTGGAGGCGGGAGTCAGAGCTGACGGCCAGGATGATGAGCAGGTTGCCAAACACAGTGATCAGGTACATGGAGAGGAAAAGTCCAAATATGAGGGGCTGCAGTTCTGGTCTCACTGAAAATCCCAGGAGAAGAAATTTTGATATCCGTGTAATATTTCCTGGTTCCATGAGGTTGCACTGACCCCCAGAAAGAGGCAAAGGACATCATTAATTTTCACATCAACAGTTTACCCACATAGTTGAAATGCTACCATTTATATTGTGCAGTCAAGAAGTTCATTTCAGTATCTTGTCCCTTTTGTCCCCAAAGGATTGTCTTTTTGAAGAGATTCCCTCCTGTTTCACCTCAGATTAGGTGTTTTGGTCTCATGCTCCACACTCCCCAGCAGAGGTCATGCATTTTACTGTTTTACTAAGACTATCTTTCCTGCATTGGAGGAATATGTGCTGATTGTCAAACATATTCCAGGCATTGTGTAGGCAATGAGTATGGGATACTGAAAAACCAAACGCAAGTATCATCCAATGACGGAGAATGAATAGAAACAAATAAAAATACTAATAAGACATTAGAGGGTGTCAACGTGCTATGAAGAGAACAAAAGTAGATATAAAGGAGAACGTGGATACGAGTGTCGTTGTGTAATTGGTATTTGGTCAAGACCCGTGACAGGTGACATTTGAACAGAGACTTCAGGGAAAGGAGGGCAGGATCTGCAAGCATTTCTGGGGAAGTGTGTGCTGGCTGAGGGAATGGCCTCTGCTAAGACCCTGAGGATCATACTACTTGGAGCTATTGGGGTCCAAAATAGGAAGCGTTGTGTGAAGAGGAGTAAACAGGAGAGAAATCAGAGATGGTGTCAGGCAACTTCAAAGAAATGGGTGGCCTCATTGCTGGTTCCCCTTAGAGGGAAAGGAGTCACTCACCCACACTACATACTGCTTATATTTTTGAATCTATCTGCAAAGCCTCCTGTAAATTGACAAGGAGCCCTCCTGAGTACCCTGTGCTGATTGAGTGCTGGCTTCTGTATTATTAGAGTCAACTTAGAATATATTAGCTAAGGCACCCCTGCTCTGGAAACGGATCTCCCTCCACAAGACAAGACACACACACACACACACACACACACCAAATCATCACTCCTTGAGCTGTGTTCTTCAATGAGTTCTCACCTCCAGCCCCAATAATTAAGCTCAGAGTGGCTATAAACCAATGTGGCCAGATCCATTATCATTCCTCACAAATGATGTAAAAATGGTACCTGAATTCCAATGATGGAGCTTCTTATGGACAAATACAATTGACAGGTCAGACTGGCATGCTTATTTTCTGTCCTGCATTTAAAGAAAAACAAACTGTCTGCTCAAAATCAGAGAAACACACACACACACACACACACACACACACACAGAACACACACACACACACACACACAGAGAGAGAGAGGCAAGAGAGTGAAATGAAATTGAAGTGGCACAAAAGATTTCATGGTTCATATGGTCACTGAAACCTGAGGGGCCGTGAAGAAGAAAGAGCATCCCTAGGTCTGACAACATTCCAAGTCTTGTTACCTCCTTGATGCCCAGCAAAAATAATAAGGAGCAAAATTAAATGTGGTCAGAAGACGAAATTAGTGGGTTGTTCAGCATGTGGATTGCCTTACAGACTGAATGCTCCAAGAGAAAAGTGTGCTAAGGGAATAAATCAACCCTTTGGCACAGGAAATATGCAAAGCACAGCAAAAGTTGGGCAGGTTATAATGATGCAGTAGGAGACTTGGTTTTTTTTTCTGTGTCTGGTTCATATTTCTTTGACCCATTGGATGTCCTGTGATCTTGGAGAAGGTGGATAAGTCCCTTTCACTTTTCAGATGTGGCATCTTTTGTTTTTCCTGGCCTTTGCATTGTGACCTCTTTCTTGGCAAGGGTAGTGGGCACACTCTGGTCCTGTTTCCGGTTTGCACAACACCCAAAGGTTTGTTCAGACCTTGCTCTACAGAATTCTGCACACACCGTGACAGTCAGTCTAGGCTCTGAATCACCGTCTTCATAAGATTTCTGCCTGAGGCTCTTACACCACACACTTAATTCATTCTACTATGACTCTGCCATATAAGGCAAGTACCAGAGGAACAGGACCTTCTCTGACCTTGTCTACTGTGGTTTTTCAGGAAGGCATGGTCAGCCAAGCACATGACCATAGAGATCTCCAGTTCTGGGCTAGGCTGGTGGCTGTGAGGTGACCTCAAGTAAGTGCACCTGGCATTGATTCTCTCTGACCCTTTCCTGCTGGACCTGCTGGGCACCTGGAATCACGTGGCTGGGAGCTCTGAGGGAGAGGGGTCCATGTGGCTGTCTGAATTCCTCCTGGATGGTTATCGGTGGCAACTAAACCCTCTCCCTGCGGAAGATGGTGGGAAGGAGGCTAGCATGAGTCATCCAGCCAAGCTTCGGACTCTAGAAACAACAATCAGGTCCCATCGCCCCCGGTGGCACAGGGGGAGGGACTGCACAGAGGAGACATTTATAGTTTCCTTTGTCTGTTCATGAGACATGTTTCCCTCCTGCTTGTCTAACCTACAGCACATGATTTCCCTGGGGGACACTGGTCTGGACACAAAGAAAGATTTCCTGGAGATTCTGTGTTCCCAATAGACCAGGTTATAACTGCGTGACCCCTGTGTTCATTACTCCTACCTTGTGAGTTCTGTCCCTCCCAGAGTTCAAATATCCCAGCACCTAATCCCAACCCTGATTTTAACATTTCCCCAAAATCTAGGACTAACCAATCAGTCTGGATTAGATCCCTTGGATCTCCAAAATGTTAGCTTACGGTGGAGACCTGAGCCAAAATCAAGAGTTGGACGCTTCTAAGCCTGAACCACCCAGGCGCCCCCAGATACTCGTTTAAATATGTTGTGTATAGATATGGCCCCCATTAAGGGATTCCTTCTGCCACATTGATGTAGGGGTTTTTTTTTGTCAAAAATCTTCTTCTGTAAGTAACAACGTATTTTATAATTTCACTGAGAAATTCTTCAAGTATTCAGAATATAAATTGAGTGCTGACCATGTTTCAGGCAATGAGTATATGGTGTGGTGAAGAACGAAAATCCCTAGAAACATGGAGAAAAAGTATATAAGCAAACAAGAGAATTCTGTAACTTTTCAGATGGTGAGGGCTGCTGTGAAGAAAAGAAAAGCAGGAATAAAGGAGGGAGCAAATAGGGCATTCTATTTTAGTGGGTATTTAGGCAAATTCTGCAAACGAGGTGACGTTGGAAAACAGAACTCATATAAGACAGAAAGGATTATGTGGGAAGCCTTTACCTGGCAGAGGGAAGGGGCAGTACAAAGGCCCCAAGGAAAGTATTGTTTCAAAAGTTCAAGGCAAAGAGCAAAGCCAGTGCTACAAGGGCAATGAGCCTGATGGAGACTGATGACAGACGCTTTCACACATGTGAGGAGTGAAGTGGCCTCTCTGCTACAACTGTCATCTCAAGGCACAGGGCCGTCCTTGCCCACGCTACGTCTCCCTCTGTATACATCATGGTCTCAAGGCATCCCACGAGTTGCCACAGATCCCCTTCGTGGTGCCTTCTCTTGACTGAGTTCTGGCCCCTGTATTGCATCATCTTGGGATTTCAGAGTCCTGACCCCCCTTTTTTTTAAATATGAAATTCATTGTCAAATTGGTTTCCATACAACACCCAGTGCTCATCCCCACAGTGCTCAATACCCATCACTCAGCCTCGCCCTCCTCCCTCCCCCCATCAACCCACAATTTGTTCTGTTTTTAAGAGTCTCTTCTGGTTTGGCTCCCTCCCCCTCTAACTTTTTTGAGGACTGCTCACCCTTCACCAGTCACAAGACACCATGGCCTCCTGGGATGTGCATTTCCCTGTCTTCACAGACTCACCATCCCAGTTATGCTGGGAATGGACACAACCCAAGGAGGCCAGATCAGCCATCTTTTCCCCGCAAAGTATAGAAATGGTTCCCAGAAATGCCAGTTCTTAAGCCTCCCATGGACAAATGAATTTGAGGCTCCATATTGGAATGGTAAGTTTCTGCTGTGATTCACACAAACATAAAACAGTCTGTTCAACAGACAGCGAGGCAGAGAGTCGGGGGGAGGGGGGCAGTGAATGAAACAGATGAGGCAGAGCAATTATCTAATAAACTTGTGTGGTTCCTGAGACACCAGGTGGTAAAATAAACTGCCATTGCCTTAATAGTAAGTTAAAGGAATAGAATATGGAAGATCAACGTAAGTGTGAGCATCCACTCTGTAAAATTGACACAGCCACTGAATAAATACATCACTTAATCGAACAAACAAATGAACACAGTGATCACCTGTCCTGCACTAAGTTGAATTGGCTCTCAGGCGAAGACAGGTTAATGAAGTTGGCTTCCATTCTTATGACCCTGTCATCCACGGCGCATCGGGCCGTTGGGCTCACCTGGCTGGGGTGTCTGACAAGGTCTCCTTGTGACAAGTCTGAATGCCTCCCTGGACTGCAGATGGTAGGGACTAAAGCTCTGTTCTCAGCTGAGACAGCAGAAAGGAGTAAAGCATGGGCCCCAGCCGTAATTAGGGCCTGGAAGAACAGACGGAGACCTTGTCCCTTTCCATCCAAGTTCGCACAGGCTGACAGGAGACCAGAGAGTGTTTACAGCTCCCCGTATCTGCTCATTAGGCTCATTTCCCTCTTGGTACCCCAGCCTCTGATCTCATATTCCCAAGTGGGAAACTGCTCTGGACACAAGTATTTTTTCCTAATGACTCTCGGTTCCCAAAAGACTAGGTCAGAGACCAAGTGAATGCAGTTCTTTTTTTCCTCCCCTTTTCCCTGAACTTGTTCCCTTCCTGATGTGTAAATCGTCTGGCACCTGATCTCGGCCGAGACACACTTTCCTCCAAGTCTAAGACCAAGGAACCCTCCGGGATTAGTCCTCTTTGTCTTCCAAGCATTGCCTGTCCTAGGGACCCAGCTGTCGCATTTCTAGTGCTGTCTGCCTGTCTATCTCTTTTTTGTTTTTGAGAGAGAGGGAGAGAGAGAGCATGAGTGGGGGAGAGGAAGGGAGGGGAGAGGGACAGAGAGAAGCTTTTTTAATGTTTATTTATTTATTTTAAGAGAGAGAGTCAGAGAAAGAGGGAGAGAGAGAATCCCAAGCAGTCTACATGCTCAGTGCAGAAGCAATCTGGGGGCTCAGTTCCATGGCCATGCGGTCATGTCCTAAGCCGCAATCAAGACACGGAAGATGAACCCACTGAGCCCACGAGGCGACCCAGTGTCTACTGTTCTTATCAACAGAGCTGCTAGGAATCTACCCAAGGACACAGGAGTGCTGATGCACAGGGGCACGTGCACCCCAATGTTTTGAGCAGTGCTTTCAGCAACAGCCAAATTATGTAAAGAGCCCAAATGTCCATCAACTGACGAAAGGGTCAAGAAGTTGTGGTTTATATACACAACGCAATCCTACTTGGCAATGAGGAAGAATGAAATCCTGCCATTTGCAGCAACGTGATGGAACTAGAGAGTGTAATGCTAAGTGAAAGAAGTGAGGCAGAGAAAGACAGATACCGTATGTTTTCACTCATAGTTGGATCTTGAGAAACTTAAGAGAAGAGCATGTGGAGGGGAAGGGGAAAAGAGAGAGGGAGGGAGGCAAACCATAAGAGACTCTTGAGGCCTGAGAACAAACCGAGGGTAGGTGGGGGGTGGGGGAGATGGGAAAGTGGGTGATGGGCAGGGAGGAGGGCACTTGTTGGGATGAGCACTGGGTGTTGCATGGAAACCATTTTGACAATAAATTTCATATATTAAAAAAAAGAAAAAATAATAAAGCAGAGAAATGACTTCTGGTATTAAACCTTGGGAGTCACAGAGATTGGCTTCAACACACTTTTTCTGTCACTTGTTTTATAAGACGTTAAAAGCTGTCATTTGGTCCCTTGTTATAAAATGGTCCTTAAATATAACAGATGTATTGAGATCTAGTTATGTACTACAATGTGAGCTTACCATCTCACAGGGAGTTTGGATTTAATCTTTATAAAATCTTATCCCTGAGATTATGAACTACATCTTATGGTGTATAAATGCTGCTTGGTCGTGTCTTGTCATCTGTCCAAATTTAATATCTGAGTATGTGGTGTCCCTTGAGTTTGATTCTGTCAGGATGCTTCTGGTTCTCAACCTTGGGGTTGTGGTTCTCAGCCAGAAATGAATTTTCCCCTGGGACGTCTGTCAAAGTCTGAAGGGGTGCTGCCCAGCACCTACAGTCCCCAGGAAAGCACCCCCAAAATACTGTTATCCTGCCACCAATGTCCACCATAAACGGTGAGAACCCACCTGGACCATCTTTTCTCCAACTTCACTGTGCCCGTGAATCCACACGGATCCCAGTACAAATGCAAAATCTTAGAGATTCTGCATTTCTGCAAGCTCCTGGGTGAGGCTGAACTGCAGGTCTGAGTCTGCGAACCACTGTTTGATTAGCAAGAAGATGATCCTGTGTTAGAGATAAGTGTAGGTAGCGTGAAGCCTTCTGCACCAAATCCTGTCCTTGCGTGCCTGTAATTGTGAATGGATCATGTATTCGATCATTCCTCAGGCTGTGAGAAATCTGTGTTTATTGCTTTTATAAGTGAACAAAATAATACCCTGATGAAAAACCCTTTAGAGTAAGAATAAGGCACTATCAGGTATGCCCACATCCTAATCTCCAGTCCCTTTCACATGTTACTTTTTTTTAGAGCAAAGAAGGATTTATGCAGCAGATTGAACAGACTGCTCGTCAGCTTGGGCGACTCTGAAGGACATGCCCATTTTTGCAGAAGAACTGGGGACCCTGACCCCCATGACTGGCAGGACATCCAGATCTTGGGTGAAGCGTCCTCTGGTCAAGCAGGTGGAAGAGATTTCAGAGTAGAAAGGACGTGTTATATAGATGGTGCTGATACTGTGCATTCCCCATCGCGTGGGATTTGTGACATATATCAGGAAAAGGAAGCTATTTCGTGTAACAACAGAAAAATCATATGAGCGGATCGCATTAGAAGTTTTCAAGCAGAAACAGGAAGATAATTCAGGGATAAAACGTAGAAGACACTAAGCAATCCTGCGCCTCGATGAACAAACTCCCTCAGTGGTGACCACCATCTTCCATGCGTTAATAAATAGGTGCATAGCACGAACTGTGATGTTTTTAAAAAATGAGAGAAATATTTTGTGTGTCACAACATGAGTGTTTCGAATGTTTGCCTCCTCATATTTATGGTCAGGCCGATACGAAGAACATATCAGGTTGAACTGTTTATTCAAATTTGCTTTTCTAAGTACACTCCACTGGGAGATCTAGATTAGTTAATCAGGTTTTCCCAGTGACTATGGTAGAATTTCTGGACCCTGAGGTGAATAACAGAATAAAACCAAGAGACCGCTGACAAAGCATAAGGGCATGTTTAGTGCAAGGGACTGAAATGACGTATTTTCCCCGGGTCCGTTTCGAACACAACCACGTTGAATAAACATATCGTCAGATGTGTTCCACAGTCACCAGATAAGCCCTCGACTATGACCAGTCTCAAAGTACCTCTTCAGAAAGCCCTTTATAAACTAGAGACTGACACATGAGTGAATCAGGTTTTCCCCTTCAGCCCACACATTCTACTCAATACAATTCTCCAAGAACGTGTGAGCCCAACACCAGCTACCCACCCTGGCCGTGGTCCTTGAGAAAGCCTGATCCCTCAGCGGCTCTCTCTCTCTCTGTCTTCCTCTTGACCCTCTCTCCCCTTCTGAGACCTCCCAGAATGGCTTTTGAGCATCCCATGTGCCCTCCAGGATACATGAGTAATAAACCTGGGGATATTAGAGTCCTCCGATAGATGTTGCTGACCTGTGTCCTGCAGTCACAATAAGAACCCAAGGTGCAGCCACAGCATAGGCTGTGGTCAGGGAAAGGTCTGTGGGAGTGTGGACAAGCTCATGGGTGCGGGTGAGTGGTTGGGCTTTCCTAGCCAGAGCGGGGTGTGAATTGCCGGAGCTTGAATGGAACAATGTTAGAGTCCACATCATCAGGTGGAGTCCTAAAGGAAGTGAAGGAAAAGACTGACAGACTCAAGGTGGAAACTGTGCTTTTGTATTCTCCTTGACAGTAAAATGATGGAAATGGCTTACTGGTCAAGTGTAGCTTTATTCCGTACGAAGCTTATAATTCATGATATCGATCTCAGGAAATCTAGGGGAAATTATCCTGCATGGTATAAGTCATTTGAGGTGAAATTAACTTTAAGAAATCCAACTAGTCCCATGTGAGATACAGAAATTTCAGGCATTTGTGACCCAAGGTTGGGGTAAACTTTGGGGACACCTGAAAATAGACAAAGGAGAAACCGTCTGTATTTCAGTCACAGCAGAAGCTTAATGAAGTGAGTTCCTTAAATGTAGAGAGAAGTTGATCAAAAATGCCAAGAAAGAAATAGAAGGAGTAGATTCTACTTCCACAGTCTGATCAAAGATTGGCAGTTCGTGGCTCTGGGGATTTGAGTCCTTCAGTCATGGTCATGTCTTCAGCCTTTGGATGATTGGTTCTTATATCACTGGATCCCAACGATTCTTTTCAGAGCCCTCTTTATGTCTCTGTTCCTCAGGCTGTAGATGAAGGGGTTCAGCATGGGCGTGACCACCGTGTATATCACCGAGGCTGTGGCACTTGATTGTGAGCTCTGGGTAGCAGCAGAGCTAAGGTACACACCTAGGCTTGCACAATAAAATAAGGAGACAACCGACAGGTGAGATGCACAGGTGGAAAACGCTTTATACTTGCCCTGAGCTGATGAGATCCCACGTATGGAGGAAACTATCTTGGAGTAAGAGTAAAAGATCCCAACGAGGGGACCTCCAGCCAGCAGCATAGCTGCAAAATACATCACCAAGTTATCAAGAAAGGTGTCAGAACAGGCAAGTTGGATCATCTGATTGAGTTCACAGAAAAAGTGGGGGATCTCTACCTCTGTACAGAAGGACAGCCCCAACACCATTAAGGTGTGTACCAAGGAATACAGGACACTCGTGATCCAGGACAGCAGAACCAGCAGCCCACAGAGCCAGGGGCTCATGATGACCATGTAGTGCAGAGGGTGACAGATGGCCACAAACCTGTCATAGGCCATCACAGCCAGGAGAAAGTCGTCCATCCCTGCAAAGGTTACGAAAAAGTTCATTTGTGTGATACAGTCCTCATAGGTTATGACTTTGGTCTGGGTCTGGATGTTCCAGAGCATCTTCGGGACGGTGGTGGAGGTGAAGCAGATGTCTACAAAGGACAGGTTGGCGAGGAAGAAGTACATGGGGGTGTGGAGGTGGGAGTCAGAGCTGACGGCCAGGAGGATGAGCAGGTTGCCAAACACAGTGATCAGGTACATGGAGAGGAAAAGCCCAAATATGAGGGGCTGCAGTTCTGGTCTCACTGAAAATCCCAGGAGAAGAAATTTTGATATCCGTGTAATATTTCTTGGTTCCATGAGGTTGCACTGACTGTCAGAAAGAGGCAAAGGACATCATTAATTTTCACATCAACAGTTTACTCACATAGTTGAAATGCTACCATTTATATTGTGCAGTCAAGAAGTTCATTTCAGTATCTTGTCCCTTTTGTCCCCAAAGGATTGTCCTTTTGAAGAGATTCCCTCCTGTTTCATTTCAGTTAGGTGTTTTGGTCTCATGCTCCACACTCCCAGAAGAGGTCATGTATTTTATTGTTTTACTAAGAATATCTTTCTTGCATTGGAGGAATATGTACTGAAGGTCAAACATGTCCCAGGCATTGTCTAGGCCATGAGCATGGGATACTGAAAAACAAAAGCCACTATAATCTAGTGATGGAGAATGAATAGAATCAAATACAAATATTAATAAGACATCACAGGGTGTCAAGTGCTATGAAGAGACAGAGGCAGATATAAAGGAGAGCGTGGATATGAGTGCTATTTTGTAATCAGTGTTTGGTCAAGACCAGTAAACAAGGTGACATTTGATCAGAGACCTGCAGGGAAGGAAGGCAGGAGCCCAGAGCCTGTGTGGGGAAGTGTGTGATGGTAGAGGGAATGGCCTCAGCTAAGGCCCCGAGGATGATACTACTTTGAGCCTTTTGAGTCCAAAACAGGAAGCATGTATGGGAAGGGGAATGAGCAGGAAAATGATCAGAGATCGTGTCAGGCAATTTCAAAGAAATAGGTGGCCTCGTTGCTGGTTCCCCTTCAAGAGAAAGGAGTCACTCACCCACACTATGTACTGCTTGTATCTTAGAATCCACCTGCAAAGTCTGCTGTAAATTGACATAGAGCCCTCTAGAATACAGTGTGTTGATTGAGTGCTGGCTCCTGTATTATAAGAATCACCTTGGAATATATTGGACCATGTCCCCTGCTCTGATGACAGATGTCATTTCACAAGGCACACATACACACACACACACACCCCAAATGAGTGCTCCCTGGGCTGTGTTTTTACCATGACTTCTCACTCCAACCCCAACAATTAAGTTCGGAGTGGGTATAACTCAAGATGCGCAGATCCATTATCATTCCTGCAAATGACGTAAGTTTTCCATGAACAAATAAAATTGACAAGTCAGACTGGCATGCGCATTTTCTTTCCTGTATTTAAAGAAACACAAACGGGGGCGCCTGGGTGGTGCAGTCGGTTAAGCGTCCGACTTCAGCCAGGTCACGATCTCACGGTCGGTGAGTTCGAGCCCCGCGTCGGGCTCTGGGCTGATGGCTCAGAGCCTGGAGCCTGTTTCCGATTCTGTGTCTCCCTCTCTCTCTGCCCCTCCCCCGTTCATGCTCTGTCTCTCTCTGTCCCCAAAATAAATAAACGTTGAAAAAAAAATTTTTTAAAGAAACACAAACAATCTGCTCAAAATCAGAGACAGAGAGAGAGAAATAAGAAAGTGCAATAAAATAGAAGTGGCAGAAAAGATCTAATGGCTCAGGTGGTCGCTGAAATCTGAGGGGCCATGAAGAAGAAAGAGCATCCTTCGTTCTGACAACATTCCAACCCTTGTTACCTCCCTGATGCCCAGCAAAAATAATAAGGAGAAAAATTAAATTCAGTCAGAAGACGACATTAGTGGGAACTTCAGGGTGTGGATCGCCTTACAGAGTGAATGCTCCAAGAGAAAAGTGTGCTAAGGGAATAAATCACACCTTCGGCACAGGAAATATGCAAAGCACAGCAAAAGTTGGGCAGGTTATGATGGAAGGTAAGAGACTCGCTTTTTCTTTGAAAAAGCACCTTGAGACTGCTATTTCTTTGACCAATTGGATGTCCTGTGATCTTAGAGAAGGTGGGACAAGTCCCTTTCACTCTTTAGACGTGGCATCTCTTCTCTCTTTTTCCTGGGCTTTGTGTTGTGATCTTTTGGCCGAGTGTGGGGCACACTCTGGTCCTGTTTCTGGTTTGCACAACATGCAAAGTTCTGCTCAGACCTTGTGCTACAAAATTCTGCACATACCATGACAACCATTCTGGCTCTAAGTCACCATCTCCGTAAGATTTCTGCCTGAGGCTCTTACACCACACAAACTTTTTTCATAGTCCTGTGACTCCACCATTATAAGGCAAGTACCAAAGGAACGGGGCCCTCTCTGACCTTGTTCACTGTAGTTTTTCAGAAGGGCATGATCAGACAAGTACATGGCCATAGAGATCTCCACGTTCTGGGCTAGGCTGGTGGCTGCCAGGTGACCTCAGGTAGATGCGCCTGGCTTTGATTCTCTCTGACCCTTTCCTCCGGGTCTTGCCAAGCTCTCAGACTCACCTGGCTGGGAGCTCTGAGGGAGAGGTGTCCATGTGGCCGTCTGGATTCCTCCTGGATGGTTATTGGTGGTGACTAAACTCTGTCCCCACACAAGACGGCAGAACGGAGGCTAGCATGAGTCTCCCAGTCAAGCATTCGACTCCACAGCAACAACCTGGTCCCGTCAGCCCACGGTGGCACAGGCAGTGGGTGTGCACAGGAGGGATTTATAGTTTCCTCTGTCTGTTCATGAGGCACGTTCCCCTCCTCCTCCTCTTTGGAGCAGCACATGATTTCCCTGGGGGACACTGGTCTGGACACAAAGGAAATTGTTCTGGAGGTTCTGTGTTCCCAATAGACCAGGCTATAACTGCGTGACCCCAGTGTTGAGTATTCCTTCCTCATGAACTCCGCTGCTCTCAGAGTTCAGACCTCCCAGCAGCGACTCCCAACGCTTATGTCAATGTTTCGCCCAAGTCTAGGACTGAGCAATCTGTGTGGATTAGTTCCCTTGGATCTCCAAGCTGGTGGCTTGTGTTGGAGATGCAGTCCTGCCGTCTACACGACATTCCGGTTTTCCTTTTCAACAAGGAGGAGAAAACAGCCCCTTGATACAAACCCTGAGCACTATGTACCGCAGCTTCATGACACATTTGCACACTTTTAGGACTTTCATTCCACATCACAATTAAGAGCTGCTGTTCAGCCCTCTTTGTAAAGAATTTTTTAATTATATGAAATATGGTGAGATTTTTTTTCTTGCAGTATAATATGAGCTTGGAATAGAAAAGTAAACAGGTGGGGTGCCTGCCTGGGTGGCGCAGTCGGTTAAGCATCCGACTTCAGCTAGGTCACGATCTCGCGGTCCGTGAGTTCGAGCCCCGCGTCAGGCTCTGGGCTGATGGCTCAGGGCCTGGAGCCTGTTTCCGATTCTGTGTCTCCCTCTCTCTCTGCCCCTCCCCCGTTCATGCTCTGTCTCTCTCTGTCCCCAAAAAAATAAATAAAATAAAAAAAAAAGAAAAGAAAAGAAAAGAAAAGTAAACAGGTTCTTCCCGGTAGCTTTGAGAAGAAATCAGGCCTTGCAATCATTTTCATTTTAGACCAAGGTGAACCACTTCTGGGTTCTGATCCATCGAATGTAAGAACATGAATGCGTTTTAAAACACCAATGTAGTTATTTTACATCAGCGTTAGGACTTAACGACAAATGTTGTTCCAATGAAATTTTGTTAAGAATCTGAGATTAGGGTTCTCCCTTCATTCACGGAGTTTCCCCTGGGTAAAGGCATTTTGCATCGTAATCTCATCTCTAAGTAGAAAAGGAGATTTAAAACCAATTTACAGATATTCATCCTCTTTAGCTGGTAGAGAATTTCTCAGTACGTACCTGCAAGCATGCTTCAGATTTTGACGTCTTGGAGGCATTATGACAGCAAAAGTAATTCATCCTTTAAATGTATGTCTATCATTTATGTCTGTCTCGAAACCTTTGTGTCTAATATTTATGTCTACCTTGAAATCTTTGTGTCTACACATCTTCATTCTTTTAAATGCATATTAATTCAAACATTTACTCTTTTAATACCTACACCTTCAACTTTCTCTTAAGTTTCCTTTCAACATAAAATAAGAGATTATGTATGAGTTTGCATTTAAAATGAATAAAGATGGGGCTCTTGGATGGCTTAGTTGGTTAAGCACCTGCCTCTTGATTTTGGCTTGGGTCACAATCTCACATTTTGTGAGTTCAACCCCCATGTCAGGGTCTGTGTTGACATGAGGCTGCTTGGTATTCTCTGTCTTTCCCTCTCTCAGCCTCTCCCCACACCTCTCTCTCAAAATTAAATGCATAAACATTAAAAAAAAATTTAAGTGAATAAACAAACACACAAAAAAGCAGAATGAGACCTACAAATACAGAGGAAACAACCTCATGGTTTGCCTGAGGGGACGTGGGGGGATGGGCAGAATGGGTGAAGGGCAGTGGAAGATACAGGCTTCCAGTTATGGAATTAATGAGTCTTGGGGAAAAAAGGCACGGGGTATGGAATACAGTCAATGATACTGGATGGATCTGTATGATAACAGACAGGAGCTACCTTTGTGGCGAGCACCGCGTAATGCGCAGAGAAGTTGAATCACTACGTTGTGCACCCGAAACTAAGGCAACATTCTTGCCAACTGTACTCAGATAAGATTTCTTTTAAGTGAGTTTGTGTTTATATACATATGGGTATATGTGTTTATTTGAAAAAACACATGTAATATATACGTACAACTTTGCCTCTGAACATTTTCTTTGGACTCAACAAAGCTAACTATAATTTAAATTAAGAAAATAATAAAATAAAATACAATTTTGCTTCATCATATTAAAGGGCATCTGGAGTCTAAGATCATATTCTAAAGTCAATCTACTTATTAAAATTTGTTGTTCCATGAAAACTTTCCTTGGAGATGCATATTTGGTGAACACTTGAGTAAGGAAGTGACTGTTGTACACATTGTGGACAACAAGGTACTAAGAGACCTGGATCTTAATGAGGAGAATAAAGCCCATCTATAAGACACATTAATATATTAAGTGTCCACTATTAAGAGCAGTTAAGATACTGATATACAAAGGAACTTTGGACATATAAATGAAAAAAACATAACCTCACAGAGCCTGATGAGATGCTTGAAATTGTCAACCACAAGATGATGACCTGAGCCAAAGTTGGATGCTCAACCCACTGAGGCACCCAGGCATGCCAAAAATAGAGTTCTTTTAGAGACACATAATAAAATATTATAGATAAGAAACCAAATAATTTGTATTTTAAACATTTTTATTTATTTTTAGGGTGGAGAGAGAGAGAGAGAGAGAGAGAGAGAGAGAGAGCGAGCCTGAGCTGGGGAGGGGCAGACAGGGGCAGAGACATAGAATTTAAGCTGTCAGCACAGAGCCCGACATGGGGCTTGAATTCAAGAGCTGTGAGATCATGACCTGAGCCGAAGTCGAATGCTTAACTGACTGAGCCACCCAAGCACACCTTACATTTATTCATTTCAATTCAAGTTAGTTAACATACAGTGCAGTGTTGGTTTCACGAGTAGAACCCAGTGATACATCACTTACACATACTCCCAGTGCTGGTCCCAACAAGTGCCCTCCCTAATGCCCATCACCCATTTAGCCCCTCCCCCCACCCACTTCCTCTCCAGCAACCCTGAATTTCTTCTCTGTATTTTTGAGTCTTTTATAAATTGCCTCCCTCTCTGTTTTCATCTTAGTTTTCCTTCCCTTCCCCGATGTTCATCGGTTTTGTTTCTTAAGTTTCCCATATGAGTGAAATCATATTATATTGATCTTTCTCTGATGGACATATTTTGCTTACCATAATACACTCTAGTTCCAACCACGTTGTTGCAAATGGAAGATTTCATTCGTTTTGATCACTGAGTAATATTCCATTATATATATATATATATACGTATATATATATATATACATATATATATATATATATACGTATATATATATATATACATATATATATACATATATATATATATACATATATATATATACATATATATATACATATATATATATATACATATATATATACATATATATATATACATATATATATATATATATATATATATGCCACATCCTCTTGATCCATTAAAGGGGCATATGTACCCCAATGTTTATAGCAGTGTTATTAACAATAGCCAGTTATGCAAAGAGCCCAAATGTCCATGGATTGATGAAAGGATAAAGAAGATACGAGTGACCTAAATTTTGATCATGAGTTGATTGCCTATCTCGCTACCTCAAAAGCATCATAGACCACACTCACATTTATGCTCCAGGAATTCACTCTACCAGGTGCTAGGCAGAATATCTCCAAATTGATTTAATTTCTTCTCCATAATGTGGGTTCTTTAAATGTCAATTGACCTTAACCAAGGGAAGCTGATGAATGGAGGAGCTTAAACTCGGTTCCCTCAAATAATTTTATTGACTGTGTCCCTGTGAGATTCCTACTGCTGTTATAAAACATTCCCACACTAGCTGCTGAAGACAAACACATACAGGTTCTTACAGTTCTGGAGTCAGAAGCTTCGAAGGAGTCTCGTCCGGCTAATAGCAAGGTGTCTGCACGGTTGTGGTCCTTCTGGAGGCTCAGGGGAGAATGTGTTTCCTTTCCAATTACAGTCTCTGTTGCTGGCCACCTGCATTTCTTGGCTCATGGCTCTTCCACCACCTTCATGGCCAGCAGGAGAGCGTTCTCAAAATCTCTGACATCAACTCTTTTGTCTCCATCCTCAACATTTGGAGGACCATCCTGACTACCCTAGTCCCACCTAGAGAATCCCAGCTGATCCTTTTGTCTCCATGGCAGCTAACTTACAGCCCTGTTTAGTCTGCTACCTTAATCCTGCATTGCTATCAAAAATAACATGTGAAAGGTCCTGGGAATTAGGATGTGGACATATTTGGAAGGGTCTTATTCTGACCACTACAAAGTCTTTTTCATAAATGTATTATTTTTGTCACTTAGAAAAGCAATAAACACAGAATTGACACAGACTGAAGAAAGAGTGAATACATTATTCCTTCAAAATTACATGCATGCAAGGACACCATTTGGTGCAGAAGACTTAAAAATACCTACACCTGTCTTTAACACAAAGATCCCAGCCTTGCTAATCAAAGAGTGGCCCACAGACCCAGACCCACAGTTTAGCATCACCCAGGAGCTGGTAGAAATGCAGAATCTCTGGGCCACCCAGGATGGGAGATCAGATTCTGCGTTTGTAGTGGGATCTGTGTGAATGCACACGTGCATTGAAGTTGGAGAACTGCTGGTGTAGCTGGGTTTCTCACCTTTTATGATCGACATTTGTGGCAGGATAATATTTTAGGGGGTGCTTCCCTTTGAATTGTAGGTGTTTGGCAGCTTCCCTTCAGACTTTGACAGACATCCTCAGGGGAAAATTCATTTCTGGCTGCAAACCATGCCCAGAGTTTGAGAACTGGAAGCATCCTGACAGAATCAAACTCAAGGGTCACCACATACTCAGGTATTAAATTTAGACAGACGACTAGACATGACCAAGCACCATTTCTACAATGTAGAATGGAGCTCATAAATGTACTTCCTCAGGGATAAGATGTTTATAAACATTGAATCCAACTATCCCTATGAGATGTCAAGCTCACATTGTAGTACATAAAACATTTAAATACATCTGTTATAATTAAACATTTAGTAACAAAGGACCAACTGACAGCTTTTACCTTGTGATAATGTAAGAAATTCCTAATTGTGATGGCAAAAGTGTCTTGAAGCCAGTGTGTAGAACCCAAGGTTTATTATCAGAAGAAGCCAGTTCTCTGTGCTTCTCTGTGCTCATAGCTCAGAGCCCAGAGCCTGCTTCAGATTCTGTGTCTCCCTCTCTCTCTGCCCCTCCCTTGATCATGCTCTGTCTCTCTGTCTCTCCAAAATAAATTAACATTGAAAAATATTTTTTTAAAAATAGACACTAGGGTTGTTGGGTGACTCAGTTGGCTGAGCATCTGGCTCTTGCTTTTGGCTCAGGTCCCAATCTCAGGAACCTGGAGATTGAGCCCCCATCAGGTTCTGCATTGAGAGTGAGGAGTCTCCTTATGATTATCTCTCTCCCTGTCTCTCTCTCTGCCTCTCCTTGGTACTTTTTCTCCTATAGAAGAAGACAAGAAGATGAAGAAGAAGATGAAGAAGAAGAAGAAGAAGGAGGAGGAGGAGGAGAAGGAGAAGAAGAGGGAGGAGGAGAAGAAGGAGGAAGAGGAAGACGAAGAGGGGGAGGGGAAGGAGAAGAGGAGACACTGGAGATGGCGGGGCTGGGTCCCCGAGACCAGTCAAGGTTTTGAAGTTAGAGAGACCTAATCCCGGTGTGTCCTTCCGTCTTAGAGCTGGAGAAAAGTGTAACTGTGAGCTGAGATAACGTGCTAGGAGATTTACATAACAGGAAGAGGGCAAGTTCAGGGAAAAGGAGAAAGAAGAAAAGAACTGGATTCCCTTGATCTCTAACCGAGTCTTTTGGGAACTGAGATTCATCAGGAAGAAATCCTTTATGTCCAGAGCAGCTTTCCATTGGGAATCATACGCTTAGAGGTTGGAGTAACAAGAGGGAAATGCGCCTAATGAGCAGATACAGGGAGGTGTAAATACCTCTGGTCTCCTGTCAGCCTGTGCGACCTTGGGCAGGAAGGCGAGTGGGTTTGGTCTGTTTGTTCTGAGTCCTAATTCTGGCTGGGAATGATGCTTCACTCCCCCCTGCTGTCTCCGCTGAGGACAGAGCCTTAGTCCCTGTTACCTGCTGTCCTGGGAAGAATTCAGTTTCACACGGAGACCTTCCTGTCAGACACCCAGCCAGGTGAGTCCAACAGCCCCGGGCACCGTGGATGACAGGGTTGTCCGAGAACATTAATCCATCATCACCCCGGGGCCAATTCAACTTAGTCCATAGCAAGTGATCACTGTGTTTATTTGCTTGCGTAAGTAATGAATGTATTTATTCAGTGACTGTGCCAGTTTCGCAGAATGGCTGCTACGAACACTTTTGAGAGTCCTTCATATTCTTTACCATGAAAGGGATGCTCTAAACATCCTAAGATACACAGACCTCAGCACTGGGCAGGCTCTGGTCAGGATGTCCATAGGCAGAGACGTAGAAACCCTGCATTAAAAATATGAATATTTGTAATATAGCTGCTTTCAGGTCCTGCCTTCAACCTGTAACACCCACCTTTCCACCAGCAAATTCAGTGTAACCCCAAGACTACCTGCTTAAGAGTCCAACCACAGGGGCGCCTGGGAGGCTCAGTCGGTTAAGCGTCCGACTTTGGCTCAGGTCATGATTTCACAGTCCATGAGTTCGAGCCCCGCACCAGGCTCTATGCTGACAGCTCAGAGCCTGGAACCTGCTTCGGATTCTGTCTCCCTCTCTCTCTGCCCCTCCCCAATTGCACTCTGTCTCTCTCTCTCTCTCTCAAAAATAAACATTAAAAAAAGTTCCAACCACACACAATGTAACACTGCGCTAAGTTTTTTCCCCAGGTTCCTGGGTGAAGAAGACATTTCCTGTTGTTTCTTAATCTATCCCTCAGTTTCAGCAAATATGTGATGACCTTTCTGATTATTATATGGCCATATGCTATTCCCCCTCCCCTGCTTTTTTTTAGCATTTCAAAAGATTTCCTCAGATCATTGCTTCTCCGTCGACTTTGGAAACATTCTTTGACCATAAAAATGTTTAACTTGATTTAAATATTCCTATCTTCTTATTGCTAAGTTTCTTGCTTTATTTTAGTGGTTTTTCCCACCTGTAAACGTTATATGCAGTTTTCTTGATGTTCCATATATTGTATGGTTACACTTACACTGAAGTCATTATCCCTCTGGTGTCGATAATGTGTCTGAGGGAGGGGACCAGTTTAATGTTTTTCCAGATAGATATCCATTTATTCTAGCTGTTACTTAGCAATTCACCTTTTTCCAACGAAACTGAAATACGACCTTGTCATATAGGAAATGTCCTTATACACTGAGACCTAATTCCTGATTCACTCAACAAATAATAACTGAGCATCTGCCATGGGCCAGAACATTCTAGGGACACTATATGTCATATTCTTTCATGGTCGTTCACAATTTAGTTATTAATCCGTGTCGGTATTACTAATGACTGCTATTTTTACCTGTTCCAGTTTGCTTTTATTTTTCATACAACTTTGCTTATGACAGGTGTTTCCAAGGTACTATTTTAACCTGGTTGCCAGAACCTTTCATTCTTTCCATTCTATAACTTCTCATAGTCTTATATCTTCTTAGAGAAAACATATATTCAACTAAGTTGGTGAAAAACAGAAATGAACAGAGAGGATAAAGTCCCTGCTCTTCTGGATGTTACAGTGGAGCATTGAGACTGTCATGATGTGGGCAGGATTTACAGAGCATGGTCTGGGGAGTCCTTTGCATGTTGGATGAGATCCAGAATGAGGACTAGAGGGTGTCCATTGGGTTTGAGAAAGAGAGATCTTTACTCAAAGCCCAGGAATATCAATGAAAAGGTGCCACATAAGAAGAGGGAAAAAGGAGCTAACCCCATCCCCATCAATCACGTAGAAATAAATCAGTCATATAATGATGCAGGAGGTACAGGAAAATGTCTTCTAGGCTTGATATAAAAATTCCCGACTTTGATTGTATTGGTTTATCCCTTTGCTCTTTTTTCTTGATGTATAATATAAATGGATATGTTAAAATTTGTATCTATTTATATTTTTATCTATATAGTTTTGTACAAGTACACCATGAATATATCATATCTGTCTTTTAAACAAGTTTGCTTCATTCTCTTATTATTTTTGCTGGGCATCAGGGGATGTAACCAGGGGAGAAGCAAGGGAGATAGTTCTTCCTCACAGTCTCTCAGGGACCACCCCAGCTTATGAGATCATTGCTCTCCCTCATCGATTTCATTCCCTCTGTATCTCACCCTCTGTCTCTTTCATCTATTGAGCAGACTTTGTTACACTGGTGTAAATCACAGAGGAAAATTAACATTCCAGCATGGAGCTCCATGGTGATTGGTCCATGGGAGGGTTAAGAATTAGCATTTCTGGGGGCGCCTGGGTGGCGCAGTCGGTTAAGTGTCCGACTTCAGCCAGGTCACTATCTCGCGGTCCGTGAGTTCGAGCCCTGTGTCGGGCTCTGGGCTGATGGCTCAGAGCCTGGAGCCTGTTTCCGATTCTGTGTCTCCCTCTCTCTCTGCCCCTCCCCCGTTCATGCTCTGTCTCTCTCTGTCCCAAAAATAAATAAACGTTGAAAAAAAATTTTTAAAAAGAATTAGCATTTCTGGGAACCATTTCTACACTCTGCAGGGGAAAGATGGCTGATCGGGTCTCCTTGGGTTGTATCCATTCCCAGCATAACCAAGAATGTGGGGGCTGTGAGAACAGGGAAATTCACCGCCCAGAAGACCACGGTGTCTTGTGCGTGTGTGACTTGTAGAGGATGAGCAGTCCTCACAACAGGGGCCAGGACTCCTCAATCCCAAGGTGACACCATACATGGGCCAGAGCTCAGTCAAGAGCAGGCACCAAGACGGGGATCTGTGACAATTCATGGGATGGCTTTGCAGCACGATGAATACCGAGGGAGAGGCAGTGTGGACAAGGATGGCCCTGTGCCTGGAGGTCACAGTTGTCACAGAGGGGCCACATCCCTCCTCACATGTGTGACAGAGTCTGTCATCTGTGTCCCTCAAGACCATTCCCCTTGCAGCGCTGGCTTTGCTTTGTCGCTTGAACATTTGAAACAAGTACCTTCCTCAGGGCCTTTGCACTGGCCATTCCCCCTGCCAGGCACACACTTCCCCCAGAATCCTGTGTCTATGTCTCTGTCTTACATGACATCTGTGCTCCAATGCCACCTGTGTACAGAATTTGCCTAAATGCCATTAAAATAGAATGCCCTATTTGCTCTCCGCTTTATCCCTGTTTCCCATTTCTTCACAGCACACCTCACCATCAAAAAGGTGAGATAATCAAAAGATAATTGTATCAAAAAGATAGTTGTATAATTATCTTCTTTGCTTACATATTTTTTCTCCATCGCTGTAGGGATTTTTGTTCTTCAGCACTCTATACTCATTGCCCAGATAGTGCCTGAAACCTGGTCAGCACTCAATTTTATTCCTGAATACTTGAAGCATTTCTCAGGAAAAGTATAAAATACATGATTTCTTAGGAAAGAAGCTGATTGACAATAAAAATATATCAGATGTGGCAGCGATGATTCCCTAAAGGGGACCATATCCATACACAACATATTAAAAGGAATTTCTGGACTGCAAAATAAAAAAAACAGTCGCATTTCAATTTTGTGAGTAATACAAATTTATGTTATTTTATTTCCCTCTTTCCCAGAAGCCACCTCCACCACATGGAACCAAGTAATGAAACACAAATTTCAAAGTTTCTTCTTCTGGGGTTTTCAGAGGAACCAGGACTGCAGCCCCTCATATTTGGGTTTTTCCTCTCCATGTACCTGATCACTGTGTTTGGGAACCTGCTCATCATCTTGGCCATCAGCACAGACCCCAACCTCCACACGCCCATGTACTTCTTCCTGGCCAACCTGTCCTTTGTAGACATCTGCTTCACCTCCACCACCGTCCCGAAGATGCTGGTGAACATCCGGACTCAGAGCAAAGTCATAACCTATGAGGATTGCATCACACAGATTTATTTTTTCATACTCTTTGGTGTGTTGGACGTCTTTCTGCTGAGTGTGATGGCCTATGACCGGTTTGTGGCCATCTGTCACCCCCTGCACTACACGATCATCATGAACCCCCAGCTCTGTGGACTCCTGGTTCTGGTGTCCTGGATCATGAGTGTTCTGTATTCCTTGTTACAAACCTTAATGGCATTTCGGCTGTCCTTCTGTACAGAGGTGGAAATCCCCCACTTTTTCTGCGAACTCAATCAGATGCTCCAACTTGCCTGCTCTGACACCTTTCTTAATAACGTGGTGATGTATCTTGCAGCTGTCCTGCTGGGTGGTGGTCCTTTTGCTGGGATCCTTTACTCTTATTCCAAGATAGTTTCCTCTATACGTGGGATTGCATCAGCTAAGGGCAAGTATAAAACGTTTTCCACCTGTGCGTCTCACCTGTCGGTCGTGTGTTTATTTTACTGTACGATGCTCGGCGTGTACCTGAGCTCTGCTGCTACCCAGAGCTCACGGTCAAGTGCCACAGCCTCGGTGATGTACACGGTGGTCACGCCCATGCTGAACCCCTTCATCTACAGCTTGAGGAACAAAGACATGAAAAGGGCTCTGAAAGCATTCTTTGGGAAGGAGACCCTTACATGGCCAATCGTCATAAGATTGAAGAAGTGCCTATGATTGCAGGGGTCAAAGCCTCTGTGTCAGAGACTGTGGTCTTTATTCAGACTGTAGATGTAGTATTCCTCTTTCCGTTTATTTCCTTGTCCTCAACTTCCATATGCCATGTATGTAACTCACTCTATGAAGCTCTGCTCTCTCTGATATCCTACAATTTTTTCCCTTGTATTTCCCACTTTCTGAATTTTATTTCCAACCACGGATGTGAAATATTTGGAAATGTTCATTTACCTTGAGGCAACATAGACATTTTTAAAAAATAATCTTTCTCAAACAATTGTGTCACACCAAATAATTTTTCTTCCATACGTGTTTTTTTAATGCCACAATTACCACTAGTTAGCTCTCTGTATGTCTTAGGATTGGTGGGCGGAATTGGGTGGGTGATGGGCTACATGGGCAATGGGCATTAGGGAGGGAACTTGTTGGGGTGAGCACTGGGTGTTGTATGTAAGTGATGAATCACTAAATTCTACTCCTGACACCAACACTACACTACATGTTCACTAACTAGAATTTAAATAAAAACTTGAAACAAACAAACAAAAAGAACTGTCATGATTGATACGCCACCTATGGAAACAACCACACTTTATAACAAATATATGTGATTTTAAAGTAGAACAATATCTGAGGCTACGTTTTTTCGCTTATATGTCTGAAGCTCCTTTGTATATCAGTATCTTAACTGCTCTTCTTAATAATGGACACTTAATATATTAATGTGTCGTATAGATGGGTTTTATTCTCCTCATTAGGATCCTGGTCTCTTAGTACCTTGTTGTCCACAATGTGTACGAAAGTCACTTCCTTACTGAAGTGTTCACCAAATACGCGTCTCCAAGAGAAGTCTTCATGGAACAACAAACACTAATAGATAGATTGACTTTAGAGTATGACCTTAGACTCCAGATGCCCTTTAATATGATGAAGCAAAATTTTATTTTATTTTAAATCGCACATTGTGCTCTTTAAAGTATTTATTCTTCATGCTGTACGGCTATTTATTGGAGTATGGAGGATTGGTGGCCATGTGTAAGGCGGCTTATCCAAATGGGGGAAGGACTGATTGACATTTTTCTACTTTTATTGAATTATCTCCTTGTTTCTTCCTGAAATCTTTACGCTGCCTTTGGTATGACTCCTTTCATTGTTGTAAAAGAAATATATCCCCTTTCCTTCTAAATTTTGTCATAACCACGAAAGGGGTGTCGAATGGTCATTTCCTCCATTATACATGTTTCTCAGGCTCAGGATTCTATTCATCTTCTATGCTCAAGGGATGACATAAGAGGGAGCTTGCATTCCTGTCTGATCATGTGAATCAGGGACACCAGTTTTCCAACACAATAATGCATACATTTTCAATCTTTTCTGGCTATGGGGAAATGACCCTCAATGAGAGGTAGTTGTTTTGTTGTTTTTGTTGTTATTGTTTGTTTGTTTGTTTTTGAGAGAGAGAGAGAGAGAGAGGGAGAGGGGGAGTGAGCAGGAGAGAGGGGAAGAGGCAGAGAGGGAGACAGAGATAGAATCTTAAGCAGGCTCCAAGTTGAACGGGGCTTGATCTCATGACTGTGAGATCACAACCTTAGCCAAAATCAAGAGTTGGAGACCCAACCGACTCAACCAACTGACTCAACCGACTGAGCCACTGCTTCTCAGTGAGAGGTTTTATATGCAGTTGTCTGAACTAAACTGAAATAGCAGAGGTACCATGAATGCAGGCTTCAAATACAAGAATAAATACCAAGAACAGTCAGCAGCAGATAATAATTGTCCTTACTTCTGTTCACCGTGATCATTGAATCAGTTAGCCATTGCTGCATAACAAGCCATTTAAAAGAAAATGATTTAATGTAATGCTTTTATTACCAAATGATATTGTATGTTGGGGATTGTTCTGAGCTCTGCCTGTCTCCTCGTGAGTCTATAGTGAGCTGTGAGACTCTACACAGTTTCTTTTTTTATAATTTTTTCTTAAAGTTTATTTGTTTTGAGAGAGGCAGAGACAGGATGCGAGTGGGTTAGGGGCAGAAAGAGAGAGGGAGACACAGAATCCGAAGCAGGCTCCAGGCTCCGAGCTGGCAGCACCGAGCCTGACGCAGGGCTTGAACCCACAAGCTGTGAGATCATGACCTGAGCCGAAGTTGGACACTCAATCGACTGAGCCACTCAGGCACCCCGACTCTACATTGTTCCTAAGGCTCATCCATGATGTCATGTGTGACCATGGGGCACTTCTCTTCTGAACAAGTATATGATCAGTTAACTCGATTTCCGAGTGCATTTTTATCCTCTGTTTTACAGGGGAAAAAAGAATATCAAAAGTGAATGATTTTAATTTACATCTACTGTTCCTGTATTCATACATCACTCTTTGCTTTCTTCCTACTGAGAAGAAAAAGCTCCTGTCACGACTCAGTATGAATCAGCTACCTCTGCTCTGTATTTCACACTGATCCGTACGCTGCTAGATTTTTTTCCCTTCTAACTAATTTAGTGGGGGTATAATCATGTGCTATAAACTGCATCTATTCGGAATGTATGATTTGATGAATTAAGGGAGCCATACAAAAACTAAAGTACCTACTGCACATTCCTATTTGATGTTCTTTAAGAAAATGCACAACCTTGGGGCGCCTGGGTGGCGCAGTCGGTTAAGCGTCTGACTTCAGCCAGGTCGCGATCTCGCGGTCCGTGAGTTCGAGCCCCGCGTCGGGCTCTGGGCTGATGGCTCAGAGCCTGGAGCCTGTTTCCGATTCTGTGCCTCCCTCTCTCTCTGCTCCTCCCCCGTTCATGCTCTGTCTCTCTCTGTCCCAAAAATAAATAAACATTGAAAAAAAAATTTAAAAAAAAAAAGAAAATGCACAACCTTGATGACTTCTTAATCCAATTGTTAAAATGTAATCTCCCTTGGCCTCAGCTTCTTTATTTCCAAAAGTAACTTGGGACCGTAAACATAACTTCAAATGTATATTGCAAGAAATAAATGACGTGTGCGGACATATTTCGTTGAATCCGAAGAAAATGCTCAGCCGTAAAGTTGTATGTATGCATATATGTGTGTTTCTCTGTATACATTTCTATTTCAAATAAACACACCTACACATATGTACCCAAACACAGAATCGTTTTTAAAAATATTATTATCTGAGTGCACTTGGCACACAATGTTACACGAGTTTCATGTGTACGACGTAGAGATTCAACTTCTCCGTACATTATGTGGTGCCCAGCACAAAGGCACTGCTGGCTGTCAGCCTACCAGGCCATTGCAATATCATTGACTATATTCTGTCCGCTGTGCCTTTGACTTCCATGACTCATTTATTCCACAACTGGAAGCCTGTACCTCCCACTGCCCTTCACCCATCCCCCCCACCCCCCTCTGACAACCACGAGTTTATTCTCTATATTTATGGATCGGATTCTGCTGTTTTGTGTGCTTGCTTATTCATTTTAAGCAGACTCAATGGGGCACCCGAGTGGCTCAGTTGGCTGAATGTCTGACTCTTGATTTCCCCTGGGGTCGTGGAATTGGGTTCCCCGCCACACTGAGCATGGAACTTGCTTAGGATTCTCTCTCTCTGAATCTCTCCCTCTGCCTCTCCTCCACTCACACATGCTCTTACTCTCAAACAAAAATTTAAAAAATGAACACAGACTCATTTATGACCTCTTATTTTATGTTGAAAGGAAATGAGTGAAATTTGAAGAGTGTTGACATAAAAAGAATAAATGTTTGAGTTAATATGCAATTGATAGAATGTAGACATGTAGACACAACAATTTAGTATAAACAATAGACATACATTCAAATGATGAATTACTTTTCTTCTGCTAATGCGTCAAAGACAATAAAATCTGGAGCACGTTTGTATTTATGCCCTGAGAAATTCTCTACCAGCTAAAGAGGACGAATATCTCCAAACTGATTTTAAAATTCTTCTACTTAAAGATGGGATTACAACACAAAATGCCTTTACCCAGGGGGAGCTATAGTGAATGAACGGAGAAGCTTAGTCTCAGGTTCTTAGCAAAATTTTATTGGACAAATGTTTGTGTCCAAGTCCTAATGCTAACGTACAATGACTACATTAGTGTTTTAACACACATGTATGCTCTTACAGTTCTGGGGCTCAAAAGCCTGAAGTCGTTCTCATGGGTCTGAAACGAAGATGTTTGCAAGGCTTGGTTCCTTCTGGAAGCTACAGGGAAGGATCTGTTTACTTTTCTGTCCCAAGCTCATATCATAGTGCCAAATATGATCTGAATATATTTTATATAACTGACAAATGCTTCACACAGAGGGGCTACATGGCAGCTGTTACCTTGTGACATATTATGGAATGCCTAAATGTTTGGAAAATGTGTCATGAAGCTGAGGTACGTAGTGCTTGGGGTTCATATCAAAGGAACTCGTTGAAAAGGAAATAGGAATGTTCCATAGATAGCGGAGCTGTGTCTCCACCACAAGCCAAGTGTTTGGACATCCAAGGCATCTAATCCACAAAGATTGTGCAGTTCTAGACTTGGGGGAAAAGCTGAAATCAGGGTTGGGATGAGATGCGGGATGTCTGCCCTCTGGGAGGAGCAGAGTTCAAGAGCAAGGAGTGATTAACACTGGGGTCACAGTCTATTGGGAATATGGAATCTCCAAAAAACTTTCCTTTGTCTCCAGACCAGTGTCCTCCAGGGAAATCATGTGCTGTAGGTTGGAGAGGCAGGAGGGGAACGTGCCTCATGAACAGACAGAGGAAACTATAAATATCTCCTGTGTGCCGTCCCTCTGCCTGTGCAACCTTGGGCTGATGGGACCTGGTTGTTGCTTCCGGAGTCTGAAGCTTGGCTGGGAGACTCATGCTAGCCTCTTTCCTGTCGTCTTGTGTGGGGACAGAGTTTAGTCACCACCAATAACCATCTGGAGGGAATTCAGACAGCCACAAGGAGACCTCTCCCTCAGAGCTCCCATCCAGGTGAGTCTGAGACCCGGCAGGATCTTCAGGAAAAGAGTAGGGAGAATCAAAGACAGGTGCATTTACCTAAGGTCACCACACAGCCACCAGCCTAGCCCAGAACCTGGAGATCTCTATGGTCATTTGCTTGCCTGATTACTTAATGACCTCGTGGATGATGTTACAGAAAGGATTGCACATTGAACTCAGCCACACATGGGTGATTGTTGCCAGTGAAGTGATGGGAGGGGAGGCAGGAAATACTTCCAGTAAAAGTAGAACATGTCCAATGAGTTTTGCAGTTGAAGGGAGTAGGAAAATTAGGGATGGAGGGATGTGCAGTGAAGTCAGGACATTTCTTTTTTGTCTTTAAATGAGGCATCCTGGGGGGTGCCTGGGTGGCTCAGTGGGTTAAGCTGCAAACTCTTGATTTCGGGTCAGGTCATGATCTTATGGTTTGTGAGGTCAAGCCCTGCATCGGGCTCTGGCTGACAGCTCAGAGACTGGAACCTGCTTTGGATTCTGTGTCTCTCTCCCTCTCTGTCTTTCCCCCCCTTCACACACCCTGTCTCAAAATAAATAAAAAAACATTAAACAAATGGGGCATACTGGGCTACGTTTCCATATTGATGAGAAATATCTAGACCAATTTACTGCTTGCATATACGACCTTGCAACATTAATTCATGAGACATATATTTTCACAATGTGCTCTTACTCTGGATATTCGTATGACTGCCATGATGTAATAAATGAAAACTATGGTTACCTAGCTTTCCTTTGCAGTGATTTCATTATCTACGAAGTTGACTATATTTGTGGGTTAGTTATTCCTTGGTTGCCTAATTTACACATTGTCTCTAACAGGTCTTTGCATTTGTACAGTGGAGTCGAGGAGGTGCTACTGCCATCTCTGATTGCATTCTTTCTAAAAAGGAAGTGGGTGAGGTGTTCGGTGTTATTTTTCCCACTTTGCCGTTTACCATTGAATTCCATTGTGGACATGTAGACATATATGCACTGTGACATAGACATATAGGACTGTGTTCATTAGTAATATGGGGTCAAATCTGTCACTCGGTTATACTGTGTTCTCTCTTGTTATTTATTTATTTATTTATTTATTTACTTATGTATGTTTTTATTTATTTATTTATTTATTTATTTATTTATTTATTTATTTCCTTATTTCATTATCCTGTACTGAGCTGTCACTAATACTCTTCACTTGCAAATTCTTGCTATAAACAAAAAGGAGCATACGTGGTATTTTGTACGTTGCTCACAAATCACTGTCTATACACATTTCCACGTGCCTTCCCATCTCTGTTATTCCCTACAGTTCCTATTGGCCCATTGTGAAAAGATGTATTTCCAGAAGTTGCATTATCTCTGACTACCACGGCTTCTTTACATTTGACTGAAGATCACCTTACTCTCCATAAGCATATTTGAATCCATGTATCGTTATAAGAAAATATTTATCATTTAGATACGGCTCCTTCCCCAGTGATAAAGGTGATTCTATCGCATTCTTTTCTTTCCACGTGTTTGGAAGTGTGATCTGAAATCAATGGCCCACCTCGATACCACTAAATCATTTTATGCCTTTTGTAAGTCGCTTTTAGAGTCTCACATAATTTTGTTTCCCACAGTTGTTTTGAAACTTGCCCTAATTTCACTCCTCCTGGAAGTCTTTATTCTTTCAGTTCTCATAAAGCTTCTCTTCCTATCTTAGGCGCACATACACATTCATAACCAGACGGATGAATGAATAGCGGGCTGTGGACAACATAAACGCTCTTTAGGTTTTAGGGTAGTCTTTTCTTCTACGTGCGTCCACTCTTCCTTCTTCCTCAAAACTACCTCATGGACTTGTCTCCAACCGACTAGGGAAATGCTGATTCTTTATTTCGATGTCTGCATAATATTTCATGATACGGCTGTGCTACTCACACTTCAAAAGCTTTTCCTAGCTTTTCTCGATGCATTGCTATTATAACAATTCTGCAAAAATATTTTGAGATTGTTATGTGAAAAATCTGGTTCTCCACTGGAGGAAACACTGTCCCTCAGGGGGACACGACTTATTTGGGTGTCACATGGTGGGGGGGGGGCGGCTCAGGAAGGGCCAGGGATGCTCTAAACACGTTCAAAGCCCAGGACACACACACACACCACAGAGGCCAGTCTGGATCAGAACGTCAAGGGTGCCGAGACTGAGAATCTCTGAGTTAAAGCATATCTGTGTTTTCACATTTGTAGCTGTCTTCAGTTGTTTTCTCAACATCGCAGTGGTTCACACTCCTCCCAGAAAAATTAGAGAATCTCTTTTTTCTACCTGTTTAAAAATTTCAACCCAGTCAGCTCGAGAGATCTTGTGTTCTTCAACCGTTACTGAATTTGAGCCAATATGTACATATTTGATCACCAGGTTCATTGTTGCATCTCTATTGTTATTATGTGTCCATAAAGTCTATGCCTATTCCGCAGCTAGCAGCATTTCACATGAAGTTCACAGATTACCGTTTATTGCCTTGGGTTGGATATCATGTCCACAAAATGATTTAAATTTTATATAGCTAAATATATCTATCTTACTTCTAATTTTCCTGCCTTAATTACGATTTTGCTCACCTGTGGCTTGTATCTGCGTTTTTATGCACGTTCACTGAAAATGTACTGTTTCCATTTACTTCAAGGTCTCTAATCCCTCTGGATTGTTTAAATGTGCGTCTAGGGAAACTTTCTTTTCTTTCAGATGGCTAGCCTCCTGTGCCAGCCTTTAGGAAACAACCTTCACCAACTAAATTGGAATACAGTGGTGCCTGGGGGGCTCAGTCCGTTGAGCATCTGACTCTTGCTTTCGACTCAGGTCATGATCTCATGGTTCGTGAGATTCAACCATGCATCAGTCTCCATGCCGAGCGTGGAGCCTGCGTGGGATTTTCTGTATTATAAAAGGCTGACGGGTGTGCGTCTGACTTCGGCTCAGGTCATGACATCGCGGTCTGTGAGTTCGAGCCCCGCGTCGGGCTCTGTGCTGACATCTCGGAGCCTGGAGCCTGCTGCGGATTCTGTGTCTCCCTCTCTCTCCTCCCCTCCCCCACTCACGCTCTGTCTCTCTCTCTCTCTCAATAATCAATAAACGTTAAAAAATTTAAATACAGGAAAGAAAATGAACATGCCAGTCTGACTTGTCAATGTTATTCCTTCACGGGAAGCTTGTTCATTGGAATTCAGGTAACATTTTACATTGTTTAGGGGAATGATTATGGATCTGGCCAGCTTGAGTTATACTCCCTCCAAACTTAATCACGGGGGGTGGGGGTGAGAAGTCATGGTAAGAACACAGCCAGAGAAACAATCATTTGTGGCGTGTGTGTGTGTGTGTGTGTGTGTGTGTGTGTGCGCGCGCGCGTGCGCTTTTTGGAGTGGGATTCATCCTCAGAACAGGAGTACACGGTCTAATATGTACTAAGGTGAATACAGAAGCCAGAACTCAATCAACACACAGTATTCAGGAGGGATCGATGTCAATTTACAGGAGACTTTGCAAGTAGAGTCTAAAATACAAGCAGTACATAGTGTGGGTGAGTGACTCTGTTTTCTTGCGGGTTAACCAGCAGCACCCATTTCCTTGAAATTGCCTCACACCGTCTCTGATTTCCCTCCTGTTCACTCCCCTTCCTACACGTGCTTCCTGTTTGGGACCCACATACCTCAAAGTAGGATCATCCTCAGGGCCTTAGCAGAGGCCATTCCCTCAGCCAGCACACACTTCCCCAGAGATGCTCGTGGCTCCTGCCTTCTTTTCCCTGAGGTCTCCGTTCAGATGTCGCCTTGTTCACTGTTCTTGACTGAACACCAATTACAAAATAACACTTGTATCCACACTCTGCTTACACCTACTCTTGTTCCCTTCACAGCACTTGACACCCTCTGAGGTCCTATTGATATTTTGATTTCCTTCTGTTCATTCTCCATCACTGGATTATACTGGCTTTTGATTTTCCCAGACTCATTGCCTTGACAATGCCTGGAATATGTTTGACGCTCACTACAACTTCTTGACAGCAAAATACAAATCATACCATTGCAACAATGTGAGTGACACTGTTCAGGTGAAAATTAATGATGTCTCCCATCGTCTTTCCTCGTGGTCAGTGCAACCTCATGGAACCAGGAAATGATACACGGACATCAGAATTTCTGCTTCTGGGATTTTCAGACAGTTCAGAACAGCAACCCCTCATATTTGGGCTTTTCCTCTCCATGTACCTGATCACTGTGTTTGGGAACCTGCTCATCATCCTGGCCGTCAGCTATGACTCCGGCCTCCACACGCCCATGTACTTCTTCCTGGCCAACCTGTCCTTTGTAGACATCTGCATCACCTCCACCACCATCCCGAAGATGCTGTGGAACATCCAGACCCAGAGCAAAGTCATAACCTATGAGGACTGCATCACCCAGATGAACTTTTTCATAATCTTTTCAGGATTGGACATCTGCCTCCTGGCCATTATGGCCTATGACAGGTTTGTGGCCATCTGTCACCCCCTGCAATACACGGTCATCATGAGCCCCCGGCTCTGTGCACTGCTGGTCCTGGTGTCCTGGATCACGAGTGTCCTGCATTCCTTGTTGCAAACTTCAATGGTGTTGCGGCTGTCCTTCTGTACAGTCGTGGAAATCCCCCATTTTTCCTGTGAACTCAATCAGATGACCCAAGTTGCCTGTTCTGACACCTTTCTTAATAACTTGGTGATGTATTTTGCAGCTATCCTAGTGGGTGGCGGTCCTTTCGTTGGGATCCTTTACTCTTACTCCAAGATAGTTTCCTCCATACGTGGGATCTCCTCAGCTCAGGGCAAGTATAAAGCATTTTCTACCTGTGCATCTCACCTCTCGGTTGTCTCCTTATTTTATTGTACGGGCCTCGGAGTGTACCTTAGCTCTGCTGCTACCCAGAGCTCCCACTCAAGTGCCACAGCCTCGGTGATGTACACGGTGGTCACGCCCATGCTGAACCCCTTCATCTACAGCCTGAGGAACAAAGACATAAAGAAGGCTCTGAGGAGATTCTCTGCGATGGCAGTTAGAAAAGGTCCAATTGTCCTGTGGTTGAAGAATTTCCCAGGATTGCAAGCATCAAAGTCTTAGCGTCAGAAATTGCGTTTTGTTTTTTTAAGCAGATTGTAGACATAGAGTTTGTGTCTCTCATTTATTTCCCAGAATTTTTATTTTTTCAACCACTCAGTACAATTTAGTTCCTCATTTTATTAAGTTTTTCCCTCTCTGTGTTCCAACCTTTTTCCCTTCATCTTTTTTGTTTATTTCTAAATTGATTCGCAAGCTGTGATATGAGAAAATTAGGAGTTCTCATTTGTCTCATGGAACTGCCTGGATTTCTTAAGAATAATTTCTTCACAGGGGCACCTGGGTGGCTCAGTTGGTTAAGCATCTGACTTCGGCTCAGGTTCCCGGTTCCCAAGTTCGAGCCCCACATTGGGCTGTGTGCCGATAGCTCAGAGCCTGGAGCCTGTTTCAGATTTGTGTCTCTCCCTTTGTCTCCCCCCCCCCACTTATGTTTCGTCTCTGTCTCTTCTCCCTCAAAAAAAAAAAAACATTAAAAAATTTTTGAAGAAAAAAGAATAATTTCTTCACCAATGACAAAATCATTCCACATAATAATGTTTTTAGTTTTACTAAAAGAATACTCATGTGTTACCTCTCTGTTGGAATAAATTCAATTTGGCAAATAGGCCATTTCTATTCTATTCTATTCTATTCTATTCTATTCTATTCTATTCTATACTATTCTCTATTCTATACTATCCTATTCTCTATTCGATTCTATTCTATATTCTATTCTATTCTATTTATTCCATTCTATTCTATCCTAACTCTGGGACCACAGTTTTTCACTTTGTGTCTGTCATTCTTTTCTATATCACTACAATAACTGCTCTTCCTGATGAACAGATAAGTGTGTTTTATGAGACCATCAGCTTTTTTCTCCGAATTAGGATCCCATTCTCTACTCAGGCTCTATGTCCCCAGTGCTTACATTAGTCACTGGCAAATCTGATTATCAAAAACTTGTCTACCAGTGGAGTCTACACGGAAACAGAAATTCAAAAATGTAGAATGACTTAATACGGCCTTGGAGTCAAAGATGACCTTGACTATGATAAAGCAAATTTTAAATTCTCCTTTGTATTACTATGCTCTACATTTTTTCTCAAGCTGTACATCTCTCAATCAAGTATGGAATAGCAGTGGCAGTGTTTAAGGGGATTTATTCGCTGGGGTGAATGATTGGTTACTTATTGCCGTCAAAAGACTCATAAATAAAACCAATAAAATGGTCCTGAAAGAAATTAAATACATAAATAAATGGGATGACCTCCTGTGCTCATGCTTGGAAGATTTTTTATTTAATTTTAGGATGGTTTTAAAAATGTTTTCCAAGAATACCCCATTTTTGTTATTTTCAAATTATCATTGAATCTGTAGATCTTCGGGTTAGTATTGCCATCTTCACAACTTTAATTCTAACTTAAATTTCTCCTAACGATGGACCACAGCTTTGCTCTCAGTCTGTTCTCCACATCCAGGACCCGCAGCATCAAACCCACCAGGGGGCTTGTTAGAGAAGCAGGGTTCTCGGGGCCCCTGGAGACCTGAGGAATCAGAATTTGCATTTCAACTACAGTCCCTGGTGAATTGTGTGCACAGTGGAGAAACCTTAGTGTGGAACAGGTTTCTTCACCTTCTCGCCATTGACCCTTGGAGCTGGATAACTTTTTCTGTCGGGTGTTGTCCTGCGGCTGAAGGTATTCAGAAGCACCTCTTCAGACATGGACAAAAATCCCAAGAGCAACTCTGGTTGGGAACCACTTCCCAGAGTTTCAGAACCGGAAACATCCTGACATCATTCCAATTAAGACTACTTGCTAATTGGTTTGTGCCTTTGAACAGCACATTGAATTCCTCTGAGCCCATTTCTACAATAGAGAAACAGCTCATGAAAGTACTACATCATAGATTGTACTTTTGTCAAAATTAAACCATAGAATCCCTTTAGTGTGCTAAGCTAGTCTATGCTGCAGAAAATCGAAATGTATCTCTTATAATTAATATACACTTCATAAGGAGGGAAAAATGACAGTTTGTAACTCGTGATCTAATAATGAAATTCCTACTTGTTTCTGCTAAACTATTACACAACCGAAGAGGTTAGTACCCCAACTTTTTAAAATTTATTTATTGAAATTCAAGGATCCAAGAAGCTCAGAGGGTCCCCGAGGGACTATGACAAACAGTAACCTCCTCGCTTCTGACAGCTTTGCACCCGACCACTTCCCCTGAGGTCCAGCAAAAACTATGTGAGAACACATTTACCTTCCCCAAAGACGAAAGTGCCGATATCTTCCTAACGTCAAACACCTTACATATGGTGGGGCCAAGGGAAAAAATGAGCAAGGGGATAAGCCAACACTTCACAAAAGGAAGCGCATGTGATTGGCTACAAGGTGCACAGTTACAAGGTCAACCATGGAAGACTTCGCTTTCATGTGCCTCTGGCATCATTACTTGGGCAATTCGTCTTCATGGGGGCTGACAGCAGGTGAGGGCAGCCCTGTTATCCCTTTCTCTTTTTAATGTTTATTTCTTTGACAGAGAGAGAGCACAAGCAGGGGAGGGAGGGTGTGAGAGAGAGAGAGCACAAAGCAGGGGAGGGACAGAGAGAGTCCCAAGCAGGCTCCATGCTGTCAGCACAGAGCCCAACAAGGGGCTGGATCTCACGAACGGTGAGATCTGAGCTGAGCCGAAAGCAAGAAGAGGTCTCTTAACCCACTGAGCCACCCAGGCACTCGTCTCCCTTCCCTATGTGATGTCCTCTCGATACTCTTGGACTCTGCGTATTGGTCTCTTTTTCACAAACCCAAGGGGCACCTCGAATCCTCATTCTGTATGTCAGCCAGTGGACAGAGGCTTCCCCAGACCATGCTCTGTAAATTCTCCCAACATCACGACAGTCCAGTTGTGTACCAAAAAACTTGTTTCATATGATTATGCTTGACTGCATGATGCCATCCGTATATTTATATTATTGTTCTCTGTCCTTGGTGCTACACAGAAACATACATTAGTGAAGGGATTTCACCTTCTTTGTTCACTTTTGTTTTTGTCACAAATGTATGTGAATATATGGTTAGTATGAAAAAACCAAGGATATGAAAAATTATAGAATTTAAAAAATAAGGGATAATGAAACCAGGTGAAAATGACTAGTTTCTAAACAGCTGTCCACAGCAAAATTATGTGAAAACTAAAAACTAACTGAAATTGGCTATAAAAAAGAAATTGTTAATGATATCAACATGGATTCATAACTAAATTGTCAATGGCCTACACGCGAAAAAATGTAATGTATAATGTTCCTACAATGCTCAGTTTGTATTTGTGGGATGACTCAGAAATTAGGTCTCAAAGTATAAGGACATTGACCATATGGCAAGGTTGTATTTCATTTCATTGGAAAAGGTTGAATTGCTAAATAACATCTAGAATGAAGAGATAGCTAAACTAATACTGGCATCAATGGATATCTATCTGGAAGAATATGCAACCGGTCCCCTCCTCAGACACTTCACAAAAATTCAGAGGGATTATGACCCCAGTGTAAGCGTAACCATACAATATAGCAGAACATCAAGGAAACTACATATAACATTCACAGGTGAGCAAACCCACTAAATAAAGCCATAATCTCAGAAGTAAGAAGATAGATTTATTTAAATAAAATTTAAAATTTTTATGATCAAAATATGTTGCAAAAATCAATTGAGAAACAATGATCTCAGGAAATCATTTGAAATGTTGGTAATGTTTTAAAAATAAAAGAGAGAGAGAGAGAGAATAACCTATGGGCATATAATAATAAAACCAATCAGGATGGTCATCAAACATATGACCTTGGCTGAAACTGAGGGATGGTTTAGGAAAATAACAAGAATTGCCTCTTTCACCCAGCAGCCTGGAAAAAAACTTACAGGACTGTTACATTGTTTGTGGTTGAAACTTTCAAATAGGAGCCAAAGGGTTATTCTGAATTTGTTGGCATAAGAGTAAGTGTAACAAGGTTGAACGCAGAAGCTGAAAGCGGCTGTATTACAGATACTGACATTCTGTCACCAGGAGTTTCCCAGTCTCTGCACCCATCCTGCCCAGAGCCTGCCCTGTGGTGGGGAGTGTCCTGTGCCTTGTAAAATGTTCAGAGCATCCCTGACCTCTGTGCACCCCTCTCCAGCGTGACAGACAAAGTGTCTCCAGACATTGATCAATGTCCCCTGGGGACAAAATTATACTCGATTAGAAACACACAGTGAATTTAACAATCTCAACATATTTTTTCTAGCACGGCCATAATAGCAATTGAATGATACAGAATAAGAAAGATCTTCAAAAGTGTGAACGGCAGTCATTCGGTGAAACTGACATTAGCACTGAATAAATACATTATAACTTAATTAAACGAGCAAACACACAGACACAGTGATATACTCTGGGCTAAATTGGATTCGCCCTCAGGAGATGACAGATTAATGTTCTCGACTTCCACTCTCTCTGACCCTCTCATCCACGGATGATGAGGCTGAGTTGTCTGACAGGAAGGTCTCCTTGTGGAAGTCTGAATCCCTCCCTGGATGCTGAATTCCTCCCTGGATGCTAGATTATAGATCATTTTCTCCTCAATGGAGAAAGCAGGAAGGTCAGAGAAGCATCAGCCCCCAGCCAATATGAGTACTCAGAACACCAGATGAAAACCATACCCTTCCTGTCTAAGGTTGCACACACTGACAGACAGGAGACTAGGAGGTATTTTCGGCACCCTGTATCTGCTCGTTAGGTACATGTCTCTCTTCTTACTCCAGCATGGCTCCCAAGTGGACAACCCTTTGGCACACAAAGGACATTTCTCTAATGAATCTCTGATCCCAAGAGACCAGTTTGGAAGCAGTAACTCCAGTTAGGTTTTTTGTTCTTCCTTTTCCATGAATGTGACCCCTTCCTGATGAGTAAGCTCACAGCACCACTGTGAGTTACAGTTTCCTCCAGGTCTATGTATATGGGATCAATTCCTTGATTTCTCTTTCTGTTGCTTCATTATTGCTGTATAGAAATGCAACCGATTTCTGTACATTGATTTTGTATCCTGCAAAATTCTTAACAAGATACTAGCAAATTGAATTCAACAGTGTATCCAAAGAATTATTCACCATGATCACATGGGATTCATTCCTGAGCTGCAAGTCTGGTTCAATGTTTGCAAATCAATGTGATACATCACATTAATAGAAGAAAGGACAAGAACCATATGATCCTGTCAGTGGATGCAGAAAAAGCATTCAACAGAACACAGAATCTTTCTTGATAAAAATGCTTGAGAAAGTCGGGATAGAAGGAACATACCTTAACACCATAAAAGCCATACAAAAAAAGGCCCACAGCTACTATCACCCTCCATGGGAAAAGATTGAGAGATTTCCCCCAAAGATCAGGAGCATGACAGGGAGGTCCACTCTCACCGCTGTTGTTTAACATAGTGTTGGGAGTCCTAGCCTCGCAATCAGACAACAAAATGAAATAAAGGCATCCAAATTGGCAAAGAAGTCAAACTTTCACTTTTTGCAGATGACATGACACTCTACATGGAAAACTCGAAAGACTCCACCAAAAAACTGCTAGACCTGATACATGAACTCAGCAAAGTCTCAGGATGCTTGAGTGTTTAGAAGTTACCTAACATCACGGCACTGAGCCCTGCATCAGGGCTGACACTGTGGAGCCTGCTTGGGATTCTCCCTGTCTCTGCCCCTCACCCATCTCTCTCTCTCTCTCCTCTCTCTCTCAAAATAAATAAATAAACTTAGAAAAGAAACTCTCCAACAAAGCAGTTAAAGCTTATGTGACAGCATTAAAATATACACAAACAGAAACTTGAAATATCTCCTGTTCATTTGCGTGTGGCTCCTTTAATTCACCAAAGCGCACACTTTACATATTCAGGTTATAGTGTGTAATTACACTCCGATGATTTAATTCAGTGGAAAAAAATCGAATGGGTCATGGCTAAGGTTAGGATCTAGAGAACGGGTAGCTGATTCTCACTTAAGAGGGCTGGGAGATAGCACTTCTAATGGGGAAGGAAGCCAAATGTTAATATGGATGTATGAACGATGGAATTACATTTAAGTAATTCACATGATAAAGCAGTTTGTTTCCATAAAGAAAAGATTAACCTCCATACGGGAACCGTATCTGACCATAAATTGGTTGAAGACAGAAGAGCACTACAGCCAAGCCCAACACCACGCATGAGCCTGAGAAACACAATGTAGAGACTCACACCTGACCCCAGACCCACGAGGAGCCCAGCAGAGATCAGAAACACTCCCCCGCACATGATTCCATTTGATTGTAAAAGTATTATGATATGTTATTTGACAAGGACCGCCTGTTATACAGCAGTAGCTGACTGACACAATAACCCAAGCGAACGGACCTTAGACAATTAGAAGATGTGCTGATTTTTATTTGTGGCAAATGATCTGACGTTGAGGAGAGCACTCATGATCATTCTGTGATTCAAGTTTATTTCCCACGACATTACGAACAAGTGGGCTCCCTTCTGGGTAACTGGGAGAGTTTGAAGGACATCCATGTTTGTGCAGAACAACTGGGGACCCTGAGCCACATGCCAGCAGGACATCCAGCTCTCGTGTGAAGCATCCTCTGGTCGTGCAGGTGGGAGTGATTTCAGAGGGGGACGGAGGCACGAAATGGATGGGGCTGATACTGTTCATTTGCCATCATTTGTGACAAATACTGGGAAAAGGAACCTATTTCATGCGGCGGTAGGAAGACTCATGATAGTAGGTAGCGTTGCAAAGCTTTCAGAAGAAACGGGAAGCGAATTTGGAGATAAAACAGAAGACACTAAGCAACCCCTTACCTCAGTGAACAAACCACCTCAGCTGCGGACAAAAGCCTCCATGCTTCAATAAATAGAGGCAGCGCATGAAAAAGAAATATTTTGCATGGGAACACAATGGGTGTTTTGCTTCCTCGGGTTTATGGTCTCCTCTGACACCAAGAACATATTAGATCAATCTGTTTATTCCAATTTGTCTTTCCATGTTGACTCCAGGGGAGGTACACATTTCATTTGCTCATCAGTTTTTGCCAGTGGCTATGATAGGCCCCTGGATGCCGGGCTGAATAACAGAAAACAACAACAACAACAATAACAACAGAGTCCAGTTATGAGACACAGAAGCGTGTTTGTACAATAATTGCCTGACATTAGGCTTTTCACTTCTGAGGCACCCATTTCAAAGATCACCATTCATATTAACACATTGCCAGGCATATGATTCAGTTACTATACAAACATGCAGGCCCCCCCTCCCACAAATCCCCCCATTAGAAAGCCCTGGTAATCTAGGTAACAACTGTGAGTGACCCCACTCTTCCCGTTCGGTGCCCACATTCCGTTACTGGGCTTTTTGTCTGGTTTTTGCTGTTGTTATTTTTGAGTACTGGGGGATAATATTTTATTATTCTTTTTCTTAACTGTTTACATGAGCGTAGTTGACACACGATGTTACCTTAGTTTCAGGTCTGCAATACAGTGATTCAACTTCTCTGTACTTTATGCGGGCTCACACAGGTGTACTGACACCTGTCCCATTACCGCTAGTACATCATCGATGACTATATTCCACACATTGTGTCTTCCATTCTCATTATTGATCTTTCCATCACTCCATTCCCCCTCTCCTTGGCCCATTTGGCCAATCCTCTAACTCCACTCGTGTTTTAAATTCATCCATAAAAAATGAGCCCAGAAAAACATAGTCACTCCCCCCATGGGCCCCCCAAAAGCCAGATCCTTCATAGTGCTCTCTTTCCTTCCCTGTTAAAGTCTCTCCCTCTCTGAGACCTCCTTGAATGGCCTTTGGGAACCCCATGTGCCCTCAACGTTTGTGAGCAATGAACCTTGTGTTTTTAGAGTCCTCCGGTGGGTGGTGCTGAGGTGTGTCTTGTGACCAAAATAAGAACCCAAAGGCCAGGGCAGTCACAGCATAGGCTCTGGTCAGGGAAACACTTGGGGGAATGTCCACAAGCACAAGGCCATATGCAAATGCCTGGGGTTTCCTACCTAAGCATTGGTGTCAATAGCCTGAGGCTTCAATGGACCCCTGCTATGGTCCACATCATCAAAGAGTTCTTAAGGAAGGGACTTAAAAGGGATTGACAGACTCCAGGTGAAAGCAGAGGTTTTGTATTTCCATCTACAATAAAATTGTGTCGAGGGCCTAGGGGCCAAGTGCAGTATTTTTCCACATGAAGAACCCACCTTGGGATTATTCTTTGGGGAAAATTAGGGAAAATTTATATGGCATGGTATAAATCATTTGATTTATTTTCAAGGAGACCAACTTGCCCATCGTAAGATACAGAAATTTCCAGGCATTTGTGATCTAAGGTTGGGGAAAACATTGGGAACACATGAAAATGAACAAAAGTGAAATAGTGTATCAGACAGAGCAGAAGCTTCATAAAGGGAGTTTTTTAAATATATGGAGAAGTTGGATTCAAACAAATGGAAATTCCAGGAAATAAATAGAAGGAACAGATTCTACTTCCACAGTCTGATCAAGGAATAGCTCTGAGGCTCTGAGCCTTGCAGTCATGGGTATGTCTCCAGCCCCAGGACTATTGGCCCTTACATTGCCGGAACCCCAATGATTCTCTTCAGAGCCCTCTTTATGTCTCTGTTCCTCAGGCTGTAGATGAAGGGGTTCAGCATGGGCGTGACCACCGTGTACATCACCGAGGCTGTGACACTTGAGAGGGAGCTCTGGGTAGCAGCAGAGCTGAAGTACACTCCTAGGCTCGTACAAAAAAATAAGGAGACAACCGAGAGATGAGACGCACAGGTGGAAAATGCTTTATACTTGCCCTGAGCTGATGAGATCCTACGTATGGAGGAAACTATCTTAGTGTAAGAGTAAAGGATCCCAGCCAGGGGAGCACCACCCAGCAGCACAGCTGTAAGATATATCACCATGTCATTAAGAAAGGTGTCAGAACAGGCAAGCTGGAGCATCTCATTGAGTTCACAAAAAAAGTGGGGGACATGCAAGTGTGTACAGAAGGACAGCCACAACATCATTAAACTTTGTAACAAGGAATTCAGGACACACATGACCCAGGACACCAGAACAAGCAGCCCACAGAGCCGGGGGTTCATGATGACCGTGTAGTGTAGGGGGTGACAGATGGCCACGAAGCGGTCATAGGCCATCACGGTCAAGAGAAAGACTTCTAATCCTGCAAAGTGTATGAAAAAATACATCTGCGCGATGCAGCCTGCGTAGGTAATCACTTTGCTCTGAGTCTGGATGTTCCACAGCATCTTTGGGACGGTGGTGGAGGTGAAACAGATGTCTACAAAGGACAGGTTGGCCAGGAAGAAGTACATGGGTGTGTGGAGGTGGGAGTCAGAGCTGATGGCCAGGATGATGAGCAGGTTCCCAAACACAGCAATTAGGTACATGGAGAGGAAAAGTCCAAATATGAGGGGCTGTAATGCTGGTTCCTCTGAAAGTCCCAGAAGAAAAAATTCTGAAATTTGTGTATCATTTCCTGGTTCCATGTGCTGGAGGTGACTACCAGGGAACTAAAAAATAGCATGACTAATTTCCTCAATAATGAACATTGCAAGTATTGTTGAAATTCCACAATTTATATTGTATTCAAAGGATCAATTTTCATAGGTTTTTTACAGAATTTTTCCCCTCTCAGGGAAAAATCTCCTCCCCTCCACCTGCCAGCTCTAACTAAGACTTCACATCCCCCAGTTAGCTTTTTCCCCATCTACTCATATATTATATATTTTTAATGAGAAATTCTGAAATCTGTCACGCGTTTGAGGAATAACCTGGAGCACTAGTCAGTGCACCTTCACGCAAAGTGTATAAGTGTCTAGAAACAAAAGCCTGGAGGGTTCAGTGATGGAGAAAGGGGATAAGCAAATAAAGACCAGATAAAATATCAGGGGTGACAGGTGCCGTGAAGAAAAACAAAGCCTGTGTAAAGGGAAGCGTGGATGGAGGGATGGCTCTTCCTGGTTGTTCGGGCACACCGGCACACATGTAAACAGAGCCCTCGAGGAGACAGGAGACACAAGGTCCTCTGGGGAAGAGCGTGCCCATCGGAGGGAACTATGAGTGCGACGGCTCTGAGGAAAGACGTGGGTTTTTCTAAATTAAGTTTTTAAAGCATGCAGGTGGTCGACACACCAGGTCACGTTAGTTTGGGGGCGCCACACAGTGATTCAACAAGTGTCAACATCACGCCCTGCTCAACAGGCATGGAGCTGCCATCTGTCACCACACAGCCTGTGACAGCATCACTGCCAGTATTCCCTCCGCTGGGCCTTTACCTCCTCTGAGTCTCCCCTTCCTGAACATGGAAGGAATTCCTCAACCGGAAGCCAGTGTCTCCCACTCCCCTTCACCATCCTGCCTTTTGTTGTTTGCATATTGTGTTAAAGACCCAGGCTCAAAAGAAAGCCAGTGTGTCCAGGGGAAGGAGCGAGAGGAACACTGATGAGAGGTGGTGGCAGGGAATGTGGAGGAATGAGGTGGCCTCCCGGACACCGATGAAACTTCCCGGCACAAGGAACCCCTCCTTCACATGGTGTTCCTGCACTTTATTAATTTCGTTTCCAAGGAATCTTTGAATAGAAACAGGCACCCTTCTTATATTCATTGTAGGTACTAACCTGGCACCTGTATTTTAAGGGTCGCGTACTGGAAGTATGGGTTCCAGGACCTCTGTCTTGAGAACTGCTCATCACACACACACACACACACACACACACACACACACGCTCTATTGCCTCCTTGGACCATGTCACAACCAGACTATTCTCACCTCCAGTCGCAATAATTAGGCAAACAATGATACAAGGCAAGCTGTGCAATATCAGATTGTCTTTCCTATAAGTTGCAAAAACATCCAAATTCTAGTAGATAAGTCTCCCGTGAGCATGTAGACCTGGGTCTTGATTTTAAGGTGATCATTTTGTGTCCAGTATTTACAGAAACAAAAATCAAATTCAAAACCTGAGAGCAAGAAAAGTGGGGAGAAAGATCTAATGATCTCAGGTGGCCCCTGGTGATGGTGACGAGAAAGTGACCCTGGTTCTGGCGACACCCCAACCCCAGGTACATCTCCTTGATGCCCAGAATAATAAAGCGGCAAAAAGCAATTTATCCAAAAGAAAAAGTAGGAATGTTTTCATGTTACCAAGACATCCCACCAGAATAACAAGGGAAGACACCCACAATTCACAAAAGGAAATACACAGGGTACGAGAAAAGTGGGGGGTTTTAGAAAATTATTTGCTAAAGAACAACTTTTCTAAATGATATAAAATGCTAAACTTTTACAATCAGAAACCGGTTTTGAATCGGGGATCTCCACACGTTTGCTATTTGGACTTGGAGAACCAGCCAAACTATTCTTTTTCTTCCCCCTGTAAACTCTCGTCAGGTAACATACAGTGTAATATTGGTCTCAGGAGCAGAATTCAGTGATTCATCACTTACCACACCCAGTGCTCATGGCAGCAATTGCCCTCCTTAATCCCCACCACCCATCTAGCCCATCCCCACCCACCTGCCTCCATCAACCTTGAGTTTGCTCTCTACCCCTATGAATCTCCTGTGGTTTGTTTCCCTCTCTTCTCTTCCCCCACCTTCCCAGCCAAACTATTGTAAATGCTAATATCCTTCCCCAAACAGTAGGGCTAGAGGTATCTATCCTGCTCAGGTGGTTGGCAGATTTAGTGAATACGCCATAAAGAACTTAGCATAGTTCCCTCAATGGATAATGAGTGCTTCCCACTGGTGAGGAGATTTGGCTGATTTTTTTTCTTCTCTCAAAGTCCCCATCGCTTCCCCACCTCTGGGTCCCAAATCCACCGCCTTATTTCAGTTCCTTGTCCTGTCTCCACCTATCATGGACTGGCACTTCTCTAGCCAATAGTCACAATTACCCAAGAGGTCTTTCTAATATTGCAATTACACGACTGTCCACCTTAACCCCTTCCCAGTGACCCCCCTGGAGAATGAACCCCCAATTCCATACCTTCCAACACTTGGCTTGCCTCCCCTGACCGACCCACCAGCTTTACACTCACACCGCCTCACCCCTTCGATCTCACACACACCGAGCCTGAGTTGTAGCCTCCCCGGAAGGCCCGGCTCAGGTCTCGGAGCCTCTACACCCCTGCTTCCCTCTGCTTGGAGTCACCCCCCCGGGGTCCGTTTGGAGTTTTTCACCTCTTCTCTATCCTGAAAATCCTATCTCCTCTTTCTGAAGCAAGGAGTCTTCTCCCTCCTGAGTCTTCGTGGGTGTAGTTCCTTTTAAAATTCTCACAGACTATTAGATAGTCTATTAAATAGTCTATTAAATAGCTTCCAGCTACCAATCTCTCTGAACCTTTCCTGAAATACCTGCTGAGCTCTGAGCCTCACCTGGATGGGGTCTGTGAGAGGAACGTCTCCAGGTGGAAGTCTGAATTCCTTCCTGTTGGTTGATGATCGAGAGTGAAGCTGCAATCCCAGAACAGGAAGGAGTGAAGCATTCAAGCCAGGCTAAGAATCCAAATGCAAAAGCCACGTCTCCTCCAGCTTCGGGTTAGACATGTCTGGATCTGCAGCAGAGGAAATATTTCTAGCTCCTTATGTTTGCTGTATCTGTTCTCTGCACCAACTCCTTAGACACGTTTCCCATTATTACTCCAACCCCTGAGCCCGTCTCCCCATGGGAACATATCTGGACAGCATGGAATTTTTCCTGTAGATTCTCTGTTCCCAAGATACAGGTTAGAATTCAGGCATATCCGATTTTTATGACTCCCCCTCGAACTTTCCTGGCTTCCAGAGCTCTAACATTGAAACTTTTCACAGACCTGAGTGAAAGTTTTTTCCAAATCTGTGGCTCAGGAACCTGTGTTGACTATGACCCTTGGTTCTTTAAAACATGGGTTGTGGTGAGAACACAACTCCTGATAGTCTAGAAAATACCTATTCCCTCTCCACCAAGCAAAGATGTGTTCATTTGCTGTAAAACCATGGGTACAATAATCCTTGGATTCATAATTCTTTTGACAAATCAACTAGGAGTTTTGTATTTTTAATACAGGTTAAAAGTTGACATTTATAAAACATTTGGTAATTCTAGGTGTATTACAAAGCTGTAGTCATCAAGACAGTATGGTACTGGCACAAAAACAGACACACAGATCAATGAAACACAATAGAGAACCCAGAAATGGACCCACAATGATACGGGCAATCTTCACCAAAGCAGGAAAGAATATCCAATGGAAAAAAGGAGGTCTCTTCAAAAATGATGCCGGAAAATTAGGTAGCAACAGGCAAAGTCAGCTGGATCACTTGCTTACGCCATACACAAAGATAAATTCCAAATGGACAAAAGACCTAAACGTGAGGCAGGAAACCATCAAAATCCCGGAGGAGAACACAGGTAGCTATTTCTTTGGCCTCGGATTTAGCAACTTCTTATTAGACATGTTGCAGGAGGCAAGGGAAGCAAAAGCAAACATGAACTATTGGACCGTCACCAAAGTAAAAATCTTCTGCAAAGTGAAGAAAACAAGCAAGAGAATTAAAAGGCTGCCCAAAGAATGGAAGAAGATGTTTGTGAATGACACATCCGATAAATATTCGTGTGTGTGTGTGTGTGTGTGTGTGTGTGTTCCACATTTTCCTTATCCATTCATTTATTGATAGACACTTAGGTCGCTTCTATATCCTGTCTATTGTAAAGAATGCTGCAATAAACATAGGGGTGCGTATATCTTTTCAATTTAGCATTTTTGTTTTCTTTGGAAACAGTAGTGGAATTCTTGGATCGTAAGGTAGTCCTATTTTTAAATTTTGAGGCCCCTTCACACCGTTTTCCACAGCAGCTGCACCAGTTTGCATTCCGACCCAAAGTGTGCAAGGTACCTTTTTCTCCACATTGTCACCGGCATTTGTTGTTTGTTGTGTTTTTTATTTTAGCCTTTCCGACATGTGTGAGTTGGTATCTCAATTGTGGTTTTGATTTACATTTCCTTGATGATGAGAAATGCTGAGCATATTTTCATTTGTCTGTTGGCCATCTGGATGTCTCCTTTAGAGAAATGTCTATTCAGATTCTCTGCCCATTGTTTTTTGTGGCTGTTTAGTTGTATGAGTTATTTACATATTTCTTTTTACTTTTATTTATTTATTTTTTTATTCAACCAAGTTAGTTAACATATAGTGTAATAATGATTTCAGGAATAGAATTTATTTTTTTTTTAATTTTTTTTCAACGTTTATTTATTTTTGGGACAGAGAGAGACAGAGCATGAACGGGGGAGGGGCAGAGAGAGAGGGAGACACAGAATCAGAAACAGGCTCCAGGCTCTGAGCCATCAGCCCAGAGCCCCACGCGGGGCTCGAACTCACGGACCGCGAGATCGTGACCTGAGCTGAAGTCGGACGCTTAACCGACTGCGCCACCCAGGCGCCCCAGGAATAGAATTTAATGATTCATCACTTACATATAACACCCAGTGCTTATCACCAGTGGCCTCCTTAATACCCACCACCCATCTAGCCCATCCTGCATCCACCTCCCCTCCAGTAACCATCAGTTGTTTTCTGTCTTTAAGAGTCTTCTATGGCTTGTCTCCATCTCTGTATCTTATTTTTGCTTACATTTTCCTATGATCATCTGTTTTGTTTCTTAAATTCCACGTAGGAGTGAAATTATAGGATATTTGCCTTTTTCTGACTGACCAGATTTGCTTAGCATAAAATACTCTAGTTCCATCCATGTTGCAAATGGCAAGATTTGATTCTTATGGATCACTGAGTAATATTCCAGTGTATATAGATAGATAGATAGATAGATAGATAGATAGATATAGATATAGATATAGATATATAGATAGATAGATACACACACACACATATATATATATATGTATGTATATATATATATACCACTTCTTCCTTATCAGTTCATCAGTCAATGGACATTTGGGCTGTTTCCATTCTTTGTGGATTGATGATAGTGCTGCTATAAATATTGGAGTACACGTGACCCTTCGACCACCACTCCTGTGTCCCTTGGATAATTAGCTAGTAGTGCAATTGCTGCCCCGTAGGGTAGTTCTATTTTTATTTTTTGGTGGAACCTCCATACTGTTTTCAGAGTGCCTACACCGGTTTGCATTCCCAAATGGAGTGCAAAAGGGTTCCACTTTTCTGCATCCTTGCCAACATCTGTTGTTTCATGAGTTGTTAAATTTTAGCCCTTCTGACAGGTGTGAGGTGGTAACTCATTGTGGTTTTGATTTATATTTTCCTTATGAGAGATGTTGAACATCTTTTCATGTGTCTATTAGACATCTGGATGTTTTTCTTGGAAAAATGTCTACTCATTTCTTTTGTCAATGCTTCACTGGATTGTTTGTTTTTTTGAGTGTTGAATTTGATAAGTTATTTGTAGATTTTTGATATTAACCTTTTATCTGATATGTTATTTGCACATATCTTCTCCCATTCCTTCAGTTGCCTTGTAGTTTTACTGATTATTTCCTTCACTGTGCAGAAGCTTTTTATCTTGATGAGATCCCAAAAGTTCATTTTTGCTTTTATTTCCCTTGCCTCTGGAGACATGTCAAGTGAGAAGTTGCTGTGGCTGAGGTCAAAGAGGTTGTTGCTTGTTTTCTCCTCTAGGATTTAGATGGAGTTTAGGTCTTTCATCCATTTGAGTTTATTCTTGTGTATGAATAAGTTTATTCATGAGTTTATTCTTGTGTATTCTTGTGTAAGAAAGTGGTCCAGGTTCATTCTTCTGTATGTTGAGGTCCAGTTTTCCCAACACCATTTGCTGAAGAGACTGTCTTTTTTCCATTGGGTATTATTTCCTGCTTTGTCAAAGATTAGTTGGCCATACGTTTGTGGGTTCATTTCTGTGTATTTTATTCTGTTCCATTGGTTGATTTGTCTGTTCTTGTGCCAATACCATACCGTCTTGATGATTACAGCTTTGAAATACATCTTGAAGTCCAGAATTGTGATGCATCCAGCTTTGGTTTTCTTTTCAGAATTGTTTTGGCTTTTCTGGGTCCATACAGATTTTAGGATTGTCTGTTCTAGATCTGTGAAGAATCCTGGGGTATTTTGATGGAGATTGCATTAAATATGTAGATTGCTTTGGGTAGGATCAATATTTTAACAATATTTGCTCTTCCAATCCATGAACGTGGAATGTTTTTCCATTTCTCTTGTTCTTCTTCAATTTCTTTCATAAGCTTTCTATAGTTTTCAGTGTATAAATTTTTCACCTCTTTGGTTAGGTTTATTCCTAGGTATCTTGGGGTGTTTTGGTGCAACTGTAAATGGGATGAATTCTTTGATATCTCTTTATGCTGCTTCATTACTGGTGTATAGAAATGCAACCTATTCCTGTACATGGATTTTATAACCTGTGACTTGATCGAATTCATGTATCAGCTCTAGCCATTTTTTTGGTGGAGTCAGGTTTTCCATGTAGAGTATCATGTGATCTGCAAAGAGTGAAAGTTTGACTTCTTCCTTGCCAAATTGGATGCCTTTTATTTCTTTTTGTTGTCTGAATCCTGAGGCTAGGACTTCAAGTACTATTGAACTATAGTGGTGAGAGTGGCATGCCTGTCATGTTCATGATCTTAGGAAAGCACTCCATTTTTCCTCATTGAGGATGATATTATCTCTGGGACTTTCATATACGGCTTTTATGATGTTAAGCCATGTTCCTTCTATCCCTACGTCCTTGAGTATTTTTATCATAAAGAGACTCTTAACAATAGAGAACAAACTGAGGGTTGCTGGAAGGGAGGTGGGTGAGGGGATGGACTAAATGGGTGAGAGGCATTAAGAAGGGGGCTTGTGATGGGAACTGGGTAAGTGAAGAATCACTAAACTATACTACTGAAACCAATTCTACACTATATGCTAACTATGTAAATTTAAATAAAATCTTGGAAAGAAATAAAATAAAATCCAACTTGCCCATTGTAAGATACAGAAATGTACAGGCATTTGTGATCCAACATTTGGGAAAACATTGGGAACGTATGAGAGTGGACAAAGGAGAAACCGTATATCAGACAGATCAGAAGCTTAATAAAGTGAGTTATTGAAATGTATGGAGAAGTTGAAATCAAACAAATGGGAATTCCAAGAAATAAATAGAAGGGGCAGATTCTACTCCCACAGTCTGATCAAAGAATAGCAGTTCTTGGCTCTGATGCTTTGAGCCCTGCAATCATGGCATATCTACAGCCCCAGGACAATTGGCCTTTACAACACTGGAACCCCAACGATTCTCTTCAGAGCCCTCTTTATGTCTTTGTTCCTCAGGCTGTAGATGAAGGGGTTCAGCATGGGCGTGACGACTGCATACATCACTGAGGCTGTTGCACTCGAGTGGGAGCTCTGGGTAGCAGCAGAGCTAAGGTACACTCCCAGGCCAGTACAATAAAATAGGGAGACAACCGAGAGGTGAGACGCACAGGTGGAAAATGCCTTATACTTGCCCTGAGATGATGAGATTCCACATACAAAAGAAACTATCTTAGAATAAGAGTAAAGGATCCCAGCTAGGGAAGCACCACCCAACAATCCAGCTGCAAAATACATCAGCATGTCATTAAGAAAGGGATCAGAACAGGCAAGCAGGACCACCTGACTGATTTCACAGAAAAAGTGGGAGATTTCCACCTCTGTACAGAAGGACAGGCACAACATCATTAAGGTTTGTAATAAGGAGTTCAGGGTGCTCATCATCCAGGACACCAGAACAAGCAGCCCACAGTAGGTGGGTTTCATGATCAGCATGTAGTGCAAGGGTTGACAGATGGCCACGAACCGGTCATAGGCCATCACAGACAGTAGAAAATTGTCCAATCCAGCAAAGAGTAGGAAAAAATACATCTGTGTGATGCAGCCTGCATAGGTTATGACTTTGCTCTGGGTCTGGATGTTCCAGAGCATCTTCGGGACGGTGGTGGAGGTGAGGCAGATGTCTACAAAGGACAGGTTGGCCAGGAAGAAGTACATGGGCGTGTGGAGGTGGGAGTCAGAGCTGACGGCCAGGAGGATGAGCAGGTTGCCAAACACAGTGATCAGGTACATGGAGAGGAAAAGCCCAAAAATGAGGAGTTGCAGCTCTGATTCCTTTGATAGTCCCAGAAGAAAAAATTCTGAAATTTGTGAATCATTTCCTGGTTCCATGGGCTAGAGGGGACTATCAGGGAACAAAAAATAGCATGACCGAGTTTCTCAACAATGAACATTGCAAATATCATTGAAATTCTATAATTTTTATTTTTCTTTCAAAAATTCAATATCCATAGTTTTTTGGATAGAACTTGCCCCCTCTGGGGACTCCCTCATGCCAGCTTTGAATAGGAATTCACATCCCACAATTAGCTTTTTCCGCTAATATTCACGGATTCTATAGTTTTAATGAGAAATTCTGTCACCCGTTTGAGGAATAACCTTGAGCACTGACTCATCTCCAGGCAAAGAGTACAGGTGTCAAAAAAATAAAAGTGTATAAGGTTCAGTGATGGAGACAGAGGATAAGCAAATGAAACAGTGGATAAAATATGAGAAGGTGACAGGTGCTATGAAGAAAAACAAAGCCTGTGTAAAGGAAAGAGCGGGTGGAGACGTTACTTTTTACTGGTTATTTGGGCATACCAAAACACATCTAAACAGAGGCCTCAAGGAGACAGTAGGAGACACAAAGTCCTCTGGGGAAAAGTACACCAATTAGAGGGAACGACCAGAGCAGAGGCTCTGAGAAAAGTCATTTTTTTTAATCAATTTTTAAAACCTGAGGGTGGTTGACGCACCATGTTATAGCAGTTTGGGGTGTACAATCCAACAGTTTTACACATTACACCATGCTCACCACACGTGGAGCCGCCATAGTATCACTGACTATATTCCCTTTGCTGTGCCTTTTAGTCCTGTGTGTCCTTCGTTCCTTAACTGGAAGCCAGTATCTCCCACTCCCTGTCACCATCTTTCTTTTTGTTGGTTTGCTTGTTGTTTTAAAAGCCAATATTCATTGGTCATTCAATGGTCAACCAAAGCCATTGCGTTGAGGGGAATGAGCAAGAGGAAGAGTGGTGACAGATGGTGGCAGGGAATGTTGAGGAACAAGGTGGCCTCCCCGGTACTGATGAAACTTCACGGCACAAGGAATCCCTCCTTCACATAGCGTCCCTTGCACTTTATTGATTTTGTTTCCGAAGAATCTTTGGATAGAAATGGGCCCCCTTCTTATCTTCATGTGTTGGGTAATAATCTGGTCTGTATATTAAGGGTCACATTATGGAGCTATGGGTTCCAGGACCTCTGCTTTGAGAACCGCTCATGGCACACACACACACACACACACACACACGCACACACACACACACGTGCGTGCCCCCTAGTCTCCTAGGACCATGTCACAACCAGACTATTCTCACCTCAAGGCACATTAATTAGGTAAACACTGATACAAGGCAAGCTGTTGAAAAGAGATTTTCTTTCCTCTAAAGATGTGAAAATACATCCAAGTTCCAGTAGTTAAGTCTTCTATGAGCATGTAAACATGGGTCTCTGCATTAATATGAACTTTTCATAGCCAGTGTTTAAAGAAATTAAAATATCATTTTCAAAAACTGAGAGCAAGAAAAGTGGGGAGAAAGATCTATGAGTTGAGGCGGCCCCTACCAACGGATGAGAATGGTCTTTTGTTCTGGCAACACCCCAACCCCAGGTACGTCTCCTTCAAGCCCAGAATAATGAAGCAGCAAAAAGCAATCTATCTAAAAGGAAAAGTTAGGATGTCTAAGTTATCAAGACATCCCGCTAAATAACAAGCAAGGGAAACCCCCCACAATTCTCTAAGGGTAATGTACAGAGTACAACAAAAGTGGCGGATTTTAAGAGATTATTTGCTAACAAAACCCCACCTCTTATAAATGATATAAGATGCAACAGCTTCATCATCAGAGACTCGTGTTTTGAATTTTGGATCTACATATGTTTGCTTTTTGAACTTGGAGAACCAACCAAACTACTCTTTTTTTCTCATTTAAATTCTACTCATGTAACATACAGAGCAACATATTGTTTTCAGGAGTAGAATTCAGTGATTCATCACTTACAACACCCAGTGCCCATCACAGCAATTGCCCTCTTTAATCCCCATCACCCATCTAGCCCATCTCCCCCACTTGCTCCATCAACCCTGAGTTTGCTCTCTACCCCTATGAATCTCCTGTGGTTTGTTTCCCTCTCTTCTCTTCCCCCACCTTCCCAACCAAACTATTGTAAATGCTAATATCCCTCCCCAAATAGTAGGGCTAGAGGTATCTATCCTGCTCAGGTGGTTGGCAGATTTGGTGAACACGCCATAAAGAACTTAGCATAGTTCCCTCAATTGATAATGACTGCTTCTTACTGGTGAGGAGATTTGACCGACTTTTTCTTCTCTCAAAGTGCCCATCACTCCCCACTTCTGGGGCCCCAGTTATATAGCCCTCTTTCAGTTTTCTTCCTCTCTCCACCCATCACAGACTAGCACCCCTCTAGCTAATATTCACATTTACCCCCCAGAGAGATCTCTCTATATTACAATTACGTTACTGTCCACCTTCCTGATTTAATGCTTTCATCTGACTCCCCCCTGGAGAATGAACCCCAAATCCATATTTCCAACACTTGGCTTGCCTCCCCTGACTGACCCAACAGCTTTGCACTCATGCTGCCTCACCCACATCAATTCTACTGACACTGAACTTGAGTTGTAGCTTCATCTCAAGCCCCAGTCTCAAGACTCCGAGCCCCTACACACCTGCTTCCCCTCTGGTTGGAATCATCCACTGGTCTATTTGGAAGTTCTCACCTCTTCTGTCTTGAAACTCCCATCTCCTCTCTCAGACAGCAAGGAGTCGTCTCCTTCATGAATGTGTGTGTGTGTGTGTGTGTGTGTGTGTGTGTGTGTGTGTATGTTTTGACATTCCCACAAGAAAAAAAAAGTTTCTTTTGTGATAATTTAGATGTGGTGTTATCACTTTTATTTAATTCCATATATGTTTCCCTGCTAGACTGTGGGTGCCCTGGGCATGTTATACTTACTCCCACCCTTTACCCCCAGACACAGTTTGGTTGGGGACAGTAGTAATAAATACATATTGCATGAACGAATGAGAGATTGTGCTCACAGGAGTTGTCAATGACAAGAGAGAGAACACAAACAGGGAGCTGTTAGCACAGGAACAGAGAACCAGGGAGAGGAGTTTTCCATATTCTGAGACTGGGACCATTTGTGGGGTCAGGGTGTGGTTTGCAAGAATAAACTAGAATAGAAAAACTAAGGCACAATAGAAAATATCAGAGCATGTCGTACGTGGTCAGGGTGCAGACCAATCACTCGTGGTTCTCCTTGTTGAGTTATATGTGTGTGCGTGTGAGTGTGCAAAAACGTGTTTCCTTTCTTCATATGTCTATCCCTGAGAACATTGTGTCAGATACACTCTGCTTTCTTCATTGAATGTAAGATCCAAATGAGCAGGACCTCACTTCTTTCATTCATTTTTTTTTTTGCTGTTTCATAAAGGTGTGCATTTATATAGTAACACATTTTTAGAAAATGGAATTTATAAAATACAAGGAATAGCAGGGAGAAGAAAACTGGGATAAATAGTGAATTCAAAATAAACTTATTAATTAAAATTGAGTTTAAAAGACTCTTCTGTAGGAGAAGATATAAAATATAATTTCATCACATTAACACACGTCTCAAAATCAAAATGGAATAGGCAAAAACCTCAAGAAAGAATAGGAAAACAAGAATTATGATTATAACTGACTTTAAAAATAATGCAGGGGGGCGCCTGGGTGGCTTGGTCGGTTAAGCGTCTGACTTCAGCTCAGGTCATGATCTCACGGTCCGTGAGTTCGAGCCCCGCGTCAGGCTCTGTGCTGACAGCTCAGAGCCTGGAGCCTGTTTCAGATTCTGTGTCTCCCTCTCTCTCTGCCCCTCCCCTGTTCATGCTCTGTCTCTCTCTGTCTCAAAACTAAATAAACGTTAAAAAAATTTTTAAAAATAATGCAGGGAGTAGAATATAAAATTATAATCTCATTCTATACAAACATAAGTGGGGTCACACACACTTGTGAGAAAGATATAAGTTGAATGCAAGAGAAATTCATGTTTCCACAGGACGGCAGAAGGACAATTGCTAGTTTAGAAAATAGATCCAATCACAAAACAAAAGGTAGCAGCGAGGAAGCACAGATGGGAGGTAGGTGGCAATACATACAAAAGGCAGTTTATTACTACAAGGCACATAGAAAGCAAGGGGTGGGGAGAAAGTATGGCCGACTGGTGGACTTGACCACTCAAAGTTTATAAACTCTCACACCACCCAGAAAATATATCTGTACATACATACAAGAATCAAACAGCAAATAGTAAACTTGGCTTAAAATTTGCAATTTTTTTTTTTGCTTTTTAAAGTTTTTATCTAAATTCTAGTTGGTTAAAATGTAGTGTAATATTGGTTTCAGGAGTAGAATTATTTGTGTGAAAAAATGCAATCAAGAGGAAGGAAGAAAATGATTCAACAGGAGCATCAAACAAAGAAAAGAATAAGAACACTCAGACTCAATGTAAAAGGCAAAGAAATTACACTGATAATTTACGACAGGCAAAGTAAATGGCCAATAAACCCCAACATAAATTCGTCCTCCAGGTAATGAAATAAGTGCAAAATAAAACCCTCTAGCATATGCCTGTTCGAGTTTTAAATAAACTTTTTAAGTGACCTAATGCAGAGAAGATTCTGTGAAATGTATGTCTCCAGAACTGCAGTTGCCAGGTCGTGGCTCCCTCCATTGGTCTGGACCTTTCTAAAAGATACAGAATATGCTCCAAAATACCCCATCTTAAAAATATTGTTTACATTCCCTCACTGCACCTCCTTCCATACCTAATAGTCTATTTTCATATTTCCTTTAACTGAAAACTCTTTGGAAATGTTCAGATTATCCTGTAAGACAGTACCCGGCGTTCCCTCGTTAGTCGCATCCAACTGATCTTTTATTCCCACCACTTAATTGTCAACAATAATCCTTATATTGCTAATTTCAACACACACTTCCTTTTTTTCACATCTTAAATAAATTGATTATAAATGAGTGGGTTGGGCACCTGGGTGGCTCAGTCGGTTAAGCGTCCGACTTCAGCTCAGGTCATGATCTCGCAGTTGGTTAGTTCCAACCCCACATAAGGCTCTGTGCTGATGGCTCGGAGCCTGGAACCTGCCTCAGATCTATGTCTCCCTCTCTCTCTGGTCCTCCCCCACTCACACTCTGCCTCTCTCTCTCTTTCTCTCAAAAGTAAATAAACATAAAAAAATAAATGGGGGAGACTGGGTGGCTCAGTAAGTTAAGCGTCTGACTTTGGTTCAGGTCATGATCTCGCAGTTCATGAGTTGGAGCCCCACGTCAGGCTCTGTGCTGACAGCTCAGAGCCTGGAGTCTGCTTCAGATTCTGTGTCCCCCTCTCTCTGTGCCCCTCCCGCACTCTTACTCTGTCTCTGTCTCTCTCTCTCAAATATAAGTAAACATTAAAAAAATGAAAGAGTTCACCGTGCCAACAAACACAATGATCTTTCGGCTCCGAGACCAGGATGGTTAGGCTGTCAGGTGACCTCAGAGGAAAGCTTTCAGATTCCATTCTCTGGGAACCTTCCCTGGAATACCTGCTGAGTGCTGAGACTCACCTAGATGGGGTCTCTGAGAGGAAGGTCTCCAGGTAGAAGTCAGAATTCCTCCCTGTTTGTTGACGATGGAAAGCAAGCTCTATTCCCAGAACAGGAGGGAGTGAAGCATTGGTCCCCAAACCAGACTTAAGAATCCAAATGCAAAAACCATGTCTCCTCTGGCTTCGGATTAAACATGTTCTGGATCTGCAGCCGAGGAGATATTTACAGCTCCTTATGTTTGCTGCATCTGACACAGCAAAATGTGTCTGAAACGTTAGACACATTTCCCATTGTTACTCCAACCCCTGAGCCCATCTCCCCATGGGAACTTATCTGGACAGAATGGAATTTTTTCCTGTAGATTCCCTGTTCCCAAGAGATCACATTAGAATTCAGGCATATCCAATTTTTATTACTCCTCCTCAAACTTCCCTGGCTTGTCTAACATTGAAACTTTTCACAGATGAGTGAAAGTTATTTTTCCAAATCTAGGACTCAGGAACCTGTCTTGACTATGCTCCTTGGCTCTCTGAAACATTGAGTTGTGGTGGGAACACAACTCCTGACAGTCTAGAAAATACCTATTCTTTCTTCAACAAGATAAAGTGTGTTCCTTTGCTATACAACCATGGGTTTAATAATCCTTGGATTTGATATTCTTTTGACAAATCATCTGGGAGTTTCGTATGTTTAAGACAGGTTAAAAGTTGACGTTTATAAAACATTTGGCAATTCTAGGTGTATTACGAAGCTGTAGTCATCAAGACAGTATGGTACTGACACAAAAACGGACCCATAGAACAATGGAATAGAATAGAAAACCCAGAAATGGACCCAAAACAATATGGTCAATCTTCGACAAAGAAGGAAGAAGTGTCCAGTGGAAAAAAGGCAGCTTCTTAAGCAATGGTATTGGCAAAATGGAGAGCAACATGCCAGTGAAACTGGACCACTCTCTTACACCATACACCATTCACAGAAATGAATTCAAAATGGATGAAAGGCCTAAATGTGAGATAGGAAACCACCCAAATCCTAGAGGAGAACACAGGCAGCTATCTCTTTGACCTCAAATACGGCAACTTCTTGTTACCCATGTTGCCGTAGGCAAGAGAAACAAAAGCGAACATGAACTATTGGGACCTCACCAATGTGAAAAGCTTCTGCACAGTGAAGAAAACAAAAGAATTAAAAGGCTTCCTACAGAATGGGAGAAGATGTTTGTAAATGACACATCAGATAAATATTCGTGTGTGTGTGCCACATTTTCCTTATCCATTCCTCTATTGACAGACACTTAGGGTGCTTCCATATCTTGTCTGTTGTAAAGAATACTGCAATAAACATAGGGGTGCATATATGTTTTCAAATTGGCGTTTTTCTTTTCTTTGGAAACAGTAATGGACTTATTGGATCATGTTGTCATTCTATTTCCAAGTTTTGAGGACCCTCCATACTGTTTTCCACAGTGGCTGCATTCCCACCAACAGTGTGTGAGGGTGCCTTTTTCTCCACTTCATCACCAGCATTTGTTTGTTGTGTTTCTGATTTTAGCCCTTCTGACCTGTGTGAGGTGGTATCTCATTGTGGTTTTGATTTACATTTCCCTGATGATGAATGATGATGAACATCTTTTCATTTGTCTGTTGGCCATCTGGATGTCTTCTTTAGAGACATGTCAATTCAGAACCTCTGCCCAATTTTTAAGTGGGTTGTTTGGGTTTTTTTGTTGTTGTTTAGTTGTATGAATTCTTTGTGTATTTTAGATATTAACCTTTTATCAGATATATCATTTGCAAATACCTTCTCCCATTCAATAGATCAGGTTTGTTTTGTTTTGTTTTGTTTTGTTTTGTTTTGTTTTCTTGTCTCCTTTGCTGTGTAAAATCTTTTAATTTTGATGGAATCCCAATAGTTTATTTTTACTTTTGTTTCCCTAGCCTTAGGAGACTGGTCGAGAAAAATATTATAGCTGATGTCAGAGAAATTACTGCCTGTGTTCTTTTCACGCGGTGTCAAATCTCACATTTAGGTTTTTAATCCATTTTTAGTTTGTTTTTGAGTATAGTGTAAGAAAGTGGTCCTGTTTCATTGTTTTACATGTATCTTCCCAGTTTTCCCAGCACCATTTATTGAAAAGACTGTCTTTTTCACAGATACCATATGGTTTCACTCTTATGTAGATCCTGAGAAACTTAACAGAAACCAATGGGGAGGGGAAGGAAAAAAAAAGAGCTTAGAGTGGAAGACAGCCAAAGCATAAGAGACTCTTAAAAACTGAGAACAAACTGAGGGTTGATGGGGGGTGGGAGCAAGGGGAGGGTGGGTGATGGGTATTGAGGAGGGCACCTTTTGGGATGAGCACTGGGTGTTGCATGCAAACCAATTTGACAATAAACTTCATATATTGGAAAAAAAAAAGTAAAGACTGTCTTTTCCCCATAGTCTCACCTTAAAAAAAATTTTTTTTAATTTACATCCAAGTAACAGATTAAACCCATTTAGTCATGTTTTATTTCTGGGGTCTTTATTCTGTCCCACTGACCTATGTGTCTATTTCTGTGCCAAAAGCATACTGTCTTGATTACTACAGCTTTGGAGTATATCTTGAAATCTGGTAGGTTTGTTCTTTTTTCTCAGGATTGCTTTGGCTATGCAGGGTCTTCTATAGTTCCATACAAATGTTAGTATTATTTGTTCTAGTTTTGTGAAAACTGCTGTTGCTATTTTGATAGAGATTGCATTGAATCTGTTGATTGCTTTGCTTTGGGTAATATGGACATTTTCACAAGAATAATTCTTCCAATCCGTGAGCATGGAATATCTTTCCATTTATTTATGTTACCTTCAATTTCTTTCACCAGTGTATTATAGTTTTTGGAGCATAGGTCTTTCACTTTTTGGCTAAGTTGATTCCTAAATATTTTATTCTTTTTGGTGCAATTGTAAATGGTGTTTTTAAATGTTTTTCCTTCAGCTGATTCATTGTTAAGGTACAGAAACATTGCTGATTACTGGGTATTTATTTTGTATCTTGTACTTTACTGAATTAATGTAATACATCTAGTAATTTTATATGTATGTATGTATGTATGTATGTAAAATCAAGTTAGTTAACATGCACTGTAGTATTAGTTTCATGAGTAGAACCCAGTGATTCATCACTTCTATAGAACACTCAGTGCTCATTCCAATAAGTGCCCTCCTTAAATAAATGCCCATCACCCATTTAGATAACCCCCAATCCACCTCCCCTCCAGGAACCCCCAGCCTATTCTCTGCATTCAAGAGTCTCTTATGGTTTTACTCCCTCTGTTATTAACTTATTTTCCCTCACTTCCCCTATGTTCATCTGTTTTGTTTCTTAAATTCCACATATGGGTGCAATGATATGATATTTGTCTTTCTCTGACTGACTTATTTCGCTTAGCATAATACACTCTAGTTCCATCCACATTCTTTCAAATGGCAAGATTTCACTCTTTTTGATCACTGAATATTATTCCATTGTATGTATATATACCACATCTTCTTTATCCATACTTCTAGTAATTTTTTGGTAGATTCTTTTGGATTTACCATGTATAATATCATGTCATCTGCAAATAGTGACAGTTTAACTTCTTTACCAATATGGATATGCCTTATTTCTTTTTCTTGTCTGATTGCTGTGGCTAGGACCTCCAGTACTATGTTGAATAAGTGTGAGTGGACATATTTTCTTCTTCCTGACATTGGGGGAAAAGCTCTCCACTTTTCACCATTGAGTATGATGCTACCTATGGGATTTTCATAGGTGGCCTTTATATGTTGAGGTATGTTGCCTTTAACCCCACTTTATTGAATTTTTATCATGAATGAATGTCGAATTTTGTCAAATGATTTTTCTTCATCTATTGAGATGATCATATGATTTTTACTCTTCATTCTGTTGATGTGTATAACATTGATTTTCAAAATATTGAAACACCTTTGTATCCCTGAAATAAGTCCTACCTGACCATGGTGAATGGCTTTTTAACATACTGTTGTGTGTGGTTTGCTAGTATTTCCTTGAGGATTTTTGCATCTATCTTCATCAAGGATACTGGTCTATAGTTTTCTTTTTGGGGGGTGTCATTGTCTGGTTCCAGCATCAGGGTAATGTTGGCCTGATTGAATGTATTTGGAAGCTTTCCCTCTTATTCAATATTTTGGAGTAGTTTGAGGAGAATATATACTAATTCTTCATTAAATGTCTTGTAGAAGGGGTGCTTGGGTGGCTCAGTTGGTTGAGTATCCAAATTCAGCTCAGGTCATGATCTCATGGTTCATGAGTTTGAGCCCCACATTGGGATGTGTGCATTGGGCTCTGTGTTGACATCTTAGAGCCTTGAGCCTACTTCAGATTCTGTGTCTCCATCTCCAAAGGCAAGGGAATTAAAAGCAAAAATGAACTATTGGGACCTCATGAAGATAAAAAGCTTCTGCACTACAAAGGAAACAAACAACAAAACTAAAAGGCAACCAAAAGAATGGGAAAAGATATTTGAAAATGACATATCAGACAAAGGCTAGTATCCAAAATCTATAAAGAACTCACCAAACTCCACAGCCAAAAAACAAATAAGCCAGTGAAGAAATGGAAAGAAAACATGAATAGACACTTCTCTAAAGAAGGCATCCAGATGGCCAACAGGCACATGAAAAGATGCTCAATGTCACTCCTCATCAGGGAAATACAAATCAAAACCACACTCAGATATCACCTCACACCAGAGTGGCTAAAATGAACAAATCAGGAGACTATAGATGTTGGCGAGGATGTGGAGAAATGGGAACCCCCTTGCACTGTTGGTGGGAATGCAAACTGGTGCAGCCACTCTGGAAAACAGTGTGGAGGTTCCTCAAAAAATTAAAAATAGATCTCCCCTATGACCCCGCAATAGCACTGCTAGGAATTTACCCAAGGGATACAGGAGTGCTGACGCATAGGGGCACTTGTACCCCAATGTTTATAGCAGCACTTTCAGCAACAGCCAAATTATGGAAGAACCTAAATGTCCATCAACTGATGAATGGATAAAGAAATTGTGGTTTATATACACAATGGAATCCTACTTGGCAATGAGAAAGAATGAAATATGGCCTTTTGTAGCAACGTGGATGGAACCAGAGAGTGTTATGCTAAGTGAAATAAGTCCTACAGAGAAAGACAGATACCATACGTTTTCACTCTTATGTGGACACTGAGAAACTTAACAGAAGACCATGGGGGAGGGGAAGGGGGAAAAAAGAGAAAGAGGGAGGTAAACCATAAGAGACTCTTAAAAACTGAGAATAAACTGAGGGTTGATGGGGGGTGGGGTGGGCATTGAAGAGGGCACCTGTTGGGATGAGCACTGGGTATTGTACAGAAACCAATCTGACAATAAATTTCATATTAAAAAAAGATTCTGTGTCTCTCTCTTGCTCTCTGTCCCTCCCCCATTCTCTCTCTCTCTCTCTCTCTCTCTCTCTCTCTCTCTCTCTCTCTCTCTCTCCCTCTCTCTCTCTCAAAAATAAATAAACATTAAAAAAAATAAGTGTCTTGTAGAATTCACCTGTGACTCCATCTGGTCCTGAACTTTTAGTTTTAGGTAACTTTTTGTTTACCAATTCAACTTTGTTACTGACAATTAATTTGTTCAGATCCTGTATTTCTTTCCAGTTCTGTTTTGGAAGTTTGTATTTTTCTAGGACTTTATCCTTTCATCTGGGTCATCCTCTTTGTTGGCATATATATTTTAATAACATTCTCTTACAATTCTTTGTATTTATATGGTGTCAGTTGTTATTTCTCTCTCATTCATGATTTTACTTCTTTGGGTCCTTGCCCTTTTTTTTCTTGATGAATGTGGCTAAGGGTTTGTCAATGTTGTTTACCTTTTCAAAGAACCAGCTGTTGCTTTCATTGATTTCATTCCATTCATTTTTTAAATCTCTGTGTCATTTATTTCAGCTCTGTGTTATTTCCTTTCTTCTACTCTCATTGGCTTTGTTTATTCTTCAGGAAAGAGTACTTTGAATATAAAATCAGTATTGGATAGTGACTTAGTGGCATATCAAACGTGAGCGGCCTCAACTTCATTTCATTGGTCCTATATCCATATAGACATTTAGCCTCTTTCTATTTAGAAGAGAGATCCTTCATCCTTCTTCGATGTGAATCAGCTACCAATGTTCTCGGTCCTCCCCTCAGCCATGCTCCACTAGACTTTTTTCCTTTTAACTCTATCATTGTAGCTTAATTATATAAAATCATCTGTGTACATTTAAAGTTTATAGTTTGACACTTGTGAGCACAGCACAACATAAAGAGTCTGTCGAATCAGTATGTTGTACACCTGAAATTAATGATTTTGTGTGTCAATGATACTTCAATAAAATTTTTTAGTAAATTAAACAGTTTGTTCTATTAAGGGAATCATAAATATTTAGGAGCACCTTCTGAACATTCATTTGTATGTAATTCCAGAAAGTGCACAATAAGCTTTAATTGCTTTGTTCTGTAACTTATTAAAATCTAATCCCCTTGAGATTCAGTTTTCTTATTTCTGCAGATAATGTGGGATAATAAAACTAATTTCAGAGGGATATTGTGGGAAAGAAACAACTGTGTGGTAACATTATGTGGATTCCAAAGAAAATGCTCAATGGTGAGGGGTAGATATGGTGTGTGTGTGTGTGTGTGTGTGTGTGTGTGTGTGTGTGTGCGTTTATACATTTTTCTTTCAAGTAAACATGGACACTCATGTGTGCACACACAGATTCATTATTAGGAAAGCTTTCATGTCAAAATAAACTTGAGAGAAAGTGGGAGAGGACAAAAATGAAAAGACCATTTGGATTAACATGAAAATAAAAGTAGGTAAAAATTTGAACATAAAGATTTAAGGTAGAACAAGTGGCCTTAATGTTTTAGTTTGTCTACTTCAGTGCCTGCAAGACAGTACATCTCATGGCTTAGGGGATTTTTTGTACCAGCTGTTGGGGTTGAGAGACTCCAAAGTGACTTCAGATTTGGTGTTTTACATAAAGTGGTATTTCAACACCAAATAGCCTTATTTGAAAGAATATAAACATGATCCAAGGCTGAATTTCATTTCTCTAAGCAGAGTGTTATTGGATAACTATCCGGAATAGATATTTATTGTGGTTGTGACAAATTCCGTGCCGCTGGCTTAGAACAAATAAATTTATGTTCTGATAGTTCTGGAAGTCAGAAGTCTGAAGTAGGTCTCCCTGGGCTAAAATCACTCTGTCTGGGGGAGGTCCTGGGGAACTAAAGCCGCCTGTATTCCCTGACTCATAGTCCCTCCCTTTATCTTCAAAGCCAGCACCATAGCATCTCAAATTTCTATGTGATTCCTACTCTTCTGCCTCTGTCTTCCATATCTGGAGGCACCTTGTGATCTATTGAGCCCACCTGGATCATCAGAACAAATTTGTCTTCAGATCAGCTGACTAGCAATGTTAACACCATTTGTCACCCTAATTCTCACTTGCCATGACACAAGATATATTCGAAAAGTCTGGAGATTAAGATGTGGAAATATTTGGGGGGCATTATTCTGCCTACTAAAAGTCTTTTTCATGGGTGTATTTGAGGCCAACTCAGGGGTTCTCAGATTAAAGAATCAAATACAGACTTTTTTTCAGACTCTAGAGTGAGTCCTTAGACTTTTCTTTCAAAACCACACATAAAGAGGATCTCATGGCTCATTTATTAAAATCACCCAGAGTTATAAATAGTAAACCCTCAACTCAATGAATTCAAAATCAGCTCAAGGTGAAGGTAAAGTGAAAGCTGGTTAGACCTCTGATAAGCAGGCAAGTTCATGAGCGTAATACAAAACTGGATTCACCTGACTTCCAATCTGATATCCCAGCAACAGAGTATCAGCAGGAAACTTTTCCTTTCCCACCGCTCCAGTGGCCCACGGGGAAATGATGTGCTCCAATGTGGGAGTAACAATGGAAACAGTGTCTAATGGGCAGACATAGGGAGCTATAAATATCTCCTCCACTGCAGAATGTCATCATCCGAAACCTTGTATATGGCAAGGCATGGTTGTTGCTTTTGGGATCCAGGTCTATGCAGGGGGACCAATGCTTCACTCCATCCTGCTGTCCTGTCTGGGAACAGAGCTTTGGTCTCCATGATCAACCATCCAGGGGCGAAGTCGGACCTCCACACAGAGACGTTCTTCTTATAGACCCCATCCATGTGAGTCTCAGAGCTCAGTGGTTATTTTGGGAAAGATTCTGAGAGAATGGAATCTGAGATATTTTACCTGAGGTCACCTGAGACGAGGTAGGCTCATTTATAATTAATGTACGTATTATGTTCAAAAGAGAAGCTCCACTGGACTCAGCAATACAGGGATCATTGTTGACAATGAGCAGTGGGAATGGAAGTCCAGTTGGATGAGAATGAGGAAGGAATGGTGGGGAGGGGGGAGGACACAAATTGGTCACAGTGAAATTAGAACATACCTAGGAGTTTTGCAGCTAAGGGGAGTAGGAAAACAGAGAATCAAGCTTGGAGGCATGTGCCCTGAGCTTTTCAAGATGTGGTGTTTTTGAGCATGTTCTGTATTTGTAGAAAGACCCAGAGCCATGGAGGTAGCTGTTTCCTTGCAACAGCACTTCTTGAGACACATTTCTCAGCATCACCTTTCACATGGAGTATTCACATAAAATTTGTATTCCATATGCGAAAGAGTGTATGCTAACTAGCTTTACTGCGTAATACTTCATGACCAAGTTGTATAGAAACTAGGAAGATATTTGTTCAACATAGAAGAAAAAACTCAGCCGATCTCTTCACCAGTGAGAACCGTCCACTTGCTAACGAGAAGGAACCATTGTAAGCCTTTTACATACACTGACTAACGCCGTCTACCACCCTAGGAGGATGGACACTGCTTATCCCCTCTATCTGAGTAAGGATATTCACATTTGGAATAGATGCATTGTCTTTCTCAAGTTCAAACAGCTTATATGGGGTAGATCTGACTTTCAAAAGCTGGTTTTCTGATTCCAAAAGTTTCGCATTTAAAATCGTTCAGAAAACTCTTGTTCTGCATCTTGAAAAATCCCTTCTGTTGTTGTACACTGTGTAACTTCTGTTGTCTTACGTAGGTTTCTTCCCTTTGCACATTTTTCTAGAGGGATATTCAATCATTTATGATGTAAATGTCTTCACATCATAAATAACGCCACTCCTCTCTGGGTTGGATATACTGTTTTGTTCTGGTTTTGTTCATTATTCTGGGCATGAAGGTATGTAACTGGGGCTGGAATGCTGCCAGAACCAGGGAAGCTTTCTCATCACAGTCTCTCAGGGACAACCCGAGTTTCTTAGATCTTCTTTCCCCTGTGTCCATTTCTTTCCTCTCTGTGTTCTTGGAACCGATTTCTTTTGTTTCTTTAAATACAGGACACAAGATGATCTAATTAAAATGGAGCCCCATATTTACATGTCCATGGCTTTCTAACTAGAATTTAAGTACTATTTACACATTCTTTAGGGTAAAGGTAATCTGATGTTGACAGCTTGCCTTGTATCGTTTCTTTCAAAATTATGGGGGTTGCATGTGAGAAAAGCATGATAGTAACGCGGCGCCAGGAGGCCACAGTGCACTCTGTGTGTGCGTGTGTGTGTGCACGTGTGTGTGTGCATGTGCGTGTGTGTGCACGTGTGTGTTGTGGGGCACAAGCAGTCCTCAGGGCAATGGAACCTGAGTTCATATACTCCAATATGTGACCTTTAAATGCTACGATGTCAACCAACGGACGGAAATAAGGAAGGGCTCTATCTCAATTCACAGAATACCTTGGAACAAAATTTTTAAAATCCCAAGAACATCTTGGGAAGGAAGGACTGCCTGTCTTTTCAAGTTTCAACAGTGGCGGGAGAGCCACCTTGCCCCTCAGCATTCTCTGCCAACACCTCTCATCCCTATGCATTCCCTCCCCACGCTGACTTCATTGTGAGATTTGAATATCTGGACTAAACGCCTTCTCCAGGGTCTTGGCTCTGTTTTCCCTGCAGGGCACACACTTCCCCCAATATCCTCCTGCCTCCTGCTAAGTCTTTCTGGAAGCCTCTGTTAAAGTGTCACCTTCTTTGCAGGCCTTCCTGAACACCTATTAAAAAATAGAGCCCTCCCCATCCATTCCTTTCTATACCTACTTTTTTTTTTTGCATAGCACCTGTCACCATCTGACATGGTATAAGATTTTTTATTTTATATATATATATATATATATATATATATATATATATATTCTTTCTCCATAATTGCATTGTAGGGACTTTTTTCCTGCAAGTTTTTATTTAAATTCCAGCTAGTTAACATATGGTGTAATATTAGTTTCAAGAATAGAATTTAGTGATTCAACACTTATATACAATACCCAGTGCTCATCAAAAGTGTCCTCCTTAATCCTCAACCCATATTTAACCCACCCCCTCCACCACCCCCCTGTAGCAACCCTTATTTTGTTCTCTAGATTTACAAGTCTGTTTCTTGGTTTGCCTCTCCCCCCCCACCATGTTCATTTGGTTTGTTTCTTAAATTCCACATATGAGTGAAATCATACAGCATTTGTCTTTCTCTGACTGACTTATTTTGCTTACCATAATACTCTCTAGATCCATCTACATTGTTGCAAATGGCAAGATTTCATTCTTTTTGTGTCTGTGTAATATTTCAGTGTGTGTGTGTGTGTGTGTGTGTGTGTGTGTGTATACACACATAACATATACCACACCTTCCTTGTCCATTCATCAGTCTACGGACATTTGGGCTCTTTCCATAACTTGGCTATTGTTGATAATGCTGCTATAAGCATCAGGGTGTGGGTATCTCTTTGAATTAGAATTTTTATATGCTTTGGGAAAATACTATGTACTGCAATTATGGAATGGGAGGAGATATTTGCAAAAGGCTTATCTAATAAAGGGTTAGCATCCAAAATCTATAAAGAACTTATCAAATTCAACACCCAAAACACAAATAATCTAGTTTAAAAAATGGGCATTAAATATGAATAAACATTTTTTTCCAAAGAAGACATCCAAATGGCTAACAGACACATGAAAAGATGCTCAACATCACCCATTGTCTGGGAAATACAAATCAAAACTACAATGAGATATTACCTTACCCCTGTCAGAATGGCTAAAATCAAGAACACAGGAAACAAAAGATGTTGGAGAGGACGTGGAGAAAGGGGAACCCTCTCTCTCTGTTGGTGGGAAGGCAAATCGTGCATCTGCTCTAGAAAACAGTATGAAGATTGCTCAAAACATTAAAAACAAAACTATCCTATGATCCAGCAGTTGCACTACTAGGTATTTACCTAAAGAACACAAAAATACTAACCCAAAGGGATACATGCACCCAGATGTTTATAGCAGCAATATCTACACCAGCCAAACTACGGAAATGGCCCAACTATCTATACATACATGGACATGTATGCATCCACATGTGTGCTGTGTGCATGTATATATACACACACATATATTAATATATACAAGGGAATCTTACTCAGCCATCAAAAAGAATGAAATCTTGCCATTTACAACAACGTGGATGGAGCTAGAGTTTATTATGCTAAGCAAAATAAGTCAGAGTAAGACAAATACCATATGATTTCACTCACCTGTGGATTTAAAAAAGAAAACAAATGGACAAAGGGAAAAAAGAGAGAGGTAAACCAAAAAATACACTCTTAACTGTAGAGAACAAACTTGCCAATGGGGAGGGAGATTTGGGGGAAATAGCTGATGGGGATTTAGGAGCGCACTGGTCCTAAAGAGCACTGGTCAAGTGTGCAACTGTTGAATCACTGTATTCTACACCTGAAACTAGTTTTACACTGTATATCAACTACCTGGAACATAAATAAAAGAAAAAAAGAAAAAAAGAAAATGTATAAATAAAGCCATTTGCTTGAAAATTAATCATGTTATTTTTTTTTCTCTCCTAAGTAGTCAACTCCACCAGATGGAACTAGGCAATGATACACACATTTCAAAGTTTCTTCTTCTGGGATTTTCAGAGGAACCAGAATTATGGCCCCTCATATTTGGGCTTTTCCTCTCCATGTACCTGATCACTGTGTTTGGGAACCTGCTCATCATCCTGGCCATCAGCTCTGACTCCCACCTCCACACCCCCATGTACTTCTTCCTGGCCAACCTGTCCTTTGTAGACATCTGCTTCACATCCACCACTGTCCCGAAGATGCTTCTGAACACCCAGACTCAGAGCAAGGTCATTAACTATGCAGGCTGCATTAGCCAGATGTATTTTTTCTTACTCTGTGCAGAGCTGGATGACTTTCTCCTATCTGCAATGGCCTATGACCGGTTTGTGGCCATCTGTCACCCCCTGCACTACACTGTCATCATGAACCCCCAGCTCTGTGGATTGCTTGTTCTGGTGTCCTGGATCATCAGTGTTACAAATTCCTTGTTACAAACCTTAATGGTGCTGCAGCTGTCCTTCTGTACAGACATGGAAATCCCCCACTTTTTCTGTGAACTCAATCAGATGATCCAACTTGCCTGTTCTGACACCTTTCTTAATGACATGATGATGTATTTTGCAACTGTGCTGCTGGGTGGTGCTCCCCTGGCTGGGGTCCTTTACTCTTATTCTAAGATAGTCTCCTCCATATGTGGGATCTCATCAGCTCAAGGCAAGTACAGAGCATTTTCCACCTGTGCGTCTCACCTGTCAGTTGTCTCCTTATTTTACTGTACAGGCCTAGGAGTGTACCTTAGCTCGGCTGCTACCCAGAGCTCCTACTCAAGTGCCACAGCCTCGGTGATGTACACGGTGGTCTCACCCATGCTGAACCCCTTCATCTACAGCCTGAGGAACAGAGACATAAAGAGGGCTCTGAAAAGAATCGTTGGGGTTCCAGTGACATAAGGACCAATTGTCCGGGGACTGAAGACATGCCCATGATTGCAGGGCTCAAAACCTCAGAGCTAGAATCTGCCGTTCTTTGATCAGACTCTGGAAGAAGAATATGCTTTTCTATTTATTTCCCAGAATTTCATTTGCTTGACTTCAACTTCTCCATATTTTTTTAAGTAACTCACTTATTAAGCCTCTGCTCTGTCTGATATATAGACGGTTTCCCCTTTGTCTATTTCCTACTTTTTCAAATATTTTTTCAGTTTTGATAAAAAAATATTTGGAAATTCCCACTTGTCTCCTGGGGTAACATGAATTTCTTAAAAATAATTTCTACTCAAACAACATATATCATTCCAAGTAATTTTTCTCCTGTTTTACTAAAAGGATAGCCATGAGTTATATTACTCATATAGAAAAAAGGAAAACAGAGTGGATGTTGCTCAAAAAATTAAAAATAGAACTACCCTATGACCTAGCAATAGCACTGCTAGGAATTTATCCAAGGGATCCAGGAGTGCTGATGCATAGGGGCACTTGTACCGCAATGTTTATAGCAGCACTTTCAACAATAACCAAATTATGGAAAGAGCCTAAATGTCCATCAACTGACGAATGGATAAAGAAGATGTCACTAATATATACAATGGAATACTACTTGGCAATGAGAAAGAATGAAATCTGGCCATTTGCAGCAACATGGATGGAACTGGAAGGTATTATGCTAAGTGAAATAAGTTGGGCAGAGAAAGACAGATACCATATGTTTTCACTCATAGGTGGATCTTGAGAAACTTAACAGAAGACCATGGAGGACGCGGAGGGAAAAAAAAAGTTACAGAGAGGGAGGGAGCCAAACCATAAGAGACTCTTGGATACTGAGAACAAAGTGAGGGTTGAAGGGGGGTGGGGGAGAGGGGAAAGTGGGTGATGGGCATTGAGGAAGGTACCTGCTGGGATGAGCACTGGGTGTTGTTTGGAAACCAATCTGTCAATAAATTATTTTTAAAAAAAAGAAAAAACTACTATAACCAAGACCATTCATATAATTTCATAATACAGGAAAGTATGAGACCCCAGTTTTTCACTTGTGTATATCAATACTTTGTCCTTCACTGCCTTGACTTCTCGTTCTGACAATGTAGACTAATATAGTTCATCTTATAGGTAAGCCATTGCATTCCATTCTCCTTATGATGATCATGTTCTCCTATGCAGCGGTATCCACAGTGCTTACAACAATGATTGGCAAAATGATCACCAAATACATGTCTCCAAATGGTGTTTACAACAGAAACACATATTTGAATAAATAGATTAACTTCATACGGCCTTTGAGTCGAGGAAGATCTTAACTATGATGAAGAAAAATTGAAATTATACTGAGTATTACTGAGCAAAATATTTCATTTTGTGCTGTCCATCTACTCACTGAAGTATGGAGTTAGTTTGGTGTCCATGTACTAGAGTTGTATTTTTTCCATGTTTTCCAAAAACATGTTTATGGTGATTTTACTGAATCATCTTAACTCTTTCTGCTGCATACAGATAGGACTCATTCCACTGCTCTAAATGAAAGATCATAACCATGCTATGGGCAATGATTGAACAATATCAATATCATCTTTTATATATCATACATATATATCCTCATGATCAAAGGATGACTCTTTAGACATTGAATTCCTGTCCAGTCATATGATTCAGGTCACAACTTTGGTGCCAAGAGCCTTGTCCTTCCAACTTCTCTTGATTACCTGGTTGGAACCCTAACAAAGTCTCTTTATAACACAGCCTATCTAAAATAAATTTTAATAACAGAGTAACCATGACTTCTGTCCCCAAATATCAGCACAAATACCTAAAATGGGAAGAAGCATATTATTATAATTCCTCTGGGTTCTGGTTGCTGTTATAATTATATCTGTTCCCTAGGACTGTGTAACAAACCCTTCTGAAAACACCTGTTTTAATATAATGTCTTTGTAATCGAATGGGATTGTCTGGTGGGAGTTGTTCTGATCTATTCAATTCTGTGCTACTTATCAGTCTCTACATTGTGTTTCTTTTTTTTTTTTTAAAGAAACTTTTATTTTATTTTATCTTATCTTACTTTATTTTATTTTATTTTATTTTATTTTATTTTAGAGACAGCACATGAGTGGGGAAGAGCTGCAAAGGAAGAGAGAGAGAAAGAGAAAGAAAGAGAGAGAGAGAGAGAGAGAGAGAGAGAGAGAGAGAGAATCTTAAACAGGCTCAACATTCAGCATGGAGCCTGATGCAGGTCTTAAACTCATGAACCGTGAGATCATGACCCGAGCCGAAATCAAGAGTCAAACGCTTAGCTACCAAGCCACCTAGGCACTCCTATTTTTCATTTTCTTACTGACAGGGTTGAGCAGGCACTTCAATACTCTTCTTGTGTCAGTCCTTGCTATACACAAGAAATAAAGTGCTTCATTCTTAGCCATAATAAATTACCCTTTAGGCATGTTTCTGACTTGTTTTCATATCTTTGTTATTCCTTATTGGTCTTCTTGGCATTTGGGGAGTAGATGTATTTCTGAAAGTTGCATCACCTTTGGCCATCATCTGGAAGGTATTTTTATTCATCATTTGACTAAAGATCATTTTTCCATTCTAGAAGTCTATATGAATCTGTGTATCTTTGTGTAAGATGAAATCACAACTTACTTACTGCTTCTTCCCCACGTTGTAAATGCGCTTCTGATATACCTTTTCATTTCCAAGTCTTTGGCAATCTGCCCTTGAATTAGTGACCAATGTTGGTATCATTAGGTTATTGTTCTTGTAGGTCTTTATGTAAGTTAGTAGCACATATTCATTCAATTTTGTTGTTTTCATTCAATATAGTTGTTTAGAAACAGTAGACTTAACCAAATGTTATTCTTACTGATTTTCTTTGTTCCAGAAGTCTTATAAAATTTCTCTTCCATTTTATGCATGAATTCCTATTCATACACTTTCATACAAATGTTTCAGTAAGATCCTATGCACATCATGAATGCTCTTTATATTTCAGTGCAGGCTTTTCTTCTACCTTGTGTCCCTTTTCCTTCTTTCCTAACAATTCCTCATGGACTTGTCTCCAATCCACTAATGTAATGCTGGCTCCTTTTTTGATGAATATCAATGCAAAAATCCTCAACAAGTTATTGGCCAACTGGATCCAACAATACATTAAAAAATTATTCACCATGAACAAGTGGGATTTATACCTGGGATGCAGGGCTGATTCAATATCCACAAAACAACCAATGTGATTCATCACATCAAAAAAAAGACAGGACAAGAACCATATGATCATCTCAATAGATGCAGAGAAAGCATTTGATAAAATACAGCATCATTTCTTGATAAAAACCCTCAGGAAAGTAGGAACAGAAGGATCATATCTCAAGATCATAAAAGCCATATATGAAAGACCCAATGCTAATATCATCCTCAATGGGGAAAAACTGAGAGCTTTCCCCCTAAGGTCAGGGACAAGACAGGGATGTCCACTCTCATCATTGTTATTCAAAATAGTGTTGGAAGTCCTAGCCTCAGCCATCAGACAACACAAAGAAATAAAAGGCATCCAAATCAGCCAAGAGGGGATCAAACTTTCACTCTTCACAGATGACAGGATACTTTATATGGAAAACACAAAAGATTCCACCAAAAACTGCTAGAACTGATTCATGAATTTGGCAAAGCTGCAGGATATAAAACCAATGCACAGAAATCAATTGCATTCCTATACACCAACAATGAAGCAATAGAAAGGGAAATCAAGGAATCCCTTTTACTATTTACAAGGATCCCATTTACAATTGCACCAAAACCTATAAAATACCTAAGAATAATTCTAACCAAAGAGGTAAAAAATCTATACACTGAAAACTATAGAAAGCTCATGAAAGAAATTGAAGATGGCACAAAAAAATGGAAAAAGATTCCATGCTCCTGGATAGGAAGAACAAATATTGTTAAAATGTCAATACTACACAAAGACTTCTACACATCCAATGCATTCCCTATCAAAGTAACACCAGCATTCTTCACAGAGATAGAACAAACAATCCTAAAATTTGTATGGAACCAGAAAAGACCCCAACTAGCCAAAGCAATCTTGAAGAAGAAAACCAAAGCAGGAGGCATCACAATCTCAGACTTCAAGATGTTTTACAAAGCTGTAATCATGAAGACAGTGTGGGACTGGCACAAGAACAGACACTCAAGTCAATGGAACAGAGTAGAGAACCCAGAAATGGACCGACAAACCTATGGCCTTGACAAAGCAGGAAAGAATATCCAATGGAATAAAGACAGTCTCTTCAGCAAGTGGTGCTGGGAAAACTGGACAGCAACTTGCAGAAAAATGAACCTGGACCACTTTCTTACACCAGACACAAAAATAAACTCAAAATGGATGAAAGACCTCAATGTAAGACAGGAAGCCATCAAAATCCTCAAGGAGAAAGCAGGCAAAAACCTCCTTGACCTTGGCTGCAGGAACTTCTTACTCAACACGTCTCTGGAGGCAAGGGAAACAAAAGCAAAAATGAACTATTGGGACCTCATCAATATAAAAAGCTTCTGGGAACAAAAATAATATAAAAACAGGGAGGGGGACAAAACAGAAGAGACTCATAAATATGGAGAACAAACTGAGGGTCACTGGAGGGGTTTTGGGAGGGGGGATGGGCTAAATGGGTAAGGGGCATTAAAGAATCTACTCCTGGGGGCGCCTGGGTGGCGCAGTCGGTTAAGTGTCCGACTTCAGCCAGGTCACGATCTCGCGGTACGTGAGTTCGAGCCCCGCGTCGGGCTCTGGGCTGATGGCTCAGAGCCTGGAGCCTGTTTCCGATTCTGTGTCTCCCTCTCTCTCTGCCCCTCCCCCGTTCATGCTCTGTCTCTCTCTGTCCCAAAAATAAATAAACGTTGAAAAAAAAATTTAAAAAAAAGAATCTACTCCTGAAATCATTGTTTCAATATATGCCAACTAATTTAGATGTAAATTTTAAAAAATAAAAAATAAAATAAAATAAAAAGTTTCTGCACAGCAAAGGAAAAAATCAGCAAAACTAAAAGACAACCAACAGAATGGGAGAAGATATTTGCAAACGACATATCAGATAAAAGGTTAGTATCCAAAAATCTATAAAGAACTTATCAAACTCAACACCCAAAAAACAAATAATCCAGTGAAGAAATGGGCAAAAGACATGAATAGACACTTCTCTAAAGAAGACATCCAGATGGCCACCAGCATATGAAAAGATGCTCAACATCACTCATCATAAAGGAAATACAAATCAAAACCACAATGAGAGACCACCTCACACCTGTCAGAATGGCTAACATTAACAACTCAGGCAACACCAGATGTTGGCGAGGATGCAGAGAAAGAGGATCTCTTTTGCATTGTTGGTGGGAATGCAAGCTGGTGCAGCCACTCTGGAAAACAGTATGGAGGTTCCTCAAAAAAACTAAAAATAGAACTACCCTAGAGCCAGAAATTTCACTACTAGGCATTTATCCACGGGATACAGGTGTGCTCTTTTGAAGGTACACATGCACCCCCATGTTTATGTTTATAGCAGCACTATCAACAATAGCCAAAGTATGGAAAGAGCCCAAATGTCCATTGATGGATGAATGGATAAAGAAGATGTGGTGTATATATACAATGGAGTATTTCTCGGCAATCAAAAAGAATGAAATCTTGCCATTTGCAACTAGGTGGATGGAACTAGAGGGTATTATGCTAAGCAAAATTAGTCAGACAAAGACAAATATCATATGACTTCACTGATATGAGGGCTTTAAGACACAGAACAGATGAACACGAGGGAAAGGAAGCAAAAGTAATATAAAAACAAGGAGGGGGAACAAAACATAAGAGACTATTAAATATGGACAACAAACAGAGGGTTACTGGAGGGGTTGTGGGAGGGCGGATGGGCTCAGTGGGTAAAGGGCATCAAGGAATCTACTCCTGAAATCATTGTTGCACTACATGCTAACTAACTTGGATGTAAATTAAAAAAATAAAATTAAAAAAAAGGTGCCTTTTTGCTACTTGTTTAAAAATTCTGATCCCAATCAGTGGGACAGCCCTTTGAGTATTTTCACAAGATGATCAGTGTGAAAGAGATTACTTGTTGATTCTTAAAACTATTAGCTCAGTTAAAGATTCACATATTTGATTTAATTTGCCTATTATTATTATTATATGTCCACATATTATATGCCTATTTATCTATAATTATGAGCATTTGAAATAATTGTTGTAAATCACAGCTTCTCTATTGACTTTTAGTTAGGTCTTTTGGCCCATAAAATAGTTTTAAAATTCATTTAGTGAAATGTATGTATCTTCTACCTTCTGAGTTTTTTTTCTTGCCTTACAAATGATGATTTTCCCACCAGTAGATTTTATATGTAATTTTCTAGATGCTCATCTAAAATGGAATGGTTACTCTTACACTGGGGGTTTACTTACTCCTTTGGATTTTTGGTGCAATGTGTGAAATAAGGAAGCACCACTCTTCCTTCCACGTAGAAAGCCTTTGTGCCAGCTTTCACTCAACAATCCAGTCTTTTCTGACGACACTTAAATGCAGCTTTGTCAAGTATTAAATGTCCATATATAATGAGACCTAATTCCTGACTCATTCAATTAATACTGAAAGAGCATCTGCTCTGGTGCCAGAAATTTTTAAGAACTTTATATGCTATACTCTTTTTTTATCCAGGTCTTGGGGAATTTTATTACTTTTCTCTGTTGATTTTGTTGACTTACTGGTCCTGTAGATCATGTTTCAGTTACTGCTCAAAACTTCATTCAGTTTTGTATAACATGGTTGTACTGAAACTGCTCTTTAACCTGGTTTTATTCTGTCTGTCGTTCTTTGTATTTCATAATGTCTCATTTTCATGAATCCGTTTCTATATAAGTGCATATACATCCACATACTTTTGTAAAGGGAAGATGAGCAGACGTTCCTGCTCCTTTGGTAATCACGTCACGATGACACACAGGAGTGCAGTAAAAATAAATGTGAGTACAAAATAATGTACTTGGGTAAGTTACATGAAGCTTATTCAGAGTTAGGGGATAGATTGTCATGGGGTGTTTAGGATTTCATAGGGTCTGGAGAGCACGTTACCTGTTGGACAAGGAACAGAACCATGACTAGTTGTGCTCATCAGACTTGTCAAGAAAGTGACTAAAATTCAAAGCATAAGAACAACAAATACACACCAAAAAAATGCCACATAAGACAAGTGACAAAGAGGCTTACCTCATCCTCTATTTGGCCATATAAAAACTGATTAATCAAATGAATATGGAATAAACACAGGAAAATCAAGTCTGCTCTCTTCTATCTGCCAATAAAAATGCCCAAATTATGAGACGTGTTGGTTTATTCTCTTGCGATGTTCAATCTGTGATGTTCACGTCATAAAGATGTCGCTACTTTTCTCATTTAGAGAAATTTATTTTGCCCTTTAATTATTTTTGCTGGGTGTAAATGGGATATAATTAGGATTGGAGGCCACCAACACCATTCTCTCCCTCTCTCTCTGTCTCTCTCTCTGTCCGTTGAACACAACTTTTAAATTTTTCTTTACATACAGGCCAGAAGAAGACCATTCCAAAATGGAGCCCCAGGATTATTTGTCCTTAGGAAGCAATGAATAGGACTTTCTGGTACTATTTCTACTTTCCTTCTGGGAAAGGTAATATGATGTGTATGCATTCATATCCTAAAAAGTGTGTTGGGGCAGGCAGGGGGAGGTGAAGACATACAAGTAACACACACCAGGAGGATACGGTGCAGTGTGTGTGTGTGTGTGTGTGCGCGCGCGCATGCAGTGACAGCAGGTCTCAGAGCAGGGGTTTATAGGCACCTCTATTCCAGGTTGACCCTATAATACACAGGTCAGACTCAATCAACAGATGATACTGACAAGGGATGTTCAGTTGACAGGATGCTATTACAACCAGATTAACAAAGTGCAAGAGGTACATAGTGTGGACAAGGAGCTCCCTGTGTCTTGAATTTTAAGCAGCTGCGAGGCCACATGGATCCACAAAATTCGCTGCCAGTACCTCTCATCACTCTCCCTCTTTTCAACTCCCCGCCATTACACTGGCTTCCTTCTGAGCCTTGATTTTCTGGAAAAAAAAAAAGTGTTTCCGCAGGGCCTTTGCACTGTCCTTCCTCCTGCCAGGAAGACCTCCTGTCTTGCACTCTCTCTTCTTTGAGGTCTCTGTTCAAATGTCACCTTCTTAGTCAATCTTGACTGAACACCCAACATAACAGCCCATCCACTCTTTCTTTTGACTTGCCTTCATTTCCTTCATAGCCTCAGTCCACATCTCAGGATTATTTAATTTTTATATACGTGTATATCCTATCACCAGCAATGATTAATAGGTACCTTTTCTTTTCAGCACCGTCTACTTTATGACTTGGAAATGCTGAAAACATGGTTGATGGTCTATATATTCCTCAAATGCATGAGATAATTTCTTATTAAAACTGCACAATACCCAGCCTTTTGGGGAACATCCGATGTTGGGATGAAAACTCCTAATAAGAGAGGAAATGGGGATCCCCTCCAGAGCACCCATCCATTCACAAAATATTGAAATAACTTTCTTGACTGGAAAATGTAAATTGTAGCATTTCAACAATGTGAGCCATGTCTATTGATGTGAAAATTAGTCATGTTATTTTCCCCTTTATTGGTAGTCACCTCCACCACATGGACCCAGGAAACGATATAGGAATTTCAGAATTTCTTCTTACGGGATTTTCAGAAGAAACAGAACTGCAGCCCCTCGTATTTGAGCTTTTCCTCTCCATGTATCTGATCACTGTGTTTGGGAACCTGCTCATCCTCCTGGCCGTCAGCTCTGACTCCCACCTCCACACCCCCATGTACTTCTTCCTGGCCAACCTGTCCTTTGTAGACATCTGCTTCACCTCCACCACCGTCCCGAAGATGCTCTGGAACATCCAGACCCAGACCAAAGTCATAACCTATGAGGACTGTATCACACAAATGAACTTTTTCATAACCTTTGCAGGGATGGACGACTTTCTCCTGAGTGTGATGGCCTACGACAGGTTTGTGGCCATCTGCCACCCGGTAAACTACATGGTCATTATGAGCTCCTGGCTCTGTGGACTCCTGGTCCTGGAGTGCTCTGCATTCCTTGTTAGAAAGCTTAATGGTGTTGCAGCTGTCCTTCTGTACAGTCTGGGAAATCCCCCACTTTTTCTGTGAGCTCAATCCGATGATCCAACTTGTCTGTCCTGACACCTTTCTCAATAACATGGTGGTGTATTTTGGAGCTATTCTGCTGGCTGGTGGTCCCTTTTTTGGGATCCTTTACTCTTACTATAAGATAATTTCCTTCATACGTGGGATTTCATCAGCTCAGGGCAAGTATAAAGCATTTTCCACCTGTGTGTCTCACCTTTCAGTGGTCTCTTTATTTTACTGTACAAGCCTAGGAGTGTACCTCAGCTCTGCTGCTACCCAGAGCTCCCACTCAAGTGCAACAGGCTCAGTGATGTACACGGTGGTCACACCCATGCTGAAATCCTTCATCTATAGCCTGAGGAGCAAAGACATTATTTCCTCTGATGAGATTCTCTGGTATGGCAGCTATAAAAGGGCCAATTGTCTTGTGCTGAAAAGTACCCATGATTGCAGGGTCCAAAATCTGACCCAAATGTTGAGATTCTTTGATCAGATTGTGGGAGTGGAACATGCCTCTTCTATTTTTTTCCTTGAATTTCTTTTTTTTTAAATTTCAACATCTGTGTACAATTTATGTAACTCCCTATGTTAAGCTATTTGATATGTCTTATATCTAAAAGATTTTCCCTTTGTCATTTTCCTACTCTCCCAATGTGATTCCTCACCTTTGATGTGAAATATTTGGAATTCTCACTCATTTCAAAGGACTACATGGATCTGTTACGAATAATTTCTTCTCAAATAAACTGTATCATAGTGAGTATTTTTTCTTTTGTTTGACCAAAAAAAAAAAAAAAAAAACCCAGTCATGAGTTATACTACTCCTATGAAAGTCTACTCTTGGCCATGACTCATTGATATAAGAGTATAAGAGAGTCATTAGAAATCATTGTAACCTATCTGCTGTGTTGAAAGAAAGCTTGAAAGAAACTTGGAGGGTAAAGAAAGGAAGAGAATGGAGGTTTTCATTAACATGGAATTCAAGGAATGTAGAAATTTAGGCAAAATAAATTATAATAGAACAGGTAGTCATAAATTAATGATATATGGCTTTTCCTATCTTAATGCCCAGAGGCCTCAAAGACAGAACCATATTTACATTTATGCAAGGAGACATTCTCTGAACCAGGCAATAGGCTGAATACCTCCCAAACTGACCTTATTTTGTTTCTTCTACTTAAGTAGGGTTTCAACACAAAACGCCTTTATCCAAGAAAGCTAAGTGAATGAGTTGAGAGGCTTAAATTCCTTTTATTAAAAAAATTGGGGCACCTGGGTGGCTCAGTCAGTCAAGTGTCCAGCTTCAACTTAGGTAATGATCTTGTAGTATGTGAGCTTGAGCCTTGCGTTGAGCTCTCTGTTGATAGTTCAGAGCCTGGAGTCTGCTTTGGATTTTGTTTCTCCCTCTCTCTATGCCCCTCCCCCACTTGTATATTCTCTCTCTCTCTCTCTCTCTCTCTCCCTCTCTCTCTTAAAAATCATTTAAAACATTTATTGGATAAGTGTCTTTGTTATTTACTATTGCTGCTATATCCAGTTACCACACTAAGGGTTTAAAAGAAAAAAATTTCTACTCTTCCCGGTCTGGAGGTCAATGCCAAAAATGAATCGCATTTGGGCTAAAATTAAGATGTCTCTGCAAGACAGAAGAGAGCTTGAATTCCTGCCCACTTATGTGATTCCAGGTCACCATTTTTTCTCCACAAAAATGCATGTCCTTCGGACCTCTACTGGTTACCTGAATAGAATCTTCAATGGAGAGAATTTTTTTAAGTCATCCAAAATAAATTTGAATAACAAAATGATCATGAATGTTGCTGAATAGCAAACCATCCTGAAAACAAATGGCTTGGTAGAATATCTTTAGTATCAAGTAGAATTGTATGGTGATGAGTTGTTCTAATCTCTGTTGATGTCCTCAAGGATCTTGAATCAGGTTTTGTGTCATCTGAGAAGGCTCTGCTGATCTTGCCAGGGTTTGGGTCTTGGCTAGCTAGCTGTGGCTGATTAGAGTGGCCTTGGCTTGGACAACTGGGCTGTGCTCCACATGTCTTCACTTCTTCTGGCAGCCCATCTGGTTTTATTCTCTTTTCAGAGCAGTATTTCAAGAGAGAGCAGCAGAAATTCACAGGGCCTCTAAGGTCCACTGCCACTTCTATCATATTCTGTTGGCCACAGTAAATAAAAAGTTCTAATCCATCCAGAATCAAAGATGGAAGAATAGTCTCCACCTCCTGATGGAAGGTACTGTGCGCATTGCCAAAGATATGACTACAGAGAAAGACCAGGACTTGGGGCCATCTCTGCAAACAGTCTACTACTGCTGTTAATTTCAATTCAAAAGGTTTATTTCCAATCCACATTCAGCAGTGGAATGATCTAAGAGAAGACAGTGAGAACGAATTAGGCGTCTAATGAGCAGTTATGGAAATTCTACTTCAGAGGGTAAGGTTGTAAATATTTCCTGCATGCCTCTTGCCTATACATCACCTTTCCTAGTATAAGGAAAGATCAAATAAATAAAAGGTTTACTTTCCAGATGGCTCAGAGATACCAGGGACCTTGTATCTATTTCATTGAGTAATGGAGCTAACAAGTGTTCTATCACTGATACTATCTTCACAGAATCCTTCTGTAGATACTGTTTTCCTATTGATAGACCTCACCATTGAAATACTCATAATAGTTTCCACTCTGGTATCTTTTTTATGGGTATAATTCCGCTAGGATGAGGTGACATTTGAAATGCAATGGAAGACAGAGACATAGGAATGTTTTTCTTCATTTTTCCAGCCTTACTGAAATTTAATTGACATATAAAATTGCGGAAATTTAAGCATACAACTTGGTGATTTCATGTACATATATGTTGTGAAATGATCACCATAATAGGTCAGTGAACACATCCATCACTTCACATAGTTACCACTTCTTTTTGTTGTAAGAACATTTACTATATACTCTATTAGCAACATTCAAGTATACAACACAATAGAGTTAATCATAATAGCCATGTTGTACATTAAGTCCCCAGAACTTATTCATCTTATAACTGAAGGTTTATAGACTTTCACTAACATCTTCTCATTTCCCCAAACCCAAGCCACTATCAAACATCAACCTACTCTGTTTCTATGGTTTAGATTTTTATATTTCACATATAAGTGAGATCATACAGTATTTGTCTTTCTCTGTCTATGTCACTTAGCATAATGCCCTTGGGGTCCATTCATGGTTGAGCAAGGAAAAAAATGTCTTCATTTATTATTGCTGAACTCCACTGATAGATATGCCATCATTATTAATTCATCTGTTGATGGATGCTGGGCTGTTTTCAAATCGTGGCTGATATAATGCTGTAGTTAATGTAAAAGTACAGATACCTGAGATGGTCACAAGTTTGTGGGATTTAAACCATGCACTTGTGAGTGGCTGATGGGTGAAAGAAGAAATGAAAACTGAAATTTAAAACTCATGAATCAAATGAAAATGGAATCACCGCATATCACAATTTATGGTATGTTACAAAAGCAGCTCCAATAGAGAAGTTTATAGCAATAAATGCCTACATTAAGACAAATAAAAAGACCTGAAGTAAATAACCTAAACTTTGATTCAAAGGCCTGGAAAAAGAAGCACCAACTAAGTCCAAATCAACAGAGGAAAAGAAATAAAAATCAGAGAATATATAAATGATATATAGACCAGAAAACCAATAGAAAAGATTAACAAAGTGAAGAACCAATTTTTTAAAGTGAAGCAAAATTGACAAGCCCTTAGGTAGACAAAAAAAGGAGGAGAAGGCTTAAATAAATATAATCAGCAGCAAAATATTATATCTTACAACCAATATCATAGAAATGCAAAGAATAATAGGAGACTACTATGAATGATCTCATTCCAAGAATTTGGACAACCTAGAAAAAAAATGGATAAATCCCTAGAAACATACAATTTACCAAGACAAAATCAGGAAGATACAGGAAATATGAACAGACCAATAATGAGTAAGGGTATTAAATTAGTAATCAAAAATCTCCTAGCAACAAAAGCCCGTGAACAGAGATCTTCATAGGTGAATTCTACCACTCATGTAAAGAAGAATTAATGACAAATTCTTCTCAAACCCTTCCAGAAACTAGAGAGGAAGACACATTTCAACCTCATTTTCCAAGGCCAGATTTGCCTTAATACCAAAGTCAGAAAAGGCCAGTACAAAAAAATAAAACTATAGACCAATGTCCCTGATGGACACAGACACAAAATTTTTGAAAAATACTAGCAAAACGAATCAAACAACACATTGAAGGGATTTTACACCATGATCAAGTGGGATTTATCCCTGGGATACAGGGATTGTTGAGCACAAACAAATCACTAAATATGATACACCCCATTCATAGGGTGAAATATAACAATCATATCATCATTTCAATACATGCAGAAAAGGCATCTGACAAAATACAGCATCCTTTAATGATTTTTTTAAAAATCTTTGACAAACTGGGTATAAGAGGAACACACCTCAACAAGAAAAGCAAAAGGCTGTATATGACAAACCCACAATAACATTGTACTCAGTGGTGAAAGATTAGAAAATGTCTCTTCTGAGATCAGCAGCAACACAAGGGGGTCCACTCTCACTGCTCCTATTCAACATAATCTTTCATGTCCTAGCTAGAACAATCAGGAAAGATTGAGAAAGTAAAAAGCACCCAGATGTCTTCTTCGGAAAAGTGTCTATTCATGTCTTCCACCCATTTCTTCACTGGATTACAAATCAGAAAGAAAGAAGTAAAATTGTCTTTATTCACAGATGATACGAACTGAATATAGAAAACCCTGTAAAGTCAGGGCACCTGGGTGGTTCAGTTGGTTAAGAGTCCGACTTTGGCTCAAGTCATGATCTCAGGGTTCATGAGTTTGAGTACTGCATCGGGCTCTATGCTGACAGCTCAGACCCTGGAGACTGCTTTGGACTCTATGTCTCCCTCTTTCTCTGCCCCTCCCCCATTCATGATCTGTCTCTGTAAAAAATAAACATTGAAAAAAAAGTAAAGAAAATCCTATAGACTCAATCCTTAAGAGCACACTCACAGTGATGAGCAATGAGTAACATGTAGAATGGTTGAATCACTATATTGTACTGCACTATATTGTTCTGTGTGTTGATTTTCTGCCCTGCACCAATAAACTTTATTGAATTGAAAACTACACTCATGGTAGACCTTTTGCAGGTCTATTCACCACTTCACCACTTATCTCTGTATCCGTGTACTTTGCAATGTGACTGCGAAGCTCCTCCCATTGAGAGGTGGGGTCGATTTCTCCACTTTCAAATCTGGACTGAATTTAGTATTTTATTTGCCTTGGCTAAGAGTGTATGGTGAAAATGACAGTGTGTCTGAAGGGTCCTTGGTGTGTTTCTGCTGCGCTCTTGGAACCCTGTCTCTGCCATGGAAACAAGTCCAAGCTAGCCTGCTGTAAGAAGAGAAATCACGTGGAGCAGAGCCCTGTTGCTCTAATGAAAGCCAACCTAGACCAGCCTATCACCAGCAAGCCCCCATATGTGAGAACACAGCCAAGATTAACAGAGCTCCTCCAGCTGACCCATAGCTGACCACCACCTCATGAGGAGACCAACAGAGACCAAAAGACTTCCCCAATACAGACCTCCATGTGATGGATGGAGCTAGAATGTATTATGCTAACTGAAATAAGTCAGTAAGGACAAGAGTAAGATCATATGATTTCACTCCTGTGTGGAATTTAAGAAACAAGACACATGAACATAAGGGAGAGGGAAGAGAGGCAAACAAACCAGAAGAGGCTCTTAATGATAGAGAACAAACTATGGGTTGACAGAGGGAGGTGGGTGAGAGATGGACTAGATGGGTAACGGGTACTAAAGAGGGAACTTGTTGTGGTGAGCACTGGGTGTTGTATGCAAGTGATGAATCACTGAATTCTACTTCAGAACCAATAGTGCACTACATATTAACTAACTAAAACATATATTTAAAAAGCTAAAAAAGATAAAAGAAAAAAGCTAAAAAGATAAAAATCTTCCACACTGCAAAGGAAACAGTCAGCAAAACTAAAAGGTAACCAACGGAATGGGAAAAGATATTTGCAAATGACATATCGGGCAAAGGGCTAGTATCCAAAAGAGCTCACCAAACTCGACACCCGAAAAACAAATAACCCAGTGGATAAATGGTCACAAAACATGAATAGACACTTCTCTAAAGAAGACATCTGGATGGCCAACAGGCACATGAAAAGATGCTCAACGTCGGTCCTCATCAGGGAAATACAAATCAAAACCACACTGAGATACCATCTCATGCCAGTCAGAGTGCCTAAAATGAACAAACCAGGAGACTATAGATGCTGGCGAGGATGTGGAGAAACGGGAACCCTCTTGCACTGCAGGTGGGAATGCAAATTGGTGCAGCCACTCTTGAAAACAGTGTGGAGGTTCCTCAAAAATTAAAAATAGATCTACCCTATGGCCCAGCAATAGCACTGCTAGGAATTTACCCAAGGGATACAGGAGTACTGATGCATAGGGGCACTTGTACCCCAATGTTTATAGCAGCATTTTCAACAATAGCCAAATTGTGTAAAGAGCCTAAATGTCCATCAACTGATGAATGGATAAAGAAATTGTGGTTTATATACACAATGGAATCCTACTTGGCAGTGAGAAAGAATGAAATATGGCCTTTTGCAGCAACGTGGATGGAACTGGAGAGTGTGATGCTAAGTGAAACAAGTCATACAGAGAAAGATACCTTATGTTTTCACTCTTATGTGGACCCTGAGAAACTTAACAGAAGACCGTGGGGGAGGGGAAGGAAAAACAAACAAAAGGTTAGAGAGGGAGGGAGCCAAAACATGAGAGACTCTTGAAAACTGAGAACAAACTGAGGGTTGATGGGGGGTGGGAGGGAGGGGAGGGTGGGTGATGGGCATTGAGGAGGGCACCTGTTGGGATGAGCCCTGGGTGTTGTATGGAAACCAATTTGACAATAAATTTCATATTTTAAAAAAATGTTTCAAGCATTATCTTAAAACATTTACTTTTGGCATGGCTTGTCATGCAGTAAGCATATAGCTTACTGACACAATAATCAATGTAAATAGTACTGAGAATATTAAGAATAACCTACTGCTGCTTCTTTTTTGTCATTTGTTCTGATATTTGAAGGGAGCATTCATAATGACCTGGTTAGTCACATTAATTTTGGGTAACTGTATTAAAAAGGTACTATCACTGAGTTTCTCTTCCAGGTAGAGATTGGAAAGACCTGTATGTTTTTGCACGGATAACTTGTAGGACTCTCAGGCACAAGTCTCCATTCCCAGAACATCACTGGGCATGAATTCAAGCTCTTGTCTGAGTCATCCTTTGATCATGAGGATTGAAGAGATTTTAGAGCATAAAAAAGTGAAAGAACGTAATGAGAGAGTGCATACACATATTGTTCACTCACTCTATCATTTTTAGGACATCATTTTTAAAGGGGGAGATATTAAGTTTAGGGCAATGGGAATCATAATATTTGTAGGCAGCACTAGAAATTTTCAAATAGAAGCAGCAGTATCATCCAATGAAATAGTATAAAATCTGCCACTAGATTCTTCACTCCAATTAATAAATCCCTTTAAACATGGACACCAAATATCCCATACGTCAATAAGTAGTTATGCATCATCAAAAACAGATTTTGTGCAATAAAATACAGCGTGATTGAAAGTTTTATGTCATCATTTTTTTCAGGTCTTCTCGGATAGTAAGCCCATATTAGTCACTTGGTTTATGCAAATTTGTCTTTCTGTACTTTGCACTTGGAGCAGAGCATGTTTTTCATAAGGAATTTTTGCCTTACTATTCTGTGCCAGGGATACTGTGGATGCTGAGCTGATAAGAGAACAGGATCCTAACGAGGATCCCAAAACCCCACGACTAGTGACAAAACAAACTAGTATGTTAATGTCTACATTATCAGGAAGAGAATTTAAGGTAGAATCTATAAAGGAATGGCAGACACAGAGTGAAAAAAAAAAAAACCCTGTGATCTCACAATTTCCTCTACAATAAAATTATATACATGGCCTCAGTTGCCAAATGTAGTTTATTCCACAAAACTAGGACCGTTCATCACTATATGAGGCAAATGGGAATTTCCCAATTGTTCTGATTCAAGGTTGGGACTAACTTTGGAAACTAGGGAGAAAAAAAGGAAAAACTATTGGGTATCAGGAGCAGAGAGTTAATCACAGGGACTTATTTAAATTCAATAAAGCAGTTGAACGTTAGAAAAACTGAAACTCTAGGCTATAAATCGAGGCATTAAGTTCTTCTTTCATGATCTGGTTAAAAAATCACAAACTCAGGCTATTAAGCATTAAGCCTGCAATGACTAGTACTTCTTAAGAAATGGCCTTTTTATGGCTTCCCTCTGAAAAATACATTTAGAGCCTCCTTTATGTCTCTGTTCCTCAGGCTGTAGATGAAGGGGTTCAGCATGGGCGTGACCACCGTGTACATCACCGAGGCTGTGGCACTTGAGTGGGAGCTCTGGGAAGCAGCAGAGCTAAAGTACACACCTAGGCTGGTACAATAAAATAAGGAGACAACCGAGAGGTGAGATGCACAGGTGGAAAATGCTTTATACTTGCCCTGAGCTGATGAGATCCCACATATGGAGGAAACTATCTTAGAATAAGAGTAAAGGACCCCAGCCAGGGGAGCACCACCCAACAGCACAGTTGTAAAACAAGTTACCATGTCATTAAGAAAGGTGTCAGAATAGGCAAGTTGGATCATCTGATTGAGTTCACAGAAAAAGTGGGGGATCTCTACCTCTGTACAGAAGGACAGCTGCAACACCATTAAGGTTTGTAACAAGGAATTCAGGACACTCACGATCCAAGACACCAGAACCAGCAGCCCACAGAACTTGGGGTTCATGATAACTGTGTAGCACAGTGGGTGACAGATGGCTACAAAGCGGTCATATGCCATCACAGTCAGGAGGAAATTGTCCAAAACTACAAAGAGTATGAAAAAGTATACCTGCGTGATACAGCTTTCATAAGTTATGACCTTTCTCTGTGTTTGTATATTCACCAGCATCTTGGGGACTGTGGTGGAAGTGACACAGATGTCTACAAAGGACAGGTTGGCGAGGAAGAAGTACATGGGCGTGTGGAGGTGGGAGTCAGAGTTTACAGCCAGGATGATGAGCAGATTCCCATGTATGGTGACCAAGTACATGGACAGGAACAGCCCAAAGAGGAAGGGTTGCAACTCTGGTTCCTCTGAAAGTCCCAGAAGAAGAAATTCTGAACTTCGTGTATTGTTGCCTAGTTCCGTATCGTTGATGTGACTATCAAAATAAGAAGAACATGACACAATCATGCATTACTAACCTGGCTAGTGCATTGTTGTTTATATTCTGCACTCAAGAAATTAATTTGTATGGAACATGATAAAAACACTAAAATGTGGGAATAGAAAGAACCTATCTCAACATAAAGCCATTAGTGAAAAACCCACACCAAGCATGATACTCAAGAGTGATACAGTATGCATTTTTCTGTATGATCAGGAATAAGGAAGGGTGCCCACTTTCACATCTTCTACTCAACATAACACTGCAAGTTCTGGCCAGAGCAGAGAAAGAAGAGGTATCCAAACTGGAAAGAAAGAAAGAAATTTATGTATGTAGATGATGTGATCTTGTATGTAGAAAATCCTAAAGATGCCACAAAAAGACTAATACCACTAATAAATCAATTCAGCCAAGTAACTGGATACAAAGCCAACCCTCAAGAACTCAACTGCATTTTTATATACGAAGAGGAAACAATCTGAAAACAAAATAAAATAATTCCATTTATGTGACAACAACACCCAGTGCTCATCCCAACAGGTGCCCTCCTCAATACCCATCACCCACCCTCCCCTCCCTCCCACCCCCCATCAACCCTCAGTTTGTTCTCAGTTTTTAAGAGTCTCTTATGCTTTGGCTCTCTCCCACTCTAACCTCTTTTTTTTCCTTCCCCTCCCCCATGGGTTTCTGTTAACTTTCTCAGGATCCACATAAGAGTGAAAGCATATGGTATCTGTCTTTCTCTGTATGGCTTATTTCACTTAGCATAACACTCTCCAGTTCCTTCCACGTTGCTACAAAGGGCCAGATTTCATTCTTTCTCATTGCCACGTAGTACTCCATTGTGTATATAAACCACAATTTCTTTATCCATTCATCAGTTGATGGACATTTAGGCTCTTTCCATCATTTGGCTATTGCTGAGAGTGCTGCTATAAACATTGGGGTACAAGTGCCCCTATGCATCAGCACTCCTGTATCCCTTGGGTAAATTCCTAGCAGTGCTATTGCTGGGTCATAGGGTAGGTCTATTTTTAATTTTTTGAGGAACCTCCACACTGTTTTCCAGAGTGGCTGCACCAGTTTGCATTCCCACCAACAGTGCAAGAGGGTTCCCGTTTCTCCACATCCTCTCCAGCATCTATAGTCTCCTGATTTGTTCATTTTGGCGACTCTGACTGGCGTGAGGTGATATCTGAGTGTGGTTTTGATTTGTATTTCCCTGACGAGGAGCGACGTTGAGCATCTTTTCACGTGCCTGTTGGCCATCTGGATATCTTCTTTAGAGAAGTGTCTATTCATGTTTTCTGCCCACTTCTTCACTGGATTATTTGTTTTTCAGGTGTGGAGTTTGGTGAGCTCTTTATAGATTTTGAATACTAGCCCTTTGTCCGATATGTCATTTGCAAATATCTTTTCCCATTCCGTTGGTTGCCTTTTAGTTTTGTTGGTTGTTTCCTTTGCTGTGCAGAAGCTTTTTATCTTCATAAGGTCCCAGTAGTTCATTTTTGCTTTTAATTCCCTTGCCTTTGGAGATGTGTCAAGTAAGAAATTGCTACGGCTGAGGTCAGAGAGGTCTTTTCCTGCTTTCTCCTCTAGGGTTTTGATGGTTCCTGTCTCACATTCAGGTCCTTCGTCCATTTTGAGTTTATTTTTGTGAATGGTGTGAGAAAGTGGTCTAGTTCATTCTTCTGCATGTTGCTGTCCTGTTCTCCCAGCACCATTTGTTAAAGAGATTGTCTTTTTTCCATTGGATGTTCTTTCCTGCTTTTTCAAAGATTAGTTGGCCATACGTTTGTGGGTCTAGTTCTGGGGTTTCTATTCTATTCCATTGGTCTATGTGTCTGTTTTTGTGCCAATACCATGCTGTCTTGATGATTACAGCTTTGTAGTAGAGGCTAAAGTCTGGGATTGTGATGCCTCCTGCTTTGGTCTTCTTCTTCAAAATTCCTTTGGCTATTCGGGGCCTTTTGTGGTTCCATATGAATTTTAGGATTGCTTGTTCTAGTTTCGAGAAGAATGCTGGTGCGATTTTGATTGGGATTGCATTGAATGTGTAGATAGCTTTGGGTAGTATTGACATTTTGACAATATTTATTCTTCCAATCCATGAGCACGGAATGTTTTTCCATTTCTTTATATCTTCTTCAATTTCCTTCATAAGCTTTCTGCAGTTTTCAGCATACAGATCTTTCACATTTTTGGTTAGATTTATCCCTAGGTATTTTATGCTTCTTGGTGCAATTGTGAATGGGATCAGTTTCTTTATTTGTCTTTCTGTTGCTTCATTATTAGTGTATAAGAATGCAACTGATTTCTGTACATTGATTTTGTATCCTGCAACTTTGCTAAATTCGTGTATCAGTTCTAGCAGACTTTTGGTGGAGTCTATCGGATTTTCCATGTATAATATCATGTAATCTGCAAAAAGTGAAAGCTTGACTTCATCTTTGCCAATTTTGATGCCTTTGATTTCCTTTTGTTGTCTGATTGCTAATGCTAGCATTTCCAACACTATGTTAAACAACAGCAGTGAGAGTGGACATCCCTGTCATGTTCCTGATCTCAGGGAAAAAGCTCTCAGTTTTTCCCCATTGAGGATGATGTTAGCTGTGGGCTTTTCATAAATGGCTTTTATGATGTTTAAGTATGTTCCTTCTATCCCGACTTTCTTGAGGGTTGTTATTAAGAAAGAATGCTGAATTTTGTCAAAGGCCTTTTCTGCATTCATCAACAGGATCATATGGTTCTTTTCTTTTATTAATGTGATGTGTCACATTGATTGATTTGCGAATGTTGAACCAGCCCTGCATCCCAGGAATGAATCCCACTTGATCATGGTGAATAATTCTTTTTATACGCTGTTGAATTCGATTTGCTAGTATCTTATTGAGAATTTTTGCATCCATATTCATCATGGATATTGGCCTGTATTTGTGGACCACTAATTCAAGAATAAAGTGCTAAAGACTAGAACTAGGGGTTTCTGAGGGAAACAAAAGAAAAAATGAACTATTGGGACTTCATCAAGATAAAATCTTCTGCATAGTGAAAGACACAACCAACAAAACTAAAAGGCAACTGACAGAATGGGAGAAGATATTTGCAAATGACATATTGGATAAAGGACTAGTATCCAAAATATATAAAGAATTTATCAACAGACCCATAACCAGCAAAGAAATTGAATCAGTCATCAAAAATCTCCCAACAAATAAGAGTCCAGGACCAGATGGCTTCCCAGGGGAGTTCTACCAGATGCTTAAAGCAGAGATAATACCTATCCTTCTCAAGCTATTACAAAAAATAGAAAGGGAAGGAAAACTTCCAGACTCATTCTATGAAGCCAGTATTACTTTGATTCCTAAACCAGACAGAGACCCAGTAAAAAAAGAGAACTACAGGCCAATATCCCTGATGAATATGGATGCAAAAATTCTCAATAAGATACTAGCAAATCGAATTCAACAGCGTATGAAAAGAATTATTCACCATGATCAAGTGGGATTCATTCTGGGGATGCATGGCTGGTTCAACATTCGCAAATCAATCAATGTGACACATCACATTAATAAAAGAAAAGAACCATATGATCCTGTTGATGAATGCAGAAAAGGCCTTTGACAAAATTCAGCATTCTTTCTTAATAACAACCCTCAAGAAAGTCGGGATAGAAGGAACATACTTAAACATCATAAAAGCCATTTATGAAAAGCCCACAGCTAACATCATCCTCAATGGGGAAAAACTGAGAGCTTTTTCCCTGAGATCAGGAACATGACAGGGATGTCCACTCTCACTGCTGTTGTTTAACATAGTGTTGGAAATGCTAGCATTAGCAATCAGACAACAAAAGGAAATCAAAGGCATCAAAATTGGCAAAGATGAAGTCAAGCTTTCACTTTTTGCAGATTACATGATATTATACATGGAAAATCCGATAGACTCCACCAAAAGTCTGCTAGAACTGATACACGAATTTAGCAAAGTTGCAGGATACAAAATCAATGTACAGAAATCAGTTGCATTCTTATACACTAATAATGAAGCAACAGAAAGACAAATAAAGAAACTGATCCCATTCACAATTGCACCAAGAAGCATAAAATACCTAGGGATAAATCTAACCAAAAATGTGAAAGATCTGTATGCTGAAAACTGCAGAAAGCTTATGAAGGAAATTGAAGAAGATATAAAGAAATGGAAAAACATTCCGTGCTCATGGATTGGAAGAATAAATATTGTCAAAATGTCAATACTACCCAAAGCTATCTACACATTCAATGCAATCCCAATCAAAATCGCACCAGCATTCTTCTCGAAACTAGAACAAGCAATCCTAAAATTCATATGGAACCACAAAAGGCCCCGAATAGCCAAAGGAATTTTGAAGAAGAAGACCAAAGCAGGAGGCATCACAATCCCAGACTTTAGCCTCTACTACAAAGCTGTAATCATCAAGACAGCATGGTATTGGCACAAAAACAGACACATAGACCAATGGAATAGAATAGAAACCCCAGAACTAGACCCACAAACGTATGGCCAACTAATCTTTGAAAAAGCAGGAAAGAACATCCAATGGAAAAAAGACAATCTCTTTAACAAATGGTGCTGGGAGAACAGGACAGCAACATGCAGAAGAATGAACTAGACCACTTTCTCACACCATTCACAAAAATAAACTCAAAATGGACGAAGGACCTGAATGTGAGACAGGAACCATCAAAACCCTAGAGGAGAAAGCAGGAAAAGACCTCTCTGACCTCAGCCGTAGCAATTTCTTACTTGACACATCTCCAAAGGCAAGGGAATTAAAAGCAAAAATGAACTACTGGGACCTTATGAAGATAAAAAGCTTCTGCACAGCAAAGGAAACAACCAACAAAACTAAAAGGCAACCAACGGAATGGGAAAAGATATTTGCAAATGACATATCGGACAAAGGGCTAGTATTCAAAATCTATAAAGAGCTCACCAAACTCCACACCTGAAAAACAAATAATCCAGTGAAGAAGTGGGCAGAAAACATGAATAGACACTTCTCTAAAGAAGATATCCAGATGGCCAACAGGCACGTGAAAAGATGCTCAACGTCGCTCCTCGTCAGGGAAATACAAATCAAAACCACACTCAGATATCACCTCACGCCAGTCAGAGTCGCCAAAATGAACAAATCAGGAGACTATAGATGCTGGAGAGGATGTGGAGAAACGGGAACCCTCTTGCACTGTTGGTGGGAATGCAAACTGGTGCAGCCACTCTGGAAAACAGTGTGGAGGTTCCTCAAAAAATTAAAAATAGACCTACCCTATGACCCAGCAATAGCACTGCTAGGAATTTACCCAAGGGATACAGGAGTGCTGATGCATAGGGGCACTTGTACCCCAATGTTTATAGCAGCACTCTCAGCAATAGCCAAATGATGGAAAGAGCCTAAATGTCCATCAACTGATGAATGGATAAAGAAATTGTGGTTTATATACACAATGGAGTACTACGTGGCAATGAGAAAGAATGAAATCTGGCCCTTTGTAGCAACGTGGAAGGAACTGGAGAGTGTTATGCTAAGTGAAATAAGCCATACAGAGAAAGACAGATACCATATGCTTTCACTCTTATGTGGATCCTGAGAAAGTTAACAGAAACCCATGGGGGAGGGGAAGAAAAAAAAAGAGGTTAGAGTGGGAGAGAGCCAAAGCATAAGAGACTCTTAAAAACTGGGAACAAACTGAGGGTTGATGGGGGGTGGGAGGGAGGGGAGGGTGGGTGATGGGTATTGAGGAGGGCACCTGTTGGGATGAGCACTGGGTGTTGTATGGAAACCAATTTGGCAATAAATTTCATATATTGAGAAAAACAAAAAATAAAAAAAAACAAACACAAAAAGAATTTATCAAACTCAACAACCAAAAAATAAATAATCCAGTTAAGAAATGAGCAGAAGACATGAACAGACACTTCTCCAAAGAACACATCCAGATGGCTAACAGACACATGGAAAAACATTCAGTATCACTCATCATCAGGGAAATGCAAAGCCATAATGAAATCAAAGCCATAATGAAATACGAGCTCACAACTATCAGAATGGCTAAAAGTAACAACTCAGATAACAACAATGATGGTGAGGATGCAGAGAAAGGGGAACCTTCTCACACTGATGGTGGGAATGCAAACTGGTGCAGCCACTCAGGGAAACAGTGTTAAAGGTAAAACGACCTTATGATCCAGCATTTGTAGTACTAGGTATTTACCCAAAGGATACCAAAAAAAAAATACAGATTCGAAGGGGCACATGGATCCCAATATTTATAGCAGCATTATCAAAATAGCCAAATTATAGGAAAGAGCCCAAATATTCTTCAACCAATGAGTAGATAAAGAACATGGTGTGTGTGTGTGTGTGTGAGTGTGTGTATGTATATATATACATATATATGTGCATATATATGTATATATATATGTATACACTAATCCATATTTTTTAGGAAGAAAAGGTGAACATTAGTCAAATGACGAAGAAGAATTCCCTTCCAACCCATGGCTGAAGGTGATGTGACTTTGAGAAATACATCGAATCACAAAAGGCCAAAAGGTACAACAAGGAATAACAGAAAAGTGAAGACAGGTTAAAAATATGTATAAAAGGTGACATTAATTCAAACAATGCAGAAAAACTTTTACACTTAAAAAAACAAGAAGGGGGAGGAAAATATGACCAAATGATAGGTTTGAGCACACAAAATGTATTAACTTTCCTACTACCTTCTAATACATCTGTACGTAAATAAAAGAACTGAATAGCAAACAGCAAAGTTGGTGGAAAACTCTAGTTCTTATGTTTGAAAAAATGCAATCAGAAACAGGAATAGAAACATTCCAAACCTACTGAACAAAACACAGAACTGGCACAGACAATTTGCAACAGAGAAATTCAATGTCTAAGAAACACAGAAATATACTCATCCCGACCAGTAAAGAAATAACTGCCATGCAAAGCTTTTTAGTATATCCCTTTTCACCTATTAATTGTTTTTAATTGGTTGGAATACCCAGCAAGAAAAAGGACACTGAAATGTTTGTCTCATGATCCATAGGTCCAAATCTTTCTCACTATATGGAAACATACTCAAATTTTCTCTTGCTTAAAAATATTAAAAGGAACACCCTCACTTGACTGCATATCCCTCAGAGCTAATACCCTACTTCTCTATTCCTCTTAATTGCTAATATTCTTGGACTTGTTTTCTACTTCTACTGGGACCATGTTGTGCCACCCATTACATTCTTTCATTACCACCAATTAATTCTCAACAATCTCCCCTGCATTGCTGATTTCAATGTTTACTTTCCTTTCTAAGATTTTAAATAAATATATTAACTAGTTAATCAAGCAAGCCAACAACCACAGTGTTGTTCCAGTGCTGAGCTAGGTTGTCTTGACTTTTATGTGGCTTCATGTAAATGTTCTCACCATTCTATTCTCTCTGGCCCTGCCCTGCAGAACCTACTGTGTTTTCGGACTCACCTGCAGGGGGTCTCTGGGATCAACATCTCTGTGTGGAAGTCCGAATCCCTCCCTCTATAATTAATGATGGAGACTGAAGCTCTGTTCTCAAACAATACAGCGGGAGTCTGCTAGCCAGACCTAGGACTCCAAAAGAAATAAACGTGTCCCATTCAGCCCAAGGTTGCACACACTGAGGGACAACAATGGAAGAGATATTTACAGCTCCTTATCTGTTCCTTAGGCATATTTCCCCCTTGTCGCTCCCACCCCTGAGCACACCATCCCCTATGGGACATTGTTCTGCACAGATAAAATTTTTTCCTGTAGCTTCCCTGTTCCCAAGAGACCAGGTTACAAGTCAGGTGAATCTGGTTATTACTCTTCCCTGAACTCACCTGTCTCCCTAGCACCTCCTGGCACCTTAGCCCAACCCTGAGTTCAAGTTTTCTCCAAATCCAAGAATGAACAGTTTTCCTACTAGGTTCCTTGGGTCTCCCAAATAATGATTCGTGATAGGACACAGCACTGATACCCCCAGAGGATTACTATTCCCGCCTTCAACAATGTGAAGAACTGTGTTCCTTTGACATAAAACCACGAGTACTACAGTCCTTGGCTCTCGCAACACTTTTGCCAAACAGTTAAGTGTTCAATGCTTTGACATAAAATAAGAGCTGTCATTGAGTCAATTTAATTTATAATATATTTTGGTAACTAAAAGGTATATATTTAAGTATAGAGCTTCAGTTTCATAAGAGGAAAGGAATTCTGGAGATGGACTGTGGCGATGGCTGCCCAACAATATGAGTGTATTTAATGCCGCTGACCTGTGCACTTAGAAATGGGTAAGATGGGGGTGAAATAGGTGACAGGGATTGAGGAGGGCACTTGTCATGATGAGCACTGGGTGATGTACGGAATTGTTGAATCACTGTATTGTACACGTGAATCTATTATAACACTGTACATTAACTATACTGGAATTAAAAATGAAATAAGAAAAATATAGAGAGTGAATAACTAAGTGGTTAAAATGGCAAATCATATGGGACATGTATTATTAGCACAATAAAAAAATCTTTAACTAAAAAAATATATATTTGGAACTCTTATGCACATTGCCTTGATATTTATAACACCTTCTACCAGTTGACTTTAATTTTTTATACAAGCCCATTTGCCGAGGTCAATACTCTCATGAGTCTCATTCCAGATTTGCAGAATGGGGTTCAGAATGGTTGAGTGGTCTGCCCAATGTTGTGAACTGAATAAGGGATGGGCTTTGATTGGAACTCCTTCAACGTGTTTACAGGCCTCTTTCTCTAACCTAATCATTCTCATCTAGAGAAGATTTTGCCTCTTGGGAACACTTGGAAGGATCTAGTGAAATGTTTGGTTGTCAGAACTGGGCAGGTGCAACAGCCCCCCCTAGACAGTTCAGGCCAGGAATGATGCACAGCATCTACTGTTCCCAGGACACGTTCATCACAAAGAATTATCCACTACAGAGGGGAAGAAGATGGCGGCGTAGGAGGCCGCTGGGCTCACCGCGCGTCCTGCTGATCACTTAGATTCCACCTACACCTGCCTAAATAACCCAGAAAACCACCAGAGGATTAGCAGAACGGAGTCTCTGGAGCCAAACGCAGACGAGAGGCCCACGGAAGAGGGTAGGAAGGGCTGCGAGGCGGTGCGCGCTCCATGGACTGGCGGGAGGGAGCCGGGGTGGAGGGGTGGCTCGCTGGCCAAGCAGAGCCCCCGAGTCTGGCTGGCAAAAGCGGAGGGGCCTGACGGACGGAGTGTGTTCCTGTAAGGATTAAATTGTAGTGTAGGGCTAATGCTTAGCTTGAAAACTAACAGCTTTGTGTTGACACTGAAGGATAAGAGATAACAGCCTTGCTTTGCTCTTGTAAACTACGCCTCATACCCTTGTAAATTAGGCTTCACCAATTAAGGAAACAAAAGTTCAAAGAAAAGAGCATCAGAGGCAGGGTCAAGGAGATCCACTGGTTGCAACTTAGAGGCAGAAAGTCTAAAGTAAACACCTCATTAGGCAACTGTTTCTAACTCATCTGGAACCTGTTTCTTTGTTCTGTTCCCAGGTGATGATAAAACGATGTGATCGGTTATAAAAACTCTGTACCCCAGCTGTTCGGGGCCGCACTCTTATCAAGAGTGTTGGTCCCGATAGGTCGGCCTTGCCTCTCATTGTAATAAACTTTGTTGTGACTGTCACTGGTGCCCATAGCATTCTGTTTCAGGAGTCGTGTGGATGCAACATTCCGACAGCAAGCACGACTTAGCGTCTGGGAGGTCATAAGTTAACAGCTCTGCTTGTAAAGCGGGAAGGCTGGAGGACAAAGGGAGGGAGAGCTGCTGAGCCCCCGGACGACAGAGCTCAGTTTGGTGGGGAACAAAGGCGCTCGCCAGCGCCATCTCCCCCGCCCATCCCCCAGCCAAAATCCCAAAGGGAACCAGTTCCTGCCAGGGAACTTGCTCGCTCCGCGCAAACACCCAACTCTGCGCTTCTGCAGAGCCAAACCTCCCGCAGCGGATCTGACTCCCTCCCGCTGCCACTGGGCCCCTCCTGAAGTGGATCACCTAAGGAGAAGCGAGCTAAGCCTGCCCCTCCTGCCCCCGTGCACCTTGCCTACCCACCCCAGCTAATACGCCAGATCCCCAGCACCACAAGCCTGGCAGTGTGCAAGTAGCCCAGATGGGCCACGCCACCCCACAGTGAATCCCGCCCCTAGGAGAGGGGAAGAGAAGGCACACACCAGTCTGACTGTGGCCCCAGCGGTGGGCTGGGGGCAGACATCAGGTCGGACTGCGGCCCCACCCACCAACTCCAGTTATACACCACAGCACAGGGGAAGTGCCCTGCAGGTCCTCATCATGCCAGGGACTATCCAAAATGACCAAGCGGAAGAATTCCCCTCAGAAGAATCTCCAGGAAATAACAACAGCTAATGAACTGATCAAAAAGGATTTAAATAATATAACAGAAAGTGAATTTAGAATAATAGTCATAAAATTAATCGCTGGGCTTGAAAACAGTATAGAGGACAGCAGAGAATCTCTTGCTACAGAGATCAAGGGACTAAGGAACAGTCACGAGGAGCTAAAAAATGCTTTAAACGAAATGCAAAACACAATGGAAACGACGACGGCTCGGATTGAAGAGGCAGAGGAGAGAATAGGCGAACTAGAAGATAAAGTTATGGAAAAAGAGGAAGCTGAGAGAAAGAGAGATAAAAAAATCCAGGAGTATGAGGGGAAAATTAGAGAACTAAGTGATACACTAAAAAGAAATAATATACGCATAATTGGTATCCCAGAGGAGGAAGAGAGAGGGAAAGGTGCTGAAGGGGTACTTGAAGAAATTACAGCTGAGAACTTCCCTGAACTGGGGAAGGAAAAAGGCATTGAAATCCAAGAGGCACAGAGAACTCCCTTCAGACGTAACTTGAATCTATCTTCTGCACGACATATCATAGTGAAACTGGCAAAATACAAGGATAAAGAGAAAATTCTGAAAGCAGCAAGGGATAAACGTGCCCTCACATATAAAGGGAGACCTATAAGACTCGTGACTGATCTCTCTTTTGAAACTTGGCAGGCCAGAAAGGAATGGCACGAGATCTTCAGTGTGCTAAACAGAAAAAATATGCCGCCGAGAATCCTTTATCCAGCAAGTCTGTCATTTAGAATAGAAGGAGAGACAAAGGTCTTCCCAAACAAACAAAAACTGAAGGAATTTGTCACCACTAAACCAGCCCTACAAGAGATCCTACGGGGGACCCTGTGAGACAAAGTCCCAGGGACATCACTACAAGCATAAAACATACAGACATCACAATGACTCTAAACCCATATCTTTCTATAATAACACTGAATGTAAATGGATTAAATGCGCCAACCAAAAGACATAGGGTATCAGAATGGATAAAAAAACAAGACCCATCTATTTGCTGTCTACAAGAGACTCATTTTAGATCTGAGGACACCTTTAGATTGAGAGTGAGGGGATGGAGAACTATTTATCATGCTACTGGAAACCAAAAGAAAGCTGGAGTAGCCATACTTATATCAGACAAACTAGACTTTAAATTAAAGGCTGTAACAAGAGATGAAGAAGGGCATTATATAATAATTACAGGGTCTATCCATCAGGAAGAGCTAACAATTATAAATGTCTATGCACCGAATACCGGAGCCCCCAAATATATAAAACAATTACTCACAAACATAAGCAACCTTATTGATAAGAATGTGGTAATTGCAGGGGACTTTAACATCCCACTTACAGAAATGGATAGATCATCTAGACACATGGTCAATAAAGAAACAAGGGCCTTGAATGATACATTGGATCAGATGGACTTGACAGGTATATTTAGAACTCTGCATCCTAAAGCAACAGAATATACTTTCTTCTCGAGTGCACATGGAACATTCTCCAAGATAGATCATATACTGGCTCACAAAACAGCCCTTCATAAGTTTACAAGAATTGAAATTATACCGTGCATACTTTCAGACCACAATGCTATGAAGCTTGAAATCAACCACAGGAAAAAGTCTGGAAAACCTCCAAAAGCATGGAGGTTAAAGAACACCCTACTAACGAATGAGTGGGTCAACCAGGCAATTAGAGAAGAAATTTAAAAATATATGGAAATAAACGAAAATGAAAATACAACAATCCAAACGCTTTGGGACGCAGCGAAGGCAGTCCTGAGAGAAAAATACATTGCAATCCAGGCCTATCTCAAGAAACAAGAAAAATCCCAAATACAAAATCTAACAGCACACCTAAAGGAACTAGAAGCAGAACAGCAAGGGCAGCCTAAACCCAGCAGAAGAAGAGAAATAAAAAAGATCAGAGCAGAAATAAACAATATAGAATCTAAAAAAACTGTAGAGCATATCAACGAAACCAAGAGTTGGTTTTTTGAAAAAATAAACAAAATTGACAAACCTCTAGCCAGGCTTCTCAAAAAGAAAAGGGAGATGACCCAAATAGAGAAAATCATGAATGAAAATGGAATTATTACAACCAATCCCTCAGAGATACAAACAATTATCAGGGAATACTATGAAAAACTATATGCCAACAAATTGGACAACCTGGAAGAAATGGACAAATTCCTAAACACCCACACGCTTCCAAAACTCAATCAGGAGGAAAGAGAAAGCTTGAACAGACCCATAACCAGCGAAGAAATTGAATCGGTTATCAAAAATCTCCCAACAACTAAGAGTCCAGGACCAGATGGCTTCCCAGGGGAGTTCTACCAGACGTTTAAAGCAGAGATAATACCTATCCTTCTCAAGCTATTCCAAGAAACAGAAAGGGAAGGAAAACTTCCAGACTCATTCTATGAAGCCAGTATTACTTTGATTCCTAAACCAGACAGACACCCAGTAAAAAAAGAGAACTACAGGCCAATATCCCTGATGAATATGGATGCAAAAATTCTCAATAAGATACTAGCAAATCGAATTCAACGGCACATAAAAAGAATTATTCACCATGATCAAGTGGGATTCATTCCTGGGATGCAGGGCTGGTTCAACATTCGCAAATCAATCAACGTGATACATCACATTAACAAAAAAAAAAGAGAAGAACCATATGATCCTGTCAATCGATGCAGAAAAGGCCTTTGACAAAATCCAGCACCCTTTCTTAATAAAAACCCTTGAGAAAGTCGGGATAGAAGGAACATACTTAAACATCATAAAAGCCATTGATGAAAAGCCCACAGCTAACATCATCCTCAACGGGGAAAACTAAGAGCTTTTTCCCTGAGATCAGGAACACGACAAGGATGCCCACACTCACCGCTGTTGTTTAACATAGTGCTGGAAGTTCTAGCATCAGCAATCAGACAAGAGGAAATCAAAGCCATCAAAATTGGCAAAGATGAAGTCAAGCTTTCGCTTTTTGCAGATGACATGATATTATACATGGAAAATCCGATAGACTCCACCAAAAGTCTGCTAGAACTGATACATGAATTCAGCAAAGTTGCAGGATACAAAATCAATGTACAGAAATCAGTTGCATTCTTATACACTAACAATGAAGCAACAGAAAGACAAATAAAGCAACTGATCCCATTCACAGTTGCACCAAGAAGCATAAAATACCTAGGAATAAATCTAACCAAAGATGTAAAAGATCTGTATGCTGAAAACTATAGAAAGCTTATGAAGGTAATTGAAGAAGATATAAAGAAATGGAAAGACATTCCTGCTCATGGATTGGAAGAATAAATATTGTCAAAATGTCAATACTACCCAAAGCTATCTACACATTCAATGCAATCCCAATCAAAATTGCACCAGCATTCTTCTCGAAACTAGAACAAGCAATCCTAAAATTCATATGGAACCACAAAAGGCCCCGAATAGCCAAAGGAATTTTGAAGAAGAAGACCAAAGCAGGAGGCATCACAATCCCAGACTTTAGCCTCTACTACAAAGCTATCATCATCAAGACAGCATGGTATTGGCACAAAAACAGACACATAGACCAATGGAATAGAATAGAAACCCCAGAGCTAGACCCACAAACATATGGCCAACTAATCTTTGACAAAGCAGGAAAGAACATCCAATGGAAAAAAAGACAATCTCTTTAACAAATGGTGCTGGGAGAACAGGACAGCAACATGCAGGAGGTTGAAACTAGACCACTTTCTCACACCATTCACAAAAATAAACTCAAAATGGATAAAAGACCTGAATGTGAGACAGGAAACCATCAAACCTTAGAGGAGAAAGCAGGAAAAGACCTCTCTGACCTCAGCCGTAGCAATCTCTTACTTGACACATCTCCAAAGGCAAGGGAATTAAAAGCAAAAGTGAATTACTGGGACCTTATGAAGATAAAAAGCTTCTGCACAGCAAAGGAAACAACCAACAAAACTAAAAGGCAACCAACGGAATGGGAAAAGATATTTGCAAATGACATATCAGACAAAGGGCTAGTATCCAAAATCTATAAAGAGCTCACCAAACTCCACACCCGGAAAACAAATAACCCAGTGAAGAAATGGGCAGAAAACATGAAAAGACACTTCTCTAAAGAAGACATCCGGATGGCCAACAGGCACATGAAAAGATGTTCAGCGTCGCTCCTTATCAGCGAAATACAAATCAAAACCACACTCAGGTATCACCTCACGCCAGTCAGAGTGGCCAAAATGACCAAATCAGGAGACTATAGATGCTGGAGAGGATGTGGAGAAACGGGAACCCTCTTGCACTGTTGGTGGGAATGCAAATTGGTGCAGCCGCTCTGGAAAGCAGTGTGGAGGTTCCTCAGAAAATTAAAAATAGACCTACCCTATGACCCAGCAATAGCGCTGCTAGGAATTTATCCAAGGGATACAGGAGTGCTGATGCATAGGGGCACTTGTACCCCAATGTTTATAGCACCACTCTCAACAATAGCCAAATTATGGAAAGAGCCTAAATGTCCATCAACTGATGAATGGATAAAGAAATTGTGGTTTATATACACAATGGAATACTACATGGCAATGAGAAAGAATGAAATATGGCCTTTTGTAGCAACGTGGATGGAACTGGAGAGTGTGATGCTGTGAAATAAGCCATACAGAGAAAGACAGATACCATATGGTTTCACTCTTATGTGGATCCTAAGAAACTTAACAGAAACCCATGGGGGAAGGGAAGGAAAAAAAAAATAAGAGGTTAGAGTGGGAGAGAGCCAAAACATAAAGGACTGTTAAAAACTGGAACAAACTGAGGGTTGATGGGGGGTGGGAGGGAGGGGAGGGTGGGTGATGGGTATTGAGGAGGGCACCTTTTGGGATGAGCACTGGGTGTTGTATGGAAACCAATTTGACAATAAATTTCCTATATAAAAAAAAAATTATCCACTCCAAATGTCAACAATGTGAAGGTTGAGCAACACTACACTAGACCAGCACTTCTCCAAATTCAGTATATATGAGAATTATTTGGTTATCTTACCCAAATGCAGATTCTGATTGGGCAGGGCTCACGTGGGCCCAGCAATTCTGTATTTGGATCTAGCTCCCAGTTGTTGATGCCACAGGTCCTGGTCCATGGCCACTCTTTAAGCATCATGGCTGTGGTCCATACAACTCAGTAACAAAAAAAATCTGATTTAAAATTGCAGAGAGGAACTGAATAAACAGTGCACAGCTCCACGTTCAAGGAGCATGATGCAGGGCTCAATCCAGGACCATGAGAACATGACCTGAGCCAAAAATCAAGAGTCAGACACTCATAAGACTGAGCCACTCAGGCACCCCTCAAGGAGAGCTTTTATATGCAGTTGTCTGAACTAAACCAAAATAAAACAGTTACCATGAATGTATTCTTCAAATAGAAGAATAAATGCCAAGAACAATCAGTAGCAGATTGTGATAATTGTCCTTATTTCTGTTCACTTTGATGACTGAATCAGTTAGCTATTGCTGCATAACAAGCCATCCTACAAGAAAACAGTTTAATCTAATGTCCTTATTACCAAATGATATTGTATGTTGGGAGTTTGTTCTGAGCTGTGCTTGTCTCCTCGTGGGTCTATAGTCAGCCGTGAGTCTCTACCTTGTGTTTCTAAGGCTCGTCCATGATGTCATGTGTGACTACGGTGCTCTTTTTTCTTGAACCAATATATGATCAGCTAACTATTTCTGTATGTATTATTATCTCCTACAGTGGGATTTATGAGGAAGGGGTAATCAACACTGGATTCACGTGGTTATAATATGATCTATTGGGAACACAGAATCTCTAGGAAAACATTTCTTTGTGTCCAGACCAGTGTCCCCCAGGGAAATCATGTGCTCTGTGTTGGAGAAGCAGGAGGGAAACGTGCCTCAAGAACAGACAAAGGAAACTATAAATACCTCCTGTGTGCCGTCCCTCTGCCTGTGCCACCTTGGGCCGATGGGACCTGGCTGTTGCTTCCAGAGTCTGTAGCTCGGCTAGGAGACTCATGCTAGCCTCCTTCCTGCCGCCCTGAGTGGGGACAGAGCTTAGTCACCATCAGTAACCATCCAGAAAGGAATTCAGACTTCCACACAGAGACCTCTCCCTCAGAGTTCCCAAACAGGTGAGTCCAGGAGCCTGGCAGGTCCGGCAGGAGAGGGTCAGAGAGACTTCAAAGTCAGGTGTATTTACCTGAGGTCACCACATGGCCACCAGCCTAGCCCAGAACGCTGAGATCTCTATGGTCATTTGCTTGCCTGACCACGTCATTCTGAAAAACTACAGCGAACAAGGTCAGAGAGGGCCCTGTTCCTTTGGTACTTGCCTTCTTTGGTGGAATCACAGTAGAATGAACTAAGTGTGTGGTGTGAGAGCCTCAGGCAGAAATCCTATGAAGACAGTGATTTAGAGCCAGAATGGTTGTCGCAGTATGTGCAGAATTTTGTAGAGAAAGTTCTGAACAGATCTTACAGTGTTGTGCAAAGACCAGAAACAGGACCAGAGTGTGCCCACTGCTATTGTCAAAAAAGAGATCACAACACAAAGCCCAGGAAAAACGAAGAAAAGATGCCACATCTGAAAAGTGAAAGGGATTTGTCCACCTTCTCTAAGATCACAGGACATCCAATTGAAACAGGCACAGAAAAAAAAACAAGTCTTCTACTGATTCATTATAACCTGCCCAACTTTTGCTGTGCTTTGCATATTTCCTGTGCCGAAGTGTTGATTTATTCCTTGGCACAGGTTTCTCTTGAAACATTCACTCTGTAAGGTAGCAATGCCCTGAAGTTCCCACTAATTTTGTCTTCTGACTGAATTTAAGGTTCCTCCTTACTATTTTTGCTGGGCATCAGGGAGGTAACAAGACTTGGAATGTTGTCAGAACCAGGGATGCACTTTCTTCTTCATGGACACAGGTTTCAGCGACTACCTGAACCATTAGATCTTTTGTGCCACTTCTATTTCATTTCCCTCTCTTGCTCCTCTCTCTCTCTCTCTCTCTCTCTCTCTCTCTGTGTGTGTGTGTGTGTGTGTGTGTGTGTGTGTGTGATTTTGAGCAGATTGTTTGTGTTTCATTAAATACAGGACGGAATATGAGCATGCCAGTCTGACTTGTCAATGTTATTTGTCCATGGGAAACATGAGCATTGGAATTCAGGTATAATTCTACATTGTTTGGGGGAATTATAATGGATCTGGCCAGCTTGAGTTATAGCCACTCCGACTTTAATCATTGGGGCTGAGGGTCAGAAGTCAGGCTAAGAGCACAGCCCAGGGAGCAATGATTTGGTGTGTGTGGGTGTCTGTGTGTGTGTGTGTGTGTGTGTGTGTGTGTGTGTGTGTGCATGCGCGTGCGTGTGTGAGTGCCTTGTGGAGTGAGATCGATCCATCCTCAGAGCGGGGGGTATATTAGACATGGTCTAATATATTCTAAGGTGATTCTTGTAATACAGAGGCCAGAACTAAACCAACACGTGGCATTCAGGAGGGCTCTATGTCAATTTACAGAACACTTTTGCAAGTAGATTCTAAAATACAAGCAGTGTATACCGTGGGCGAGTGACTCCTTCCTCTTGAAGGTTAACCAGCAGTGAGGACACCTATTTCCTTGAAATTGCCTGATACCACATCTGATCTCTCTCCTTTTCCTTCTCCTTCCCACACATGCTACCTATTTTGGATTGAACAGCTCATAGTATCATCCTCAGAGTCTTTGCAGAGACCATTCCCTCGGCCAGCACACACTTCCCCAGACATGCTCGTGGCTCCTGCCTTCCTTTCCCTGAGGTCTCCTTTCAAATGTCACCTGTTTACTGGTCTTAACAGAACACCAATTACAAAATAACACTTGTATCCACGCTCTCCTTTACACCTACTCTTGTTCTCTTCACAGCACTTGACACCCTCTGATGTCCTATTAATATTTTGATTTGTTTCTATTCAGTCTCCATCACTGCATCATAGTGGCTGTTGGTTTTCAGTTTCCTGTGCTCATTGTCTAGACAACACCCGGAACATGTTTGACACTCAGTACATATTTTTCGAATGCATGAAAGATATTCTTGGCAAAACAGTAAAATGCATGACATCTGTTGGGGAATGCAGAGAAAGGGACTGAAACGCCTAATCAAAGATGAAATGAGAAGGAATCCCTTCAAGGGGACAGTCAATACACAAGATACTGAATTTAATTTCTTGACTGCACAATATAAATTGGACCCTTTCAACTATGTGAGTAATGCCTTCAGGTGAAAATTGATGATACCTTTTTCCGGGGGCCAGTTCAACCTCATGGAACCAGGAAACGATACACGACTATTAGAATTTCTGCTTCTGGGATTTTCAGACGGTCCAGAACTGCAGCCCCTCATATTTGGGCTTTTCCTCTCCATGTACCTGATCACTGTGTTTGGGAACCTGCTCATCATCCTGGTTGTCAGCTCTGACTCCCACCTCCACACCCCCATGTACTTCTTCCTGGCCAACCTGTCCTTTGTAGACATCTGCTTCACCTCCACCACCGTCCCGAAGATGCTCTTGAACATCCAGACACAGAGCAAAATCATAACCTATGAGGACTGCATCACCCAGATGAACTTTTTCTTAATCTTTTCAGTGTTGGACATCTATCTCCTGGCTGTGATGGCCTATGACAGATTTGTGGCCATCTGTCACCCCCTGCAATACACGGTCATCATGAACCCCCGGCTCTGTGGGCTGCTGGTCCTGGTGTCCTGGATCACGAGTGTCCTGCATTCCTTGTTGCAAACTTCAATGGTGTTGCGGCTGTCCTTCTGTACAGAAGTAGAAATCCCCCACTTTTTATGTGAACTCAATCAGTTGATCCAACTTGCCTGTTCTGACACCTTTCTTAATAACTTGGTGATGTATCTTGCAGCTGTGTTGCTGGCTGGTGGTCCCCTCGTTGGGATACTTTACTCTTACTCCAAGATAGTTTCCTCCATACGTGGGATCTCCTCAGCTCAGGGCAAGTATAAAGCATTTTCCACCTGCGCATCTCACCTTTTAGTTGTCTCCTTATTTTTTTGTACGAGCCTAGGTGTGTACCTCAGCTCTGCTGCCACCCAGAGCTCCCACTCAAGTGCCACAGCCTCGGTGATGTACACAGTGGTCACGCCCATGCTGAACCCCTTCATCTACAGCCTGAGGAACAAAGACATAAAGGGGGCTCTGAGGAGATTCTCTGCAATGGCAGTTAGAAAAGGTCCAATTGTCCTGCGGTTGAAGAATTTCCCATGATTTCAGTCCTCAAAGACTTTGAGTCAGAAGGTGTGACCCTTTTAAAGCAAATTGTGGACATAGAATTTGCTTTCATTAACTCCCTGTAATTTTTATTTTTTCAATACAGTACAATGTAGTTACTCATTTTATTAATTTTTTTTACCTCTCTCTGATATCCAACCATCTTCCCTTTATTTTCTTCTGTTATTTCTAAGTTGATTCCCAATCTATTTTATGAAAAAATTAGCAATTCCTATTTATCTCTTGGAACTGTTTGGATTTCTTATGAATAATCTCTCCTCCAATGACAAAAATCACCCCATGTAATGTCTGTAGTTTTCCTAAAAATGTAGTCATTTGTTACCGCTCTGATGGAAAAAAATTCAATCTGGCAATAGGTCATTTGTATTCTATTCTATTCTATTCTATTCTATTCTGAGACCACAGTTTTTCACTTTATGTCTGTCATTCGTTTGTAAATCACTAACTGCTCTTCCTGATTAACATATTAGCATATTTTATAACAGACCATTGGTTTTATTCCCCTAATTAGGATTCTGTTGTCTTCTCAGGTTCTATGTCCCCAGTGCTTACATTAGTCACTGGCAAAACTGATTATCAAATACATGTCTATTAGTGGACTCTATGGAAACAGGAATTCAATGAATAGAATGACTTAATATAGCTTTGGAATCAAAGATGACCTCGAATATGATAAAGCAAATTTTAAAGTGTCCTTTGTATTACTAGGCACTACATTTTCTTTTCAAGTACATCTCTCAATCAAGTATGGTGCACCAGTGGCAGTGTTTAAGGGGATTTATTTGCTGGGGTGAATAACTGGTTAAGGTGTTACAGTCAAAAGACTTATAAATAAAAACCATAAAATTTTGCTGAAAGAAATTAAAGAGGACATCAATAAATGCGATGGCATTCTGTGCTCATGCTTGGAAATTTTTAATTTAAAATTTAATTTTAGGATGGCTTTTAAAAAACTTTTCCCAAAAAAAAACCCCTTTTTGTTATTTTCATATTGTCATTGAATTTGTAGATATTTGGGGTAGTATTGCCATCTTAACAACTTTAAATTTAAATTTAAATTTTCTCCAACAAAGGACCACGGCTTTGCTCTCAGTCTGTGCTCCACATCCAGGACCCGCAGCATCAACACCACCAAGGAGCTTGTTAGAGAAGCAGAGCTGCTGGGGCCCCTGGAGACCTGAGCAATAAGAATTTGCATTTCAACTACAGTCCCTGGTGAATTGCGTGCACACTGAGGTTGGAAAAGCCTCAGTGGGGAACAGGTTTTCTCACCTTCTCACGGTTGGCCTTTAGACATAGATAATTATTGTTGTTGGGTGCTGTCCTGTGAAGGAAGGTACTCAGCAGAATCCCTTCAGACATGGCCAAATATCCCAAGAGCAACTCTGGTTGGGAACCGCTTCCCAGAGTTTCAGAACTGGAAGCATCCCGAGATAATTCCAATTAAGACTACATCCCTGCTTGGTTTATGCCTTTGAGCAGAACATTAAATTCCCCTGAGACCCATTTAGACAATAGAGAATAGAGCTGATGAAAGCATGGCTTCATAGATAATACTTTTGTGAAAATTAAATCATAGAATCGCTTTAGTGTGCTAAGCTAGCCTATGCTGCAGAAAATCTAAACGTATCTCTTATAATTAAAATACACTTCATCATGAGGGAGTAAACAACAGTTCTTAACTTGTGATCTAACCATGAAATTCCTCATTGTTTTGGCTAAACTATCATGAAGCTAAGGAGTATAGTACCCAAGGTTTTTTTTTTTAATTTTTTTTAATGTTTATTTATTTTTGAAGGATAGAGAGACAGAGCGAGAGCAGGGGAGGGGCAGAGAGAGAGGGAGACACAGAATCCAAAGCAGGCTCCAGGCTCTGAGCTGTCAGCACAGAGCCTGACGTGGGGCTCAAACTCACAAGCTGTGAGATCATGACCCAAACCGAAGTTGGACGCTCAACTGACTGAGCCACCCAGGTGCCCAGTACCCAAGGTTTTATACTACAGGATCAAATTTCTCCCCTGTGCTGAAGAAGGAAACAGTAATTTTCTAGAGACATCAGGGATTGTGTCCCCACCATAAATCAATGTTTTGAAAACCTAAGGGAACTAATCAGATGAGTTCCTCAGTATTAGATTTTTGGGAAAACTTTGAAGTCAGGGTTGTGATGAGGTGCTGGGAGGTGTGGACCACTGGAAGGTAGGAGATTAATGGAGAAGAAGGAATCAAAACTGAATTCACCTGGATTAGCACACGGTGTCCTAGGATCAGAGAGAGAACCAGCAGGAAAACTTCCCATTGTGTCTGGATCATTGCCCCACAGGGAGATCATGTGCTTACAGGTTAGAGTAAAAGCTGCTTCATGAGCAGACATAGGAGCTGTAAGATCTCCTCTGTAGTCCCACAGCGAGTGCAACTTTGGGCTGTACAGGACGTTGTTCTTTCTTTGGAGTCCCAAGTCTGGCTGGGAGACCAGCACCTGACCCCTTCCTGCCATCTCGTGGGGACAGAGCTTCAGTCCCCAACATCAACCATCCAGGGAGTCCTCTCTTGGCTTTCTACATTCTTCCCTCACGAGACATAATTACTTCTGTTAAGTTTCTCAAGATCCACATATGAGTGAAAACATATGGTATCTGTCTTTCTCTTCTTGCTTTTGATTTAAAGCGAGAGACATCTGAGTCTTGCAATTGAATATGGATAGGCCATCGTAGGATTATTAACTGACCTAATATCAATATTGCTGTGTCTTGGGGAACAGGAAGGCCTAAGGAGAGGGAAGGAGATGGGGAACAATCAAACAGTGGATTGGTCGGAATACATACCATTTATCCATTAAGTTTGCTGTCATATGTGTGTGGTTCATGAAGCCTCAAAACAATGACAATAGTCACATTAGGGTCACAGATCACCATAACAAATACAATAATAATAATGAAAAAAATGAGATATTGCAAGAATTTCCAAATTGTGATACAGAGACATGAAGTAAGCAGGTATTGTTGGATAATTGGTGCCAATAGACTTCCTTCACACAGGCTTGCCACAAACCTTTAACTTGTTTTTTAAAAAATTCCATATCTACAAAGTGCAGTAAAGTGCAATAAAACAAGACATGCCTGTTTGTGCTGTCATACATATGTCACATGATATTCTGAAGTCACACGTACAAATAGACATGAAATTCCAAGTCAATGACAAAGATGACTAGGTCAGAGTCAAGGTCAGGTGAACATGTTCTTTGGTAGATTACTGTCAACAAAACTAGAACCATTGTGTGATTTTCTGCACTATGGAGGAAAAGATCTAAGAAGTGTGAAAACATATCACTGAGGAATGGAGTCAGCTGGGAATAGTAAATGAGAAGTAAAAAAACCTGTCCAAGGAGAAGCCATGTAAGACGTATCAGGGAGTAATATTAGCTCCCAGTGTTAGCTAGCTTTTCGGGGGTGATGCTAGCTAGTTGAAAGGGTTGAAAGAAATGTGCAAAGTGGGTAGAAACTCCGGCTGGATCTTTTTTGACTCTCTTTTCTGATTTTCCCCAGCATCACTAAAAAAGACAAGCAAAAACCTCCCAGTCTGAGATTCTGGATTACAGAATTGCCTTGAGGCAATTCAAGATGGTTTGGGCAGAGATAACTGAATTCAATTGGCCTCAAGTATTAAAATTATTCCCTAACTCAGTCCTTCTAGATAGAGTCCTGATTCTTTCCTTTCTTTTGTTCATTAATAAAAATGAAAGGATATGAAGATTCTAAAGCCAGAGTAAGGGAAATAGACTGCCAGCTGAGAGTCAAATGGCAAAATCAACAGTTATAATACAGCTGCTATAAATTCTGTACACCCTCACTCTGCTGAAAGTACATTTGTTCCCCCTCCATGCCCAACACAGAGCCTGATACACTTGAGCTGTGTAGTATAGACTGAATTGTGTCCCATTAAAATTCCTAGATTGAAGATCTAATCCCCAATGTGACTGTATTTGCAGATAGGATTTTTAGGAAGTGATAATGGTTAAGTGAAGTCATAAGGGTGGGGTACTAACCCTGTTGGGTTGGTGTCTTTATAAGAAGAGAAAGATCTCTCTCTCTCTCTCTCTCTCTCTCTCTCTCTCTCTCTTACTATCTCTCTCTCTGTCCCCACATGAACCAAGGAAAGGCCAGTTGAATGAAGACAGCGCATGAAGGTGGCTTCCTACAAGTCAGTAAGAAGTCTCTCACCAGAACTCAACGATCATGGCACATGATCTTGGACTTCCATCCTTTATAACTGTGAGAAAATAAACTTCTGTGATCTAAGCTAATGTGTAGCACCCATTTGATGAATGAAGGAGGAGTACATTTCCCTTAGATAAATTACCCAAATGTTCTTTAATTTCTGAAAAACATATATGGAAGTGAAAGGCCCCTGCTTAGCTTAATAACACACCCCCACCCTATCTTCAGTTCCGTAACGCCTCACTTGCAGGGCTTGCACTTCCACCAGTTGACAAACAGGATATCTGCAGTTAGACATCCGTACCCTGGGAGAGCTGTACCCCCACCTTTCCCTACGCAAGACAGGAACAGGTTGTCACATAAATAACGATGACCGCTTTCATCTCGCTTCTGTAAACCTGCTTACGCTCCCAAACCGGAGGTCCCCTGCCGCTTCGCACCCGGGCTCCAAGTTGCATCTGCCGAGAGAAACTCCATTTCCCAAGCTTTCCCAGGACGAAATTACCCCCAACCCTAACCACCACCGAGCAGAGAGCCTACCACCAGCCTGTATGCAAATGTAACTCAAAATGGTATAAAAGACCTGTAACCCCGTATATCGGGGCTCTCCCGCTTTCTAACACTGGGGAGCCCTGGTGCACCAGTAAAGACTCTCTGCCGAAATCGGAGTGCCGTGTGGTTCTTTGCGCCAACTCTCATTCCATAGGGCCTAGGAGCTTGGCTCCTAACAGAAGTTTTTGTGGAAGTCTTTGTCTTTTGATGAAAAGATTATATATGGTATAAGGCAGTAATATTCTATGTGCCCTGACTCTGGTTCTGAGTCCCGGGAGAAGCTTTTCTTGTCTCTTCAGAGCAATACTCCAGGAATAATTTTCTTTTTCGGTAGAGTATTATCCATATAAGTCATTCTTCTTGGACAGTCTCACCTAGAGCCTAAGTGTAGGCTCCCCCAAGCCCCAATCATAGGGCTACCCAATCTATAAAAGATGATTTCTTCAACTGTGCTTATGAAGTGGGCCTTAAAAGGAAACAAAAACTGCTTTTGTGAAAATGGTTTAAGACACAAGCCACTCAAAGAAGGTCTTTGAGGATGACTATTGTTTTAACTTGCCACCTTTGGACCAGTGTCCCTCAGAAATATTTTTAACTCAATGTGTTCACAAATGTATGCACCCATGTAAATATTAGTTCAGGAAAGACATCTTGATTATCTCACATATTGATTATCTTAAAGTTTCTGTGGGCTGGGAATCTGGGCATGGCTTAGCTAAATTCTCTGAACCATGATCTCTCAAAAAGCTACAATCCACCCATCAGAAGTGGTCAGGGTCTTATGTGAAGGTTTGACTGGGGAAAGTTATATTTATAAGTTTACATCATTTTTAGAAGGATTCAATTTTCAGGAGCTCTTGGCTTGATGGCTCCATTTGTCCTGTAGATGTTTGCTGGAAAGCATGTAACAAGCAGGAATACTAAGCAATAAAAATGAACAAACTATTGATACATGCCACAAGTTGCTACATGGGACTCTCCAATATGGCAGCTTGCTTCATCAAGATGTGAAAGTTAAGAAGGCAATAGAGTCTGCTAGTAAGACGGAAGTCACAGTCTTTGAAAACCTAATCACAAAAATTATCTATCACTTCTGCTGTACCCTATTTATTAGAAACAATTCGCTACATCAGTTTCACATTCAAGGCATGAATAACATGAGATGAAGACTACAGGAGACCATCTTAGAAGTCTGCCTACCACACTCATCATCTGGTCAACATTTGGTGTTGTCAAGCTGAAAATGCCACTTTAGCCACTTCAATGGCATCTGCAATGGCATCTTATTGTACTTTGGTTTATATTTCTCTAAATGACTAATGATGAGCAATTTTTTATACATTTATTGGACATTCATATATATTTTGTGTGAAATATCTCTTCAAGTCTTTTAACCATTTTTATTACATTATTGGTCTTCTTACCATTGAGTTTTAAGAGTGCTTTATGTATTCTCTATGCAAGCCTTTCATCAGATATAATATGGTAGATATTTTCGTCCTATCTCTTAATACTACCTCTTAAAAAATACCGGTCAATTTTTTAATAATTAGTATCTTATTTGTAAGCAATATTAGGTACTCCAAAGTCACAAAGATTCTGTCTTATGATTTTCTGGAAGTATTATAGTCTTATCTTTTATGTTTAGGTCTATACTCCATTTAAAATTAATTTTTGAATATAGTATACATTGGCATCAATGTTTATTTTTTGCCATATTGATATCCAATTATTCTAGTACTATTTGTTGAGAATATACTTTTCCTATTGACTTATCATGTCACCTTTTAAAATAATTTGATTGTATATGTGTGGGTTTATTTCTGGGCTCTATGTTTCTTATAGTGAGTTATTTATGTGTTGTAAGCCAATATCACAATATCTTGATTACTATAAATTTGTAATCGTTTGGAAACCAGGTAGTATAAAAATGCTAACTTTGTTTTTCCTTTTTCCATAGTTTTTGGGTTTTCTAGATCTTTCAAAATGCATATTCATTTTAGAATCAGCTTAACAGTTTTTACAAAATTGCCTGCCAGAATTTTGATTGAGATGATACTGAATATGATAGAACATTTCTGGAAAGAATTCCAAAATCTAAGCTCTAGCACTTGTTAGATGTGTGACTATAGAAGTTACTTAACCTTTCTGTGCCTTGATTTCCTCATATGTAACACGTAATCTCCATTGCAAATACCCTACAGTTTTTGAGAGAAATAAATTATTTCTGTATGTAAAACACTTAGAACAACATTTACATATAGGAAGTCTCATGTAAGTATTAGCCATCTGAATGTAATAATGATTACTTGTACTTTATTTGTCTTGTTTATGATGTTGTAGCAGGAACTATAATGGAGATGATTTTTAAATGCTTGATTTGTTTATGATTTTATTGGAATGCTTGTATGGTTTCCCCAGTTAGTACAATGTTAATGTAGGTCTAAAGTAACATATCTTCATCATAATAAAGAAAGCGACCATCTATTTTAAAAACAGCAGCTTTGAACAGACAGAAATAATTCATGAACTTGAAGACAGGCCAGTTGAAATTATTGAGTGTTAGGGGCAGAAAGAAAAAAGAAGTAAGAAAAACTAAACAGAGCCTCAGAGACTTGTGGGACTCCATTACCAAAACCAACACAAGCATTAAGGGAGTCCAGAAAGAAAAGAGAGAAATGGGCAAAGAGAAGTAATTGAAAGAAAGAAGTAATTATTGGAAGAAGTAATTGCTGAAACTCCCCAAATTTGATGAAATAAATTAATGTACATATCCAAGAAATTCAGTGAACTCAAAGTAGGATAAACAAAGAGATTCACACTGAGACACATAATCAAACTACTGAAAGCCAAATATAGAAGAGGTAATCCTGAGTTCAGTAAGTGAGAACTCATCATGCATGAGATCCTCAATAAGATTGTAAGCCGTTTTTTCCACAGAAACTTTGGAGGCCAGAGCCAATGGGATAATATATTTAAATTACTGAAAGAAAATATTGTCACCTTAGAATTCTACACCTCATGAAAGTGTATGAAACATGAAGGAGAATTTCAGACATTCTCAGATAAACAAAAGCCAAGGCAGTTGGATTCCTACTGGGCCCGCCCTACAAGAAAAGCCAAAGGGAGTGCTTCAGTTCAGAATGGAAGGACACTACACAGTAACGTGAGGCCTTAGGAAGCCAGAAATATTTTGGCTGGAGTTAAATACATGGGAAAATACAAAAACCAGCATTTTGGGGGCGCCTGGGTGGCGCAGTCGGTTAAGCGTCCGACTTCAGCCAGGTCACGATCTCGCGGTCCGTGAGTTCGAACCCCGCGTCAGGCTCTGGGCTGATGGCTCAGAGCCTGGAGCCTGTTTCCGATTTTGTGTCTCCCTCTCTCTCTGCCCCTCCCCTGTTCATGCTCTGTCTCTCTCTGTCCCCAAAATAAATAAACGTTAAAAAAAAAAATTCAAAAACCAGCATTTTGTAATATCAGATTTTAACTCCACATTCCGTATGTGGAAGGGCTTACAACACAACTGCTTAAAAATAATTACATGAGGGGCACCTGGGTAGCTCAGTTGGTTGAATACCTGATTCTTGATTTAGGTTCAGGTCATGATCCCAGGATTGTGGGATTGAGCCCCAAGTCAGGGTCCACACTTAGTAAATTCTCTCTTTCTCTCCCTTTGATCCTCTTCCCTGCTCACATGCTATCTCGCTCGCTCTCTCACTTTCCCTCAGATAAATTTAACAAATAAATAAAATAAAATAATTAAAAATAAATAAAAATAAAAATACTCCTACTTTAAAATTTTTTAATAATTACGTGAATTTTGATAATGATAAAATGATGGGTAGAGCTGTGTAGGAGTAGAGTTTTATATATGGTTGAAGTCAAGTTGATATCACTTCAAATGATATTGTTACAAGCTTAGGATGTTACATGTAATCCCCATGGTAACTACAACTAAAATATCTATAAACTACAGGCCAAAAGAAATGAGAAGGGAGTCAAAGTGTGTCAGTATACAAAAATCAAATTGACACCAAAAAAGGACAGAAAACACAATTCTCAGTACATTTTTAAGTTGAAATTACTCTAAGTATCTTCTCCAACCACAGGGAATGAAACTAGAAATCAATATAAGGAGGAAAACTGGAAAATCCACAACTATGTGAAAATTGCAGAGCACAATCAATTGACTAAGAAGAAATCATAGGGGAAATTAGAAACGATCTTCAGATAAATCACAACATACATAAACTTATGGGATGAGACCAAAGCAGTGCTGTGTAGATTTATCTCCAGTGATTCAACATCTAAACTCCCAAGAATGTCTTAAGAAAGCAGTCAGAGGCCATAGTATCAACAAGAGATTGAGAAATACATTGGTGAGGTGTGCGACATCTCTGCAGAGTTCTGTAGTGGTTGTCCTCTGCGTGACGGAGTTATCACAACATGGGAGGTGCTGACATTGGAACACGTTCAACCTAGGTTCAACAGAGAGAATGACATCCCAAACTGGCAGAGACCGAGCAGATGTCACTCAAAGTGAGAGGTGAAGAATTTATCGTTAATGTAATGGGTAGAAAGATCAAACGTTAATCAAAATTGATTGAACCATAGGGACTTTTTGGAATAGGCCATTGATCTTGATGCCTTCTTAATTAAAAGTGATGGGCATCTTACTAAGATCCCATCCATCTGTATAACTAAGAAAAATTCAAGTTCTCATACAAAGAAAGTTGGCCTAAGTCATCAGAATGAAGAGTCGCAATTACTCAAGCCTGAGACTTTTCATTGACCCTCAAATGATGGGACCAGCTCACCTTGAAAAAACATTAGAACTGCAACACACTAATGCTCTTTATTTTTCTCCTGACTTTACACAAAGATGTTTATGTGCTGGAGCTGGTTCCTAATGGGTTATGAGGTATGACCATGCATGTCTCATCCCACTTTGTTGGGTAAAAGTCACATGGGTAGCTTAAAGTTAGCCATGTGAGAGATTTATACTATAGAAATTGGCAAATAATGTAATTGGGCATTTTTCTACCATTCATTTCTTTCTTTCTTTCCCTTCCTTCCTTCCTTCCTGTGGAAATTTATCAGAAAATTGTGAAGTAGGGAGTCTGAAATAGGAAATTACCATTATAGCATACAAATTAGTGATGTCACTTCTGGGTCAGGTGATGACAAAGTATTAACCTCATTATGTTTCACAAAGTGCGTTTCAGGTCCATAACTGTATCCTGTTATTATGACCTAATTTCTAACATGAAGAGATGGAAAAGCCATAGATGGAATTTGGCAAAATACCCACAGTGCTTTTATAATCTGAGAAAGGGACATTATATTAAGAGGGAGCAAAATAGATCCTCTGATAGTGTTCTTGCCTATAAAAATGTTAAGAATAGCAATGCATCCCTGGGGAAATTCCAAAGATCAATGACACTATCAATTCTTGAATGTCAAGGGCTGTCATTTCTGTTGTGCCAGACTCATGTTTTAGATGGTGCAGAAGAAAATTAGATCTTAGAGAGTGAATGTGGATTATTGTAGACTTTACCCAATGGTGACTCCAGTTTCTTCTGTTCTGCAATGTGTTCAATTTCTAAAGTGGATTCACACAAACTTTAGTGATTGGTATATAGCCTTTGATGTGTCAAGTAAATTTTCTTTGAGACCAGAATTTTCTTTGAGGGCAGCTGCTCTCATTGGCACGGGAAGCATTACACATTTATTCCTCTAGCTCTTCCTATAATATTATAAGTACTAAACCTCCTGTATTACATATATTTGCTGCTGAACACTCATGCACTGGATTCTATTTCCCACACTGACCTCCCAAAATATGAGAGATCAAAGTTTTAAATAAAATACAGAAGAAACAGTTACTTATCATGTATGAAAAATTAAAGAGGCTGAACCCTTGAGATAACATAAACTGCGGATTACCATTCTGTGAGTTTATAACATTATCATGACTTAGGTCCTGTGGGGTTTTGAGCATTGTTACTCACGATCAAGTCTCTGTCTTCATACAAATAATACCCTTATGTAGAGAACGTTTCTTGGCTGAAGAGCTTTTTAAGGGCTTGCTTTATGTCTTTGTTTTTTAGACTATAGATAAAAGGGTTCAGCATGGGGGTGACCACTGTGTACATGACTGAGGCTATGGCACTGGCCCTGGAGTTTTGTGCAGCAGCAGAACTCAGATACACCCCAAGGCTTGTGCCATAGAACAAGGAGACAACTGAGAGGTGAGACCCACATGTAGAAAATGCTTTGTACTTGCCTCCAGCTGATGAAATTCTGGAAATGGAGGTTACAATCTTAGAGTAAGAGAAGAGGATCCCTGTGAGTGGAACAATAGCTACAAGGCCAGTAGCAAAATACATCACCAAATCATTGAGAAAAGTATCAGAACAAGCAAGATGGATTAGCTGATTAAGTTCACAGAAAAAATGAGGGATTTCCAACTCTTCACAAAAAGAGAGTCGCAAAACCATTAAGCTCTGTAACAATGAGTGCAGGGCAGTCATGATCCAGGATGCCAGAAGCAGGAGCCCACAGAGGCGGGGGTTCATGATGATCGTGTAGTGGAGGGGGTGACAGATGGCCACAAACCGGTCATAGGCCATCACAGTCAGGAGGAAGTTGTCCAGAACTCCAAAAAGCATGAAAAAGTACAACTGGGTGATGCATCCTGCATAGGTAATGACTTTGCTCTGTGTCTGGATGTTCAGTAGCATCTTAGGGATGGTGGTGGAGATGAAACAGATGTCTGCCAAAGAGAGATTGGAGAGAAAGAAGTACATGGGCGTGTGGAGGTGGGAGTCCATGATAACGGCCACGATGATGAGCAGGTTCCCAATGGATGTGACCAGATACATGGACAAAAACAGTCCAAAGAGGAGGGGCTGGAGTAATACATCTTCTGAGACACCCAGGAGGATAAATTCTGAAACACATGTTTGATTTTCTGATTCCATGTAGCTGATGAAATGGTGGAAAAGAGACAAAGAAATGCAGATTTAACCTCAAGCAGTTACCCTATACAATTACCCTGGTAAAAGGCTGAAGGTCCTGATTGGGAAGGTGAGGAAAAAGATTAATCAAATAAGTTTAGGGTAGTATACAGGGGTCCTTCCTCAAGAGGACTTGGCCCCCTTTCATTCCAAAATTTCTAGGTCTGTAAACCATCTCTGGGAATTTATTAAGAGGTTGGGACTCACTGTTTTTGATTAAGGTTAGTTTTTGTTTACTTGACCTTGAACTTTTCTGCTTAAACAGATCAAGCAAGAATTTAATAGACTTTCTACCTAATTTCTCTTCCAGGAGCACCACGGTCAACTAGTCACCACCAACCATTGGAGTAAGTCAGACTATTCCAGTCCACTACAGCAATCATTTGTACTTTGCCTTCGGTTGTTGATGCTGCTACTTGGCCTCTGCCATCCCAGGACCCAATTACTCCCACTTCATTTAAGTTTTCCAACATGGTGGCTGAAGTTTCCACTGTAAGATCTAGCCTACAGAGAACAGCAATCCCAGAGCTCATCAAGGATATTGTGGCTCCCCTCACAATCCATTTCTCATAGTCATTGTGCAAGGTATGTCCTCTGGACTCTTCCAGCGTGGGTGAGTAGGTCTAACCCGATAAACCCATTCTAACACTCCAATCTCCCCAAGCCTCTAAATCCACAACTCTACATTAAACCTAGGCAGGTCTGGCATTTCCAACTCACTCACTGTGGGCTACCTGTGGTCCGGGTTCCACCAAACAAACTGTAAATTCCCAGGCTGCAACATTAAACGCAGAATCTCTGCTTAGTGAGCCCATATCAATACATTCAGCCCGTTCCAACTTTATGTTCTTTCCCACATTAGCCCACACTCTGAATCTATCCTTTCCCACACATGTTCCCTGGATTTCTGTCTGTATAAATTAGAAAACTCAAGTCGTTCTTCTGGAGTGTAGAACACTTTCTCACAGATCACACTGCACCTTATCCTTAGGGGCCTGCCGGCAAATGAGTCTAATTATGGATCTAGAAGCAAAGAGGAGTGTTAAGGGTGGGACATGAGGAGATTTGGCATTGTCTTGGGTGGCAACTGCCTGGTGGGGAGGCATTCGTTTCCTCAGGCAAAGCAGAGTTAACCCCTCAGACTGAAGTGGAGAGGTGACACCACTGTGGGTATGGAGGCCACTACCACTGGGGCGGCGGGTGACCCTATCACTAGGCATGGGGAGGCCAAACCCATTGGGGTAGGTAGACAGCTTCCACTGGCAAAGAAGACTTAGGGACTCAATTCTCCAGCTTCATCAAGGCCTTTGTCAAGGGGCAGAGAGACAGGGAGACACAGAATCCGAAGCAGGCTCCAGGCTCTGGGCTGTCAGCACAGAGCCCAACGTGGGGCTCGATCCCACAAAAGGTGAGATCATGACCTGAGCTCAAGTTGGATGCTTAATCGACTGAGCCCCCCAGATGCCCCAAAGCTCTGTACATTTAAAACCTTGACTGTGAAGCCTTCACTAATCTCCTCAGGAAAAGTCTACTATTTTAGGACCCACTTCACCAGAATTGGAATACCATATCAGAGATTGCATTTACTTATTTCTATGTTTCTTCCTCTGTTTAGATGAGGAGCACCTCGAGAGAAGAAACAATACCTTATTAATTTCTTTATTCCCAGAATATGTTAGTTCCTACCATGCAGTAATTTCTCAATAAATGTTTGTGGAAAGAACGAATGGTTGAGTGGCATTAAAAAGAGATACCGCTAACAGGGAAAAGGAAGAAACAGTGAAGCAACAGAACAAACCATTGAGACAGGGAGGCCCCATGATGGACAGCCAACACCAGAGGAGACCGATGGGTGCAGAAAGACATTTGAGTGCATCCCACTTATTGACTTCCAAAATCTGGGACGTAAACGTGCCAGGATTTTGTATTAACAAACATTTCTTTACTTGTTATCCTTTTGTATGACATAAAGTTACTGCCAATAAAGAGAGTCCTATGCATCATTATCATACTCCCCAGTACCTGTGAAAATGCTGTGGTTCACCCAGATATTATCACAAAAAAGTCTGAGCTCACTCATGAAGTTCCTTCCCACTGAGATGAATGAATTTGCCCCCAGAAAGGGCAGGGTGATGGAACCACTCATGAGGTCTCTGGAAGACACAACTGTGTTTCCTCACCATCCGAAATTAGTAGAATTGACTTTAGAGGGCCTAGTGGAAGCATTTAAGAATTTCTGTGGCTTTAGGAGCTGAATTCCCAACAGTCCTGTTGATGAAGTATTCTTTTGTCTCTCTATACCTTGAGAGATTTTGTTCCCTGGAGCTAAAAGAGAAAAACACGGTGCAGACATGTGCTCATGTGCTGGATTTAATCCTGGGAGACATCTTTGGAGTTCTTACCTCTTTGGACTCTTTCCTCCCAGAAAAAGACCTTTTTAGGTCTTTTTAGGTATGGCCGCTGTAATGCAGAGAAACCCACAATGCCTGCTCTAGCCTTGATTCTGGAGGGACACCATGATTATACCAGAATATCTTCTTTCTCCCATCTATTTTCTCTGGTGTTGTCCTCAATCATGACATTAAACAAATTCTCTTTCAAACTGCACGCTGACACCCAAGCTAAAAGAACAGAGACATCTGAGATCACACATGAAAGAGAATGCAGTCATTACTAAAACAGTTCAGAATAATACTCAACAGACTATAACCCCCAGCAAACAATGAGATAATTCCTGGGGGTGGGGGTGGGGAAAGGCGGAGAGTGGAGACTCTGATGATTCCTGTTACTACATCAAAATGTTGAATATGCTTCAATAATTTTTAAAAGTTTAAAATGATATAAAATATCTTCTCCAATCAAATGAAGGGAAACTAGACATCAGTATCAGAAGGAAAACTAGAAAATTGCCAAATACATGAAGGTTCAAAAACACACACTTAACCAACCAGTGAGTCCAAGAAGAAACAATGAGGGATATTACAAAACACTTTGATAAGAACAAAAACAAGGGGCACCTGGGTGGCTCAGTAAGTTAAGCATCGGACTTTGGTTCAGGTTATGATCTCATGGCTCATGAGTTCAAACCCCATGCCGGACTCTGTGTGGACAGCTCAGAGCCTGGAGCCTGCTTTGGATTCTATGTCGTCCTCTCTCTCTGCTCCTCCACACTCGTGTTCTGTCTGTCTCTCTCTCTCAAAAAGAAACATTAATTTAAAAAAAAGAACAAAAACAAGAATACAACCTCCCAGAACTTATGAGTTTGGCAAAAGCAATGATCAGAGGGTAAGTTTATAGCTATTAATGTCTACATCTAAAAAAAAAAAAAAAAGAAAGACTTCAAATCAATATCCTAATTTTATACCTTAAAGAAATAATTAATAATAATAATAGCAAACTCAACTCCAAGCTACTTAAGGAAATAATAGATCCATGATAATAAAAATATAAACCAGTAAAACAAGAAAGAAAATCAATGAAAATAAAAGTTGGTTTGTTGAGAACATTAATAAAAATGACAAAAGTTAAGATAAACTGAAATAAAGTGAAGAGAGTAGACATAAGTTACTGAAGTAAGAGACGAAAGTGTGGACATTAGTGTGGACCATAGGAAAATGAACATAAGAGAATGTTATGAAACATTGTACACCAACAAATTAGATAATCTAGTTGAACGGATGCATTCCTAGAAACACACTAACAAAGTGGCTCAAGTAGAAATGAAAAATCTGAATAGATCTATAACAAATAAGGATATTAGAACAATAATAATAATTTAAAAAAAAAAAAAACCTTTCCAACAGAGGAAAGTCCAGGATCTGATGGCTTCATTGGTTAATCCTATCAAACCTTAATTTATACTAAACTTTCTCAAACCCTTCCAAAACATATTTGATGGTATCATGACCGCCCTGACACCTAACTGAAGAAAACAAAAATGTAAATTACAGTCCAGTGTTCTTATGAGTATAGCTGCAAAAATCTTCTACAAACTACTAGCGAATGGAATCCAGGAACATGTTAAAAGGATCCTACACTGTGACCAAGGGGAATTTTGACACTGATTTCTTAAATATGACACCAAACGCACAAACAACAAAAGAAAAAGAAAAGAAAACGGGACCACATTGAACCCTTTAGTGTATCAATAGACACTATGAAGAGAGCAGAAATACAACCCGTAGGAGAGCACAGTATGTTTGCAAATTATACATTTGGTAAGAGTTGAATATCAGGACTATGTAACGAGTACAAAAACTCAACAACAGAAATAACAGCCCAATTTGAAAACGGACAAAAGACCTAACTAGACATTTCCCCAAGGAGGACATACAAGGGGTCAAGAGGCATGTGTTCAACATCAACAGTCATTAGGGAACTACAACTCACAACCGTGAGATACCAAATCACACTCATAGGAAGGCTACTATTTTTCAAATGGAATATGAGAAATGTTTACAAGGATGTGGAGAAATTGGGAGCCTCATGCATTGCTGATTGGAATGGAAAGTAGTTACATGGGGAAAAGATTGGCAGTAGCCAACAGATGGTTACTACCCACATGGTCATCAAATGACCATACATGGGTATCCATACATGGGATGTTATCCAGCCATGAAAAGGAATAAAGTTGGGAGTGTGCTGAGCGCTTTCAATTGCACTGGAGAGGCTACGGAAAGACATGACAAAGATAGGGGTTTTAGATCCTCAGATTATTTAGAATACAATAATCAGGACATATACAGAACTGCATAAATCAAATCTCTGATCTCTCAAAGCTGTATCTCAGTATGGGAATGGAACAAAAACAAAGTCAGATCTCACATATGGATGTGCTACAAAATAAGTTGAATTCATAGCCTGCTAAATATCTTTTATAAAATTCAAGGCATCATTTGTAAAGAGACAGTTGAGAACAATAGTGAGTAGAAAGAATCTAGGATTTGGGTAAATTCAAATACTCTGATTTGTCCAACTACACAGAGGCTTCAGCTTGGCCCACACAGCACATCTTGACCTGTCTGATGAGCCACACAGTACCTCGTCTAAAAGCTTTGTAATCACTTCACCTAAAACACATTCACCTTGCAAGGGGATGCCTGCCGATTCTTGTCATGTCCATTCCTTTTCCTCTTCCCTGAGCCAACATCTGACGTCAGATCTCAGGACACCACAGAGATAAATGCAAAGTTTAGATAAGATTAAATTAAGGGGCACCTGGCTGGCTCAACTGGTTAAGTGTCCAGTTTAGGCTCAAGCCATGATCTTGTGGTTCATGAGTTTGAGCCCCCCATTGGGCTCTGTGCTGACAGCTCAGAGCCTGGAGCCTGCTTCAGATTCTGTGTCTCCCTGTCTCTCTGCCCCTCCCTTGCTCTCTCCCTCTCTCTCTTATATATATATATATATATATATATATTTCCATCATATATATATATATATATATATATATATATATATATATGATGGAAATTAAGGTATCCAAGTACTTGTGAGATTTTTCTAATTTTTTAATAAAAATTTAATGAATGTACAACAGAATGAATTCTACTGATCATGCTTGATGGAATATGGAAAGGAATTTGTGAGCAAACCAAATATATTGATGGAGTGATTATCAGAAACCCAGGTCCATATGGCAGCTTGAACAAATGAGCATATTTAAATATATTTTTATCGCTTAGTTGACTGAAGTTTGGATTCAGTGATGGCCTGTTCTAAAAGCAGTTCAGGGTCCTAAGTATGTTATTATACAGTATATATGTGTATGTATATAGGAAACAATAAAGATTTGTGATAATAAAAATATAAACCAGTAAAACAAGAAAGAAAATCAATGAAAAGAAAAGTTGGTTTGTTGAGAACAATAATAAAAATGACAGAAGTTAAGATAAACTGAAATGAAGTGAAGAGAGTAGACGTAAGTTACTGAAGTAAGAGATAAAAGTGTGGACATTAGTGTGGACCATAGAAAAATGAACATAAGAGAATGTTATGAAACATTGTACGCCAACAAATTAGATAATCTAGTTATCTAATCTATCTATCTATCTATCTACATAGAGAGAGAGAGAGAGAGAGAGAGAGAGAGAACTATGTACAGCTATATAGAGCTATACATAACAAGGAAAGCAAGGTACAAGCCAACAGGAATGTGGCATTAGATCTCTCATGTTTGCACAATCACTCGCTACCCAAATATCACTCCAGATGGGTTCAAAGGTCATTACATTCACCAAGAGATTGAGAAAAGAATTTGTGAGGAGTACAGCAGCTGTGTCGTGGTTTTCCACGTATGATAGAGCTAAGATGGGAGCTGCTGAAGTTGAGATGAGTTCCTTCTGACCCCGGGAGACAGAATGTGGTCGGGAACTGCAAACACCATATGTGAATCACGTGGCCACCAGAGGCATTAATGTGATAAGCAGGACAGCCAGCTTATTCTTTCCAACACATTAAGCCACTGGGATCTTTGGAAAAGGCGACTGATCATGGTATTTGGATGCATCAAATAAAATTTTCAAAGACCTAACAATCTATGTAAATATAAAAACTCTAGTTCGGGGTGCCTGGGTGGCTCAGTTAAGCGGCAGACTCTTGATTTTGGCTCAGGTCATGATCTCATGGTTCATGGGCTTGAGCCCCAAGTCATGCTCTGCACTGGCAGTATGGAGCCTTCTTGGGATTCCCTCTCTCCATCTCTCTCTGCCCCTTCCCCACTCTAGGTTTCTCTGTCTCTCTCAAAATAAATAAATAAACTTAAAAGAAAAACAACTCTAGTTCCGAGGTGAGGAGGTTTGACATGAGTCACCCAAATGAAGAGTCACAATCTCTCACTTGATTCTCAGACCTGAGACTTTTCAGTGACCCAGGTCCCACCCCTGTTGAGGATGGACTTATAAAACCGCCATGCATTATGATCAACATTTTCCTCCTAACCTTACCCAAAGGCAGTGATGTGAAGCAGCAGGTTCCTAATGTTTCATGAATGCCAGCTGTACGACACTGCCATTCTGTTCCTGCCTTAGTGACAGCACATTGTTCACTTAATGGTCATAGAGGGACTATTTATTCCATAGAAATTGGCTTCCACTTGTTTCTCATTCTTTCATTCTTTCTATTTTTCTTTATTCCCTTCTTCCATCACTCCTTTGTTTCTCCCTCCCTTCTGTGCATTCTCTCTCTTTTTTTCTTAGCAAGAGTTAACATTGACCAAAATGCTAGAATTCAAAAGACCTGTGGCCTTCTACCTGGAAAAGAGTGAACGGGGTAAAAAGGAAAATACTAAGATCATTTTTTTTTTTGAAAACTGGATTCTGGCTCTAACACTAAAGCAAAATGCCATTGCAGCTTCCCAATCAAAGTGGTGGCATAAAGGTTGCGTGGTGAATGAAGGAGTTCACTTACTCTGTCTCACAAAGACCATGGCAAGTCCACAGATTTATTCTGTTATTCATACCCACTTTCTGAGATGCATATTTAGAAATGACAAAGTTGGCCACTGACAGAATACCCACCTTGCTTTTATGATCTATAAATGAGGACTATTAAGGTAGGAACTGACAAGGAATATATCCTGAGGATGGTCCCACCTATCAAAACATTAGAAGAAAGCCAGTAATGCCTGCCGAGGGGAATCACGTAGATCAGTGACAAAGTAATTGAAGAATCATGGGTTGTGATTTCTATTTTTATCTTCAATGAACTTCTGTTTTCAACTGTGTTAAAGAAAATTAGATCTTGGAGACTAAATATGAGTTGTTATAGAGTTAATTTCATGTTGATTCCACTTCCAGATATGACCTTTTCCTAGAGTGGTTAACATAAACTTTCATACTTGGTATGACTTGGGTATAACAAATTTCCTTTTTCCTAAAGCAGATAATCTAAGGGGGTAGATGCCTTCCCCTGGCAGGAATAACAGCATACCTTCATTCCTTTGCCTGTTCCTGTCATTTAATATGCACCCAATTTCCTTTATTAAATATTTTATGGCAGGGGTGCGTGGGTGGCTCAGTCAGTTAAGTGTCCAACTCTTGATTTGGTTCAGGTCAAGATCTTACAAATTGTGGCATTGAGCCCCACTTCAGGCTCTGTGCTGATAGGATAGATGTGGCTTGGGATATTCCTTCAACCCCTCTGTCCCTCCACACCCATTCCTGCTCTCTTTCTCAAAATAAATAAATAAACACTAAAAATGACAGAAGAAATAGTTGCTCATAATGTATGAAAAACTTCTATCAATCAAATACTGTAAAAAGATAAACTGCAGTTTGTCAATCTATGAACTGATACAAATATCATGATCTAGGTTTTCTAGGGTTTGGAGCCCTGTTACTCAAGTCTTTATCCTGAAACAAAGAATCTTATATGCTGAGAACATCCCTCTGCTCAAGGGCTTTCCCAGGGCTTGCTTGATGTCTCTGTTCTTCAGGCCATAGATGAAGGGGTTCAGCATGGGTGCCACCACTGTGTACATGACTGAGGCTATGGCACTTGTCCTGGAGTTTTGTGCAGCAGCAGAACTCAGATACACCCCAAGGCTTGTACCATAGAACAAAGAGACCACTGAGAGGTGAGACCCACACGTGGAAAATGCTTTATACTTGCCCCTCACTGATGAAATTCTCAAAATGGAAGTGACAATTCTAGAGTAAGAGAACAGGATACCAGTGAGTGGAACAACACCCAGAAATCCACTTGTGAGATAGATCATCAGGTCATTGAGGAAGGTATCAGAGCAAGCAAGTTGGATCAGCTGATTAAGTTCACAGAAAAAGTGAAGGATTTCCAGATCTGTGCAAAAAGAGAGTCGCAAAATCAGTAAGTCAAGTAATAGAGAGTTAAAAATACTCAATACCCAGGATCCCAAGAGCAGGATGCCACAGAACTTGGGATTCATGATGACCATGTAGTGCAGTGGGTGACAGATGGCCACAAACCGGTCATAGGCCATCACGGTCAAGAGGAAGGTGTCTAATACTCCAAAAAGCATGAAAAAGTACGTCTGGCTGAGACAACCTTTGTAGGAGATCACTTTGCTCTGCATCTGGATGTTCAGCAGCATCTTTGGAATGGTGGTGGAGGTGAAACAGATGTCTGAAAAGCACAGGTTGGAGAGGAAGAAGTACATGGGTGTGTGGAGGCGGGAGTCTGTGATAATGGCCAGGATCATGAGCAGGTTCCCAGTGAAGGTGACCAGGTACATAGACAGGAATGGCCAAAAGAGCAGTGACTGCAGCTCCCCCTCATCTGAGAGTCCCAAGAGGATAAATTCTGTCACACGGGTTTGATTTCTTCCTTCCATGTGTCTGGTGAAAACAGCTGGAACAGAGACAAGAGCATTGTAAAGGCACAGGGAGTGATCACAGAATTGAAAGAAATGCTGTGTTTTTCAACATACTTCACTCATTAATCATTATACATTCCCTACCATTCTTGAATAGGTACCAGAAAATTTCAGAGAATCTGAATGTTCCATGTTTTCCATGAGTCTGAAACTGTTTGCAATTCTTGTTCTGAATCAAAACAATTATTCAAAGCAATGTTCTTCTCCATAAATTTCCTGAGACCTTTTTTTTTGACCCAACAAAATTTACAAATTATATTGTGACAAGTGTTGTTGAAAGCATAGCAAAAAGTAGTGATGTGTGTTTGACCTTAACAAGACTGAGTCTCAGATGTGTGTGTCTCACAGGGAGGAATAGAATATTAATAAAGTAATAAATGACGTTTCAAGTGGTGGTTACAACTAACAGGTAAAATAATTCAGGACAACGTTGTCCTAAGTGGAAGAGAAACCTGCCTTTGTATCATGTGCGATTAGGAGCTTCTGAGCTGGAAAACTAAGAAATATATGAACCGTGCAGATATCTTTGAAAAAAAACACTGAAGGCAGAGAAATCGCATGTGGAAAGAACTTGAATCAAGAGCTCACATGAAAGCATCAGGCAACATCAAAGAGAATGTTGTGAGCAGAGCAGGTAACACAACAGGAGTAGGAGTTGGATGCAAATAGCAGAGAGAAGAGCTCAAAGCCTTCTGCATCTGTGGAAACATTCTAAGGCAATGGACACCACAGTTCACCATCATTTTTATATGTATATGTTATATATGATGTCTGTCTACAACAGGATACATTTGATGTAATGTATACAAATGGAACATAATTCATTCCTGCATAATTCTCTTTCTCTCTACCTTTACTCTGGGTCCAGTTGGTCTAATTTCTGCATTTTCTATTGCATAAGACAGCTTCATCTTTCTATAAATGCTTTATGGGTATGTACTTCACTAATAAATTTTCTTTGCACTACACACACATATACATACACACACACACACACACACACACACACACACACGAATGTGGGTAGGGAGAGAGACAGAGTTCTCCATTATTGTGGTACCGTATACTCTTGTAGCTGAAGCACATCTTTTTAGAAAGCAGAGGACAGGCTACACCATAAGTCAAAGAGCTCCTTTCTCCTAGGAGAATTGCATTTTGTAATGTAGGCATTCCAATGTACTGGTCATGGCTAAGGACCACTAGAACCACACAGAATTAAAAGAATTAACATCAGTCTTTCTCAAAGTCTTCAAAGGGAAATATTTCATACTTTATTCTACCAGGTCAGCATTGCACTGATACCAAAGCCATGAAAAGCCATTGCAAGAAAAGAAGACTACAGAGCAATATTCCCATGAAATATTGATGAGAACTTATTTAAGCATAGCAGGCTTTTGATCATAGTGTAGAAAAGGATTTTGCATCATGACCAAGTAGGATTTATACTTGGAAGGCAAGGATGGTTTAATTAATAACTCTCCTTCAGTGTAGTACAACACGTTAACAGAATGAAGGGCAAAAGCACATGATTATATCAACTGATGGTAAATAAAATGGTACAAAGTGGAGTGCTCCTTAATAGTAACAGCATTAAAAAACTAAGAATGGAAGGAAGCTTCCACAACACAAAATAGGTCATATGAAAACCCACCTCTAAAATCATTCTCAATAGTGAAACACTGAGAGCAACCCCTAAGATAAGGCAAGACGAGCATGTTTGTTTTCATACCTTTTACGCAACGTGGCATTGCCTGTTCCAGACAGAGCAACTAGCCAAAAAAAAAAAAAAAAAAGAAAAAAGAAAAGAAAGAAAAGTAGGAAATAAAAGGCATCAAAATCAGAATGGAAGAAGTAATATGATTCCTCTTCACAAAAGGTGGTGTTACTAAAAAAAGACATTAAAAACAAGAAAAACTGTTAGAGTAATAAACGAATTCAGTAAAGTTGCGGAATATAAGTCAAGGCGAACATAAAACTCAGGGGGCCGATGGAATCCTAGAATGGAGTGCACCAAGTGAAAATAAACAATCTAACTGTATTACAATTGCATGACACATTCTCAGTGAAACAAAAACGTGAAGCAAAAAAATGTGAAGAAAGGCAAGATCTGGGAAAAGAGAAGAGTGTAAAACTGGACTTGAAAGAAATTGCACACAGGTGCTGCACCATACTTGTTTTTTGTTTAACATATGAAATTTATTGTCAAATTGGTTTCCATACAACACCCAGGGCTCATCCCCAAAGGTGCCCTCCTCAATACCCATCACCCACCCTGCCCTCCCTCCCATCCTCCCTCAACCCTCAGTTTGTTCTCAGTTTTTAAGAGTCTCTTATGCTTTGGCTCTCTCCCTCTCTAACCTCTTTTTTTTTCCTTCCCCTCCCCCATGGGTCTCCAGCACCATACTTGTTAAAGTGTATCCAGAAGTTATTGTTAGCAATGCTGATACTCCTGCACATGTGAACTGAAATTGAACATATAAGGAAATGGATAGTAAATGGTGGGAATGAGGTATCACATTTGTTGTGTCATTTTACATGTAAGCAAGGTGGTGTAGCTCTTATGATCCTTTGGTGACAAATTAATTTTGGAGCCATCAGTATGAACTTGCTTCAGCTTATATAAAAATACGGAGGGTTACATATAGACACATGTATGGATGTCTGCATATACACAGAGTAGTAAACACTCATGTGTCTTTGCCAGGTCAGTTGAGGGGATATAGAGACCCTGGTAGCAACAAGCACAGCAGGTACCAATCTCTTGAATCTCATCCCATGATCCAACAAAATAAAACAGGGCTCCTTGCAGAAATGACTGATTGGAGAGCTCTGTAGGAAAGTACAGTAAGCTGAAGGTGAAGCTGAAGCATCTTTTCCTGTAAGACAGTAATGAAATGCTACCCCCCAAAAGCCAAGAATGATGGAGACATGCCAAAGGGACATATCAGTAACTGAAGGAGCTCTCCATTGCCACAGCTGAAACAATTTGAGCAACAACATAAAGTAGTATTGGGTTATAACACAGAGTATATAATGTAAATAATTGAAAAAAATATGGAAGACACAATCTCGAGTGTAGAAGAAAACCAATGATTTACAAAAATATTCTACACTTAAGGAGGTGTGCAATAACTACCACTACTTAAAGATGGGGTTGTGCGTAGAAATTTCCTACAGGATGGAAAGAAAGGGGAAAGACAAATCTGACAAATCCCGTGTCAGCCAGGACATTGATATCAACACCAATGAGAAATAGTCATGTTGATAGTGTGTACCCTTGATGTCAGGAAATGAACATGCCTCTTTCCCTCTCTAGTATTCTTGTCCAACATCCACGTCCCAGTCTTCTCGTGAAAAGAAAGAATAATAAGGCAAGTCCAAAAGACTTACGGAATGCCTGACCAGTACTCTTAGCACTATCAATTGCTTCAAGAACAAAGGAAGACTGAGGAAAAAGTCACTGCATGTGGAAGGTCAACAGATAGGACGATTAAAAGTAACATGTGTAAGAGAGAGGATGTGTTCATAACAGGAGAAACTGGAAAGGAGCTTATGAGAACCATTTGAAAAATCACAGCAAGTTTGTTTTGTAAATGTACCACTGTTCAAATACGAAAGCCAATTAAAGTTAAAATTATTATTGAATTTAAAAAATCTTTGGAAACACCGTGTTCTGAGATTGTCCCAAAGAGTCTGGTATGTGCCCTGTATGACCAGTGTCGCTGCTGTCAGTAACTCTTCCCATCAGTAACATTAAGTAATCATACCACGTACAGTTTTTGAAATGTTTCAATGAAATAATGACTATACGGTATCTGCATTGTTTCTAGTAAACATTTAAGAATGAATGAAAAAATTCATCTGAATTTCTGGATTCACGATTTCCACCCCTCCGAGACCCATTCTGTGCCTGGTGCTGTTTCTATCCCTCAGTAACACTCTCCCGCTCTGAATGCAGCAATAGTTTCTTCCTCACAATAACCTGGGTCGTTTTTCCATAGACAAGACCTTGTCATAGCTGTCCCCTGACATAAAAACGGCACTTACACTTCATAATTTCAGATTTCAATTTCGACCTTCTAGCCAAAATGTAAGATTGTCTCTTAATCTGACTATTGCCTATCCAGCCAGGTTCATTTGGGTTCATTTTGCAGACCTGCTCCTGACTGTTGGTCAGACAGTAAGGAGTATTTCTAATTCCAGCAGCACAACTCCCACTCTACTTAATCTCTAAATTTCCTTCTCTGTTCTTTCTTCCTGGACTTCTCACATCCCTTGTCTCCATGAAAAATCCCCAACACCCCTTTAAGGCTCAGCACCTATAAGCTTCTATGCAAAGCCTTCACTGACTCCTGTGAAAGAGTGGTCTTTCATGAAAACAATTACAAATAAAATAAAGAGACAACGTTAGGGGGAGGACATGTGTTATGGAGGAGACAGATCAGGGAGAGATGGTCTAGTGTGTCCAGAGTTGCCCTCCAGAATCAAAGCCTTAATGGGCAGGACTTGGCATCAAAATTCTCCTTAACTTATTGTCCCTGTTGATGTCCCCAAAGTAACTACAGATACAAGGGGTCCCTCCCACCATAACACATTTATGCAGTCCTTCTAAAGATGCCCTGACTCACCCAGATGTTAGCACAGAACAGCGGGAGATCAATGACCCAGTCTCTCCCATGGATGAGTGATGTGGTTGGAAGTTATGTCCCCAGGAAGGGAAGAGACATGGCCCCACTCGTGAAGGCTCTAGAACACGGCTATGTGCTCATATCATCAGAGATTACAGGAGTCGGCTTCCTGGGTGCGGCAAAGGCATTTTCAATTTCTGTACCTGCCGGGAATAAACTCCCATGAGTCTCATTAAAGAAATAATCTTTTGTCTCTCTTTCCCTTATGAGCCTAGGGTCTCTGGAGCTAGGAGAGAAAAAAAGAATGCAAACTCATCCCAGTGTTGGAACACAGCCTGGAATTCCCTGAAGGTCTCTTATGCCATTAAACTCTCTTATCTCAAAAGGAGATCCACTGTCTTTAGACATTCTCGCCAATAAGTCAGAGCACCCCGTCATAAGTATACAATTCTTTACTCAGAAATTCTGTGTTCCTTGACTCTTTTCTTTCTCCCATCTGTACACATTCTGTTGGCTCACAATCATGGAACTCCCAGCCTCCACATTGTCTCTCCTTTTCTCCTACTTCTCCTTTCTCCTTCACTGTGGGCAATGTCTGTTTAATATCACTCAACCATTTGCTTCCTTAAGCATCTTACTAACACTTCATTAGCAGTTGCTTTACACTAGGCACTAAACTGCATCCTGGGAAGGATGAAAGTTGTAAGAAATGGTCTCTTCTCTTGAGGAGCTCACAGTCTCAACAGAGTGAGAAAAAAAGATAAATGAATGTGCTAAGTTGAAGAGGCACTGGCACCTGATGAAGAGAATACCAACATAGTCACCTCTTCCAGAAGAGATGGGTGAAGGCTGCACAAACAAGCCACTAATTGTCCCGAGTCTTCATGTGGGTGAAGGTGGTAAGGGCACTCCAAGATGAAATCTGGCAGCCAATGAGGGAAATACTTCACACTTGCTACCAACAATCAGAAGGCAAGAATGGCAATTCAAAAATTACCCTGAGCCTTTAGACAGCATTCAGAGAGCAGAGATGCTGATATTTTGGCTCTCAGCTTGACACGTATTTAGGAAAATAGCTGAAAGTCAGTGCAGATCTCATGACGGGATGTCCAGGACCAAGCTCTCCCTGTGAAAAACTCATCCTGCAACAATGTTAGACAGAGACTGTTGCTACTGCAATACCCTAAGAAAAGTGTAGATGGAAAAATAGGGAATCAATGGACCCCATTGAAGAGCAAAAAAGTAATAAACATTGTGTAAGTTTGCGACTTGGAAGGACCTAGAGGGTATGGTGCTCAGGGAAATGAGTCCATCAGAGAAAGACAAACACCATTTGATTTCACTCCTGTGTGGAATGTAAGAAACAAAACAAATGAACAAACATCAAAAAAAGAAGAAATAAAAAACCAGACTTTTAACACGGAGAACAAACTGGTGGTTGTCAGAGAAAAGGTGGCTATGGTTGGGTGAGACAGATAAAGGGAATTAAGGGTACACTTATCCCCATGAGCACTGAGCAGTATATAGAATTGCTGATGCATTACATTGTGCATCTGAAATTCATATAACTCTGTCTGTAAAGTATACTTCAACAAAAATAATGGTTGGGTAAGGAGGAAAATATAATACTCAGAGGAGTTACCACATTTTAATTTTTCAATGACCAGCTTTCACAACAACAAGAAAAATAGATATATAACTCAATGAAATAGGAGGGAGCCCAGAAATAAATCCTCATACATACTACTAAATGCCTTTTGACAAGACTGCAGCATATTTCAATGGTATATAGGCAGTCCTTTGAAGCAAATGTGATGGAAAACTGGATATCCACGTGCAAAATGAGGAAGGTGACCCTTCTTTCCACATCTACAAACATGACTCCAAATGGATCACAGATCTAAACATAAGATCTGAAGAAACTTGACAGAAGACCATGGGGGAGGGGAAGGGGAAAAAAAGTTACAGAAAGGGAGGGAGGCAAACCATAAGAGACCTGGATACTGAGAATGGACTGAGGGTTGATGGGGGGTAGGGGAGAGGGGAAAGTGGGTGATGGGCATTGAGGAGGGCACTTGGATGAGCACTGGGTGTTGTACGGAAACCAATCTGACAATAAATTATATTAAAAAAATAAAAAATAAACATAAGATATAAAACGATATAAAACTGTAAATAAACACTTAGAAGAAAACATACAGATACATCTTTGTGACTCTGGATTTGACAAAGATTTCTTGGATATAACACCAAAGACACAGGCAGCTAGAGAAACAATTACATCAGCAAAATCAAAATATTTGTGCATGAAGGGCACTATTTCCAAATGAAAAGGCAACCGCAAAATGGAGAAACTATTGCTGAATCACACACCTGATAAAAGATTAATATCCAAACTGTGTACAGAATTTCAAGAATTCTTGAAAAAAGAAACCCAACTCAATTTTAAAAAGGTGGCGCTGGGGCAAATTGGTATCTCAGTCGGTTGAACATCTGCACTAGATTTGGGCTTGGATCATGACCTAGGATTCTTGGATCGAGCCCTGTGTCAGGCTCTGTGCTGTGCATGGAGCCTGCTTGGGATTCTCTCTCTCCCTCGCCCCTCTATCCCACTTACATGCTCTCTCTCTTTAAACTTTTTTTTAAGGCAAAACTTATTTAAATACCTGTTAGTTAACACACAGTGTCATATTAGTTTCAGGTGTACAATACAGTGAATCAATACTTCCATAATACAAACTTTTACAATATATATTTTAAAAAAATACTGCCCATGAGGATGTGGGGAAAGGGGAACCTCTTGCACTGATGGTGGGAATGCAAACTGCTGCAGCCACTGTGGAAAACGGTATGAAGATTCCTCAAAAAGTGAAAAATAGAAGGGCATTTGTTGCTTCACCGTCATAAAGAATGAAATCTTGCCATTTGAAATGACATGGATGGAACTAGCATGTATTGTGCCATGCAAAATAAGTCAGAGAAAGACAAATTTCATATGATATCATTTATATGTGGAATTTAAAAGACAGAACAGACAAACAGGGAAAGGGAGAGAAAACTAATATGAGATAAAAACATAGACAGCAGCAAACCATAAGAGACTCTTAACCACAGAGAACAAAGTGAGAGTTGCTGGAAGAGAGGTGGATGGGGGAGAGACTAGATGGGTGATGGGCATTAAGGGAGGCACCTGTTGCGATGAGCACCATGTATTCTATGCAGACAACGAATCACTAAATTCTACTCCAGAAACTAATAGTGTACTCTATGGTAACTAACTTGAACTTAAATAAAATCTTGGAAGAAAAACAACAGAGGTACCCTACAATCCAGTAATCACACTACTGGGTCATTACCCCCCCAAAAATACAAAACACTAATTCAAAGAGATAAATGCACTTCTATGCTTTTAGCACTATCACTTACAGTAGCCAAATAATGGAAGCAGCCTACGTGTCCATTGATAAGATGAATGGATAAAGATCTGGTATAGATGTACAATGGAATACTACTCACCCATAAAAATGAATGATGTCTTCCCATTTGCAACAACTTGGATGGAGTCAGTGAGTATAACGGTGAGCAAAATAAGTCAGGTAGAGAAAGACAAATACCACATGACCTCACTCATATGCGGAATTTAAGAAACAAAACAAATGAGTACAAGAGAAAAAGAGAGAGAGGAGAAGCTTATGGTTACCAGAGGGGAAAGGAGGAGATGGGGGAAATAGGTGATGGGGATCGAGCAGTGCATTTGCTGTGATGAGCACTGGGTGTTTCATGGAGGTGTTGAAGCACTACCTTATGCACCTGAAACTGATATTACACCGTATGTTAACTACATAGGAATTAAAACTTTTAAATAAATTTTTAAAAAAGTAAAACTAATGGGGAGCCTGGTTGCTTCTGTCGGTTAAATGTCTGACTCTTGGTTTCAGCTCGGCCATGATCTCACAGTTTGTGAGTTCGAGCCCCACTTCTGGCTCTGCACTGACTGCATGGAGCCTGCTTGGGATTCTCTCTCTCTCCCTCTCTCTCTCTCTGCCGCTCCCCTCCTCATGCTCGTGCGATCTCTCTCTCTCTCTCTCTCTCTCTCTCTCTCTCTCTCCTTCTCTCGGAATAAGCAAAGTTAAAAAATAAAAAATACATTTATAAAAAAACTAAAACTAATTTTGAAAAACAAAAAAAGGCAATGAACTCAAGAATTTATAGCAATGGCTACTCAGCACATGAAAGATGCACAACATGACTAATCACTACAGAAATGCAAATAAAAACCGTAGCGTGATACCACGCCACACACACTAGGATGGCTGTTGGAAAACCAAAACAGAAAATGAGTGTTGGTGAGGAGGTGAAGAAACTGGAACTCCGTTGTGCTTTGCTGATGAGAATAAAATGTAGAATTATCATTTTCCTTCTGTTTATATACCCACTTAAACACCCCAAAAGAATGCAGTAATTTTCCTTCTGTTTATATACCCACTTAAACACCCCAAAAGAATGCAAAGCAGGGAGCAAAACACATATTTCTACACCAGTTTTCATAACAGATTATTCACAGTAATGAAAATGTGGAGACAAGCCAAATGTCCATCAACAAACACAGATAAACGAAGTGTCGTGAACGCAGACAGTGGGACAGCATTCAGTCTTTACAATGAACGGAATTCTGGCATAGTCTACAACATGGGTGAAACTCTCAAACACAAGGCTAAGTGTCAGAAGCCAGACACAAAAGGACCAGTTTCACACAATGACATCTACGTGAGGTATCTAGAGTACTCGGTTTTAGAGAGAGAAGGTAGGATGGTGGGAGACAGGGGCTGGGCTAAGGGGCAATGCGGATGTAGTATTTCAAGGGCGCAAAGGTTCAGTTTGAGACAATGAGAAAGTTCTGGAGATTGATAGAGGTGGTGGTTGCTCAACAGAGAGAAAATACTTAATGCCACATAAGTATACCTCAAAGTGTTCAAAATAATAAATTTTATATAGCCTTTACCCTAACAAAAAAGAATTTTAAATTTTTTTTTCAACGTTTATTTATTTTTGGGACAGAGAGAGACAGAGCATGAACGGGGGAGGGGCAGAGAGAGAGGGAGACACAGAATCGGAAACAGGCTCCAGGCTCTGAGCCATCAGCCCAGAGCCTGACGCGGGGCTCGAACTCCCGGACCGCGAGATCGTGACCTGGCTGAAGTTGGACGGTTAACCGACTGCGCCACCCAGGCGCCCCCAAAAAAGAATTTTAAAAGAGTGACATGTTCTAAAATAATTTCAGGGGTGCCTGGTGGTTCAGTTGGTTAGGCATCTGACTCTAGATTTCGGCTCAGGTCATGATCTGACCTGAGGCCCGGGTCCTGAGTTCAAGCCCCACATTGGGCTCTTCACTGGCAGTATGGAGCCTGCTTAGGATTCTCTCTCTCCCTCTTTCTATCCCAATCCAGCTACTTCTTTCTCTCTCTCAAAGTAAATGAATAAACTTTAAAAAAAAAAAAAGAATTTCAGTGCCATAAATAGCTTAATATGACATAGAAGAAGGAATCCAAAATACAAGGAGACAAGGGCATCATGATATGTTTATCTTGTGTGATTCAATGTCTCAACCCCAAAGTATACCAAAACTGAGGTTTCAGACGACATAAAATTCATAAGGTCATTGAGAACTACCTTCGGAAGCGCCTAAAGTCTTCCCTCACAAGCTCTACAGAGCTTGCCCTCCATATGACAGACTTACCATGGACATGCTGAAATTGAAATGCCTTTGTCCTGACTTCAGCCCCTCCTTAACTGCCAGAGGCCATGTCAGCAGCAGTCCAACACCATTTGAGGTATGCTATTCATAGTGCATGTAAGAGTTAATCATTTTCATCCAAATTGGTGAGGCCACAGGAATTTTTAGAAATGACAAATTCATCAGGGTGTCTCCAAGAGACAAAATTGATGGGCAGCTCACCAAGGGCACATCTGATTTGTGTAACTAAAAAAAAAAAAAATCCACCTCTAATAATCATGAAGACAAGATTGACCTGAGTCACCACAATAAGGGGTCATAATCTCTATCAGTCCTGAGACTGTTCACTGACCCAGATCCTCAATTGATGGGACCATTTACACCTGATGGAAGGCTGTAAAATGACAACAAATGTTTTACATTTTCCTCCAAACACAACCCAAAGGCTCTGAGATGATGGCGCTGGCCAGCTTATAATGGTTCATGGGGACTGTGGTCTGAACCAAAATTGGTGCCTTGATATTGGGCAAGATGAGAGCAACTATACCATGGAAATTGGCAAATGCTATAAAGAAGCTTTCTTCTTATTCCTTTGTTTTTATTTTCTTCCTTTCTTCTTGCTTTCCCTGTTTCTTTTTGTCTGTGCATTTGAGATATCATTCCATGAACATTTATCTGCATACTAGTGTTTGAAAAGACCTGTGAACTTTCAGCTGGAAAACTGTGAATCAGGGAATAGGGAATTACCATTATTGCCTACAATCCAAGTGGGGGACTCTGGCATCAGGTGATAAGGAGACATTCGTCTTACTCTGTCTCGCACAGCACAGGTTAGGTCCATAAGTGTATCCTGATCTCACTGCTAATTCCTGGGGTGCAATATTAGAAAAGATGGAGGTGGCAATGGGCAGAGTAGCCTTATTGTGCATGAGATCTGTGAAGAGCCTATTACGGTAGGAGGTGCTGAGGGAAGTCACAAGACAGTGCTGCCGCCTACCAAATATTAAAAGAAAAGTAATAATGCATCCCTGGGAGAATCACCAAGGTTGACACCATCAAGGCCTGAAACAGCAGGAGCTGCAATTTCTGTTACCTTCACACTTAATTTATGGTTAGGACTGTGTGAGGGGAAACTACAGATTGCATACTGAATGTGGATTATTGTAAACTAATCACACAGGGTTCCCAGTGGCTCTGCTCTTATAGATATGATCACTTGCCAAGGTGAATTGGCATAAAACCCTGGAAATTCATATATAAATTCCGGTATGTTCAATGATTTTTCTCCAAAAGCAGATACTCTAACAGGTACCTGTTTTCAACCCACAGAAGAAGCATTTCACATTTACTCCCTGTCTCCTCCTATCACATTTTAAGTATTCAATTTGCCACATTATTTATATGTTTCTAAAAATACATGAAATGGGAGCCCCTGGGGGTCTCAGTTGGTTGAGTGTCCATCTTTGGTTCAGGTCATGATCTCCCAATTCCTGGGTTCATGCCAAGCATCAGGCTCTGTGCACACGGCTCAGAGCCTGGAGTCTGCTTCTGATTCTATGTCTCCCTCTGTCTCTGGCCTTCCTCTCTCTCTCTCCCCCTCTCTCTCTCTCTCAAAAAATGAATAAACATTATTTTTTTTTAATCCATGCAATAGAATTTAATGAGAGGTCTAAACAGTTTTAAAGAAGTACAGAAGACTGCAAAGGAAACAATCAACAAAACTAAAAGGCAACCGATGGAATGGAAAAAGATGTTTGAAAACGATATATCAGACAAAGGGCTAGTATCCAAAATCTATAAAGAACTCACCAAACTCCACACCTGAAAAACAAATAATCCAGTGAAGAAATGGGCAGAAGACATGAATAGACACTTTTCTAAAGAAGACATCCATATGGCCAACAGGCACATGAAAAGATGCTCAACGTCACTCCTCCTCAGGGAAATACAAATTAAAACCACACTGAGATATTACCTCACGCCAGTCAGAGTGGCTAAAATGAACAAGTCAGGAGACTATAGATGCTGGAGAGGATGTGGAGAAACGGGAACCCTCTTGCACTGTTGGTGGGAATGCAAACTGGTGCAGCCACTCTGGAAAACAGTGTGGAGGTTTCTCAAAAAATTAAAAATAGATCTACCTTATGAGCCAGCAATATCACTGCTAGGAATTTACCCAAGGGATCCAGGAGTGCTGATGCATAGGGGCACTTGTACCCCAATGTTTAGAGCAGTACTTTCAACAATGGCCAAATTATGGAAAGAGCTTAAATGTCCATCAACTGACAAATGGATAAAGAAATTGTGGTTTATATACACAATGGAATCCTACTTGGCAATGAGAAAGAATGAAATATGGCCTTTTGTAGCAATGTGGATGGTTATGCTAAGTGCTATGCTAAGTGAAACAAGTCATACAGAGTGTTATGCTAAGTGAAACAAGTCATACAGAGAAAGACAGATACCATATGTTTTCACTCTTACGTGGATCCTGAGAAACTTAACAGAAGACCATGGGTGAGGAGAAGGAAAAAAAAAGTTAGAGAGGGAGCGAGCCAAAACATAAGAGACTCTTAAAAACTGAGAACAAACTGAGGGTTGATGGGGGGGTGGGAGGGAGGGAAGGGTGGGTAATGGGTATTGAGGAGGGCACCTTTTGGGATGAGCACTGGGTGTTGTATGGAAACCAATTTGACAATAGATTTTATAATAAATAAATAAATAAATAAATAAATAAATAAATAAATAAATAAATAAATTTACATTCAAATTAGTTAGCATATAGTGCAACAATGATTTCAGGAGTAGATTCCTTAGTGCCCCTTAAAAAAATATATTTTAAAAAAAGACTCTGAAATACAGAGAACATATTGGTGGTTCCCAGAAGGAAGGGGGTGGGGTGGGTGGATGAGATAGATAAAAGAGATTAATGGGTGCCTGGGTGGTTCAGTTGGTTGAACGACTGCCTCTTGATTTCAGCTCAGGTCATGATTCCAGGGTCATGGGATACAGCCCTGCGTTGGGCCCCGCACAGAGGGTGCAGTCCGCTTAAGATTCTCTCTCTCTCTCTCTCTCTCTCTCTCTCTCTCTCTCTCTCTCTTCCCCTCTCTCCCTCCCTCTCCTTCTGACCCTCTCTCCATCTTGTGCTCTCTCTGTCTCTGAAATAAAAATGTTTTTAAACAATACTTAAAAAGATAAAGGGATTAAGAGTACACTTACCTCCATAAGTATTGAACAATGTATAAATTGTTAAAGTTATTCATTGTACACCTCAAATTAATATAACACTGTATGTAAACTATACTTCAATAAAAATAATGCCTGGAGAAGGGGGGAGATATATGATTTTAGAGTTACCACATTATATTTTTTTAAATTTTTAAAAAAATGTTTACTCATCTTTGAGATGAGAGAGAGCGCGCACAAGGCAGGGGAGAGAAAGAAAAAGAGGGGGACACAGAATCTGAAGCAGGCTCCAGGCTCTGAGTTGTCAGCACAGAGCCTGATGCAGGCCTTGAACTCACAGACTGTGAGACATGACCTGAGCTCAAGTTGGATGCTTAACTGACTGAACCACTCAGGCACCACCCACATTATATTTTTAAATGATCAGTTTTCATTGTTAAGAACAAAAACAAATATAACTCAATTGTAATAACAACAGAAATATAACTAAGTGCAATAGGAGGGAGCCCAGAAAAAAACTCTCATACATACAACTGAATGATTTTTGAAAAGAGTTCCAGGAAAGTTCAAAGATAAATGTACAGTCTTTCTAAGAAATCATGATGGGGCACCTGGGTGGCTTAGTCAGTTGAGTGTCCAACTCAGATTTCGGCTCAGGTCATGATTCCAGTGTGGTGGGATCAATCCCTACATTGGGCTCTGCACTGAGTGTGGAGACTGATAAATATTCTTTCTCTCTCTCCCTCTACCCCTCTCCCCAGCTCACACTCTCTCACTCTATAAACACATACATACATACATACATACATACATACATACACACACACATAAAATGGTGGTGGGAGATCTGGATATCCACATACAAGAATAAATAAAAGATGAAAGTGTCCTTTTCATCTACCATCTACAAACATGACTGCAAATGGACCTCATACCTAACCATAGGGAATAAAACTGTAATTTGGCTATTGTTGTTAGCACTGCTATAAACACTGGGGTGCATGTGCCCCTTAGAAGCAGCATTTTTGTATCTTTTGGATAAATACCCAGTCATGCAACTGCTGGGTCATACAGTAGTTCTATTTAAAAGAGGTGGTATTATATATACAATGGAATACTACTCCATCACCAAAAAGTATGAAATCTTGTCATTTGCACCAATGTGAATGAAACTGGGGCATATCCTGCTAAGTGAAATAAGTCCATCAGAAAAAGACAAATACCATATGATTTCACTCATATGTGGGATTTAAGAAACACAACAGATGAACATAGGAGAAGGGAAGGAAAAATAAGATAAAAACAGAGAGGGAGACAAACTATAAGAGACTCCTATATACAGAGAATAAACTGAGGGTTGCTGGAGGGGAGGTGGGTGGGAAGATGGGCTAAATGGTGACAGACATTAAGTAGGACACTTGTTGGGTGTTATATGTAAGTGATGAATCCCTAGGTTCTACTCCTGAAACCAATATTACACTGTATGTTAACTTAATTGAATTTACATAAATAATTTTAAATAATAAAAAAAAGAAATAAAACTGTAACCCCTTAGAAGAAAACACAGAGAGAGATGCACCTCCATGACACTGGATTTGACAAACTTTTCCTGAATATAACACCAAAGACACAGGCAACTAAAGAAAAAATTACTTCAGCAAAATAAAAAAATAAAAAATATTTGGACGTTGAAGGGCACTATTCCCCAAGTGAAAAAGGCAGTCCACAAAATGGAGAAAGGACTGGAAAATCACACACCTGATAATAGATTAATATCCAAAATATGTAAAGAATTGCAAAACTTCGGGGCGCCTGGGTGGCTCAGTTGGTTGAGCATCGGACTTTGGCTCAGGTCATGATCTCGCAGTGCGTGAGTTTGAGCCTCGCGTTGGGCTGTGTGTTGAACAGCTCGGAGCCTGGAGCCTGCTTCAGATTCTGTGTCTCCCTCTCTCTCTGACCCTCCCCTGTTCATGCTCTGTCCCTCTCTGTCTCAAAAATAAACATTAAAAAAAGAAAACAAAAACAATGTATTCAAGAATTGCAAAAATTCAACAGCAAAACAACTCAGTTAAAAAACAGGCAATGTCATTAGACATTTCTCCAGAGAAGATATAGGAATGACTAATTCGCTCATGAAAGATGCGCAACATAACTAATCATTAGGGAAGTGCAAACCAAAACCATAATGCATAGATACCAACTCACACACACTAGGATGGCTATTGTAAAAACTAAATCAGAAAATAAGTGTTGGTGAGATTGTGGAGAAATTGGAGACTAAAAAGGGGCACAGCTGCTAGAGGAAACAGTGTGCTAGTTCCTCAGAAATGTAAACACAGAATTATCATTTGATCCAGTAGATTCACTTCTGGTTATGTACCCACTTATATGCCCCAAAAGACTAAAGCAGTGACTAGAAAAGATTTTTTGTACAACACTTTTCATAACAGATTTATTTACAGTAGCCAAAATGTGGAGACAACCCAAATGTCCATCAACAAACTCACAGACGAACAAAATGTGGTGAAAACATACAGTGGAATATCATTCAGGCTTTAATATGAATAGAATTCTGGCATAGGCTACAACATGGGTGAAACAAACATTATGCTAAGTGAAAGGAAGGATGTAAAAGGATCCATATTAAACAATAACATCTACATAAGGAACCTTTGGTATTCAGTTTTAGAGAAAGAGGTAGGATGGTGGGAGACAGGGACTGGAAAAAGGGGCAATGGGGAGTTACTATTTCAAGTGGACAAAGATTCAGTTTGAGATGATAAGAAAATTCTGGAGACGGATCGAGGTGGTGATTGCACAACAGTGAAAAAGTACTTAAGGCCACTTAAGTGTATTTCAAAATGTTTAAAATAATAAATTTCATATATTTTTTACCCTGACAAAAAAGGAACTAAAAGAGTGACATATTCTAAAAGAATTTCAGTGCCATAAAGAGCTTGATGATGTAGAGGAAGGAATCCAAAGTACAAGGAGACAAGAGTGTTGTGATGGGTTTATCTTGTGTGATTCTACCCTATGAGACCCCAACACCCCCCTCAACCACAAAGTACACCCAAAATAAGAGTTTGGAGAATATAAAATTCATAAAGCATTGAGAAACACCTTGGCGAGGGATGTAATGTCTTCCTTGACAAGCTCTACAGAGCTTCTCCCCAATATGACAGACTTACCATGGACATGCTGAAATTGAAATGCCTTTGTCCTGAGTTCAGCCCCTGCCCCCTCCACTGAATTGCCAGAGGCCATGTCAACAGTCTGAAACCACCCAGGGTATAGTATTATAGTGCATATAAGAGTTAATCATTCTCATCAACATTGGTTGAGCCACAGAGATTTCTGGAACTGGCATTTTCATCAAGGTGTCTCCATGAAACAAAATGATGGGCGGCTTACTAAGGGTTCATCCAAGTTGTGTAGCTATGAAAAACAAGGAAAACAAAAACAACAACCAAAACACCTACCTCTAATAATCATGAAGAAAAGATTGACCTGAGTCACCACAATGAAGGGTCATAATCTCTACTTGCCTCTCAGACCTGAGACTGTTCACTGACTCGGATCCTCAGTTGATGGAACCAATTAGTGAAGGATGAGTGAAGGATGTAAAATAGCAACAATGCTTTACATTTTCCACCAAACCCAACCCAAAGACTCTAAGGTAATGGTGGTAGCCAACTTATAATGGTTCGTGGGGACTGTGGTCTGAACCAAAATTGGTAGCTTGATATTGGGCAAGATGAGAGTAGTTTTCCCACGGAAACTGGCAAATGCTATAAGTAAGCTCTCTTCTTTATTCTATTTTTCTCATTTTCCTTCTTTCTTCTTGCTTTCCCTGTTTCTTCTTCTCTTTGCTTTTGAGTGAGAGCCCCTTAAACATTTCTCTGAATATTAGTCCTTAAAGGGACCTGTGGACTTTTACCTGGAAAACTGTGAATCAGGTAATAGGAAATTACCATTACGGCCAACCATCAAACTGGTGGCTTCTGGGGTAAGGTGATAAGGAGACTTTCACTTGCTCTGCCTCATAAAGCACAGGCTAGAACCATAAGTATATCCTGCTATCAATGCCTAAATTCTGGGATGCATCATTAGAAAAGACAGAGGTAAGGGCACCTGAGTATTTCAGTTGGTTAAGCATCCGGTTCAGCTCAGGTCATGATCTCACAATTTGTGGGTTCAAGCCCCACGTCGGGCTCTGTGCTGACAGCTCAGAGCCTGGAGCCTGCTTCAGATTCTGTGCTTCCCTCTCTCTCTGCCCATCCCTCTGCCCCCACCCCCATGCTCTGTCTGTCTGAAAAATAAATAAAAACATTTTAAAATTTTTTAAAGAAAAGACAGAGGTGGCAATAGGCAGACTATCCATATTGTGGTTGGGATCTGTTAAGGGCTTATCATAGTTTGGAGGTGCTGAGGGCAATCAGAAAATAGGGTTGCTACCTACCAAAATATTAAAAGGAAAGTAATAGTACATGCCTGGGATAAGCACCAACAATGACACCATCAATGCCTGAAAAATCACGAGTTGTCATTTCTATTAACTTCACATGTAATGAATGTTTTGAAGTGTGCAAGGGGAAACTAGATATTGCATAGTGAATGTGGATTATCGTTAACAAATCACACAGGATTCCAGGGGCCTCTGCTCTTGCAGATGTGAGCTCTTTCCAAGGTGGATTGACAGAAACCCCGGGAACCTGGTATATAACCTCTGATATGCTGAATGATTTTACTGCCAAAGCAGATACTCTACCAGACAGCTGCTTTCATCTCAGAGAGGAAGGATTCCACATTTACTCCACTGGCTTCCCCTATCACATCATAAGTACTCAATTTCCTATAGCCTTTATTTGTTGCTGAAAATCCATGCGATGGAATTTAATGAGAAGTCTAAACCGTTTAAAAGAAATACAGAAGAGGAGCACCTGGGTGGCTCAGGAACTTAGCATCAACTTTTGATATCAGCTCAACTTATGATATGAACTCATCAATTGTGAGATCACACCCCACATCAGACTCTGCACTGGTTGCGAGGAGCCTGTTTAGGATTCTCCCTCTCCCTCTCTCTGCCCCTCCCTGCTCTCTCTCTCTCTAAATAAATAAGCTTCAACAAGAAAAGAGATACAGAAGAAATGGTGGCTCATAATGTATGAAAAACACAAATCAACCCAAACTGTAGAAAGACAAACTGCAGATTGTCAGCCTATGAACTGACACAAATATCATGATCTAGGTTTTCTAGGGTTTGGAGCCCTGTTACTCAAGTCTTTATCCTGTAACAAAGAATCCTATATGCAGAGAATGTCTCTCGGCTAAAGAGATTTCTCAGGGCTTGCTTGATGTCTCTGTTCCTCAGACCATAGATAAAGGGGTTCAGCATGGGCGTCACCACTGTGAACATCACTGAGGCTATGGCACTTGCTCTGGAGTTTTGTGAAGCAGCAAAACTAAGATAAACCCCAAGGCTTGTACCGTAGAACAAAGAGACCACTGCAAGATGAGACCCACATGTGGAAAATGCTTTATACTTGCCCATTGCTGATGAAATTCTCAAAATGGAAGTTACAATTCTATAGTAAGAGAACAGGATACCAGTGAGTGGAACAACACCCAGAAGTCCACTTGTGAGATAGATCATCAGGTCATTGAGGAAGGTATCAGAGCAAGCAAGTTGGATCACCTGAATAAGTTCACAGAAAAAGTGAAGGATTTCCAGATCTGTGCAAAAAGAGAGTCGCAAAATCATCAAGTCATGTAATAGAGAGGTAAGAACACTCAATATCCAGGGAACCAGAAGCAGGATGCTGCAGAATTTGGGATTCATGATGACCATGTAGTGCAATGGGTGACAGATGGCCACGAACCGGTCATAGGCCATCACTGTCAAGAGGAAGTTGTCTAATCCTACAAAAAGCATGAAAAAGTACATCTGGCTGAGACAGCCTTCATAGGTGATCACTTTGCTCTGCGTCTGGATGTTCAGCAGCATCTTTGGGATGGTGGTGGAGGTGAAACAGATGTCTGAAAAGGACAGGTTGGAGAGGAAGAAGTACATGGGCATGTGGAGGCGGGAGTCCGTGATAATGGCCAGGATCATGAGCAGGTTCCCAGTGAAGGTGACCAGGTACATGGACAGGAACGGCCAAAAGAGCAGGGACTGCAGCCCCCCCTCGTCTGAGAGCCCCAAGAGGATAAATTCTGTAACACGGGTTTGATTTCTTCCTTCCATGTGTCTGGTGAAAACAGCTGGAACAGAGACAAGAGCATTGTAAAGGCACAGGCAGTGATCACAGAATTGAAAGAAATGCTGCAATTTGTGTTTCCAACGTGCTTCATTAGTTAATTCTTAAACATTACCTACCATCTAGAAAATTTAGCAGAAAATTTCAGGGAATCCCAATGTTCCGTGTTTTCCATGAGGCTGAAACTGATTCACAATCCTTGTCCTGAATCAAAACATTTATCCAAAGCAATGTTCTCCTCCATAAATTTCCTGAGACTCTTTTTGTTCACCCAACAAATATTTTAACCTATTATTTTGTTGGCAAGATTTTTTGAAAGCACTGAAAAAATTAGTGATGTGCATTTGACCTCAACAAGACTGAGTTTAAGATGCGTGTGTGTCAGAGGCAGCGAATATTACTAAATGAAGAATGATGTTTCAAGTGGTGGTTACAACCAGTAAGTAAAACAATGTCACACTAGGAATCCTAAATGAAGGGGAAACTTGCCATTGTATCATCTCTGATGAGGGGCTTCAAAGCTGAAAAACTGAGGGCAGTGGATATATGAACCATGCAGATAACTTTGAGGAAACCAATTAAGGCAGAGAAAAAGCCTGTGCAAGGACCCTAAGGCAAGACCCAAACCCATCAGGCAACATCAAAGAGAAAGCTGTGAGCAGAGCAGGTAACACAACAGGAGCAGGGGTGGGGTGTAAGATAAGAAAGAGAGGAGCTCAAAGCCTCCTGCATCTGTGGAAACGTCCTAAGGGAGTGGACACTACAGTCCATTGTTGTTTTTATACCTATATGTTATATATGATGTCTGCTACCACGGAATAAATTTTATGTAATGTGTACAGATACAACATAACTCATTCCTCCATAATTCTATCACATTCTCTCACTCTTACTGTCAGTCTTTAGTTGGTCTAAATTATGCATTTTTTAATTTCATAAAACAGTTTCAGCTTGCTTCAAATGTTTTTCATGTGTGTATATTCACTGATAATATCTCTATTCCCTACACACATACACACACACACACACACACACACACACACACACACAGTGCAGGTAGGAAGAGAGGCAGAGAGAGAGTTTTCCATCATTGTGGTACTGTGTACTCTTGTGGCTGAAGCACAGCTGTTTTAGAAAGCAGGGGACAGGATACACCATGAGTCAAGAGCTTATTTTTCCTAAGAGAATTGCATTTTGCAATGTAGGTGTGCCAACTGAGTCGTCATGGCTTAGAATCACAAAAACCACACAGAAATAGAAGAATTAACACCAAACTTTCTCAAACTCTTACAAAAATTGAAAGGTTAAAACGTCCTACTTTATTCCAAGAGGCCAACATTGCGCTAATACTGACAAAATAAAGACATTGCAAGAAAATAAAAGTACAGAACAATATTCCAAACAAATACTGATGTGACAATCTTTTACTAAATACTACCAAACAGAACATAGCAGCCTTTTGTTCGTGGTGTAGAAAAGGATAATGCATCATGACCAAGTGGGATTTATTCCTGGAAGGCAAGGATGGTTTTACTTATGAAAATCCGTCAGTGTGGTACACCACATTAACAGAATGAAGGATAAAAGTGCATGCTTATGTCCACTGATGCAGAAAAATAGACAAAATTGGACCTTCTTTCATAATAACAACATTCAAGAAGCTAAGAACAAAAGGAAACTTCTTCAACATGATATAGATCATATGTGAAAGCCCACTTCTAACATCATTCTCAATAGTGAAAGGCTAAGAGTGACCTCTAAGATAAAAACAAGACAAGCATGTCTGCCTTATACCTTCTATGTAACATGGCATTGAAATTTCCAGACAGAGCAATTAGCTGAGAGAGAGAGAGAGAGAGAGAGAGAGAGAGAGAGAAGAAAGAAAGAAAGAAAGAAAGAAAGAAAGAAAGAAAGAAAGAAAGAAGAAGAAGAAGGAAGGAAGGAAGGAGAAGAAGAAGAAGAAAAGAAAGGAAAGAAAGAAAGAAAGAAAGAAAGAAAGAAAGAAAGAAAGAAAGAAAGAAGAAAGAAAGAAAGAAAGAAAGAAAGAAAGAAAGAAAGAAAGAAAGAAAGAAAGAAAGAAAAAGGGGGCGCCTTGGTGGCGTAGTCGGTTGAGTGTCCGACTTCAGCCAGGTCACGATCTCGCGGTCCGTGAGTTCGAGCCCCGCGTCAGGCTCTGGGCTGATGGCTCGGAGCCTGGAGCCTGTTTCCGATTCTGTGTCTCCCTCTCTCTCTGCCCCTCCCCCGTTCATGCTCTGTCTCTCTCTGTCCCAAAAATAAATAAACGTTGAAAAAAAATTAAAAAAAAAAAAGAAAGAAAAAGGAAGGAAGGAAGGAAGGAGAAAAAGAAAAGAAAGAAAGAAAGAAAGAAAGAAAGAAAGAAAGAAAGAAAGAAAGAAAGAAAGAAAGAAAAAGTGGAGGGAGGGATGAGAGAGAAAATGAAATAAAAGTCATTAAAATTAGAAAGGAAGAATATGATTTCTGTTCACAAAGGTGATCATATTTATTTATATTTTTATTTATTTTTGAGAGAGAGTGCATGCAGAGGAGGGAAGGGGGAAAGGGGGAAGGAGGAGCACAGAGAGAGACAGAGACAGAGACAGCGACAGAGACAGAGCATCTGAAGCAATCTGTGAAGCGACAACAGAGAACAACACACAGGATTAAACTCATGAACCAGGAGATCATCACCTGAGCCTATGTCAGATGCCTAACCAATTGAGCCACCCAGGCATCCCACAAAGGTGATCTTATTTAAAAAGAAAGAAGATATCAGGGCACCTGGGTGGCTCAACTGGCAGTCAGTTAAGCATGGTTCCTGGTTACAGCTACGTCAGGATCTAATGGCTGGTGAGATTGAACCCCATGTCCCACTACCCTGGCAGCACAAAGCCTGCCTGAGATTTTCTCTCTCTACCACTCCTTGCCCTTTCCCCACTTGTGCACTCTCTCTTCCTCTCCTTCTCTATCAAGATATAGATAGATAGTGGGGCGCCTGGGTGGCACAGTCGGTTAAGCGTCCGACTTCAGCCAGGTCACGATCTCGCGGTCCGTGAGTTCGAGCCCCGCGTCAGGCTCTGGGCTGGCCGCTCAGAGCCTGGAGCCTGTTTCCGATTCTGTGTCTCCCTCTCTCTCTGCCCCTCCCCTCTCTCTCTGCCCCTCCCCCGTTCATGCTCTGTCTCTCTCTGTCCCAAAAATAAATAAACGTTGAAAAAAAAAATTTAAAGATATAGATAGATAGATAAATAGATAGACAGACAGACAGTAGATAAATGTAAACATAAACTAATAGGATATCAGTAAAAACATATAAACCTGTTAGGCTGATACACATATTCAGCAAATTTGCAGAATACAAATCAGCACACAGACACAATTTACATAGCAGAGCGAATCCCAGCATGGAATGCACCACGTGAAAAAAAAAAAACAACTAACTGTATTACAATTGTACGAGACAATCTCAGTGAAACAGGTAGGCAAAAAAAAAAAGTGCAGAAATATGTGATTTGGAATATGAGTGGATTCTGAAATTTGGAGATGAAAGAAATTGCACAGAAGCACTGCTCCATACTTAATAAAATGTATCCCAGAAGGTATTGTTAACAATACTGATACTTCTGCGCATGTGCACTGTAATTGAACATAGAAGGAAACAGAGAGCAAATGGTGGGAATAAGGTAATCACATTGTGGGACTTTACACGGAAGCAAGAAGGCTAGTATGATCCTTGTGATAATAGAGTTGATGTCATCAGCATGAACTTGCTTCTATCTTAACATAGATACAGAGGCTTACGTATAGATACATCTATGGATGTCTGCGTGTACACAGAGTAGTAAACATTTATATGTTTCCTTGCTGGGTCAGGTCAGGGGATATAGAGAACCTGGTAGCAGCAAGCACACCTGGAACCCATGTCTTGGTTTTAACCCCATGTCCCAAGAAAATGAAACCGGGCTCCTTGCAGAAATGACTGCTTCTAGGGCTCAGGAGGGAAACACAAGAAGCTGAAGCATCATCTTCTGTAAGAGAGTAATGAAATACTACACTCCCTTTAAAAATACAGGAATCATGGGGGCACCTGGGTGGCTCAGTTGGCTGAGTGTCAGACTTCGGCTCAGGGCAAGATGTCACAGTTCGTGGTCCGAGCCCCGCATCAGGCTCTGTGCTGACCGCTTGCTCAGAGCTTGGAACCTGCTTCAGATTCTGTGTCTCCTTCTCTCTCTGCCCCTCCCCTGCTCATGCTTTGTCTCATTCTGTCTCTCAAAAATAAATAAATGTAAAAAAATTTTTTTAAAGCTAGGAATGATAGGGACATGCCAGAGAGACATATCAGCTCACTGAAGGAGCCCCCCATTGCCAAAGCTGGACCAATTTGAGCAACAAAATAAAGAAGTATTGGGCTATGACCCAGAGTATATACTACGTATCAAGGAGTACACACCAAAATAAATAATTAAGGAATAAAGAGAAGAAACGATCTCAAGTGCAGAAGAATGACAATGATTTAAGAAGATAGTCTACTCTCAGAGAGGTGGAGAACTCTCAATACTTAGGATAGAAAAGTCCCTAATGAGCATAGGATGTAAGGAAAGGGGAAAGACTAACCACAGTGGAAAAACTGGGCAAACCCCGTGCCAGCCAGGACATCAATATCAACACCAATGAGAATCTGTCATGTTGACAGTGGGTACATTTGATGTCATGAGATGAACATGGAAGTTTCCCTCTCTGCTCTTCCGGTCCAACATCCACAGTCCTAGTCTACTCATGAACAAAAGAAGGCTAGTCCAAAAGAAGATTATATTACAAAACTCCTGACCATTACTCCTCACAACTATGAATTGCTTCAAGAACAAAGGAAGCCTGAGAAAAAGTCACTGCGTGTGGAAGCTCAGCAGATATGACGATTAAATGTAACAGGTGTAAGCGAGAGGATGTGTTCATAACTTCAGAAACTGAGAGCGGAGCTTCTGACCACCTTCTGAACTAACACAGCACATTTTTGTTTTTGTTTTTGTTTTGCAAAGGTACAACTGTTCAAAAATCAAGTTTATTAAAAATTAAAATTATTAGTGAATAGCAAAATCTCTGGAAACATTGAGCTCTGAGCATGTCCCCAGGCTCTGTTATTTGCTGTGTATAAAGCAGTATCACTGCTTTCACTTTCCATCAGTAAAATAAAATAATGATGCCACACACATAGTTTTTGAATTTTTTCAATTAAATGATGACTGTAAGAGGTCTAGCAGAGTTTCTAGTAAACATTTAAGAATGAATAAAAAACTTCATCTGAGTTTCTGTATCCACGATTTCCACCCCCTCAGAGACCCATTCCTTACCTCCCATCTCATGCTCATGGTACTATTTCCATCATTCACACTCTAAGCACAGCAGTAGAGTTTTCCTCACAATAACCTGGGTCACTTTTCCATCAAGAAGACCTGTTCATAGCTGTCCCTGACATAAAACCGGCACATACTCTTCACTAATTTCAGAATGAAACTTCAACCCTCTAGCCAAAACGTCAATTTCTTGGGTAATCTGACTGTTGCCTACCCAACCAGGCTACTGTGGGTTCCTTTTGCAGAACCTGCAGACCCTGCTCCTAATTGGTGGTCAGACAGTAAGAAGTATTTCTAACTCCAGCAGCACAACTTCCGCTTTATGTAATCTCTGAATTTCCTCCTCTGCTGTTTCATTCTGGACTTCTCACATCCCCTGTGCCCACGGAAAGACTGCCTTCCGAGGCTCGGTACCTACCAGCTTCTCTGTGAAGCCTTAACTGACACCTATGAAAGAGTCCTCTTTATTGAAAACAATTTAAAAAAAATAAAGAGTCAAATTTTGAGGATCTACTTCCCCAGATTCCAATGCAACCTCGCATCACATTTATTTATTTTTACGTCTCTCAGTCTGTTTACACAGTGACTACCTCGAGAGAAGAAACGGTGTCTTTGTCATTTATTTATTCCCAGAATAAATGGTACTGTCTACCATACATTAATTGCTGAAAAATGTTGAATGACTGCAATTTACAAATGGCTCAATAATGATAAACAGTCACTCCCAACAATGGAAGACCCAGCAATGAAAACAGAGGAGGGGCGCCTGGGTGGCTCATTCAGTTAAGCATTGGACTTTGGCTCAGGTCATGATTCTCATGATTGTGGGTCAAGCCCCACATCAGGCTCTGTGCTGACAGCTCAGATTCTGTCCATCCCCTCTCTCTCTGTCCATCCCCTATTTATGCTGTCTCCTTCTCCCTCACAAATAAGTAAAAACGTTAAAAATTATAATAAAAATAAAAAACAATAAAAGAAAAAAGAAAACGGATGAAATAGTGTTGAGAGATAAAGGCCCATAGATTAAGCACTAAGGAGGAGACAGATCAGGGAGAGATGGTTTAGTGTATCCAGAGTTGCCCTCCAGAATCAAAGCCTTATTGGTCAAAACTGGCATCACTAAACTCTCCTTAACTAATTGTCCCTTTGATGCCCTCAAAATAATCACCTATAACGGGGTCCCTCCCACCATAACACATTTCCCCAGCACTTCTGGAGATGCCGTGGCTCACCTAGATGTTAACAGAGAACAGTGTGACATGAATGACCCTCTTTCTCCCATGGAGGTGTCTTTGGTAGTTATATCCCCAGGAAGGGAAGAGACATGGCCCCACTTGTGAAGGTTCTGGAAGACACAGAATCACCCGGGATTACAAGAGTCCACTTCAGTAGGTGCAGCGGAGGCAGTTTCAATTTCTCTGCCTGAAGGCGCTGAATTCCCATGAGTCTCATTAATGAAATATTCTTTTTTCTCTCTTCTCCAAAGAACCATTCTAATATGTTCTAATATGATTTCTCTCATATGTGGAATTTAAGAAACAATATATATATATATATATATATATATATATATATATATATATATATATGAAAGGGAGGGGGAAGAGAAAGAGAAATAAATCCTAAGAATTTCTTAGAGATGGCAAACAAATTCAGGGTTGATGTAGAGAGGTAGGAGGAAGATGGGCTAGATGAATGTTGGATACTAAGGAGGGCAATTTTGACGGCACTGTTGTATGTAAGTGATTAATAAAATAATAATAATGTATGATGTAAGTTTGCAACTTGGATGGACCTAGAGGGTATAGTGCTGAGCCAGTCAGAGAAAGACAAATACCATGTGATGACACTCATATGTGGAATTTAATAAATTAAAAAAGGAACAAACAAGGAAAAGACAGACAAAAAAATCAGACTCTTAAATACAGAGAACAAACAGGTGGCTGCCAGAGGGAATGTGGGTGGGGTTGGGTGAAATAGATAAAGGATATTAACAGCACACTAATCTCCATGAGATCTCAACACTGCATAGAATTGTTAAACATTACATTGTACACATCAAATTAATATAACACTAAATGTAAATTATACTGCAATAAAAACAATGGCTGGGAAGGGTGAAAATAAGATTTTCAGAGTTACCACATTACAATTGAAAGTGATCTGCTTTCCTTTTTTTAAATCCTTTTTTAATTAATTTATTATTTTAATTAATTTTTTAAATATACTTCCAAGTTTGTTATCATATAGTGCAACAATGATTCAAGAGTAGATTCCTTAATTCCCCTTACCCATTTAGCCCACCACCCCTCCCACAACCTCTCCAGCAACCCTCTGATTCTTCTCTATATTTAAGAGTCTCTATGTATGGCTCCCTCCCTGTTTTTATATTATTTTTTCTTCCCGTCCCTTATGTTCATCTGTTTTTTCACTTATGTTCATCTGTTTTTTATCTTAAAGTCCTCATATGAGTGAAGTCATATGATATTTGTCTTTCTCTAATTTCTCTTAGCATAACACCCTCCAGTTCCATCCACGTAGTTGCAAAAGGCAAGATTTCATTATTTTTGATTGCTGAGTGATACTCCATTTTATATATATAACACATCTTCTTTATCCATTCATCTGTTGACGGACATTTGAGCTCTTTCCATACTTTGGCTACTGTTGATAGTGCTGCTATAAACACTGGGGTGCATGTGCCCTTTCAAAACAGCCTACCTGTATCCCTTGGATAAATACCTAGTAGTGCAGTTGCTGGGCCATAGGGTAGTTCTATTTTTAATTTTTTGAGGAACCTCCATACTGTTTTCCAAAGCGGCTGTACCAGTTTGCATTCCCACCAGCAGTGCAAAAGAGATCCTGTTTTTCTGTATCCTCGCCAACATCTGTTGTTGCCTGAGTCGTTAATGTTAGCCACTCTGACAGGTGTGAGGTGGTATCTCATTGCAGTTTTGATATGTATTTCCCTGGTGATGAGTGATGTTGAACACTTTTCATGTGTCTGTTAGCCATCTGGATGTCTTCTTTGGAGAAGTGTCTATTCATGTCTTTTGCCCATTTCTTCACTGGATTATTTGTTTTTTGGGTGTTGAGTTTGATAAGTTCTTTATAGATTTTGGATACTAACCCTTTATCTGATATGTCATTTGCAAATATCTTCTCCCATTCTGTTGGTTTCCTTTTAGTTTTACTGATTGTTTCCTTTGCTGTACTGAAGCTTTTGACTTTGATGAGGTCCCAATAGTTCATTTTTACTTTTGTTTCCTTGCCTCCGGAGACGTGTTGAGTATGAAGTTGCTGCAGCCGAGATCGGAGAGGTTTTTTTCTGCTTTCTCTTCAAGGATTTTGATGGCTTCCTGTCTTACATTTAGGTCTTTCATCCATTTTCAGTTTATTTTGTGTATGGTGTAAGAAAGTGGTCCAGGTTCATTTTTCTGCATGCCGTTGTCCAGTTTTCCCAGCACCATTTGCTGAAGAGACTGTCTTTATTCCATTGGGTATTCTATCCTGCATTTTCAAAGGTTAGTTGGCCATACATTTGTGGGTCCATTTCTGGGTTCTCTATTCTGTTCCATTGATCTGAGTGTCTGTTTTTTGCCAGTGTCATACTGTCTTGATGACTACAGCATTGTAACACGTCTTGAAGTCTGGGATTGTGATGCCTCCAGCTTCGGTTCTCTTTTACAAGATTAGTTTGGGTATTAGGGGTCTTTTCTGGCTCCATACTAATTTTAGGATTGTTTGTACTAGGTCTGTGAAGAGTATTGGTGATATTTTGATAGGAATTGCATTGAATATGTAGATTGCTTTGGGTAGTATTGACATTATAACAGTATTTTTTCTTCCTATCTAGAGACATGGAATATTTTTTCATTTTTTTGTGTCTTCTTCAATTTCATTCATAAGCTTTCAATAGTTTTCAATGTATAGATTTTTCACCACTTTGGTTAGGTTTATTACTAGGTATTTTACGGGTTTTGGTGCAATTGTAAATAGGATCAATACCTTGATTTCTCTTTCTGTTGCTTCATTATTGGTCTATAGGAATGCAACCAATTCCTGTGCATTGATTTTATATACTGCAACTTTGCTGAATTCATAGATCAGTTCTAGAAGTTTTTTGGTGGAATCTTTTGGGTTTCCCATAGAGAGTACCATGTCATCTGCAAAGAGTGAAAGTTTGACCTCCTCCTGCCTGATTGGGATTCCTTTTATTCCTTTGTGTTGGCCGATAGCTGAGGCTAGGACTTCCAATACTACACTAAATAGCAGTGGTGAGAGTGGACATCCCTGTCTTGTTCCTGACCTTAGAGGGAGAGCTCTCAGGATTTCCCCATTGAGGATGATATTAGTGGTAGGTCTTTCATATATGGCTTTCATAATCTTGAGGTATTATCCTTCTATCCCTACTTTCCTGATGGTTTTTACCAAGAAAGGATGCTGTATTTTGTCAAATGCTTTGTCTGCATCTGTTGAGAGGATCATGTGGTTCTTGTCCTTTCTTTTATTGGTGTGATGTATCACATTGATTGTTTTGCAGATATCAAACCAACCTGCATCTCAGTTGGTCATGGTGAATAATTCTTTTAATGTATTGATGGATCCAGTTGAGTAGTATCTTGTTGAGGATTTTTCCATCCATGTTCATCAGGAAAATTCGTCTGTAGCTCTCCTTTTTGTTGGGGTCTTTCTGGATTTGGAGTCAAGGTAATACTGGCTTCGTAGAAAGAGTTTGGAAGTTTTCCTTCTATTTCTATTTTTTGGAACAGCTTCAAAAGAATAGGTGTTAATGCATCTTTAACTGTTTGGTAGAATCCCACTGGAAGCCACCTGGCCCTGACTCCTGTTTTTGGGAAATTTTTTGATTACTAATTTGATTTCTTTACTGGTTATGGAACTGTTCAAATTTTCTATTTCTTCCTGTTTCAGTTATGGTAGTTTATATGCTTCTAGGAATTTGTCCATTTCTTCCAGATTGTGCATTTTATTAGCATATAATTAATCATAATATTCTCTTATTATTGTTTTGTATTTTTGCAGTGCTGGTTGTGATCTCTCCCCTTTCATTCTTGATTTTACTTATGTGGGTCCTTTCCTTTTTCTTTTTGACCAAACTGGCTAGGTCTTTATCAATTTTGTTAATTCTTTCAAAGAACCATCTCCTGGTTTCATTGTTCTGTTCTGTTTTTTGGTTTCAATAGCATTGATTTCTGCTCTAATCTTTACTATGTCCTGTCTTATGCTGGTTTGGGGTTTTATTTGCTGTTCTTTATCCAGCTTTTTAAGATATAAGGTTAGGTTGTGTATCTGAGACCTTTCTTCCTTCTTTAGGAAAGCCTGGATTGCTATATACTTCCCACTTATGACTACCTTCCCTGCGTCCCAGAGGTTTTGGGCTAAGGTGTTATCATTTTCATTGGCTTCCATGTACTTTTAATTTCCTCTTTAACTTCTTGGTTAGCCCATTCATTCATTGGTAGGATGTTCCTTAGTGTCCAAGTATTAGTTATCTTTCCAAATTTTTCTTGTGGTTGGTTTCGAGTTTCATAGCATTGTGGTCTGAAAATATGCATGTATGATCTCAATCTTTTTGTACTTATTGAGGGATGATTTGTGTCCCAGTATGTGATCTATTCTGGAGACTGTTTCATGTGCAGTTGAGAAGAATGTGTATTCTGCTGCTTTCGGATGAAATGTTCTGAATATATCTGTTAAGTCCATCTGGTCCAGTGTGTCATTCAAAGCCATTGTTTCATTGTTGATTTCTGATTAAATGATCTGTCCATTGTTGCAAGTGGCATGTTGAAGTCCCTTACTACTATGGTATTATTAACAATGAGTTTCTTTATGTTTGTGATTAATAGATTTATATATTTGGGTGCTTTCACATTTGGAGCATAAGTGTTTACAATTGTTATATCTTGGTGGATAGAACAATTCATCTCTTGTTATGGTCTTTATTTTAAAATCTAGCTTGTCTGATATATGTATGGCTACTCTGGCTTTCTTATAGTGACCATTAGCATGAAAGATGGCTCTCCATCCCCTACTTTCAATCTAAAGGTTTCTTTAGGTCTACAATGGGTCTCTTGTAAACAACATATAGATGGATCTTGTTTTCCTATCCATTCTGTTATCCTATGTCTTTTGATTGAAGCATTTATTCCATTGACATTTAGGATGAGTACTGAAAGATATGAATTTATTGCCATTATGTTGCCTGGAGAGTTGGAGTTTCTGGTGTTATTCTCTGGTCCTTTCTAATCGTTGTTGCTTTTTGGTCTTTTTTTCTTTTTTTTTTTTTTTTCTTTTTCTTTTTGTCCTTTCTCCCCTCAGAGAGTCCCCCTTAAAATTTTTTGCAGGGATGGTTAAGTGGTCATGAACTCTTTCAATTTTTGTGTGTCTGGGAAATCTTTTATCTCTCCTTCTATTTTGAATGACAGCCTTGCTGGATAAAGAATACTTGGCTGCATATTTTTCCTATTCAGCACATTCAATATATCCTGCCACTCCTTTCTGGCCTGCTAACTTTCTGTGGATAGGTCTGCTGTGAACCCAATCTGTCTTCCCTTGTAGGTTAAGGACTTTTTTCTCTTGCTGCTTTCATGATTCTTTCCTTGCCTGAGTATTTTGTGAATTTGACTATAATATGCCTTGTTGATGCTCGGTTTTTGTTGAATCTAATGGGAGGTGTTTCCTGAATTTTTATGTCTGTGTCTTTCTCTAGGTTAGGAAAGTTTTCTACTATGATTTCTTTACATAAACCTTCCATCCCTTTTTATCTCTCTTCATCTTCTAAGACCCCCTACGATTGGGATGTTATTCCTTTTTAATGAGTCACTGAATTCTCTAATTCTTATATTGTGCTCTTTTGCCTTAGTTTCCCTCTTTTTTTCTGCTTTCATTATGCTCATTAAGTTTGTCCTCTATATCGTTGATTCACTGCTCTGTTTCATCCATCCTTGTCACCGTGGCATCCATTCAAGAATGTAGCTCAGTTATATCATTGTTTTTCATCCTGACTGGCTTTTACTTCTTTCATCTCTGCAGAAAGCGATTCTAATCATTTTAAACCCCAGCTACTCTTATTATCGTGACTCTAAATTATATTTCAGATATCTTACTTGTATCTGTATTGATTAAGTCCCTGGCTGTCATTTATTCCTTTTCTTTCTTTTGGGGTCAACTCCTTCATTTCATCATTTTGAAGGAAGAAAAGGAATTAACAAAGTAAAATAAAAATTGAAAACAACACACAAAAATGAAATAAAGGAGGCTAGATCCTAGGTGTGTTTTGGTCTGGTTGTTAAAGGGAGCTTGATAGATTAGAGAAAAAAGGGAAGGATACGAGAAGACAAAAAAGGAAAAAGAAAAAAGAAAAGGTTTGAAAATTTGAAAAAAATGAATATAATAACATACAATAAATTAAATAATGGGAGTAAAATAGAATTTGAAAATTTTACAAAAAATTAAAAAATATAATTGAAAAAAATGAGGAAAAATCTTTTTAATAAAAATGGAAAATAAAAATAAATTTTTCCCTATCTGTATGCAAGAATAAGAAAAGAGAAGAAAAGGGAAAAAATTGAATAGATGGACCAGCAAACAGAATGAAATACATTTGAAATTATATCCGGTTTTTTTTCCTAGAAGTCAAACTATGAAGCAATTTATAGACTGTAAACTAAGCAGGCAGAGAGACTTCTGGTGTTCCTCAACAGCACAGTTGGCTCAGTTTGGCCAGGCTTAGTGTAACGACTTCATTGTCCACTAGATAGAACAGCTTAGCTTACTGAGGTAGATTGTTGTGGTACATGTAGGCGTGTAGGCGCATGTGCGGGAGGGGTAAAAATGGCATCACCCCTCTATCCAGTGTCTAGTATCAAAACTCTGTGCTCTCCCTGACGGGCAATCAAGCACCTCCCCTTTGTCTCTGGCTTTCCTCCACTCCCTGCTTCTATACTGTCCATGACCAAGCTGTCAGCTTGCCAGGCGGCACCTCCCTCCTGGGATTTATCTCAGATGGGGTTGTTTCCCAACACAGCACTTCTGAGGGACTGCAGGTTTGACCTGCTCAGACCCTCTGGGGAGAGTCTCATGGAGCAATGGCTGGGTGCCGGCCTGCACCTAGAAACATTCATGAGACCATGCTGATGCACATATCCAGAGACTGCGTCTGGCTGCAAGCCCGCACCAGAAAAAGTTTGTGTGATCATGTAGCAGCAGCATTTCAGGGATTATGGAAAATCACAACACACATCTGGTGCCAAGCTTCACCTTTAACGTCCTTGTTTCAACACCAATGAAAGAGGTCGTTCTCCAGGGTCTGCTGGGATCTTCACCTGTGGGGAGGCTGCACAGCCTCTACTGAATGTCCTACCAGCAAGGGAACCACCACTCCCCTTGTGACCCAAGAACCCCTCAGACCTTGCTCTCTACTCCTGGGGATTCGCCCTTCCCACCAGAACACCACCAGGTATTGAGCTGTGGAGTTTCAGAACTCCGCACTCCCTGTTTATAGAGTCTTAATGGAATTTAAACCCCCTCCTTTCTCCCTTTTTTGTCCATTCCCTTGGGGCTATTTCCACTCTTCCTTTCTATCTCCAGCTGCTTTGGAGGGGGTGTTGTGCTTTTCCCATGTCTCCCATGTGCTCTCCCTTGTCTCCATCCTCTCTTCACAAGCAAAAACAGCTCCCTGCCCTCTGCGGCTTCTCTCTCCCCCAGTTCACCACTCCGCACCACATAACTGCCCAGTTCTGTGTTCAGGTGGTGGAGATTGTTGTGTTAATCCTCAAATCAGTTTTCTAGGTGTGCAAGATGGTTTCGTGTTGATCTGGCTGCATTTCAGGGATGAGAGATGACAAAAAAAAAAAAAAAACTACCATGCTGTTCTGCCATCTTGGCCCCTCCCCCAAGCTGATCTGTTTTTCAACAACAACAACAAAAACAGAAATATAACCCAATGGAATACAAGGGAGTGCAGAAGTAAATTCAAATATATACAACTGAATGGTTTTTACATGTGTGTCAGGAAATTTCAATGACATATGCACAGCCTGTCCAAGAAATGGTGGTGGGAAACATGGATATCCACGTGCAAAAAGATGAAGTCGACCCTTCCAGCCACCATCTACCAGCATGACTCCAAGTGGGTCACGGACTGAAGCATAAGAAATATAACTGCAAGCACTTAGAAGAAAATACAGAAGTACATTTATATGACCCTGGATTTGACTATAATTTCCCAGATGTAACACCAAAAACACAGGCGATTAGAGAAAAAAGCATTTTAGCGAAATTAAAAATATTTGTACATTAGAGGGCACTATTTCCCAAGTGAAAAGACAACCAACAAAATGCAGAAAAGACTGGCAAATCGTATAGCTGGTAATGGATTAATATCCAAAATATATAAAGAATTTCAAAAATTCCACCAACCAAAAAAACACAAACAACTCAATTTTAAAAAGGCAATTTTAAAATTTAAATTCCAGTTACTTAACATACAGTATAATATTCATTTCAGGTGTACAATCGACTGACTCAATGCCTCCATAATAAAAACTTTTTTAAAAGATTAAAAAGAAAAAACAGTAAGTGTGGGCAATGATTTGGAGAAAAGAGAACCCTCTGATATTGTTGGTGGAAATAGAAACTGGAGTTGCCACTGCGGAAAAGAGTATAGAGGCTCCTTCAAGGCATAAATAAAGCCTCTCTGCAATCCAGTAATTGCACTACGGGGTCATTACCCCAAAAATATTTTTAAAAAATTCAAAGGGATACTTGCACCTCTATGCTTACAGCAGCATCATTTACAATATCCAAATTGTGGAAGCAGCTCATGTGTCCACCAACAGATGAATGAATAAAGAAGATGCGGTACGTACACACACACACACACACACACACACACACACACACAATGGAATATTTTTCAGCCAATAAAAAAAAACTGAAATCTTGCTTTTCAACCTTAGCATAAGCTAGAAGGTCTTATGCTAAATGGAATTAGTCATTCGGAGAAAAACAAATACCATATGCTTTCATTCATATGTGCAATTTAAGAAACAGTACAAATGAGCAAGGGGAAGAAAGGACAGAGAAAACGAGAAACAGACTCTTAACTATAGAGAACAAACTGATGGTTACCAGAGGGTGTTGAGGGGGCGGGGGGATGGGTGAAATAGGTGATGGGGATTAAGGACTGTCCTTGTCATGATGAGCACCGGCTGTTGTACAGAAGTGCCAAATCACTATATTGTACACCTGAAACTAATGTTACACTGTATGTTAACTGTACTGGAATTAAAATTTTTAAATAAATTTAAAAAAAATTGTTAAAAGAAAAAGAAAGCAATAGACTCAAATAGACACTTCTCCAAAGAAGATATAGGTATGGATATTTAGAGTCAAACATGACTAATCATTAGGGAAATGCAAATCAAACCCATAATGTGATACCACAACACACATACTAGAATGGCTATTTTTTTAAAACTAAACAGAAAATAGTTGTTGGTGAGGATAAGGGGAAATTGCAGCCCTGTGGTGCTTGCCAATGAGAATGAAAAGTGGCACAGCTAGTGTAGAAAAGATTGTGCCAGTTCCTTAAAATGTAAACATAGAATGATCATTTGGAGTTTCACTCCTGCTTATATACCTACTTATATGTCCCAAAATAATTTATTTTTATTTATTTTTAATTTTTTAATGTTTTTTTAGAGAGACAGACATGAGCAGGGGAGAGAGAGCAAGACCCGGAATCTGAAACAGGCTCCAGGCTCTGAGCTGTCAGCACAGAACCCGACCCAAGGCTCAAACCCACAAACCATGAGATCATGGCCTGAGCTGAAGGCTCAACCAACTGAGCCACCCAGGGTCCTCTGTCCCAATAGAATTTAGAGCAGTGACTAGAACAGATTTTTGTACACCAATTTTCAAAACACCTTTATTCACAGTATCCAAAATGTGGAGACAACCCAAATGTCCATCAAAAAACTCACGGATGAACAAAGTGTGGTGAACTCATACAGTAGAACATCATTCAGCCTTTAACATGAATGGGATTCTGACACAAGCTATAACTTGGGTGAATCTTACAAATATTATGCTACCTGAAACAAGCCGGCACAAACAGACCAATATTATACAATTACATGTATATGAGATACCTAGGGTAATCTCTTTAGGTAAACCTGAAGAGAAGGTAAGATGGTGGGACACAGGGGTTGGGCAGAGGGGCAATACGAATTTAGTATTTCAAGGAGACAGAAGTTCAGTTTGAGACAATGAGGACGTTCTGGAGATTGATAGAGGTGGTGGTTGCTCAACAGTGAGAAAGCACTTAATGACACAGAAGTATATTTCAAAATGTTTAACGTTTAATGTTTACTATTTATATGTATTTTCCCCTGAGAAAACAAGGATGAAAAAAAGAGTGACATATTTGACAAGAACTTCATGGGGGTCTGGGTGGCTCAGTCAGTTAGGCATCCAACTCTAGATTTTGACTCAGGTCATGATGTAACAATTTGTGACTTCGAGACCCACACTGGGCTCTGTGCTGGTAGAGTGAAGTCTGCTTGGGATTTTCTCTCTATCCCTCTCTCTGCACCTCCCAAACTTACTCTTTTTCTCTCTCAAAGTAAATAAATGAACTTAAAAAAAAAAAGAATTTCAGTTCCATAAAGGCTTAATGTGATATAGAGAAAGGAATCCAAAGTACAAGGAGACAAGTGCATGGTGATGGGTTTATCTTGTGAGATTCAATACCTCAACCACAAAGTACACTCAAACTAAGGAATCAGAGGACATGAAATTCATAAGGTCATTGAGAAATAGCTTGGGGAGGGCTATAATGTCTTCCTTGACAAGCTCTACAGAGCTTCTCCCTCATGTGATAGACTTACCATGGACATGCTGAAATTTAAATGCCTTTGTCCTGAGTTCAGCCCCTCCTAAATTGCCAGAGGCCATGTCAGCAGTCCAAAATGATTCTAGGTTTGTTATTCATAGTGTGTAAGAATTAACCACTCTCATCAACATTGGGGGAACCACATGGATTTTTGCAAAAGGAAAACTCATCATGGTGTCTCCAAGAAACAAAAATGATGAGCAGTTTACTAAGGGCCCATCGATTTGTGTAAGTAGAAAAATAAATAAAACAAAAACAAAACAAAAAAATAAAAAACCCACCTCCAATGATCATGAGGAAAAGATTGACCAGAGTCACCACAATAAAGGGTCATAATCTCTACCTATTGGTCCTGAGACTGTCCACCGGCCCAGATCCTCAATTGGTGTAACCATTTACACCTGGTGGAAGGCTGTAAAATGGCAACAATTGCTTTACATTTTCCTCCAAACCCAACCCAAAGGCTCTGAGGTGATAGCACAGGCTAGCTTATAATCATTCATGAGGACTGTGGTCTAAACTAAAATTGGCACCTTGCTATTGGGCAAAATGAGAGTAATGATACCGTGGAAACTGGCAAATGCTACAAGTAAGCTCTCTTCTTAATCTTTTGTTCTTATTTTCCACCTTTCTTCTTGCTTTCTGTTTCTTTTTGTCTTTGCTTCTGAGAGATAGTTCCATGAACATTTATCTGCATACTAGTGTTTGAAAGGACCTGTGGACCTTTAGCTGGAAAACTGTGAATCAGGTAATAGGAGATTACCATTATGGCTGACAATCCCAGTGGGGGCTTCTGGGGTCAGGTGATAAGGAGACATTTGTCTTAGTCTGTCTCACACAACACAGGTTAGGTCCTTGAGTGTATCCTGCTCACACTGCCTAATTTCGGGGATGCAGCATTAGAAAAGATGGCGGTGGCAATAGGCAGAGTAGCCATATTGTGTGTGAGATCTGTGAAGAGCCTATCACGGTAGGAGGTGCTGAGGGAAATCACAGGACAGCGTTGCTGCCTACCAAAACATTAAAGGAAAAATGATAATGCATCCCTGGGAAAATCACCAAGAATGACACCATCAAGGCCTGAAACATCAGCAGTTGCCATTTCTATTATCTTCACACCTCATTTATATTTAGGACTGTGTGAGGGGAAACTGAAGATTGCATAGCAAAGATGGATTATTGCAAACTAATCACAGAGGGTTCCAGGGGCCTCTGCTCTTGCAGATGTGATCTCCTTCCAAGGTGGATTGACATGAAGCCCTGGAAACTCATCTATCAATTCTGATATGTTCAATGGTTTTCCTCCAAAAGGAGATAATCTAATATATCTGTATATATATGAATATATACTATAAAGATAGTGCTTTAAACCCATAGCAAAGCATTTCACATTGACTTCAGTAGCTCCTCCTATCACATTAAAAGTACTCAATTTGCTATATTAGGTATATGTTCTTAAATATGGCAATCTTAAATATCGCAAACTAGGATGGCTCAGTTGGTTGACCATCCAACTTTGCCTCAGGTCATGATCTTGTAATTCATGGGTTTGAGCCTGCATTGTGCTGTGTGCTGACAGCTCAGAGCCTGGAGACTGCTTCTGATTCTGTGTCTTCCTCTCTCTCTCTGCCCCTACTCCCCCATCCCTCAAAAAATAAATAAACATTAAAAAAATTAAGACTCCATGGGATGAAGTTTAATGAGAGGCCTAAACAGTTTTAGAGAAATACAGAAGAGGGGTGTCTGGATGACTGAACCAATAGGCGCCCCACTCTTGATTTTGGTCCAAGTCATGATCTCAAATTTTCTGACATTGAGCCCCACTTCAGGCTCTGTGCTGATAGCATGGACATGGCTTGTGATATTCCCTCAATCTCTCTGACTCTCACCACTTGCTCTTACCCTCTCTCTCAAAATAAATGCCTTAAAAACTACCGAAGAAATACTTGTGCATAAAGTATGAAAAATTTCTAGCAACCGAATACTGTAGAAAGATAAACTGCAGACTGTCAGCTTCTGAACTGATACAAATATCATGATCTAGGTCTTCTAGGGTTTTAAGCCCTGTTACTCAAGTCTTTATCTTGAAACAAAGAATCCTATATGCAGACAATGTCTTCGGCTAAAGAGATTTCTCAGGGCTTGCTTGATGTCTCTGTTCCTGAGACCATAGATGAAGGGGTTCAACATGGGCGTCACCACCGTGTACATGACTGAGGCTATGGCACTTGCCCTGGAGTTTTGTGCAGCAGCAGAACTCAGATACACCCCAAGGCATGTGCCATAGAACAAAGAGACCACTGAGAGGTGAGACCCACACGTGGAAAATGCTTTATACTTGCCCCTCACTGATGAAATTCTCAAAATGGAAGTGACAATTCTAGAGTAAGAAGAAAGGATGCCAGTGAGTGGAACAACACCCAGAAGTCCACTTGACAAATACATCACCAGGTCATTGAGGAACGTATCAGAGTAAGCAAGTTGGATCACCTGCTTAAGTTCACAGAAAAAGTGAAGGATTTCCAGCTCTGTGCAAAAGGAGAGTCGCAAAATCAGTAAGTCAAGTAATAGAGAGTAAAAAACACCCAATAACCAGCATACCAGGAGCAGGATGCCACAGAACTTGGGGTTCATGATGACCATGTAGTGCAGTGGCTGACAGATGGCCACAAACCGGTCATAGGCCATCACTGTCAAGAGTATGTTATCTAATACTCCAAAAAGCATGAAAAAGTACATCTGGCTGAGGCAGCCTTCATAGGTGATCACTTTGCTCTGCGTCTGGATGTTCAGCAGCATCTTTGGGACGGTGGTGGAGGTGAAACAGATGTCTGAAAAGGACAGGTTGGAGAGGAAGAAGTACATGGGCGTGTGGAGGCGGGAGTCCGTGATAATGGCCAGGATCATGAGTAGGTTCCCAGTGAAGGTGACCAGGTACATGGACAGGAACACCCAAAAGAGAAGTGACTGCAGCCCCCCCTCATCTGAGAGTCCCAGGAGAATAAATTGTGTGACACAGGTTTGATTTCTTTCTTCCATGTAACTGATGAAAACAGCTGGAACAGAGACAAGAACATTGTAAAGACACCAGCAGTGATCACAGTATTGAAAGAAATGCTTCGTTTTCAACACACTTCACTCATTAATTCTTACACATTCCCTACCAATCTAGAATATGTACCAGAAAATTTCAGGGACTCTCAAATGCTCCATGTTTTCCATGAGTCTGAAACTGTTCACAATTCTTGTTCTGAATCAAAACAATTTCAGAGCAATGTTCTCCATAAATTTCCTGAGATCTTTTTTTTCCCCCAACAAAATTTAACAAAAATATCTTGTAACAAGTAATGTTGAAAGCATTACAAAAAGTAGTGATGGGTGTTTGCCCTTAACAACACTGAGTCTTAGATGTTTATGTGTGTGAAGAGGGAGGAATAGAATATTAATAAATGAACAAATGATGTTTTAAGTGGTGGTTACAACTAATAAGTAAAATAATTCAGGAAAAATTAGTCTAAGTAGAAGGGAAACTTGCCAATGTGTCAAGTCGATCAGGGGTTTCTGACCTAGAAAACTAAGGGATATATGAACCTTCCCAATTACTTTGAGAAAACCAGTTAAGCCAGAGAAATCGAATATGCAAAGGCCTTCAGTCAAGAGCTCACCTGAAACCATCAGGCAACATCAAAGAAAAAGTTGTGAGCAGAGCAGGTAACACAATGGGAGCACGTGTTGGATGCAAACAAGAGAGAAGAGCTCAAGGCCTCCTGCATCTTTAGAAACATTCTAAGGCAGTGGACACTACCGTTCAGTGTCGTTTTTATATTTATATGTTATATATAATGTCTGTCTACAACACGATACATTTTATGTAATGTATACTAATGGAACATAATTCATTCCTCCATAATTCTCTGTCTTTCTCTCTACCTTTACTCTAGGTCTCCAGTTGGTGTAATTTCTGTAGTTTTTACCTCATAAGACAGCTTCAGCTTGCTACAAATGCTTAATATGTGTGTACTTCACTAATAAATTCTCTTTGTTCTACACACACACACACACACACACACACACACACACACACACGTGGGTAGGGAAAGCAACAGAGAGAGAGTTCTCCATTATTGTGGTACCGTATACTCTTGCAGCTGAAGCACAACTTTTTAGAAATCATGGGACAGGCTACGCCATTAGTCAAAGAGTTTCTTTCTCTGATGAGAACTGCATTTTGTTGTAGCCATTCCAGTAGAGTAGTCACGGCTACGAATCACGAGAACCACCCAGAATTAGAAGAATTACCATTAATCTTTCTCAACTGCTTCCAAAAAATTCAAATGGGAAGCACTTCCTACTTTAATTGTTCAGGCCACCACTGCACTGTACCAAAGCCAAGAAGAGGCACTGCAAGAAAAGAAAAGTACAAAATGATATTCCCAAAGAATATTTATGTGAAAATCTTCGACTAAATAGTACTAATTCAAGCATAGCAGCCTTTGATCATGATGTAGAAAAAGATTATGCATCCTGACCAAGTGGGATTTATTCCTGGAAGGCAAGGATGGTTTAACTAATAAATCTCCCTTGGTGTAATACGACAGGTTGACAAAAAAAAGGATAAAAGCATATGATTATCTCAACATATGGTAAATAAAACGTGACAAAATGGTGCATACCTTGATAGTAATAACAGTCTGGAAACTGAACAGAAGGATAGTTCCACAACACGAAATAGGTCATATATGAAAACCCACCTCTAAAATCCTTCTCAACAGTGAAACACGAGAGCAACCGCTAAGATAAGGCAAGAGAAGCATGTCTGTTTCATACCTTTTATGCAACATGGCATTGCATGTTCCAGACAGAGCAACTAAGCAAAAAAAGAAAGAAAAGTAAAAGGAAACAAAAGGCATCAAAATTAGAATGGAAGATGTAATATGATTTCTCTTCACAAAGAAGGTGATCTTATTTTTTAAAAAAAGATAGCATTCAAAACAAGAAAAACTGTTGGAGTAATAAACGAATTCAGCACTTTTGCAGAGTGTAATCAAAGCAAACATAAAACTCAGGTGGCTGATGGAATCCTAGAATGGAGTGGATCATGTGGAAAATAAACAATCTAACTCTATTACAATTGTATGAGACAATCTCAGTGAAACAGGAGGGCAAAAAGAAGTGCAGAAAAACAAGATCTGGGGAAAAAGAAAAGACCATAAAACCGGACATAAAAGAAATTGCACAGAAGCACTGCTCTACACTTGATAAAATGCATCCCGTGGGGTATTGTTAACGATGTTAACTGCACATGTTAACTGAAGTTGAGCATGTAAGGAAATGGAGAGTAAATGGTGGGAATGAGGTATCACATGTGATGTGGTATTTTACATGTAAGCAAGGTGGTATAGCTCTTATAATCCTTTGGTGATTAGAGTTGGTGCCATCAGTATGAACTTGCTTTAGCTTATATAAAAATACAGAGGGTTACATATAGACTCATGTATGGATGTCTGCATATACACAGAGTAGTAAGCACTCCTGTGTCCTTGCCAGGTCAATTGAGGACATATAGAGACCCTGGTAGCAATAAGCCACCAGACACCAAGATCTTGAATCTCATCCCATGATCCAATAAAATAAAACAGGGCTCCTCGCAGAAATGACTGCTTGTAGGGCTCAGAGGAAAATACAGTAAGCTCAAGTTGAAGCACCTTTTCCTGTAAGACTGCTACCCCCAATAGTCAAGAATGATAGGGACATGTCAGCTAACTGAAGAAGCTCCCCAGTGCAAAGTAAGGCCAATTAGAGCACCAAAATAAAGTAGTATTGAGTTATAACCCAGGGCATATAATGTAAATACTTGAAAAATAAATATGGAAGCCACAATATCAAGTGCAGAAGAAAACCAATGATTTACAGAAATATTCTACTCTTAAGGAGGTGTGTGAGATAACTCACCCTACTTTAAGATGGGGCTGCATAGAAAGTCACTACAGGAGGACAGTATGGAAAGAAAGGACAAAGAGAAATCTGACAAACCCTGTCACAGCCGGCATCAATAGCAACCCCAATGAGAAATAGTCATGTTGACAGTGTGCACCTTTGATGCCACGAGATGAACATGGCAGTTTCCCTCTCTGGTCTTCCGGTCCAAATTCCACAGTCCCAGTATAGTCAGGAAAAAGAGAATAATAAGGTGTGTCCAAAAGGAGATTATTTTACAGAACACCTGACCAGTAGTCCTCAGAACTATCAATCACTTCAATCATAAAGCAAGCCTGAGACACAGTCACTATGTGTGGAGGCTCAGGAGATAAGAGAATTGAAACTAACATGTGGAAGAGATAGGCTGTGATCAAAACAGCAGACACTGGGGAGGGAGCTTATGATAACTCCCTGATCTATCACAGCAAATCGTTTCTGTAAATGTACAACTGTTAAAATATTAAAGGGGATAAAAAATGAGAGTTATTAATGAAATGCAAAGCTTTGGAAGCACTGAGCTCTGAGCGTGAAGAGCTCCAGGCTCCATTATTTGCTGTGTCTAAGCAGTATCACTGCTGTCGCTTTCCATCAATAAAATAAAATAATGATACCACAGAAATAGTTTGGGAAACATTTCAATAACTTGATGACTATAGATATCTGGCATTGTTTCTAGTAAACATTTAAGAATGAATAAAAAAAATCCATCTGAGGTTTTGTATCCACGATTGCCACCCCCTCAGAGACCCGTCTTGCCTCCCCTCTCACACTCATGGTGCCATTTGTATCTCTAAATATGCTTCTCACACCCTGAATGCAGCAATAATTTTTTCCTCACAATACTGGGCCATTTTTACATGGAGAGTACCTGTTCATAGTTAATCCCCTGACATAAGGCCTGCACATACTCTTTACTAATTTCAGAGTTAAATTTCAACCCTCCAGCCAAAACATACATTTCTTTGGTCATCTGACTGATGCCTACCCAGCCAGGCTTCTATGGGTTCATTTTGCAGATTGTAGACCCTGCTCCTGATTGTTGGTGAGACAGTAAGGAGTATTTCTAATAACAGCAACACAACTTCCGCTTTACTTCATCTCTAAATTTCCCCCTCTGCTGTTTCTCCCTGGACTTCTCACCTCCCTTGTCCCTTGGAAGGACCCCAACACTAACGTCAAGGCTAAGTACCTATAAGCTTGTCTATGAAGTGTTCACTGACTCCCATGAAAGAGTCCTCTTTTTGAAAACAATTAAGAATAAAATAAATAGTCAACTTTGGGGGATCTGCTTCCCCAGATTTCAATGCAATTTCATATTATAACATTAATTTATTTTTACATCTCTCATTCTGTTTCTACAGTGAGTATCTTGAGAAAAGAAATACTGTTGTAGTCATTTATTTAGTCCCAGAATACATGGTACTGTCTACCATACATAAGTTTCTGAAAAAATGTTTCTTGAATGACTGCTATTAACCACTGTTTCAATAACAATAGTCACTCCCAACAATGGAAGAAGCAGCAATAAAAACAGAGGAAAGACTGCTGAGAGATGAAGGCCCACTGATAAAGCACTAACCTTGGAGGAGACAGATCAGGGAGAAATGGTTTGGTGTATCCAGAGTTACCCTCCATAATCAAAGCCTCATGAGCAGGGCTTGATATTACTAAACTCTTCTTAATTTATTGTCCCTGTTGAGGCCCCCAAAATAACTACTGATACAAGGGGACTCTCCCATCATAACTCATTTCCCCAGGACTTCTGAAGAGGCCAAGGCTCACCCAGATGTTAGCACAGAACAGCAGGAGATCAATGACCCAGTCTCTCCCATGGATGAGTGATGTGGTTGGAAGTTATATCCTTAGGAAGGGAAAAGACATGGCCCCACTCATGAAGGTTCTGGAGGACACAGCTATGTGTTCATATCACCTGAGGTTACAAGAGTTGACTTCATGGGTGCAGCAAAGGCATTTTAATTTCTGTAGCTGTAGGGAATGAATTCCCATGAGTCTCATTAATGAGATATTCTTTTGTCTCTCTTCCCTTTATAAGACTTGGGTCTCTAGCTCTAGGAGAGAAAAGAAGAATGCAAACTTATCCCATTGTTGGTATGGGGACACAGACTTGGCATTCCCAGATTGTCTCTTATCCCATTTTAACTCTCTTATCCCAGAAGGAGGTGCTCTGTCTTTAGAGGTTCTCATTAATAAGCCATAGCCACTGTAGTAACTATCCAATTTTGGTTTTGAAGAATTCTGTGTATCCTAAATCTCTTCTTTCTCCCATCTGTACCCCTTCTGTTAGCTCACAATCATGGAACCCCCAGGCCCCGCAGTGCTTCTCTTTTCTTCCTGTTTCTCATTCTCCTTCAATGTGGGCAATATCTTTTTAACATCACTTGACCATTTGCTTTTGGGCATCCTCTCAACCGCGCATTAGCAGCTGTGGGGCAGTAGGCACTAAGCAAAGTGGTAGGAGGAAGACAAGTGTAAGAAGGGTCCCTTCTATTGAGGAGCTCACAGTCTCAACAGGACAAGAAACATAAAAAATAAATGCAAATTTGCCATTTGCAGTGACGTGGATGGAGGTCGAATGTATTATGCGAACAGAGATAAGAATCCGAGAAAGACAACTACCACATGATTTCGCTCATATTGGAATTGAATTAACAAAACAAATGAATGTGTGTGAAGGGGGAAGGAGGAGAAAGGGAAAGAGACCACAAGAGACAACAATAGTCAGATGGAGGAAGGTGGGAGGAAGATGGGCTAGATGAGTGTTGAGTTAAGGAGAGCACTTTCAATGAGCACCCGGTGCTGTATGGAAGTGATGAATTACTGAATTCTCCTCCTGAAACCAGTATTGCACTCTATGTTAACCACCTAAAATATAAATTTGAAAATAAAATAAAACATACATGAATGAACTACCCTGAAGGGGCACTGACACATGAGAAAAAGGATACAACCCTAGTCAACTTTTCCAGAAGAGTTGAGTGAAGTCCGCACAAACAAGCTTCTCTTTGTCCCAACTCTTGATGAGGGAGAAAGGGATAAGGCACTCCAAGAGGAAGTATCTGGGCAGCCAATGTGGGAAATACTTCATACTTGCTGGCCAATAATCAGGGGGCAAGTATGACAATTCAAACATGACCCTGAGCAGTTAGCCTGCAGAGAGCAGAGATGCTTGTACTTTTGCTACAGGTTTGACACATACTTATGAAAATAGTGGAGTTTCAGTGCAGATTTCATGATGAGATGTCGAGGATCAAGTTCTCCCTGTGGAAAACTCACCATACAATCAGGTTAGACACAGACTCTTGATATGACAATAGTCAAAAAAAAATGTAGATGGAAAAATAGGGAAGGAATGGACACTTTTAAAAGGTGAAAAGATATAATAAAGTATTATGTAAGAATGCAATTGGATGGACCTAGAAGACAGAGTGCCGAGTGAAATGAGCCAGCCAGAGAAAGACAAATACCATTTGATGTCACTCATATGTGGACTATAAGAATTAAAAGAAAGGACCAAACAAGAAAAGACAGACATAAACACAGACTCTTTAACACAGAAAACAAACAGGTGGTTGCAAGAGGGAATGTGGGTGGGGATGGGTGAGATAGATGAAGGTATTAAGAATACGCTGATGTCCATGAGCACTGAACAGTGTATAGAATTGTTAAGCATTACATTGTACATGTCAAATTAATACAACACTTGTAAATTATACCTCAATATAAATAATGCCCAGGGAAGGGAGAAAATATGGTTTTCAGATTTACCACATTATAATTTCAAACTGGTCTGTTTTCAACAACAGTGACAAAAACAGAAATATAACTCAATGGAAAACGAGGGGCCCCTGAAATAAACTCAAATATGATGATTGAATGATTTTTGCTAAGAGTGCCAGGACAGTTCAGTAGTAAATAGACAGCCTTTTCAAGTCATGGTGATGGAAAACCTGGGTATCCCCATGCAAAAAGATGAAGCTAATCCTTCTGTCCACCATCTACCAACATGACTCGACATGGATCACAGGCTGAAGCATAAGAAATATACCTATAGGCACTTAAAAGAAAATACAGAGGTACATCTTTATGACACTAGATTGGACAAAGATTTCCTGCTTAGAACACCAAACACACAGGCAATTAGAGAAGCAATTATTTTGGCAGAATTAAAATTTTTGTGCATGAAAGGGCACACAGTAAAAAGGCAACCAACAAAACGGAAAAAAGATTGACAAAGCACATACCTGGTAACAGATTAATATCCCAAATATGTAAATATTTTCAAAAATTCCACAGCAAAAAAACCCAAACAATTCAATTTTAAAAAGCCAATCCTTTTGGGGTGCCTGAATGGCTCAGTCAGTTAAGTGTCCAACTTCGGCTCCGGTCATGATCTCATGGTTTGTGAGTTCGAGCCCCGCATCAGGCTCTGTGCTGTCATCTTGGAGCCTGGAGCCTACTTCAGATTCTGGGTCTTCCTCCCTGTCCCTTCCCCGCTCATTCTCTCTCTCTCTCTCTCTCTCTCTCTCTCTCTCTCTCTCTCTCTCCCTCTCAAAAAGAAATAAACATTAAAAAAAAATTTTAACGAAATCCTTTTATTTAAATCCCAGTTACTTAATATACATTGTAATATTAGTTTCTGGTGTACTATACAGGGATTCAATGCTTCCATAATAAAAAAAAGTTAAAAATTTTTAAAAAATAGAAACAACCAGTGTGAGTAATGGTTTGGGGAAAAAAAGGGAACCCTCTGGTATTGTTGGTGGGAATCAAAACTGGAGCCGCTACTCTGGAAAAGAGTATAGAGGTTCCTTCAAGGCATCAATAAAGCCTCCCCACAATCCAGTAATTGCACTACTGGGTCATTACCCAAAACATACCAAAAAAAAATTCAAAGGGACACTTGCACCTCTATATTTATAGTAGTATCATTTGCGATAACCAAAGGGTGGCAGCAGCCCAAGTGTCAACCAATATGTGAATGAATAAAGAAGATACGGTACATGTAGACACACGATGGAATATTTTTCAGCCAGTGAAAACAAAAATGACATCTTGCCTTTGGCATCAGGTCCACGGAGCTAGAGAGTATTACTAAACGAAATCAGCAATTCAGAGAAAGACAAATACCGTAGGAGTTCACGCACATGTGGAATTCAAGAAACAATACAAATGAGCAAAGGGAAAAAAGGCAAACCAAGAAACAGACTCTTAACTATATAGAGAACCAACTGATAGTTACCAGAGGGTGATGCGTGGGGGATGGGTGAAGTAGGTGATGGGGATTAAGGAGTGTCCTTGTCATGATGAGCACCGGGTGTTGTACGGAAATGCTGAATCACTATATTGTACACCTGAAACTAGTATTACACTGTATGTTAACTGTACTGGAATTAAAATTTTTAAATAAATTTAAAAACAAAAGTAATGGTGAAAGAAAAAGAACATGGACTATGGACTCAAATAGACACTTCTCCAAAGAAGATCGAGGCATGGCTACTTAGACGCACAACATGACTAATCATTAGGGAATGCAAATCAAACCTACAATGTGATTATAGTATAGTATAATGGGTACTAGAATGTCTATTGTTAAAACCCAAAACAAAAAATAACTGTTGGTGAGGATAAGGAGAAACTTCAACCTGGTGGCACTTGCTGATGCCAATGAAAGGTGGCACAGCTACCGTAGAAAAGATTGTGCCAGTTCCTCAAAGTGTAAACATAGAATGATCACCTTTGTTCACAGTCACCAAAATGTGGAGACAGCCTGAATGTCCATCAACAAACTCACGGATGAACAAAGTGTGGTGAACACATAGAGTGGAACATCATTCAGCTTTTACAATGGGTGGATTCTGGCACAGGCTACAACTTGGATGAACCTCACAAACATTAGGCTAACTGAAAGAAAGCCGGCACAAAAGTACCAATATTATAAAATTACACATATATGAGATACCTAGAGTGAACAGTTTTAGAGACAGAGGGTAGGGTGGTGGGAGACACGGGCTGGGCAGAGGGGCAATACAAACTTAATATTTCAAGTAGACAGAGGTTCATTTTGAGAATATGAGACAGTTCTGGAGGTGGATAGAGGTTGCTCAACTGTGGGAAAGTACTTAAGGCCCCATAAGTATATTTCAAAATGTTTAAAATAAAAATGTTATGTATATTTCACCCTGACCACAAAAAAAAAGATGAAAAAAAGAGAGACATACTTTAAAAGAATTTCAGGGGTGCCTGGGTGGCTCAGTCTGTTAGGCATTCAACTCTTGATTTTGGCTCAGGTCATGATCTAACAATTTGTGAGTTTGAACCCCCTATCAGGCTCTGCACTAGCAGAGTTTAGCATTTCCACGCAAAAATATAATGGGCAGCTTACTAAGGGCACATCCGATTTGTGTAACTAAAAATATAAGCTAACCAAAACCAAGAAATAAAAATAAAAAAACACCATCTCCAATGATCATGAAGAAAAGATTGACCTGAGTCACCACAATGAAGGGTCATAATCTCTACCGGACTATCAGTCCTGAGTATGTTCACTGCCCAGATCTTCGATTGATGGAACCATTTACACCTGATGGAGGGCTGTAAAATGGCAACAAATGCTTTACATTTCCTCCAAACCCAACCCAAAGGCTCTGAGATGATGGCACTGGCTAGCTCATAATGGTTCATGAAGACTGTGGTGTCAACTAAAATTGACACCTTGATATTGGGCAAGATGAGAGCAATTATCCCATAGAAACTGGCAAATGTTAAGAAGAGTAAGCTGTCTTCTTAATCCTTTCTTCTCATTTTCTTCCTTTCTTCCTGCTTTCCCTGTTTCTTTTCGTCTTTGCTTCTGAGAGACAGTTCCATGAACAGTTATCTGCATACTAGTGTTTGGAGGGACGTGTGGACGTTTCGCTGGAAAATTGTGAACCAGGTAATAGGAGATTACCGTTATGGCTGACAATCCAAGTGGGGGCTTCCGGGGTCAGGTGATAAGGAGACATTCGTCTAACTCTGTCTCACACAACACATGAGTGTATCCTGCTCACACTGCCTAATTTCTGGGATGTAGCATTAGAAAAGATGGCGGTGGCAGTAGGCAGAGTAGCCATATTGTGTGTGAGATCTGTGAAGAGCCTATTAGAGTAGGAGGTGCTGAGGGAAATCACAGGACAGCGTTGCTGCCTACCAAAACATTAAAGGAAAAATGATAATGCATCCCTGGAAACCACCAAGAATGACACCATCAAGGCTGGAAAAATCAGGAGTTGCAATTCTATTACCTTCACACTTCATTTATGTTTTGGACTGTGTGCAGAAAAACTGATTGCGTCCTGAAGGTGGATTATTGTAAACTAATCACACAGGGTTCCAGTTGCCTCTGCTCTTGTAGATGTGATTGCCTTCCAAGCTAGATTGACATAAAACCCTGGAAACTTGTATACAACCTCTGATATGTTCAAAGATTTTCTTCCAAAAGCAGAGACGTTAACAAATACCTGCTTTCAACCCAAAGAAGAAGCATTTCACATTTGCTCCACTGCTTTTCCTATCACATTATAAGTATTCAATTTGCTGTATTATGTCTGTGTTCTTAAATATCCATGCAATGGGGGCACGTGGTAGCGCAGTTGGTTGAGCGTCGACTTTGGCTCAGCTCATGATCTCACAATTCATGGTTTAAAATCCTGCGTCTTGCTCTGTGCTGACAGCTCAGAGCCTGGAGCCTGCTTCTGATTCTGTGCCTCCCTCTCTCTCTGCCCCTCCCCCACTACGCTGTCTCTCTCTGTCTCTCTGTCTCTCTCTCTCTCACTCTCACACAAACACACACACACACACACACACACACACACACACACACACATCCACACACAGAATATGAATAAACAACAAAAAATATTTTTAAACCCATGCAATGGAATTTAATGGGAGGTGTAAAAACGTTTGAAAATGCAGAAGACAGGTGCCGGGGTGGCTCAGTCAGTTGAGCGTCCAACGCTTGATTTCACTTTACCTCAAGATCTCATGCTTTCTGAGATTGAGCCCCACTTCAGGTTCTGCGCTGACAATATGGACACAGTATAGGATATATCTTCAATCTGTATCTGCTCCTCCCACACGCTCTTGCTCCCTCTCTCTCAAAATAAATAAATAAACTTTAAAAAATTTCAGAAGAAATGTTGCTTATAGTGTATGAAAAACTTTTAGCAACTGAATACTGTAGAAAGATAAACTGCAGACTGTCAGCCTCTGAACTGATACAAATATCATGATCTAGGTCTTCTAGGGTGTTAAGCCCTGTTATTCATAACTTTATCTTAAAACAAAGAATCCTATATGCAGAGAACGCCCCTCTGCTAAAGAGTTTTCCCAGGGCTTGCTTGATGTCTCTGTTCCTCAGACCATAGATGAAGGGGTTCAACATGGGCGTCACCACCGTGTACATGACTGAGGCTATGGCACTTGCCCTGGAGTTTTGTGCAGCAGCAGAACTCAGATGCACCCCCAGGCCTGTAGCATAGAACAAAGAGACCACTGAGAGGTGAGACCCACACGTGGAAAATGCTTTATACTTGCCCCTCACTGATGAAATTCTCAAAATGGAAGTGACAATTCTAGAGTAAGAGAACAGGATGCCAGTGAGTGGAACAACACCCAGAAGTCCACTTACCAAATACACTGCCAGGTCATTGAGGAACCTATCGGAGCAAGCAAGTTGGATCACCTGCTTAAGTTCACAGAAAAAGTGAAGGATTTCCAGCTTTGTGCAAAAAGAGAGTCGCAAAATCAGTAAGTCAAGTAATAGAGAGGCAAGAACACTCAGTATCCAGGATCCCAGGAGCAGGATGCCACAGAACTTGGGGTTCATGATGACCATGTAGTGCAATGGGTGACAGATGGCCACGAACCGGTCATAGGCCATCACTGTCAAGAGAAAGTGGTCTAATCCTCCAAAAAGCATGAAAAAGTACATCTGACTGAGGCACCCTTCGTAGGAGATCGCTCTGCTCTGTGTCTGGATGTTCAGCAGCATCTTTGGGATGGTGGCAGAGGTGAAACAGATGTCTGAAAAGGACAGGTTGGAGAGGAAGAAGTACATGGGCATGTGGAGGCGAGAGTCCGTGATAATGGCCAGGATCATGAGTAGGTTCCCAGTGAAGGTGACCAGGTACATGGACAGGAACGGCCAAAAGAGCAGAGACTGCTGTTCCCCCTGGTCTGAGAGTCCCAGGAGGATAAATTCTGTAACATGAGTTTGATTTCTTCCTTCCATGTAACTGATGAAAACAGCTGGAACAGACAAGATCCTTGTAAAGGCATCAGCAGTGATCAAAGAATGAAAAGAAATGCTGTGTTTTCAACATGATGCACTCATTAATTCTTACACATTCTCTACCAACCTAGAATACGTACCAGAAAATTTCAGGGACTCTCAAATGCTCCATGTTTTCTGTGAGGCTGAAACTGTTAGCAGTTCTTGATCCAAATAAAAAAACATAATTCAAAACAATGTTCTCCTCCATAAATTTCCTGAGACTTTTTTATTCACCCAACAAAATTTAACAAAATACCTTGTGACAAGTTTGGTTGAAAGCATTGCAAAAAGTAGTGATGTGTGTTTGAACTTAACAAGACTTAGTATTAGGGGTGTGTGTGTGTGTGTGTGTGTGTGTGTGTGTGTGTGTGTCAGAGGGAGGAGTATAATATAAATAAATGAATCAATGATGTTTCAAATGGTGGTTACAACTAATAAGGAAAATAATTCAGGACAAAGGAGTTCTAAGTAGAAGGGAAACCTGTCATTGTATCATGTCTAATCAGGGGCTTCTGAGCTGGAAAACCAAGGGATATGTGACCCATGTGTATAACTTTGAGAAAACCAGTTAAGGCAGACAAATTGCATATGCAAAGACCTTGAGTCAAGAACTCACCACAAATCATCAGGCAACATCAAAGAGAACGTTGTGAGCAGAGCAGGTAACACAACAGGAGTAGGAGTTGTATGTAAATAAGAGAAGAACTCAAAAACTCCTGTATCTGTGGAAACATTCTAAGGCACTGGACACTACAGTTATATATGTTATATATGATGTCTGTCTACAACAGGATACATTTTATGTAATGTAAGCAAATGGAACATAACTCATTTCTCCATAATTCTCTTTCTCCCTTCCCTTACTCTAGGTCTCCAGTTGGTCTAAATTCTGCATTTTCTATTGCATAAGACAGCTTCAGGTTGCTGTAAATACTTAACGGGTGTGTACTACATTGATAAGTTCTCTTTGATCTATACACACACATACACACACATGTGGCTAGGGAAAGAGACAGAGAGAGTTCTCCATTATTGTGGTACTACTGTGTATTCTTGTAGCTGAAGCACACTTTTTAGAAAGCAGAGGACAGGCTACACCATAAGTCAAAGAGATTCTTTCTCCTAGCAGAATTACAGTTTGTGATTGTAGGCTTTCCACTGTGAAAGTAGGCTTTCCAGTGGAGTAGTCATGGTTAAGGTACACAAGAACCACACAGAATTAGAAGAATTAACATCAATCTTTGTCAGTGTCTTCCAAAAAAAAAAATCAAATGGGAAACACTTCTTACTTTATTCCATCAGGCCAGCATTGCACTGATACCAAAGCCATGAAAAGACATTGCAAGAAAAGTACACAACAATATTCCCAAGGAATATACATGTGAACATATTCCAGCAATGCAGCCTTTGATCATGGTGTAGAAAAGGATTATGTATCATGACCAAATGGCATTTATTCCAGTAAGGCAATAAAACTCCCTCAGTGTAATACACCATATTAACAGAAAAAGGGTAACATAAGTATGTCCACAGATGGTAAATAAAATGTGGCAAAATGGAGCATTCCTTAGACTGACAGCATTCAAGTAACTAAGAATAGAAGGAAACTTCCACAACACGAAATAGGTCATATATGTAAACCCACCTGTAAAATAGTTCTGAAAAGTGAAACACTGAGAGTGACCCCTAAGATAAGGCAGGATAAGCATGTTTGTTTTCATACCTTTATATACAACGTGGTATAATGCAGGTTCCAGACAGAGCAACTCGCCAAAAAAAGGAAAGAAAAAGAAAGAAAGAAAAGGATCAAAATTAGAATGGAAGGAGTAATATGATTTCTCTTTAAAAGAAATTGATTTTATTTAAAAAAAATTGGGGGACTCAGAGGGGAAGATGGCAGCATAGGAGGACGCTGGGCTCACCTCGTCCTGCTGATCGCTTAGATTCCACCCACACCTGCCTAAATAACCCAGAAAACTGCCAGAAGACTAGCAGAACAGACTCTCCAGAGCCAAGTGTAGACAAGAGGGTAGGAAGGGCAGAGAGGCGGTGCATGCTACATGGACTGGCGGGAGGGAGCCGGGGTGGTGGAGGGGCAGCCCACCGGGCAAGGCAGAGCCCCTGAGTCTGACTTGCAGAAGCAGAGGGTCCAGACTCCATGAGTTCTGGCAGCCAGCGGGACTTAACATCTGGAATGTTAAAAGTCAACAGCTCTGCTCTCTGAGAGCAGGGAGGGCGAGAGGACACTGGGAGGGAGAGTTGTGGAGCCCCAGAAGACAGAGCTCAGCTCAGCAGGATACAAAGGCGTTGGCCAGTGCCATCTCCCTCTCCCATTCCCCACCCGAAATTCCAAAGGGAACCTGTTCCCATCACCAAACTTGCTTCCCCAACAAATGCCCAACACTGTGCTTCTGTGGATCCATCCCTCCGATGGGTCGGCCTCCCTCCCGGTGCTATGGGACGCCTCCCACAGGGGACTACTGACAGCAAAGTGAGCTAAGCCTGCCCCTCCTGTCTCTGTGCACCTTGCGGATCCACCCCAGCTAATACACCAGATCCCATCGAAGCAGCACCACAAGCCTGGCAGTGTGCAAGTAGCCCAGACAGGGCCACACCACTCCACAGTGAGTCCTGCCCCTGGGAGGAGGGAAGATAAGGTACACACCAGCCTGACCATGACCCCAGTGGTGGGCTGGGGGCAGACATCGGGTCTGACTGTGGCCCCACCCACCAACACAAGTTACTCCGGACAGCACAGAGGAAGAGCCCTGCAGTTCCGGGCCATCCCAGGGACTACCCAAAATGAGAAAATGGAAAAATTCTCCTCAAAAGAAACTCCAGGAAGTAGCGACAGCTAACGAATTGATCAAAAACAACCAATAATGGAACAAGAATTTAGAATAATAGTCATAAAATCAATCGTTGGGCTAGAAAAAAGTACAGAGGACAGCAGAGAATCTATTGCTACAGAGATCAAGGGACTAAGAAATGTCATGAGGAGCCAAAAAATGCTATAAATGAGGTGCAAAATAACATGGAGGTGGCCATAGCACGGATTGAAGAGGCAAAGGAAAGAATAGGTGAATTAGAAGATAAAATTATGGAAAAAGAGGAAGCTGAGAAAAAGAGAGAAAAAAATCCAGGAATATGAGGGGAGAATTAGAGAACTAAGTGATGTAATCAAACCAACAATATCTGTATCATAGGAATTCCAGAAGAGGAAAAGAGAGAGAGAAATGGGCTGAAGGTGTACTTGAACAAATCATAGCTGAGAACTTCCCTGCTCTGGAGAAGGAAAAAGGCATTGAAATCCAAGAGGCACAGAGAACTCCCTTCAGACGTAACTTGAATTGATCTTCCACAAGACATATCATAGTGAAACTGGCAAAATACAAGGATAAAGAGAAAATTCTGAAAGCAGCTAGGGATAAACAGGCTCTAACTTACAAAGGCATAAGAGTAGTTGCAGACCTAACTACTAAAACTTGGCAGGCCAGAAAGGAATGGCAGGAAATCTTCAATGTGACGAACAGAAAAATATGCAGCCAAGAATCCTTTATCCAGCAAGTCTGTCATTCAGAATAGAAGGAGAGATAAAGGATTTCCCAAACAAACAAAAACTGAAGGAATTCATCACCACTAAACCAGCCCTACAAGAGATCCTAAGGGGGATTCTGTGAGTGAAATGTTGCAAGGACCACAAAGTACCAGAGACATCACTGCAAGCATGAAACCTACAGACATTACAAGGACTCTAAACCCATATGTTTCAATAATAACACTAAATTTAAATGGGCTCAATGCTCCAACCAAAAGACATAAGGTATCAGAATGGACAAAAAAACAAGACCCATCTATTGGCTGTCTACAAGAGACTCGTTTCAGGCCTGAGGACACCTTCAGATTGAAAGTGAGGGGATGGAGAACTATCTATCATGCTACTGGAAGTCAAAAGAAAGCTGGAGTAGCCATACTTATATCAGACAAACTAGACTTTAAATTATAGGCTGTAACAAGAGATGAAGAAGAGCATATATAATAATCACAGGGTCTATCCATCAGGAAGAGCTAACAGTTATAAACGTCTATGAGCTGAATTCAGGAGCCTCCTAATATATAAAACAATCACAAACATAAACAACCTTATTGATAAGAATGTGGTGATTGCAAGGGACTTTAATACCCCACTTACAACAATGGATAGATCATCTAGACACAGGATCAATAAAGAAACAAAGGCCCTGAATGATACATTGGATCAGATGGACTTGACAGATATATTTAGAAGTCTGCCTCCCAAAGCAACACAATTTACTTTCTTCTCGAGTGCACATGGAACATTCTCCAAGATAGATCACATACTGGGTCACAAAACAGCCCTTCATAAGTATACAAGAATTGAGATCATACCATGCACACTTTAGGACCACAATGCTATGAAACTTGAAGGAGGTTAAAGAACACCCTACTAAAGAATGAATGGGTCAACCAGGCAATTAGAGAAGAAATTTAAAAATATATGGAAACAAATGAAAATGAAAATACAGTAATCCAGGGGTGCCTGGGTGGCTCAGTCAGTTAAGTGTCTGACTTCGGCTCAGGTCATGATCTCACAGTTCGTGAGTTCAAGCCCTGCGTCAGGCTCTGTGCTGATGGCTCAGAGCCTGGAGCCTGTTTCAGATTCTGTGTCTCCCTCTCTCTCTGACCCTCCCCCATTCATGCTCTGTCTCTCTCTGTCTCAAAAATAAATAAACGTTAAAAAAAATTTTTTTAATAAAAAAAAAGAAAATACAGTAATCCAAATGCTTTGGAATGCAGCAAAGGCAGTTCTGAGAGTTCTGGATTGCAATCCAGGCCTATCTCAAGACACAAGAAAAATCCCAAATACAAAATCTAACAGCACACCTAAAGGAAATAGAAGCAGAACAGCAAAGACACCCCAAACCCAGCAGAAGAAGAGAAATAATAAAGATCAGAGCAGAAATAAACAATATATAATAAAAAAAAAAACCATAGAGCAGATCAATGAAACCAAGAGTTGGTTTTTGAAAAAATAAACAAAATTGATAAACCTCTAGCCAGGCTTCTCAAAAAAAAAAGGGGGGGGAGATAACCCAAATAGATAAAATCATGAATGAAAATGGAATAATTACAACCAATTCCTCAGAAATGCAAGCAATTATCAGGGAATACTATGAAAAATTATATGCCAACAAACTGGACAAACTAGAAGAAATGGACAAATTCCTAAGCACCCACACACTTCCAAAACTCAAACAGGAAGAAATAGAAAACTCGAACAGACCCATAACCAGTGAAGAAATTTAATCAGTTATCAAAAATCTCCCAACAAATAAGAGTCCGGGACCAGATGGCTTCCCTGGGGAATTCTACCAAACATTTAAAGCAGAGATAATATCTGTCCTTCTCAAGCTGTTCCAAAAAATAGAAAGGAAAGGAAAACTTCCAGACTCATTCTATGAGGCCAGCATTACTTTGATTCCTAAACCAGACAGAGACCCAGCAAAAAAAGAGAACTACAGGCCAATATCCCTGATGGATATGGATGCAAAAATCCTCAATAAGATACTAACAAATCAAATTCAACAGCATATAAAAAGAATGATTCACCATGATCAAGTGGGATTCATTCCTGGGATGAAGGGCTGGTTCAACATTCACAAATCAATCAACGTGATACATCACAAAAAGAAAAGAAAAGAAAAGAAAAGAATCATATGATACTGTCAATCAATGCAGAAAAAGCATTTGACAAAATTCAGCATCCTTGCTTAACAAAACCCTAGAGAAATTCAGGATATGAGGAACATACTTAAACATCATAAAAGCCACTTATGTGGCACAAAAACAGACACATAGACCAATGGAACAGAATAGAAACCCCAGAACTAGACCCACAAACGTATGGCCAACTCATCTTTGACAAAGCAGGAAAGAACATCCAATGGAAAAAAGACAGCCTCTTTAACAAATGGTGCTGGGAGAACTGGACAGCAACATGCAGAAGGTTGAAACTAGACCACTTTCTCACACCATTCACAAAAATAAACTCAAAATGGATAAAGGACCTAAATGTGAGACAGGAAACCATCAAAACCCTAGAGGAGAAAGCAGGAAAAGACCTCTCTGACCTCAGCCGTAGCAATCTCTTACTCGACACATCCCCAAAGGCAAGGGAATTAAAAGCAAAAGTGAATTACTGGGACCTTATGAAGATAAAAAGCTTCTGCACAGCAAAGGAAACAACCAACAAAACTAAAAGGCAACCAACGGAATGGGAAAAGATATTCGCAAATGACATATCGGACAAAGGGCTAGTATCCAAAATCTATAAAGAGCTCACCAAACTCCACACCCGAAAAACAAATAACCCAGTGAAGAAATGGGCAGAAAACATGAATAGACACTTCTCTAAAGAAGACATCCGGATGGCCAACAGGCACATGAAAAGATGTTCAGCGTCGCTCCTTATCAGGGAAATACAAATCAAAACCACACTCAGGTATCACCTCACGCCAGTCAGAGTGGCCAAAATGAACAAATTAGGAGACTCTAGATGCTGGAGAGGATGTGGAGAAACGGGAACCCTCTTGCACTGTTGGTGGGAATGCAAATTGGTGCAGCCGCTCTGGAAAGCAGTGTGGAGGTTCCTCAGAAAATTAAAAATAGACCTACCCTATGACCCAGCAATAGCACTGCTAGGAATTTATCCAAGGGATACAGGAGTACTGATGCATAGGGCCACTTGTACCCCAATGTTCATAGCAGCACTCTCAACAATAGCCAAATTATGGAAACAGCCTAAATGTCCATCAACTGATCAATGGATAAAGAAATTGTGGTTTATATACACAATGGAATATTACGTGGCATGGGAAAAAATGAAATATGGCCTTTTGTAGCAACGTGGATGGAACTAGAGAGTGTGATGCTAAGTGAAATAAGGCATACAGAGAAAGACAGATACCATATGGTTTCACTCTTATGTGGATCCTGAGAAACTTAACAGGAACCCATGGGGGAGGGGAAGAAAAAAAAAACAGGTTAGAGTGGGAGAGAGCCAAAGCATAAGAGACTGTTAAAAACTGAGAACAAACTGAGGGTTGATGGGGGGTGGGAGGGAGGAGAAGGTGGGTGATGGGTATTGAGGAGGGCACCTTTTGGGATGAGCACTGGGTGTTGTATGGAAACCAATTTGTCAATAAATTTCATATTTAAAAAAAGCCACTTATGAAAAATCCACAGCTAATATCATCCTCAATGGGAAAAAGCTGAGAGCTTTCCCCTGAGATCAGGAACACGACAGGGATGTCCAACTCGCCGCTGTTGTTTAACATAGTGCTGGAAGTGCTAGCATCAGCAATCAGACAACAAAAGGAAATCAAAGGCATCAAAATTGGCAAAGATGAAGTCAAGCTTTCACTTTTTGCAAATGATATTATATTATACATGGAAAATCCAATAGACTCCACCAAAAGTCTGCTAGAACTGATACATGAATTTGGCAAAGTCGCAGGATACAAAATCAATGTATAGAAATCAGTTGCATTCTTATACACTAATAATGAAGCAACAGAAAGACAAATAAAGAAACTGATCCCATTCACAATTGCACCGAGAAGCATAAAATACCTAGGAATAAACCTAACCAAAGAGGTAAAACATCTGTAAGCTGAAAACTATAGAAATCTTATGAAGGAAATTGAAGAAGATATAAAGAAATGGAAAAACATTCCATGCTCATGGATTGGAAGAATAAATATTGTTAAAATGTCAATACTACCCAAAGCTATCTACACATTCAATAAAATCCCAATCAAAATTGCACTAACATTCTTCTCGAAGCTAGAACAAGCAATCCTAAAATTTGTATGGAACCACAAAAGACCCCGTATAGCCAAAGTAATATTGAAGAAGAAGACCAAAGTGGGAGGCATCACAATCCAAGACTTTAGCCTCTACTACAAAGCTGTAATCATCAGACAGTATGGTATTGAACAGAAACAGACACATAGACCAATGGAGTAGAATAGAGACTCCAGAATTGGACCCACAGAAGTATGGCCAACTAATCGTTGATAACGCAGGAAAGAATATCCAATGGAAAAAAGGCAGTCTCTTTAACAAATGGTGCTGGGAGAACTGGACAGCAACATGCAGAAGAAACTAGACCACTTTGTTACACCATTCACAAAAATAAACTCAAAATGGATGAAGGACCTGAATGTGAGACAGGAAACCATCAAAACCCTAGAGGAGAAAGCAGGAAAACACCTCTCTGACCTCAGCCACAGCAATTTATTACTTGACACATCTCCAAAGTCAAGGGAATTAAAAACAAAATTTAACTATTGTAACCTCAAGAAGATAAAAAGCTTCTGCACTGCAAAGGAAACAATCAACAAAACTAAAAGGCAACCAATGGAATTGGAAAAGATATTTGCAAATGACATTTCAGACAAAGGGCTAGTATCCAATATCTATAAAGAGCTCACCAAACTCCACACCCAAAAAACAAATAAGCCAGTGAAGAAAGGGGAAGAAAACATGAATAGACACTTCTCTAAAGAAGACATCTGGATGGCCAACAGGCACATGAAAAGATGCTCAACGTCGCTCCTTATCAGGGAAATACAAATCAAAACCACACTCAGATACTTCCTCATGCCAGTCAGGGTGGCCAAAATGAACAAATCAGGAGACTATAGATGCTGGCGAGGATGTGGAGAAACGAGATCCCTCTTGCACTGTTGGTGGGAATGCAAACTGGTGCAGCCACTCTGGAACACAGTGTGGAGGTTCCTCAAAAAATTAAAAATAGATCTACCTTATGACCCAGCAATAGCACTGCTAGGAATTTACCCAAGGGATACAGGAGTGCTGATGCACAGGGGCATTTGTACCCCAATGTCTATAGCAGCACTCTGAACAATAGCCAAATTGTGTAAAGAGCCTAAATGTCCATCAAATGATGAATGGATAAAGAAATTGTGGTTTATATACACAATGGAATACTACTTGGCAATGAGAAAGAATGAAATCTGGCCTTTTGTAGCAACGTGGATGGAACTGGACAGTGTTATGCTAAGTGAAATAAGTCACACAGAGAAAGACAGATACCTTATGCTTTCACTCTTATGTGGATCCTGAGAAAGTTAACAGAAGACCATGGGGGAGGAGAAGAAAAAAGTTAGGGAGGGAGGCAAACCTTAAGAGACACTTAAAAACTGAGAACAAAGTGAGGGTTGATGGGGGGTTGGAGGGAGGGGAAAGTGGGTGATGGGCATTGAAGAGGGCACCTGTTGGGATGAGCCCTGGGTGTTGTATCGAAACCAATTTGACAATAAATTTCATATTAAAAAAAAAAAACATTAAGGGGCGCCTGAGTGGCTCAGTCAGTTGGGCGTCCAACTTCAGCTCAGGTCATGATCTCATGGTTCATGGGTTCGAGCCTCACGTCAGTCTCTGTGCTAAAACTCAGAGCCTAGAGTCTGCTTTGGATTCTGTGTCTCCATCTCTCTCTACCCCTCCCCACTCATGCTCTGTCCCTCTTTCTCAAACATAAGTAAATATTTTTAAAATTTTTCAATAAATAAAAATGAAAGTAAGAAAGCATTAAAAACAGGAAAAACTCTTAGAGTAATAAATTCAGAGTATAAATTAATGCAAACATTATGTGAATATAAATCAATATAATAATATAGTAAATCAATATAATATTATATTATAAATATAATAAATGTATTACAATATTATTATATTATATATATTATATATGTAAATATAATAAAATACAATAAATCAATATAAGTCTGCATAATGCAGAATTGAAATCAATGCAAACATCAAACCCAGGTGACAGATGGAATCTTACACTGGAATGTACATATGAAAAAAACAATCTAACTATATTACAACTGTAGGACACAATCTCAGTGAAACAGGTGGGCAAAAAAAGTGCAGAAAAACAAGACCTGGGAAAGGAGAAGAGTCTGTAAAAACTGGACATGAAAGAAACCGCACAGAAGCACTGCACCATTCTTGATAAAATGTGTCCCAGAGGATACTGTTAACAATGCTGATACTCCTGCACATGTGAACTGAAATTGAACACATTAGGAAATGAATAGTAAATGGTGGGAAAGAGGTGATCACATTTGGCATGGGACTTCACATGTAAGCAAGGTGGAGTAGCTCTTATGATCCCTTGGTAATAAATTAGTTTTAGAGCCATCAGTATGAACTTGCTTCAGCTTATATAAAAATACGGAGGGTTACATACAGATACATGTATGGATGTCTGCATATACACAGAGTAGTAAACACTTATATGTGTCTTTGCCAGGTCAGTTGATGGGATATAGAGAATCTGGTAGCAAAAAGCACAGCAGGTACCAAGATCTTGAATCTTATCCCATGATCCAATAAAATTAAACAGGGCTCCTTGCAGAAGTGACTCATTGTAGAACTCCAGAGGAACATACAATAAGCTGAAGGTGAAGCTGAAGCATCTTCTCCTGTAAGACAGTAATGAAATGATACCTCCAAAGAGCCAAGAATGTTGGGACATGCCATAGTGACATATCAGTAACTGAAGGAGCTCTCCTTTGACAAAGCTGAAACAATTTGAGCAACAAAATAAAGTAATATTGGGTTATAACACAGAGTATATAATGTAAATAATTGAAAAAATATGGAAGACACAATCTCCAGTGTAGAAGAAAACTAATGATTTGCAGAAATATTCTACACTTCAGGAGGTGCGAGATAACTACCACTACTTAAAGATGGGGTTGTGCATAGAAACTTCCTACAGGAGGACAAGATGGAAAGAAAGGGGAAAGACAAATCTGACAAATATCATGTCAGCCAGGACATCGATATCAACACCAATGAGAAATAGTCATGTTGATAATGTGTACCCTTGATGTCAGGAAATGAACATGCCTCTTTTCCCTCTCCAGTCTCCCTGTCCAACATCCATGTCCCAGTCTTCTCATTAAGAAGAAGAACAAGAAGAAGAAGAACAAGAAGAAGAGAAGGCAAGCCCAAAAGAAGATTTTTTTCACAGCACTCCTGACCAGTACTCTTAGCACTATCAATTGCTTCAAGAACAAAGGAAGACTGAGGAAAAAGTCACTGCATGTGGAAGGTCAACAGATAGGACGATTAAAAGTAACATGTGTAAGAGAGAGGATGTGTTCATAACAGGAGAAACTGGAAAGGAGCTTATGAGAACCATTTGAAAAATCACAGCAAGTTTGTTTTGTAAATGTACCACTGTTCAAATACGAAAGCCAATTAAAGTTAAAATTATTATTGAATTTAAAAAATCTTTGGAAACACCGTGTTCTGAGATTGTCCCAAAGAGTCTGGTATGTGCCCTGTATGACCAGTGTCGCTGCTGTCAGTAACTCTTCCCATCAGTAACATTAAGTAATCATACCACGTACAGTTTTTGAAATGTTTCAATGAAATAATGACTATACGGTATCTGCATTGTTTCTAGTAAACATTTAAGAATGAATGAAAAAATTCATCTGAATTTCTGGACTCACGATTTCCACCCCTCCGAGACCCATTCTGTGCCTGGTGCTATTTCTATCCCTCGACAACCCTCTCCCACTCTGAATGCAGCAATAGTTTCTTCCTCACAATAACCTGGGTCATTTTTCCATAGAAAAAACCTTGTCGTAGCTGTCCCCTGACATAAAAACAGCACTTACACTTCACAATTTCAGATTTCAATTTCGACCTTCTAGCCAAAATGTAAGATTGTTTCTTAACCTGACTATTGCCTACCCAGCCAGGTTCATTTGGGTTCATTTTGCAGACCCTGCTCCTGACTGTTGGTCAGACAGTAAGGGTATTTCTAATTTCAGCAGCACAACTCCCACTCTACTTAATCTCTAAATTTCCCCCTCTGCTGTTTCTGGACTGCTCACACCCTTCGTCTCCATGGAAAGACCCCAACACCCCTCTAAAGGCTCAGCACCTATAGGCTTCTCTGTGAAGCCTCACTGACTCCTGCAAAAGAGTCCTCTTTTTTGAAAACAATTACAAATAAAACAAAGAGACAACGTTAGGGGATCTACTTCCCCAGATTTCAGTGCAGCCTCTCATTATCACGTTTATTCATTTTTACATCTCTCACTCTGTTTACACAGTGAGGATCTTGACAGAAGAAACACTGTCTTAGTCATTTAGTTATTCACAGAAATAGTAGTGTCTACCACACATTAATTGCTGGGGGAAAAAATGTTTGTTGAATGACTACAATTAACAAATGGTTCAATAACAGTAAATAGTCACTCCCAACAATGGGAGAAGCAGCAATGAAAACAGAGGAAAGACTGTTGGGAGACGAAGACCCATTGATGAAGCACTAACTCTGGAGGAGACAGATCGGGGAGAGATGGTTTAGTGCATCCAGAGTTTCCCTACACAATCAAAGCCTTATGGGCAGGGCTTGACATCACTAAACTCTCCTCAACTTATTGTCCCTGTTGAGGTCCCAAAATAACTACCGATACAAGGGGACCCTCCCACCATAACTCATTTCCCCAGCACTTCTGAAGAGGCCGTGGCTCACCCAGATGTTAGCACAGAACAGCATGAGATCAATGACCCAGTCTCTCCCATGGATGAGTGATGTGGTTGGAAGTTATATCCTTAGGAAGGGAAGAGACATGGCCCCACTTGGGAAGTCTCTAGAAAACAGTTATGTGCTCATATCACCTGAGATTATAGGAGTTGACTTCCTGGGTGCAGCAAAGGCATTTTCAATTTCTGTAATTGTAGGGAATTCATCCCCATGAGTCTCATTAATGAAATATTCTTTTGTCTCTCTTCCATGTAAGAGACTTGGGTCTCTGGAGCTAGGAGACAAAAATAGAATGCAAACTTATCCAAGTGTTGGGACATAGCCTTGGCATTCCCTGATTGTCTCTTATCCTATTAAACTCTCTTATCCCAGAAGGAGGCTCCCTGTCATTAGAGTTTCTCACTGATAAGTCAGAGCACTCCATCATAAATATTGAATTGTGGATTTGCAGGATTCTGTGTCCCTAACTCTCTTATTGCTCCCATCTGTACTCATCTGTTAGCTCACAATCATGGAACTCCCAGCCTCCACAGTGTTTCTTCTTTTCTCCTGCTTCTCCTTTCTCCTTCAATGTAGGCAATGTCTGTTTGATATCACTCAACCATTTGCTTCTTTAAGCATCTTACTAACAACTTCATTAGCAGTTGTTTAACAGTAGACACTAAACCACATCACAGGAAGGAAGAAAGGTAGAACAAATGGTCCCTTCTCAAAAGAGCAAGAGAAAAAAAAAAGTAAATGAATGTGCTAACCTGAAGAGGCATTGGCACCTGATGAAGAGAATACAAACATAGACAACTTTTCCAAAAAGAGATGAGTGAAGTCTACACAAACAAGCGAATACTTGTCCCAAGTCTTGATGTGGGTGAAGGGGTAAGAGCACTCCAACAGGAAGTATCTGGGCAGCCAATGTAGGAAATACTTCATACTTGCTACCAATGATCGGGAGGCAAGTATGACAACTCAAACATGACCCTGAGCAGTTAGACAGCACGCAGAGAGAAGATATGCTGATATTTTGACTATTGGCTTGACACGAATTGATGAAAATATCTGAATGTCAGTGCAGATCTCATGACAGGATGTCCAGGATCAAGCTCTCCCTGTGGAAAATTCATCCTTGGACAATGGTAGACACAGACTGTTGCTACTACAATAGTCTAAGAAAATTGTAGATAGAAAAATAGGGAATCAATGGACCCCTTTGAAGAGAAAAAAAAATAATAATAAAAGTTATGTAAGTTGGCAATTTGGAAGGACCTAGAGGGTACAGTGCTCAGGGAAATGAGTCCATCAGAGAAAGACAAACACTGATTTCACTCCCATGTGGAATTTAAGAAACAAAACAGATGAACAAACATGGGGAAAAAACAAAAGAAAAAACCAGATTTTTAATGCAGAGAACAAACTGGTGGTTGCCAGAGACAAAGGTGGCTGTGGCTGGATGAGATAGATGAAGTGAATTAAGAGTACCCTTACCTCCATGAGCACTTAATAGTGCATAGAATTGTTGACGCATTACATTTTACACCTGAAATTAATACAACTCTGTCTGTAAAGTATACTTCATAAAAATAATGACTGGAGAAAGAGGAAAATACAATACTCAGAGTTACCACAATTTAATTTTTAAATGACCAGCTTTCACAACAACAATAAAAACAGATACGAGTCAATGCAAGAGGAGGGAGCTTAGAAATGAATACCTACAAGTGAATGATTGTTGACAAGACTTCCAGGACATTTCAATGGTAAGTAAACAGTCTTTCCAAGAAATGGTGATGGAAACCTGGATATACACATGCACAAACATGAAAATGACCCTTCTGTCCACCATCAACAAACATGACTCCGAATGTATCACAGATCTAAACGTAGGAAATAGAACTGTAAATAAACACGTGAAGAACACATAAAGGTACATCTTTATTACTTTGAATTTTACAAAGATTCCTTGGATATAACACCAAAGACACAGGCAACTAGAGAAAAAATTACATCACCAAAATCAGAAGTATTTGTGCACTGAAGGGCACTATTTCCAAATGAAAAGGCAACCCACAAAATGGAGAAGCTATTGACGAATCACACACCTGATAATAGATTAATATTCAAATTATGTACAGAATTTCAAGAATTCTTGGAAAACAACAAACAATTCAATTTTAAAAATAGTGCTGGGGCAACTTGGTGTCTCAGTCAGTTAAGTGTCTGACACTTGATTTCGGCTTGGGTCATGATCCCAGAGTTGTTGGATCGAGCCCCATGTTGGGCTCTCTACTGAGCATGGAACCTACTTGATACTCTCTCTCTCTCCCTCACCCCCCTCTCTCACTTGCACTCTCTCTCTCTCTCTCTCTCTCTCTCTCTCTAATATTAAAGAGAAAAAGGCAAAACTTTTATTTAAATTCCAGCTAGTTAACATATAGTGTCATATCGGTTTCAGGTGTGCCATACAATGAATCCACACTTCCATAATAAAACTTTTGAAAATATATATTAAAAAATGTTGATGAGGATGTGGAGAGAGGGGAACACTCTTTCATTATTGGAAAGTATAAAAACTGATATAGCCACTGTAGAAAACAGTATGAAAATTCCTCAAAACATTAAAAATAGAATGACTCTTGTTGCTTTGCCATTTGAAATGATGTAGATGGAACTAGAGTGTACTATGCTCACCAAGTAAAATAAGTCAGAGAAAGACAAATATCATATGATTTCACTTACATGTGGAATTTAAGAAACAGAACAGACAAACATAGGGGAAGGGAACGAAAAATAACATCAGATAAGAACAGGGATGGAGCCAAACCATAAGAGACTCTTAACCATAGTTAACAAAGTGACAGTTGCTGGAGGGGAGTTGAATGAGGAATGGACTGGATGAGTGATGGGCATTAAGGGAGGCACTTGTGTATTCTATGCAGGCAACAAATCACTAAATTCTACTCCTGAAACCAATAGTACACTATATGGTAACTAACTTGAACTGAAATAAAATCTTGGAAGAAAGAAAACAATGTTACAATCCAATAATCACACTCCTGAGTCATTACCCCCAAATACAAAAACACTCATTCAAAGGGATAAATGCACGTCTGTGGTTTCAGCACTATCACTTACAGTAGCCAAATAATGGAAAGAGCCTAAGTGTCATTGATAGATGAATGGATAAAGATCTGGTATAGACATACAATGGAATACTACTCACCCATAAAACTGAATGAAATCCTCCCATTTGAAAAGACTTGGATGGAGCTAGTGAGCATAAGGTTGAGCAAAATAAGTCAGTTAGAGAAAGACAAATACCACATGATCTCACTCATATGCGGAATTTAAGAAAGAAAACAAACGAGCACAAGAAAAAAAGAGAGAAGCTAATGGTTACCAGAGGGGAAGGAAGAAGATGGGAGAAATGGGTGATGGGGATTAAGGAGGGCACTTGTTGTGATGAGCACTGGGTGTTTTATGGAGGTGCTGAAGCACCATATTATACACCTGAAACTGACAGTACACTGTATGTGAACTATACAGGAATTAAAACTTCTAAATAAATTTTAAAAAGTAAAACTAATGGGGATCCCGGTTGCTTCAGTTGTTTGAGTGTCTGGCTCTTGGTTTCAGCTCAGGCTATGATTTCACAGTTTGTGAGTTCGAGCCCCACGTCTGGCTCTGCACTGACTACGTGGAACCTGCTTGGGATTCTCTCTCTCCCTCTCTCTCTGACACTCCCCTCGTCATGCTCGTGATCCCTCTCTCTCTCTCTCTCTCTCTCTCTCTCTCTCTCTCAGAATCAATAAATGTAAAACAATAAAAAATAAATTCATGAAAAAATAAAAAATGCATGAAACTGGTTTTGAAAAAAAAAAGAAAAAACAATGGACTCAAAACTATAGAGCAATGGGTATTTAGCACATGAAAGATGCACAACATGACTAATCACTACAGAAATGCAAATAAAAACCATAGCGTGATACCACTCCACACACACTAGGATGGCTATTTGAAAACTAAAACATGGGGTGCCTGGGTGGCGCAGTCGGTTAAGCGTCCGACTTCAGCCAGGTCACAATCTCTCAGTCCTGAGTTCAAGCCCCGCGTCAGGCCCTGGGCTGATGGCTCGGAGCCTGGAGCCTGTTTCCGATTCTGTGTCTCCCGCTCTCTCTGCCCCTCCCCCGTTCATGCTCTGTCTCTCTCTGTCCCAAAAAAAATAAATAAACGTTGAAAAAAATTAAAAAAAAAAAAAAAAAAGAAAACTAAAACAGAAGATGAGTGTTGGCGAGGATGTGGACAAATTGGAACCCTGTGGTGCTTTGCTGATGAAAATAAAAAGGGACACAGCTGCTGAAGCAAACAGTGTGACAGTTCCTCAATAATGTAAACCCAGAATTATCGTTTGATGGAATAGTTTCACGGCTATTTATTTACCCACTTATATGCCCAAAAAGAAATTAAAGAAGTGAGCAAAACACATATTTCTACACCAATTTTCATAACAGGTTTATTCACACTAACAAAAGTGTAGAGACAACGTGAATGTCCGTCAATAATCTGAACAAAGTGTGGTGAACACATCCAGTGGAACATCATTCAGCTTTTTCAATGGATGGAATTCTACACAGGCTATAATTCAGAGGAACCTCACGAACATTATGCTAACTGAAAGAAGCCAGCACTAAAGGACCAATATTATACAATTACACATATATGAGATAACCAGGGTTATCAGTTTGAGAGAGAGAAGGTAGGATGGTGGGAGACAGGGGTGGGGCAGAGGGAATCTTCCATATGAATTTACTATTACAAGGAAACTGAAGTTAAATTTGAGATGATGAGAAAGTTCTGGGGACAGATAGAGGTGGTGGTTGCTAAACAGTGAGAAAGTACTTAATGATGCATAAGCATATTTCAAAATGTTTAAAATAATAAATTACATATATTTTTTACCCTGAAAAATGATGAAGAAAGAGTGACATTCTCCACAAGAATTTCATCTGTCCTGGGTGGCTCAGTCAGGCGTCCTACTCTAGATTTTGGCTCAGGTCATGAACTAAAAATATGTGAGTTCAAGACCCATATTGAGCTCTGGGCTGGCAGTGTGGAGCCTGCTTGGGATTTTCTCTTTATCCCTCTGATTGCTCCTTCCCAGCTTGCTCTCTTCTCTCTCAAAAGAAATAAATGAACTTTAAGGAAAAAAATAATTTCAATGCCATAAATAGCTTAATATGATGTAGAGGAAGGAATCCAAAGTACAAGGAGACTAGGGCATTGTGATGGGTTTATCTTGTGTGATTCAATACATCAACCCCAAATATACCCAAACTAAAGTTTCAGACGACATAAAATTCATAAGATCATTGAGAAATAGCTTGGGGAGGGCTATAATGTTTTCCTTGACAGACTCTACAGAGCTTCTCCCCCATAGGACAGACTTACCATGGACCTGCTAAAATTGAAATGCCTTTGTCCTAAGTTCAGCCCCTCCTGAACTGCCAGAGGCCATGACAGCAGTCCCAAACCATTTGACGCATGTTATTCATAGTGCATAAGAATTAATTATTCTCATCAACACTGGTTGATCCACATGGATTTTTGCAAATGGCAAATTCATCCTGGTGTCTCCAAGAAACAAAAATAGATGGGCAGCTTAGTAATAGCCTATCTAATTTGTGTAAATAAAAAAAATAAGCAAAACAAAAAAACAAAACAAAACAAAAACAAAAACACAACCAACTCTAAAGTCATGAAGAAAAGATAGACCTGAGTCACTACAATGAAGGGTCATAATCTCTACCTATCAGTCCTGAGACTGTTCACTGCCCCAAATCCTCAACTGATGTGACCATTTACACCTGACAGAAGGCTGTAAAATGGCAACAATTACTTTACATTTTCCTCCAAACCCAACCCAAAGGCTCTGAGGTGATGGCGCTGGCTAGCTTATAATGGTTCATGAGGACTGTGGTCTGAACTAAAATTGGTAACTTGATATTGGAAAAGATGAGAGTAATTATACCATGGAAACTGGCAAATGTTACAAATAAGCTCTCTTCTTTATTCTTTTGTTCTCAATTACTTCCTTTCTTCTTGCTTTCCCTGTTTCTTTTTGAGAGATAGTCCCATGAACATTTATCTGCATACTAGTGTTTGAAAGGACCTGTGGCTATTTACCTGGAAAACTGTGAATAAGGGAATAGAAAATTACCATTATGGCTTATAATCCAGATGAGGGCCTCTGGGGTAGGTGAGAAAGAGACATTCATCTTATTCTGTCTCACAAGCCACAGGTCAAGTCCATAATTGCATCCTGTTCTCACTGCCTAATTTCTGGGCTGCAGCATTAGAAAAGATGGAGGTGGCAATAGGCAGAGTAGCCATATTGTGTGTGAGATCTGTGAAGAGCCTATTACGGTAGGAGGTGCTGAGGGAAATCACAGGACAGTGCTGCTGCCTACCAAATATTAAAAGAAAAGTAATAATGCATCCCTGGGAAAATCACCAAGAATGCCACTATCAAGGCCTGAAAAATCAGGAGTTGCAATTTCTATTACCTTCACACTTCATTTATGTTTTGGACTGTGTGAGGGGAAACTGGAGACTGCATAGTGAAGGTGGATTATTGTAAACTAATCACAGAAGGTTCCAGGTGCCTAGGCTCTTGCAGATGTGATCTCCTTCCAAGGTGGATTGACTTAAAACTCTCGAAACTTGTATATAACCTGTGATAGGTACAATGATTTTCCTCGAAAAGCAGATACTCTGACACCTGCTTTCAACCCAGAGAAAAAGCATTTCACATTTACTCCATTGGCTCCTCCTATCACATTATAAGTACTCAATTTGTTATATTATGTATATGTTCTTAAAATCCATGCAATGGGGACACCTGGGTAGCTGAATTTTTTGAGCGTCTGACTTTGGTTCATGTCATGATCTCACGATTCATGGTTTCAAGCCCTGCATCACCCTCTGTGCTGATAGCTCAGAGTCTGGAGCCTACTTCTGATTTATTCTCTCTCTCTCTATCTCTTTCTCAAAAAATGAATACACATTAAAATTTTCTTCTAAAAATCCGTGCAATGGAATTTAATACGATGACTAAACAGTTTTAAAGAAATTCAGTAGAGGGGTTCCTGGGTAGCTCAGCCAGATAAGAGTCCAACTCTTGATTATGGTTCAGATCAAAACTTCACAGTTTGTGATATTAAGTCCCACTTCATGCTCTGCGCTGACAGCATGGACATATCTTGGGATATTCCATCAATCTCCCTCTGGCTCTCCATACTCATTCTTGCTATCCCACTCAAAATAAATAAATGAACCTTAAAAAGCTACAGACAAAATAGTTGCTTGTGATGTATGAAAACTTACAGCTAACTAATATGTTAAGGAGAAAAAATGCGCATTGCCAGCCTATGAACTGATACAAATATCATGATCTAGGTCTTCTAGGGTTTTAAGCCCTGTTGCTCAAGTCTTTATCCTGAAACAAAGAAACCTACATGCAGACGTCTCTCGACTAAAGAGCTTTCTCAGGGCTTGCTTGATGTCTCTGTTCCTGAGACCATAGATGAAGGGGTTCAGCATGGGCATCACCACCGTGTACATGACTGAGGCTATGGCACCTGTGCTGGAGGTTTGTGAAGCAGCAGAATTAAAATACACACCAAGGCTTGTACCATAGAACAAGAACACAACTGAGAGATGAGACCCACACGTGGAAAATGCTTTATACTTGCCCTTCACTGATGAAATTCTCAAAATAGAGGCTACAATTCTAGAGTAAGAGGAGAGGATGCCAGTGAGTGGAACAACACCCAGAAGTCCACTTGCCAAATACATCGCCAGGTCATTGAGGAAGGTATCAGAGCAAGCAAGTTGGATCACCTGCATAAGTTCACAGAAGAAGTGAAGGATTTCCAGATCTGCGCAAAAAGAGAGTCGCAAAATCAGTAAGTCATGTAACAGAGAGACAAGAACACTCAATAACAGGGATCCCAGAAGCAGGATGCCACAAAACTTGGGGTTCATGATGACCATGTAGTGCAATGGGTGACAGATGGCCACGAACCGGTCATAGGCCATCACTGTCAAGAGGAGGTTGTCGATTCCTGCAAAAAGCATGAAAAAGTACATCTGGCTGAGGCAACCTTTGTAGGAGATCCCTCTGCTCTGCGTCTGGATGTTCAGCAGCATCTTTGGGATGGTGGTGGAGGTGAAACAGATGTCTGAAAAGGACAGGTTGGAGAGGAAGAAGTACATGGGCATGTGGAGGAGGGAGTCTGTGATAATGGCCAGGATCATGAGTAGGTTCCCAGTGAAGGTGACCAAGTACAAGGACAGGAACAGCCAAAAGAGCAGTGACTGCAGCGCCCCCTGGTCTGAGAGTCCCAAGAGGATAAATTCCGTAACATGAGTTTGATTTCTTCCTTCCATGTAATTGATGAAAATGGCTGGAACAGAGACAAGAACATTGGAAAGGCAGCAGCATGATCACAGAATTACAAGAAATGCTGTCTTTTCAAAATGCTTCATTCATTAATTCTTACACACTCCCTACCAATCTAGAATATACACCAGAAAATTTCAGGGACTCTCAAATATCCATGTTTTCCATGAGTCTTAAACTGTTCACAATTCTTGTTCTGAATCAAAACAATTATCCAAAGCAATGTTCTCCTCCATAAATTTCCTGGGACCTTTTTTTTCCACCCGAGAAAATTTAACACATTATCTTGTGACAAGTATTTTTAACAGCATTGCACAAATGCAGTAGTAATGTGTGTTTCACCTTAACAAGACAGTCTAAGATGTGTGTGTGTCAGAGGGAGGAACAGAATATTAATAAAGGAATAAATGGTGTTTCAGGTGGTGGTTACAACTAATAAGGAAAAAAGTTCGGGACACAGTAGTCCTAAGTGGAAGGAAAACCTGCCTTTGTGTCATGACTGATCAGGGGCTTCTGAGCTGGAAAACTCAGGGATGCATGAACCATGTGGATAACTTTGAGAAAACCAGTTAAGGCAGAGAAATCGCATGTGCAAAGACCTTGAGTCAAGAGCTCACCCAAAACCATCAGGCAATAGAAAAGACAAAGTTGTGAGCAGAGCAGGTAACACAACGGGTGTAGGAGTGGGATGTAAATAAGAGAGAGAGGAGCTCAAAGCCTCCTGTATCAGTGGATACATTCTAAGGCAATGTTGGGGAGAGGCCAAGATGGCAGAGGAGCATGGAAAGTTTTTTGCCTCTCTCCTCACTGAAATGCAACTAAATCAACACCAAACCGTCTTGCATATCTAGAAACCTGATCTGAGGAATAACACAACAATCTGCACAACTTGAACCACAGAATTTGTCAGGTACACAGCGTGGAGAGGTGAACTGGGGAAGAGAGAAGCTATGGAGGGCAGGGAGCTGTTTTTGCTTGTGGAGAGAGAATGGAGATGGGGGAGAGTATAGGAGAAGCACTGCCCAACAAAAGAGCAGCTGGAGAGAAAGAGAAGGAGGGGACTGAACAAAAACAGGGAGAAGAGAGAAAGGAGAGGGTTTCAATTTCATGAAGAGGCTATAAACAGGGGAGCATAGAGTCTGAAACTCCACAGCTCGATACCTGGGAGAGCTCTGGTGGGGAGGGAAACAGACAGCAAGGTCCGAGGGGTCCTCAGGCCACACGGGGAGAGGCAATTTCTCTGCTGGGAGGATATTTGGTAGAGGCCTTGCAGCCTCGCCACAGGCAAAGGTCCCAGCAGACCCTGGAGAACAGCCACATTGCTGCTGTTGGAACAAGGATGGTAAGGGTGAAGCCTGGTGCCAGATGGGTGCTGTGATTTACCATAATCCCTGAAATGCTGCTACTACACAATCACACCAACATTTTCTGGGGCACCTGGCCACAATCTCTGGGCATCTGCAGCAGCACGGTCACACAAACGTACCAGGGGTGGGCGGGCACCATGACATTGCTTGGTGGACCCTCCCCTGAGGGTCTGAGAGGGTCAAAGCTGCTTGGCCCTCAGAAATGGGGAGTTTGTAAACATTGCCCTATCTGAGATAAAATTTGGGGGGGAGGTGTCCTCTGCCAAGCTGACAGCTTGGTCACAGACAGTGGAGAAATGGGGAGTGGACAGAAGCCAAAGACAAAGGAAGGGTGCTTGATTGCCAATCAATGAGAGGATAGACTTCTGATACTAGAGACTGGGGGACTGTAGGACTCCATTCTCACCCCTCCCGCATATGCACATAAGCACTTTCATGCACCACAGCGATCGATCAACTGCATTAAACTAAGCAGCGTCATCTAGTGCAGAACAGAGTCACTACACCAAGCACCGCCCAACTGGGCCAACCACAATCTAGAGGAACATCACCAGTCTCTCTTCCTACGTAGTTTACAGACTATAAAGTGCTTCATAGTTTGACTTTAGTGGAAACTGGATGCATTTTCAATCATATTTCATTCTGTTTGCTGGTCCATCTATTCAATATTTTTCTTTTCCTTTTCTTTTATTACTTCTGAATACAGAAAAGGAAAAAATTTGATTTTTTTCCGTTTTTATGAAAAATATTTTCTTTAAATTTTCCTATTATATTTTTTACATTTTTGTAATTTTTAAAATTCTATTTGACTTTTGTCATCTCATTTTATTCTTTTATTGTATTCATTTTTTTAATTCCAAACGTTTTTCTTTTTTTCCATTTTTTTTCTTTTCTTTTCTTTCCCTTCTATCTCTATTCTATCAAGCTTCTTACAACAACCTGACCAAAACAAACCTAGGAGTTAGCATCCTTTATTTTATTTTTTATGTTATTTTAATTTTTTTAATTTTTACTTTTATTTACTTTATTAATCCCTTTTCTTACTCCACAATGATGAAACGAAGGAATTCACCACAAAATAAACAGGAAAAAAATGACAGCGAGGGATGTAATCAGCACAGATACAACAGGAAGTCTGAACAGAATTTAGAATCATGATAATAAGAACACTAGCTGGGGTTGAAAAAGCGTAGAATCTCTTTCTGTGAAGACAAAAGAAGTACAAGCTATCCAGGATGAAATAAAAAGTGCTGTACCAGAGATGGAATCTCGAATGGAAGCTATGGTGGTGAGGTTGGATGAAACAGAGCAGCGAATCAGTTACAGAGAAGACAAATTTATGGAGAATAAGGAAGCAGAAAAAAAGAAGGAAACTGAGGCAAAAGAGTAGGGTATAATATTAGAGAACTCAATGACTCATTAAAAAGGAATAACATCCAGGGGCGCCTGGGTGGCGCAGTCGGTTAAGCGTCCGACTTCAGCCAGGTCACGATCTCGCGGTCCGTGAGTTCGAGCCCCGCGTCAGGCTCTGGGCTGATGGCTCAGAGCCTGGAGCCTGTTTCCGATTCTGTGTCTCCCTCTCTCTCTGCTCCTCCCCCGTTCATGCTCTGTCTCTCTCTGTCCCAAAAATAAATAAACGTTGAAAAAAAAATTAAAAAAAAAAAGGAATAACATCCAAATCATAGGGGTCTCAGAAGATAAAGAGAGAGGAAAAGGGGTAGAAGGTTGATGTAAGCAAATCATAGTGGAAAATTTTCTTATCTTGGAAAAGACACAGACATCAAAATCCAGGAATCACAGAGAACTCCCATTAGATTCAACAAAAACTGGCCATCAAGATTATCATAGTCAAGTTCACAAAATTCTCAGACAAGGAAAGAATCATGAAAGCACCAAGGGGGAAGAAAGGCCTTAACCTACAAGGGAAGACAGTTTGGTTAAAAGCAGACCTATCCACAGAAACTTGGCAGCCAAGAAAAGAGCAGAAGGGTATATTCAATGTGCTGAATCCAAAAATATGCAACCAAGAATTATCCAGCAAGGCTGTCATTCAAAATAAGAGGTGAGAATTAAAAAAAAAATGTTCCCCAGAGAAACGAAAGCTAAAGGAGTTAATGACCACTAAACCAGCTCAGCAAGAAATGTTTGGGGGATTCTCTGAGGAGAGAAAAGCAAAAAAAGAAAAAAAAAAGGCAACAAAGACTAGAAATGACCAGACAACACCACCAGAAACTACAACTCTGCAGGCAACATGTTGAAACAAATTCATACCTTTCAGTACTCACTCTAAATGTCAATGGACTAAACACTCCAATCAAAGGACATAGGATAACAGAATGGATAAGAAAATAAGATCCATCTATACGCTGTTTACAAGAGACCCATTGTAGACCTAAAGAAACCTTCAGATTGAAAGTAAGTGGATGAAGAACCATCTATCATGCTAATGATCTCCAAACGAACACTAAAGTAGCCATACTTATATCAGACAACCTAGATTTTAAAAGAAAGACTGTAGCAAGAGATGAAGAAGGGCATTATATCATAATTAAGGGGTTATCCATGAAGCAGATCTAACAACTATAAACATGTATGCCTCAACCGTGGAAACACCCAAATATATAAATCAGTTAATCACAAATATAAAGAAACTCGTTGATAATAATACCATAATAGTAGAGGACTTCAACCCCCCACTTACAACAGTGGACAGATCATCTAAACACAAAATCAGCAAGGAAACAGTGGCTTTGCTTGACACACTGGACTGCATGGACTGAACAGATATATGCAGAACATTTCATCCTAAAGCACCAGAATACACATTCTTTTCAAGAGAACATTCTCCAGAATAGATCATATACTGGGACACAAATCAGCTCTCAACAATTACAAGATCGAGATCATAACATGCATATTTTCACATCACAACGTTATGAAACTCGAAATCAACCACAAGAAAAAATTTGGAAAGGCAACAAATACTTGGAGACTAAAGAGTAACCTACTAAAGAATGAATGGGCTAACAAAGAGGTGAAAGAGGAAATTAAAAAGGACATGGAAGCCAATGAAAATGATAACATCACAGCCCAAAACTTCTGGGACACAGGAAAGACAGTCATAAAAGGGAAGTATATAGCAATCCAGGCCATCTATAGAAGGAAGAAAGGTCTCAGATACACAACCTAACCTTAAACCATAAAGGGATGGAAAAAAAAAAACAGCAAATGAGAGATGGGTAATTAATAAGATTAAAGGAGAAATCAATGCTACCGAAACAAAAACAAACAAACGAAAATAGTAGAACAGATCAAAGGAACCAGGAACTGGTTCTTTGAAAGATTAACAACATTGATAAGCCCCTAGCCAGTTTGATCAAAAACAAAAAGGAAAGGACCCAAATAAATAAAATCAAGAATGAAAGAGCAGAGATTAAAACCAGCACTGCAGAAATACAAACAAAAATAAGAGAATATTATAAGCAAGTATAGGTCCACATATTGGGCAATGTGGAAGAAATGGACAAACTCCTAGAAACATATAAACTACCAAAACTGAAACCAGAAGAAATGGAAAATTTAAACAGACCCATAACCATTGAAGAAATTGAATTAGTAATCAAAATTCTCCCAAACAAGAGCCAGGGCCAGATGGCTTTCCAGGGGAATTCTAAAAACCATTTAAAGAAGAGGTAAGAGCTATTCTTTAAAAGCTGTTCCAAAAAACAGAAATGGAAGGAAAACTTCCAAACTCATTCTATGAAGCTAGCATTACTTTGATTCCAACACCAGACAAAAACCCCACTAAACAGAACTATAGAGCAATTTCCCTGATGAACAGGGACACAAAAATCCTCAACAAGCATTTGACAAAATACAGCACCCTTTCTTGATAAAAACCCTCAAGAAAGTAGGGATAGAAGGATCATACCTCAAGATCAAAAGCCATATGAAAGACCCATTGCTAATATGATCAATGGGTAAAAGCTGAGAGATTTCCCCCTAATGTCAGGAACGTAACAGGGAAGTCCACGCTTGCCACTGCTATTTAACATAGTGTTGGAAGTCCTAGCCCCAGTAATCAGACAACATAAAGGAATAAAAGTATCCAAATTGGCAAGGTGGAGTTCAAAGTTTTACTCTTCACAGATGACGTGATAGTCTATATGGAAAACCCAAAAGATTCCACCAAAATGCCACTAGAACTGATCCGTGAATTCAGCAAAGTCGCAGGATATAAAATCAATGCACAGAAATCGGTTATACACCAATAATGAAGCAACAAGACAGAGAAAACAATGAATCGATCCCATTTACAGTTGCACCAAAAAACATGAAATACCTAGGAATAAGCCTAACCAACGAGGTGAAAAATCAATACACTGAAACCTACAGAAAACTTATGAATAAAATTGAAGAAGACACAAATAAATGGAAAAATATTCCATGCTCCTGCATAGGAAGAACAAATATTGTTAAAATGTCAATACTACCCAAGGCAATCTCCATATTCACTGCAGTCCCTATAAAAATAACACCAGCATTCTTCAGACCTAGAAACAACAATCCTAAAACTTGTATGGACCCAAAAAAGACTCTGAATAGCCAAAGCAATCCTGAAAAAGAAAACCAAAGCTGTAGGCATCATAATCCCGGACTTCAAGATGTATTACAAAGCTGTAATCATCAAGACAGTATGGTACTGGCACAAAACTGACACTGAGAAAAAGGAACAGAATAGAGAACCAACAAATGGACCCAAAAATGTATGGTCAACTAATCTTTGACAAAACAGGAAAGAATATCCAAAGGAATAAACACAGTCTCTTCAGCAAATGGTGCTAGGAAAACTGGACAGCCACAGGCAGAAAAAATGAACCTCGACCACTTTCTTACACCAGACAAAAAAAATTCTCAAAATTGATGAAAGACCTAAATGTAAAACAGGAAGCCATCAAAATCCTCAAGGAGAAAGCAGGCAAAAACCTCTTTGACCTCAGCCGCAGCAACTTCTTATTCAACACGTCTCCGGAGGCAGAGCAAACAAAAGCAAACATGAACTATTGGGACCCCATCAAAATCAAAAGCTTCTGCACAGCAAAGGAAACAATCAGCAAAATGAAAAGTCAAACAATGGAATGGGAGAAAATATTTGCAAAGGACATATCAGATAAAGGTTAGTATCCAAAATCTATAAAGAACTTATCAAACTCAACACCTGAAAAACAAATAATCCAGTGAAGAAATGGGCAAAAGACACAAATAGACACTTCTCCAAAGAAGACGTCCAGATGGCTATCAGACAAATAAAAAATGCTCCACATCACTCATCATCAGAGAAATACACATCAAAACCGCAGTGAGATACCACCTCACACCAGGCAGAATGGCTACATTTACAACTCAGGCAACAACACATGTTGGTGAGAATGCAATGAAAGAAAGTTTCTTTTGCATTGCTGGTGGGAATGTGAACTGGTGCAGCCACTCTGGAAAACAATATGGGAATTCCTCAAAAAATTAAAAATAGAACTACCCTAAGCCAGCAATTGCACTACTAGGTATTGATCCAAGGGATACAGCTGAGCTGTTTCAAAGGGGCACATGCACCCCAATTTTTATAGTAGCACTATCGACAATAACCAAAGTATGGAAAGAGACCAAATGTCCGTCAATGGACGAATGGATAAAGAAGGTGTGGTATATATATACAGTGGAGTACTACTTGACAACAGGAAAACTGAAATCTTGCCATTTGCAACTATGTGGATGGAACGAGAGGGTATTACGCTAAGTGAAATTAGCCAGTCAGAGAAAGACAAATATCATACAACTACACTCATATGAGGAATTTAAGATACAAACAAGATTAACATAAGGGAAGGGAAGCAAAAATAATATAAAAGCATGGAGGGGACAAAACATAAGAGACTCTTTTTAAATTTTTTTTAATGTTTTTACTTATTTTTGAAGGAGAGAGAGACAGAGCATGAGTAGGGGACGGGCAAAGAGAGAGGGAGACATAGAATCTGAAGCAGGCTCCAGGCTCTGAGCTGTCAGCACAGAGCCCAATGTGGGGCTTGAACTCACAAACTGTGAGATCATGACCTGAGCCGAAGTTGGACGCTTAACTGACTGAGCCACCCAGGTGCCCCATAAGAGACTCTTAAATACAAAGAATAAACTGAGAGGGGCTGGAGGGGTTGTGGGTGGGGGGGATAGGCTAAATGGGTAGGGGGCATTAAGGAAGACACTTGTTGGCATGAGCACTGGGTGTTATACATAGGGGATGAATCACTAGAATCTACTAAAATCATTATAGCATTATATGCAAACTAACTTGCATGTATATTAAAAAATAAAATAAAATAAAATAAAATAAAATTCAGCCAACGGACACTACAGTTCAGCGTCTTTTTTACATTTATATGTTATATATGGTGTCTGTCCACAACAGGATACATCTTATGTAATATAGAAAAATGGAACATAAATCATTCCCACATAATTCTCTATCTTTCTCTCTATCTTTATGTCTACAGTTGGTCTAAATGCTGCATTTTCTATTGCATAAGACAGGTTCAGCTTGCTATTTAAGGTTTATGGGTGTGTACTTCACTGATAAATTCTCTCTGTCCTGTACACGTGCGCGCACACACACACACACACACGGAGACAGAGAGAGAGTTCTCCATTACTGTGGTACTGTGTACTCTTGTAGCTGAAGAAACATCTTTTAGAAAGCAGGGGACGGGCTACACCATAAGTCAAACAGAGTCTTTCTCCTAGCAGAATTGCAGTTTATGATATTAGGCTTTCCAGCGGAGTAGTCATGGCTAAGGATCACAAGAACCACACAGAATTAGAAGAATTAACATCAGTCTTTCTCAGTCTCTTCCCAAAAATTTCAAAGGGGAAACACTTCTCACTTTATTCCATCAGGCCAGCTTTGCACTGATTCCAAAACCACGAAAAGGCATTGCAAGAAAAGAAAAGTACAGAACAATATTCCCAAGGAATGTTGACGCGAAAATTTTTGACTAAGTGTTACCAGTGCCAGCATTGCGGCCTTTTGATCATGGTGTAGAAAAGGGTTGTGCATCATGATCAAATGGCATTTATTCCAGGAAGGCAAGAATGGTTTAACTCATAAAACCCCCTCAGTATAATTCACCACGTTAACAGAATGAAGGATAAAAGCACACGAGTATCTCAACAGATGGCACATAAAACATGACAAAATGGAGCGTTCCCTGATAGTAACAACATCCAAAAAACGAAGAACAGAAGGAAACTTCCACAACACGAAAGAGGTCATATATGAAAACCCACCTCCGAAATCATTCTCCAGAGGGAAACACTGAGAACACCCCCTAAGATGATGCAAGACAAGCATGTCTGCTTTCATACCTCGCATGCAACATAGCTTTGCAGCTTCCAGACAGAGCAACTGGCCGAAAAAAGAAAAAAGAAAAGGAAAAAAGAAGAAGGAAATAAAAGGCATTAAACTTAGGATGGAAGAAGTAATATGAGTCCTCCAGACCAGAGACCTAGCCCCTCTCACTCCCACGGTACTAGTTCTATCCCTTACTTCACTCACTCTGAACTCAGCAATCGTTTTTTCCTCACAATAACCTGGGTCACTTTTCCACGGGCCGGTCCTGTTCCTACCGCCCCTGACATAGAACCTGAACTTAATCTTCACTAACTACAGAAGGAAACTTCAACCCTCAGGCCAAAGTGTCACTTTCTTTAGTAATCTGACTGTTGCCTACCCAGCCAGGCCACTGTGGCTTCGTTTTGCAGAACCCGCAGCCCCTGCTTCTGATGGCTGGTCAGACAGTAAGAAGTATTTCCAATCCCAGCAGCACAACTTCTGCTCCACTGAATCTCTAAATTTTCCTCCTCTGCTGGCTCTTCCTGGACTGCGCACCCCTTGTCCTCATGGGAAGACCCCTACACCGCCTCCATGTCTCAGCACCGAGAAGCTGCTCTGGGAAGCCTTCACTAACTCCCATCAAAGAGTCCTCTTTTCAAGAACAAATAAAATAAAGGGCCAATTTTGGAGGATCTACTTCACCAGATTTCAATGCCACCTCACATTAATATGTTTATTTATGTATTTTTACCTCTTTCATTCTCTTGATACAGTGAGTACCTTGACAGAAGAAACACTGTCTTGGTCATTTATTTATTCATAAAATGCTGAAAACAATGCTTGTTGAATGACTGCAATTAACAAATGGTTCAAAAATGATAGATGGTCATTCCCAACAATGGAAGGACTGGCAAAGAAAATGGAGGAAAGGCTGTTGAGATATGAAGGCCCATTGATGAAGCACTCACCTTGGAGGAGACAGATCAGGGAGAAATGGCTTAGTGTATCCAGAGTTTCCCTCCACAATCAAAGCCTTAAGGGCTTGACATCACTAAAGTCTCCTTAACTTATTGTCCCTGTTGATGCTCCCAAAATAACTACTGACACAAGGGTTCCTTCCTACCATAACACATTTCCCCAGCACTTCTGAAGATGCCACGGCTCACCCAGATGTTAGCACAGAACAGCGTGAAATCAATAACCCAGTCTCTCCCATGGATGACTGATGCAGCTGGAAGTTATGTCACCAGGAAGGGAAGAGACATGGCCCCACCCAGGAAGGCTCTAAAACACAGCTATGTGCTCATATCACCTGAGGTTACAAGAGTCGACTCCATTGGTGCAGAAAGGCATTTTAATTTCTGTAGCCGTAGGGAATGAATTCCCATGAGTCTCATTAATGAAATATTCTGTTGTCTCTCTTCCCTTTAGGAGACTTGGGTCTCTAGAGCTAGGAGAGAAAAATAGAAAGCAAACTTGTCCCACTGTTGGTATTGGGACACAGACTTGGCATTCCCAGATTGTCTCTTATCACATTTACTCTCTTATCCCAGAAGAAGTTGCCCTGTCTTTACAGGTTCTCACTAATAAGTCAGAGTTCCCCATAGTAACTATTCAATTCTGGTTTTGGAGAATTCTGTGTCCCTTAATCTTCTTTCTCCCATCCATACCTGTTCTTTTGGCTCACCATCATGCAGCCCCCAGCCCCCACAGTGATTCTCCTTTTTTCCTGCTTCTCATTCTCCTTCAACGTGGGCAATATCTATTTAACATCACTCAACCATTTGCTTCTTTGGGCATCCTGTAAACCCCTCATTAGCATTTGTGATATAATAGGCACTAAGCAAGGTGGTGGGAAGGAAGAAAAGTGTAAGAAATGGTACCTTTTCTCACAGTCTCAACAGGGCAAGAGGTATAAAATAAATGAAATCTTGCCATTTGCAATGACATGGATGGAGCTAGAATGTATCATGCTAACTGAGATTAAGTCAATCAGAGAAGGACAAATACCATATGATTTCACTCATATTGGAAGTGAATTAACAAAACAAATGAACATATATGAAGGGTGAAAGAGGAGAGAGAGAAAGAAACCACAAGAGACTCTTAACAATAGACAGATGGAGAAAGGTGGGAGGGAGATGGGCTAGATGAGTGTTGGGTGTTAAGGAGGGCACTTGTGATGAGCACTGGGTGTTGTATGTAAGAGATGAATTACTGAATTCTCCTCCCAAAATCAATATTTTGTTGTATGCTAACTACCTCAAATACAAATTTAAATATAAAATGATGTTGATACTACCCAAAGCAATCTACATATTCAATGCAATCCCTATCAAAGTAACACCAGCATTCTTCACAGACCTAGAACAAACAATCCTAAAGTTTGTATGAAACCAGAAAAGACCCTGAATAGCCAAAGCGATCTTGAAAAGGGAACCAAAGCAGGAGGTATCACAATCCCATGTTTGGGATTGGCATATGGTACTGGCATAAGAACAGACATTCAAATCAATGAAACAGAATAGAGAACCCAGAAATGGACCCACAAACGTATGGTCAACTAATCTTTGACAAAGCAGGAAAGAATATCCAATGGAAAAAAGACAGTCTCTTCAGCAAGTGGTGCTGGGAAAACTGGACAGCCACAGGGAGAAAAATGAACCTGGATCACTTTCTTACACGATACACAAAAATAAACTCACAATGGATGAAAGACCTAAATGGAAGACAGGAAGCCAAATCCTCAAGGAGAAAGCAGGCAGAAACCTCTTTGATCTTGGCCGCAGCAAGTTCTTACTGAACACGTCTCTGGAGGCAAGGGAAACAAAAGCAAAAATGAACTACTGGGACCTCATCAAAATAAAAAGCTTCTGCACAGCGAAGGAAACAATCAGCAAAACTAAAAAGCAACCAACAGAATGGGAGAAGATATTTGCAAACGACATATCAGATAAAAGGTTAGTATCCAAATTATATAAAGAACTTATCAAATTCAACACAAACAAAAAACAAAAAATCCAGTGAAGAAATGGGCAAAGTACATGTATACACACTTCTCCAAAGAAGACGTCCAGATGGCTAACAGACAGATGAAAAAATGCTCCACATCACTCATCATCAGGGAAATACAAATCAAAACAACAATGAGATACCACCTCTCACCTGTCAGAATGGCTAACATTAACAACTCAGGCAACAACAGACGTTGGTGAGGATGCGGAGAAAGAGGATATCTTTTGCATTGTTGGTGGGAATGCAAACTGGTGCAGCCACTCTGGAAAACTGTATGGAGGTTCCTCAAAAAAAATAAAAATAGAACTATCCTACGACCCAGCAATATTGATCCAAGGGATATATGTGTGCTATTTCATAGTGGCACATGCACCCCAATGTGTATAGCAACATTATCGACAATAGCTAAAGTATGGAAAGAGCCCACGTGTATGATGGAGTATTACTCAGAAATCAAAAAGAATGAAATCCTGTCATTTGTAACTAAGTGGATGGAACTAGATGGTATTACGCCAAGTGAAATTAGTCAGTCAGAAAAACACAAATATCATATAATTTCACCATTATGAGAAATTTAAGATACAAAACAGATGGAAATAATGAGAGAGAAGCAAAAATAATATAAAAACAAGGGTAGGGGGATGAGCTAAATGGGTAAGGGGCATTACAAAAGAAACATGTTGGGATGAGAACATATGTTACACTATATGCTAACTAGCTTCAATGTAGATAGATAGACAAATGAATGTGTGAATTAATTAATTAATTAATTAATTAATTAAATAGTGTATTCACCCCTGGAGAAAAAAAGAATTGCAAAACATTACATTGTACACCTGAAATAACACTGTATGTAAATTACACTTCAATAAAAATAATGCCTAAGGAATGGGGAAAATATGATTTTCAGAGTTACTACCTTATAATTTCAAAGTGATCTGTTTTCAACAACAACAAATATAGAAATATAACTCAATGGAATGGGGTGGGAACCCAGAAATAAACTCATATGTTATGATTGAGTGATTTTTGACGAAAGTGCCGGAATGGACAGCCTTTGCAAGACACGGTGATGGAAAACCTGGATATCCACATGCTTCATGATGAAGCCAACCCTCCATCCACCATCTAGACGCATGACTCCAAATGGATCACAGACTAAAGCTAAAAAATAAAACTTAAGCACTTAGGAGAATAGAGAGGTACATCATCTTTATGACACTGGATTTAACAAAGATTTCCTGGAGAGAACACCAAAAACACAGGCAACTGGGGAAAAAATTACATCAGCAAAATGGACAAGATTTGAGCATCAAAGGGCACTGTTTCCCATGTCAAAAAAGAAAGCTCACAAAACAGAGAATAGATTGGCAAATCAGATACCTGGGAATAGATTAATATCCACAATATAAAAAGATTTTCAAAAATTCCACAGCAAAACTCCAAACATCTCAAAACTCCAAACATCTGTGCTTTTATTTAAATTCCATTTACTTATCAGCAGTGTAATATTAGGTTCAGGTATACAATAGAGTGATTCAATGCTTCCATAATTAAAGCTTAAAACAAACAATATTTTTAAAATGAAATTAACAATAACTGTTGGTAACGATCTGGAAAAAACAGGAACCCTCAGGCATTAATGGGAATTGAAACTGCAGTCACCACTGTGGAAAGAGTATCGTATCCCCTCAAAAGTATAAATGGAGCTTCCCTACAATCCAGTAATTGCACTACTGGGTCATTATCCCCAAAATACAAAAACACTAATTCAAAGAGATACACGCACCCCTATGTATTAGCAGCATCATTTAGAATACCCAAATTATGGAGGCAGCCCACGTGTCTACCAATAGATAACTGATTAAAGAAGACGTTGTGCACATACACAAACAATGGAATATTATTTAGCCAATAAAAAAGAATGAAATGTTCCCATTTGCAATGACATGCATGGAGCTAGAGAGTTTTATTCTAAGCAAAATAAGTCAATCAGACAAAGACAAATACAACATGGTTTCACTCGTGGGGGGAATTTAAGAAACAACACAAATGAGCAAAGGGAAAAAATGAGAGGCAAACCAAAATACAGACTCTAAATGATAGAGAACAAACTGATGGTTACAATGGCAAGATGGGTGGGGGATGGGTGAAATAGGTGATGGGGATTAAGGAGTGTCCTTGTCGTGATGAGCACGAGGTGTTGTGTGCCAGTGTTGAATCACTACATTGTATAACTGAGACCAATATTACACGTATGTTAACCATACTGGAATTAGATTTTTTTCTAATTATAAAACAAATTAATGGTGGGGGGAATAAAGAACAGGCAGTAGGCTCAAATAGACATTTCTCCAATACCAGTTCCTCAAAAACGTAAACATAGAATTATCACTTCATCCAGTAGTTTCACTTCTGCTTGTATACCCACTTGTATGCCCCAAAAGAATCGAAAGCAATGACCAAAATAGATATTTGTACACCAATTCATAATGGCTTTATTTACAGTAACCAAAATGTGGAGACACCAGAATGTCCATCAACAAACTCACAGATGAACAAAATGTGGTGACCACATACACTGGGACATCATTCAGCTTTTAAAACGAATGGAATTCTGAAACAGGCTACAACTTGGGTGAACCTTACAAAGATTATGTTAAGTATAAGAAGCCAGAAACACACACACACACACACACACACACACACACACACACACACAGTATTATACAATGCCATCTATATGAAATACCTAGAGTACTCAGATTTAGTGAGAGAAGGTAGGATGATGGGATACAGGGGATGGGCTAAGGGACAATGGGGAGATAGTATTTCAAGGAGGCAAAGGTACAGTTTGAGACCATAAGAAATGCTGGAGATGGACGGAGGTGGTGGTTGTACAACAGTGAGAAAGTACTTAGTGCCACATAAGTATATTTAAAATGTTTAAAATAATAAATTTTATATGTATTTTACCATGACACAAAGAATCTAAAACAGTGACATATTCTGAAAGAATTTCAGTGCCATAAATAGGTTAAAAAGATGTAGAGGAAAGAATCCAAAGTACAAGGAGACAAGGGTGTTGTGATGGCTTTATCTTCTGTGATTCAATACCTCAACCACTAAGTGTACTCAATATAAGGATTCAGAGAACATAAAATTCATAAGGATATCGAAACTACCTTGGGGAAGGTGACAATGTCGTCCTTCACAAGTTCTACAGAGTTCTCCCCCATATGACAGACTTACCATGGACATGCTGAAATTGAAATGCCTTGTCCTGACTCCAGCCCATCTTGAACTTCCAGAGGCCTCAGCAGTCAAAACCATCCAAGGTATGGTATTCATAGAGCATGTAAAAGTTAATCATTCTCATCCAAATTGGTTGAGCCACAGAGATTTCTCGAAAGGGAAAATTCATCACGGTGTCTCCATGAAAAAAAATGATGAGAATCTTACAAAGGGCTCATCCAATTTGAGTAACCAAAAGAAACTTAAACAATTAAAACCCTCTCATTCTTCTGGGGAAAAAAAAAAGCCTGACCTGAATCACTGCAATGTAACGTCATAATCTCTTCTTGACTTTCAGACCTAAGGCACTTCACTGTCTCAGATCCTCAATGGATGGAACCAGTTACCACTGAGAGGAATGAAAATGACAAGAAATATTTACTTTTCCTCCAAACCCAACCCAAAGGCTCTGAGATGATGGCACTGGCTAGCTTATAATGGTTTGTGAGGACTGTGGTCTGAACTAAAATTGGTAGCTTGAAACTGGGCAAGATGAGAGTAATTACACAGGGGAACTTGGTAAAGCTGCAATGAAGATCTCTTTTTTATTTGATTTTATTTTCTTCTCTCTGCTTTACCTCTTTCTTTTAGTCTTTACGTTTGAGTGAGAGCTCCTTAAACATTTATCTGAATACTAGTGTGCAGAGAGAGCTGTGGACTTTTACAAACCAAAGTGGTGGCTTCTAGGGTCAGGTGATGATGAGACATTTGCTTTACTCTGTCTCATAAAGCACAGGTTAGGTCCGTAATTATATCCTGCTATTACTGCCTGATTTCTGAGATGCTACATACAAAAATTTGACTGAAAATACGTAAAATATCCATACTGCTTCTATCATCTGTGAAAGGCAGTGCTCCTGCCTACCAAAATATTAAAAGAAAACTCATAATGCATCCCTGGGATAATCACCAAGAATGACACCATCAATGCCTGAAAATCAGGAGTCATCATTTCTATTACCTACACACTTAATTGATGTTTTGGATGGTGCAAGGTAAAATTAGATATTGCATAGTGAATGTGGAGTATTGTAAACGTCATCACAGGGTTTCCTGTGCCTCTACTGTTGCAGATGTGATCTCTTTCCAAGATGAAATGACAGAAACCATGGAAACTCTTATGTACACTCTGATATGTTCGATGCTTTTCTCCCAAAGCAGAATACTCTAATGAAGCTGCTTTCATCTCAGAGAAGAAGGATTCTACATTTATTCCTTTGTCTCTTCTTATCACATTTTAAGTACTCAATTTCCTAAATTATTGATTTATCACTGAAAATCCATGCAATGGAATTTAATGAGAGGTCTACAATTTTATAAAGAAATGCAGAAGGAATAGTTGTTGATTACGAATGAAAAATTAAAGAGCCTGAACACTGTAGAATGTTAGACTGCAGATTGTCAGTCTATGAACTAATGCAAATATCATGATCTAAGTCTTCTAAGGTTTTGAGCCTTCTTACTCAAGTCTTTATCTTGAAACAAAGAATTCTGTATGCACAGAATGTCTCTTGGCTAAAGAGCTTTCTCAGGCCTTGCTTGATGTCTCTGCTCCTCAGACCACAGATGAAGGGGTTAGGCATGGGTGTCATGATTGTGTACATGCCAGAGGCTATGGCAGATGTGCTGGAGTTTTGTGAAGCATCAATACCAAGATACCCCAAGTCCTATATTACAGAACAAGGAGACCACTGAGAGATGAGACCCACACATGGAAAAATGCTGTATATTGCCGCTGGCTGATGAAATTGTCAAAATGGAGGTTACAATCTTGGAGAAAGAGAGCAGGATACCAGTGAGTGGAACAACACACAGAGGTCCATCTGCGAGATAGATCATCGGGTCACTGAGGAACGTATCAGAGCAAGCAAGTTGGATCACCTGCTTAAGTTCACAGAAAAAGTGAAGGATTTCCAGCTCTGTGCAAAAGGAGAGTCGCAAAATCAGTAAGTCATGTAATAGAGAGTCAAGAACACTCAGTATCCAGGATCCTAGGAGCAGGATGCCACAGAACTTGGGGTTCGTGATGACCATGTGGTGCAGTGGGTGACAGATGGCCACAAACCGGTCATAGGCCATCACTGTCAAGAGGAAGTGGTCTAATACTCCAAAAAGCATGAAAAAGTACATCTGACTGAGGCAGCCTTCGTAGGTGATCACTTTGCTCTGCGTCTGGATGTTCAGCAGCATCTTTGGGACGGTGGTGGAGGTGAAACAGATGTCTGAAAAGGACAGGTTGGAGAGGAAAAAGTACATGGGCGTGTGGAGGCGGGAGTCCGTGATAATGGCCAGGATCATGAGCAGGTTCCCAGTGAAGGTGACCAGGTACATGGACAGGAATGGCCAAAAGAGAAGTGACTGCAGCCCCCCTCATCTGAGAGTCCGAGGAGGATAAATTATGTAACATGCATTTCATTTCTACCTTCCATGTAACTGATGAAAATGACTGTAACAGAGACAAGAACGTTGTAAAGGCAGTGATCACAGAATTGAAAGAAAATCTTTGAGATGCACCTGGGTGGCTCAGTCGGTTAAGCATCTGACTTCGGCCCAGGTAATGATCTTGTTGTTCATGGCTGTGAACCCCACATTGGGCTCTGTGCCAACAGCTCAGAGCTTGGAGCCCGCTTCCAATTCTGTGTCTCCTTCTCTCTCTGCCCCTGCTTTAACACTTGTCTCTGTCTCTCCAAAAAATGAATAAATTTAATTTTTTTTTAAAAAAAGACAGAAAGAAGTGATGTGATCTGTTTTCAACGTGTTTCGTTCATCATACTTATGCATTACCTACCAATCTAGAATATTTAGCAGAAAATTACAGGGAATCTATCTCAAACACTCCATGTTCTCCATGATGCTGAAACTGATTTGCATTCCTTGTCCTGATCAAAACATTTATCCAAAGCAATGCTCTCCTCCATGAATTTACTGAGACATTTTTTGCTCACTCAGCAAATATTGAACAATTATCTTGTGACACATACGGTTGAAACATTGCAAGAAGTAGTGATGTTTGTTTGCCCTAAATAAGATTGAGTCTATGATGTGAGTGTGTCAGAGAAATCAATAGAATATTAATAAACAAATGAATGATGTTTAAAGTGGTGGGTATAACTAATAAGTAAAATAGTTCAGGACAAGCTAGTTAAGTGAAGGAACAACTTGCCGCTGTATCATCTCTGATTGGGGCTTCTCAGCTGGAAAACTGAGGGCAGTGGATGTATGAACCATGCAGCTGACTTTGAGAAAACCTGCTAAGGTGGAGAAATAGCCTGAGCCAAGACCTTGAGAGAAGAGCTCACCGGATACCATCAGGAAACATCACAGAGAAAGCTGAGCAGGGAACACAACAGGAGTAGATATTGGATGTCAGATGAGAGACAGAGGAGGTTTAAGACTCCTGCTTCTGTGGAAACATTCTAAGACAATGGACACCTCAGTTCATTGTCGTTTTTATACATATGTGTTATATATGATGTCTGTCTACAACTGGAGAAATTTTATGTAATGTATACAAATGGAAGATAATTCATTCCTTTGTAATTCTCTCTCTTTCTCTCTCTTTATTCTCAGTCTCCAGTTGGTCTCCATTCTCAATTTTTTATTGCAAAAGATACCTTCAGCTTCCTATAAATGCTTTGCATGTGGGTACTTTATTGATAGCTTCTCTATTACACACACACACACACACACACACACACACACACACACACACACAGAGGGCAGGTAGGGAGAGAGACATAGAGAGTGTTCTCCATTATTTCGGTGTTGTGTGCCATTGTAACTGAAGCATAACCCTTTAGAAAACAGGCGACAGACTACACCATGAGTCAAGCTTCTTTCTCCTAGCAGAATTGCATTTTGTTATGTAGGCATCCAATGGACTACTCTTGGATTAGAATCTCCAAAACCACACTGGATTAGAATTAACACCAATCTTTCTCAATATCTTCCAAAAAAATAAAGGGAAACACTTCCTACTTCATTCCATGAGGCCAGCATTGCACAGATACTGAAGCCAAATAAAGACATTGCAAGAAAAGTACAGAACAATATTGCCAAGGAATATTGATGTGGAAATATTTGACTAAACACTACCAAACCAGACATAGCAGACTTTTGTTCATGATGTAGAAAAGGACTATGCATCATGACCAAGTGGGATTTATTCCTGGAAAGCAAGGATGGTTTAATTTATGAAAATCCCTCAGGTAATACACCACAAACAGACTAAAGGATAAAAGCACATGATTATCTCCACTGCAGAAAAATGTTGACAAAATTGAGCATTCTTTCATAATAACAACATTTAATAAACTAAGATAGAAGGAAACTTTTTCAACTTGATATAGTCGTATCCACGAATTCCACCCCCTCAGAGACCTGTCTTGCCTCCCATCTCATGCTCATAGTGTTGTTTCTATCCATCAATATCCCTCTCACACTCTGAATGCAGCAATAGTTTCTTCCTCCCAATCATTTGGGTCACTTTTCCAGAAAGCAGACCTGTTCATAGCTGTCCTTAATATAAAACCTGCACTTACTCATCAGTAATTTCAGAATTAAATTTCAACCTTCTAGCCAAAACGTAAATTTCTTTGGTCTCACTGTTGCCTACCCAGCCAGGCTACTGTGGGTTATTTTGCATACCCAGTTCCTGATTGATAGTGAAACAGTAAGAAGTATTTCTAAATCAAGCAACACAACTTCTGCTTTACTTAATCTTTAAATTTCCTCTGCTGCTGTTTCTCCCTGGACTGCTCACTCTCCTCGTCCCCCTGAAAGGACACCAACAACACTGGCAAGCCTCAGTACTTATAGGCTTATATGCGAACACTTCACTAACACCCATGAAAAAGTATTCCTTTCAAAAAACAATTAAAAATAAAATAAAGAGTTAACACTTGGGGATCTACTTCCCCAGATTTCAGTGCAACCTCACATTATCACATTTATTTATTTTTACATCTCTCACTCTGTTTCCACAGTTTGTACTTTGACAGAAGAAACACTGCCTTAGTCATGTATTTGTTCACAGAATAAATGCTACTGTCTACCATACATTAATTACAGAAAAAGATGTTTGTTGAATGACTGCAATGAACAAATGGTTCAATAACGATAAACAGTCACTCCCAACGATGCAAGAATCAGAAATGAAAACAGAGGAAAGACTGTTGAGAGATGAAGGCCCATTGATGAAGCACTAACTCTGGATGAGACAGATCAGGGAGAGATGGTTTAATGTATCCAGAGTTGCCCTCCAGAATCAAAGCCTAATGGGCGAAGCTGGCATCACTAAACTCTCCTTAACTAATTGTCCCTTTGATTCCCCCAAAATAATCACCAGTAACGGGGTTCCTCCCACCATAACATATTTTCCCAGCACTTCTGGAGATGCCATGGCTCACCTAGATGTTAGGTGACTGACCCACTTTCTCCCGTGGATGATTGGTGTGTTTGGTAGGTATATCCCCAGGAAGAGAAGAGACATGGCCCCACTTGTGAAGGTTCTGGAAGATACAGAATCACCAGAGATTACAAGAGTCCACTTCAGTAGGTGCAGCAGAGACATTTTCATTTCCTGTAGCTGAAGGCATTGAAGTCCCATGCGTCTCATTAATGAAATAGTCCTTTTCTCTCTTCTCCACAGAGACGTGGTGTTTTAATATGATTCTCTCATATGTGGAATTTAGAAACAAAACAGATAAATATGTCAGAAGGGGGGTGGAGAAAGGGAAACAAATCATAAGAAATTCTTAGAGATAGAGAACAAACTGAGGGTTGATTGAGGGAGGTGACTGGGAGACAGGTTAGATGAGTGTTCGGTACTAAGGAGGGCATGTGTGATGAGCACTGGCTGTTGCATGTAAGTGATGAATTACTGAATTCTACTCCTGAAACCAGTATTGCATTGTATGTTAACTATCTAAAATTTAAATTAAAATAAAAAATAAATGAATTTTCTGATGAAGAGAATACAACCCTAGTTAACTTTTCCAGAAGAGATGAATGAAGGCTGCACAAACAAGCTTCTGCCTGTCCTGACTCTTGATGTGGGAGAAGGGGGTAAGAGCACTCTAAGAGGAAGTATCAGGCAGCCATTGTGGGAAATACTTCATACTTGCTGACCAATAATCAGGGGACAAGTATGACAATTGAAACATGACACTGAGCAGTTAGCCTCCAGGGAGCAGAGGCTTATATTTGGCTACAGGTTTCACACATACTTATAAAAATAGTGGAGCATCAAGGAAGATTTTTGATGGGATGTCCAGGATCAAGCTCTCCTCATGGAAAATTCATCCTGGGACAATGTTAGACACAGACTCTTGTTACAACAATAGTCAAAGAAAACTGTGGTGTTTGTCAACAGTGCAGTTGGCCCAGTTTAGCCAGGTTTAGTGTAAAGTCTCCATTCTCCACTAGATGGCACAGCTTAGCTTAGTGGGGTGGATTGTTGTGACCTGTGTAGGCATGTATGTGCACGCACAGGAGTGGTAAAAATGGTGTCACCCAGCTACCCAGCCTCTACTATCGGAACTCTGTGCTCTTCCTGACAGGCAATCACACACCCCTCCTTTGTCTCTGGCTCCCATCTGCTCCTGGCTTCTACACTGTCTGTGACCAAGCTGTCAGGTGGCCAGGTGGCACCTCTCTCCTGAGTTTTATCTCACTTCTGAGGGACTGTGGCTTTGACCCATTCTGCCCCTCCAGGGGAGGGTTTCGCTGAGCAATGGCTGGGTGCCAGCCCACCCCCAGGGAATGTTCGCACGGTCATGTAGCAGCAGCGTTTCAGGGATTATGGTAAATCACAACACACATCTGGTGCCAGTCTTCACTCTTTACCTTTGTGTACCTTGGTGTTCTAACACCAATGAAAGAGGTTGTTCTCCAGGGTCCGCTGGGACCTTTCCCTTGGGGAGGCCACACAGCCTCTACCAAATGTCATCCCAGCAGGGGAACCACCACTCCCTGTGTGGCCCGAGGACCTCTTGGACCTTGCTCTCTTCTCCTGGGGATCCAACCCTCCTACCAGAGCACCACCAGGTATCAAGCTATGGAGTTTCAGACTCTGCGCTCCCCCTGTTTATAGAGTCTTAATGGAATTTAAGCCCTCTCCTTTCTCCATTCTCCCTTTCTTGTTCAGTACTTTGTGGCTATTTCCACTCTTCCATTTTCTCTACAGCTGCTTTCAGGGTGGGGGGTGCTTTTCCCATACTCTACCTCTGTGTCTGTCCCGTCTCCGCATGCAAAGACAGCTCCCTACACTCCGCGCTTCTCTCTCCCCCAGTTCACCTCTCTGGGCCACATACCTGCCCAGTCCTGTGGTTCAGGTTGTGCAGATTGTTGTGTTAACCCTCAAATCAGTGCTCTAGGTGTGCAGGATGGTTTAGTGTTCAGCTGACTGCATTTCAGGGACGAGAGATAAAAAAAACAAAAAAAAACTACCATGCTGTTCCACCATCCTGGTCCCTCCCCCAAACTGATCTGCTTTCAACAACAAAAACAAAAACAGAAATATAACTCAATGGAATACGAGCAACCCCTGCAATAAGTCAAATATACACAATTGAATGATTTTTACAAGTGTGTCAGGACAGTTCAATGGTAAATGCACAGCCTGTCCAAGAAATGGTGGTGGAAAACATGGATATCCACGTGCAAAAAGAGGAAGCAGGCCCTTCCAGCCACCATCTACAAGCATGACTCCAAGTGGGTCACAGACTGAAGCATAAAGAAATTAACTGCAAGCACTTAGAAGAAAATACAGAGGTACATCTACATGACACTGGATTTGACTATGGTTTCCTGTATATAACACCAAAGACACAGGCAACGAGCGAAAAAAGTGTTTGGGCACAATTAAAAATATTTGTGCATCAAAGGGCACTCTCCCAAGTGAAAAGACAACCAACAAAAGGCAGAAAAGATCGGCAAATCACACATCTGGTAATAGATTAATATACAAAATATATAAGGAATGTCAAAAATTGCACAGCAAAGCCCCAAACAACTCAATTTAAAAAGGCAACCCTTGGGGCGCCTGGGCGGCGCAGTCGGTTAAGCGTCCGACTTCAGCCAGGTCACGATCTCACGGTCCGTGAGTTCGAGCCCCGCGTCAGGCTCTGGGCTGATGGCTCAGAGCCTGGAGCCTGTTTCCGATTCTGTGTCTCCCTCTCTCTCTGCCCCTCCCCTGTTCATGCTCTGTCTCTCTCTGTCCCAAAAATAAATAAACGTTGAAAAAAATTTTTTTAATAAAAAGGCAACCCTTTTATTTACATTCCAGTTACCTGACATACAGTGTAATATTCATTGCAGGTGTCCAATAGAGTGACTCAATGCTGCCATAATAAAAACTTAAAAAAAAAAGATTAAAAAAAAAAGAAACAGTAAGTGTGGGCAATGATTTGGGAAAAAATGAAACCCTCTGGTATCGTTGGTGGAAATAGAAACTGGAGCCGCCACCGTGGAAAAGAGTATAGAGGTTCCTTCAAGGCATAAATAAAGCCTCCTTACAATCCAGTAATTGCACTACTGGGTCATTACCAAAAAAAATACAAAAACAAAAAATCAAAGGAATACATGCATCCCTATGTTTATAGTAGCATCATTTACAAAAACCAAAATATGAAAGCAGCCCAAGTGTCCGCCAATAGATGAATGAATAAAGATGTGTGACATGTAGACACACAATGGAATATTGTTCAGCCAATAAAAAATGAAATCTTGTTTTTGGAATGATGTGCATAGAGCTAGAGGGTCTTATGCTAAACGAAATTAGTCATTCAGAGAGAGACAAATACCATATGATTTCATCCCTATGTGGAATTTAAGAAATGGTCCAAATGAGCAAAGGGGGAAAAAGAGAGCCAAACCAAGAAACAGACTCTTAACTATAGAGAACAAACTGATGGTTACTGGAGCGGACGTGGGGGGGTGGGGGGGGTGAAATACATGTTGGGGATTAGGGAGTAAACTTGTCCTGATGAGCACCGGGTGATGGACGGAAGTGCTGAATCACCATATTGTACACCTGAAACTAGTATTACACTGTATGTTAACCATACTGCTATTGACATTTTAAAATAAATTAGAAAACAAAATTAATGGTGAAAAGAAAAAGAAGGCAATAGACTCAAATAGACACTTCTCCAAAGAAGATATAGGTATGAATACTTAGAGGCAAACTTGACTAATCATTAGGGAAATGCAAATCAAACCCATAAGGTGATACCACAACACACATACTAGAATGGCTATTTTTTAAAACTAAACAGAAAATAATTGTTGGTGAGGATAAGGGGAAATTGCAGCCCTGTGGTGCTTGCCGATGAGAATGAAAAGTGGCACAGCTAGTGTGGAAAAGATTGTGCTGGCCCCTCAAAACGTGAACACAGAATGATCATTTGATCCAGTAGTTTCACTCCTGCTTATGTACCTACTTATATGTCCCAAAAGAATTTATTTTTATTTATTTTTAATTTTCAATGTTTATTATTTTTTTATATAGAGACAGAGAGACAGATGTGAGCGGGGGAGAGAGAGCAAGACCCAGAATCTGAAGCAGGCTCCAGGCTCTGAGCTGTCAGCACAGAACCCAACCCGGGGCTCAAACCCACAAACCGTGAGACCGTGACCTGAGCTGAAGTTGGACGCTCAACTGACTGAGCCACCCAGGCACCCCTGTCCAAGTAGAATTTAAAGCAGTGACCGGAACAGATTTTTGTACACCAATTTTCAAAACACCTTTATTCACAGTAACCAAAATATGGAGACAACCCAAATGTCCATCAACAAACTCACGGATGAACAAAGTGTGGTGAACTCAGAAAGTAGAACATCATTCAGCCTTTTACATAAATGGAATTCTGACACAGGCTATAACTCAGATGAACCTCACAAACATTATGCTAACTGAAAAATGCCAGCACAAAAGGGCCAATAATATACAAATTACACATATACGAGATACCTAGGGTAATCAGTTTTAGGAAGAGAAGGTAGGATGGTGGGCGACAGGGTTGAGCAGGGGGGGCAATACAAATTTAGTATTTGAAGGAGACAGAAGTTCAGTTTGAGACGATGAGAAAGTTCTGGAGATGAACAGAGGTGGTGGTTGCTAAATAGTGAGAAAATACTTAATGACACATAAGTATATTTCAAAGTGTTTAAATAATAAACTTCATATATATTTTCCCCTGAAAAACAAGGATGAAAAAAGAGTGGCGTATTTTCTAAGAACTTCATGGGTGCCTGGGTGGCTCAGTCAATTAGGTTTCTGACTCTAGATTTTGACTCAGGTCATGATCTGACAATTTGTGACTTCAAGACCCACATTGGGCTCTGCACTGGTAGAGTGGAGCCTGCTTGGGATTCTCTCTCTATCCCTCTCTCAGCTCCTCCCCAGCTTGTTCTCTCTCGCTCTCTCAAAGTAAATAAATGAACTTTAAAAAAAAAAAAAAAGAATTTCAATGTCATAATAGCCTAATAAAATGTAGAGGAAGAAATCCAAAGAACAAGGAGACAAGGGCATGGTGATGGGTTTATCTTGTGTGATTCAATACCTCAACTACTAAGTATACCCAAGCTAAAAGATCAGATGACATAAAATTCATAAGGGCATTGAGAAATAGCTTGGGCAGAGCTCTAATGTCTTCCTTGACAAACTCTAAAGAGCTTCTCCCCCATATGATACACTCACCATGGACATGCTGAAATTGAAATGCCTTTGTTCTGCGTTCAGCCCCTGCTGAACTGCCCGAGGCCATGTCCGCAGTCCAAACCCCTTCAAGGTTTGATATGCATTGTGTGTAAGAATTAACCATTCTCAGGGCGCCTGGGTGGCGCAGTCGGTTAAGCGTTGGACTTCAGCCAGGTCACGATCTCGCGGTCCGTGAGTTCGAGCCCCGCGCCAGGCTCTGGGCTGATGGCTCAGAGCCTGGAGCCTGTTTCCGGTTCTGTGTCTCCCTCTCTCTCTGCCCCTCCCCTGTTCATGCTCTGTCTCTCTCTGTCCCAAAAATAAATAAACGTTGAAAAAAAAATTTAAAAAAAAAGAATTAACCATTCTCATCAACGTAGGTTGAGCCACAGAGATTTTTGGAAACGACAAATTAATCATGATGTCTCCAAGAAACAAAAATGATGGGCAGCTTAGTAAGGAGCCATCTACTTCGTGTAACTAAAACAAATAAGCAAAAACAAAAAACAAAACAAAAAAACCCACCTATAATGATCATGAAGAAAAGATTGACCTGAGTCACCACAATGAAGCATCATAATCTTTACCTTACTATCAGTCCTGAGTGTGTTCACTAACCCAGATCCTCGATTGATGGGACCATTTACACCTGATGGAAGGCTGTAAAATGGCAACAAATGCTTTACATTTTCCTCCAAACACAACCCAAAGGCTCTGAGGTGATAGCACAGGCTAGCTTATAATGGTTCATGGGGACCGTGGTCTGAACCAAAACTGGTAGCTTGATATTTGGGCAAGATGAGAGTAATTATACCATGGAAATTGGCAAATGCTACAAGTAAGCTCTCTTCTTTATTCCTTTGTTTTTATTTTCTTCCTTTTTTCTTGCTTTCCCTGTTTCTTTTTGTCTGTGCATTTGAGATATCGTTCCATGAACGTTTATCTACCCACTAGTGTTCGAAAAGACCTGTGAACTTTTAGCTGGAAAACTGTGAATCAGGTAATAGGGAATTACCATTATCGCCTACAATCCAAGTGGGGGACTCTGGGGTCAGGTGATAAGGAGACATTGGTCTCACTCTGTCTCACACAGCACAGGTTACACCCATAACTGTATCCTGCTCACACTGCCTAATTTCGGGGATGCAGCATTAGAAAAGATGGAGGTGGCAATAGGCAGAGTAGCCATATTGTGTGTGAGATCTGTGAAGAGCCTATGACGGTAGGAGGTGCTGAGGGAAATCACAAGACAGTGCTGCCGCCTACCAAATATTAAAAGAAAAGTAATAATGCATCCCTGGGAAAAATCACCAAGGTTGACACCATCAAGGCCTGAAACAGCAGGAGCTGCAATTTCTGTTACCTTCACACTTAATTTATGATGAGGACTGTGTGAGGGGAAACTACAGGTTGCATACTGAATGTGGATTATTGTAAACTAATCACACAGGGTTCCCGGTGGCTCTGCTCTTATAGATATGATCACCTGCCGAGGTGAATTGGCATAAAACCCTGGAAACTCATCTATAAACTCTTGTATGTTCAATGATTTTCCTCCAAAAGCAGATACTCTAATATATCTGTGTATATATATATATATATATATATATATATATATATATATGTATATAGTATAAAGATACTGCTTTCAAACCAGAGAAAAAAGCATTTCACATTTACTCCACTATATCCTCCTATCACATGATATAACATGCTATGTTATATATATGTTCTTAAAAATCCATACAATGGGGGCACTGGGATGGCTCAGTTGGTTGAACATCCGACTTTGGCTCAGGTCGTAGTCTTGCAATTCATGGGTTCAAGCCCTGCATTGTGCTCTGGACTGACAGCTCAGAGCCTGGAGCCTGCTTCGGATTCTGTGTCTCCTTCTCTCTCTCTCTGCCCCTATTCTCCCCACCCCCCACTCTCTCTCTGTCTCAAAAAATAACTAATCATTAAAAAATTTTAAAATCCATGTGATAAAATTTAATGAGAGGCCTAAACAGTTTTAAAGATTTCTGGAGGAGGGGTGCCTGGGTGGCTCAGTCAGCTAAGCATCCAACTCTTGGTTTGGGTTCAGGTCATGAGCCCACTCTCTGACATTGAGCCCCATTTCAGGCTCTGTGCTGAAAGCCTGTACACAGCTTGGGATAGTCTCTCCATCTCTCTCTCTCCCTCCCCACTCACTCTTGCTCTCTCTCTCAAAATCAATAAATAAACTTCAAAAATCTACAGAAGAAATAGTTGCTCACAATGTATGAAAACTTCTAGCAACCGAATACTGTAGAAAGATAAACTGCAGATTGTCAGCCTATGAACTGAAACAAATATCATGATCGAGCTCTTCTAGGGTTTTAAGCCCTGTTACTCAAGTCTTCATCCTGAAACAAAGAATCCTATATGCAGAGAATGTCTCTCGGCTAAAGAGCTTTCTCAGACCTTGCTTGATGTCTCTGTTCCTCAGACCATAGATGAAGGGGTTCAACATGGGCGTCACCACTGTGTACATGACTGAGGCTATGGTACTTTCCCTGGAGTTTTGTGCAGCAGCAGAACTCAGATACACCCCAAGGCTTGTACCATAGAACAAAGAGACCACTGAGAGATGAGACCCACACGTGGAAAATGCTTTATACTTGCCCCTCACTGATGAAATTCTCAAAATGGAAGTGACAATTCTAGAGTATGAGGAGAGGATGACAGTGAGTGGAAAACCACCCAGAAATCCACTCGCCAGATATGTTCCTAGGTCATTGAGGAAGGTATCAGAGCAAGCAAGTTGGATCACCTGCTTAACTTCACAGAAAAAGTGATAGATTTCCAGATCTGTGCAAAAAGAGAGTCGCAAAATCAGCAAGTCATGTAATAGAGAGTTAAAAATACTCAATAACCAGCATACCAGGAGCAGGATGCCACAGAACTTGGGGTTCATGATGACCATGTAGTGCAGTGGCTGACAGATGGCCACAAACCGGTCATAGGCCATCACTGTCAAGAGGAAGGTGTCTAATCCTGCAAAAACCATGAAAAAGTACATCTGGCTGAGACAGCCTTCATAGGTGATCACTTTGCTCTGCGTCTGGATGTTCAGCAGCATCTTTGGGACGGTGGTGGAGGTGAAACAGATGTCTGAAAAGGAGAGGTTGGAGAGGAAGAAGTACATGGGTGTGTGGAGGCGGGGGTCCGTGATAATGGTCAGGATCATGAGCAGGTTCCCAGTGAAGGTGACCAGGTACATGGACAGGAACACCCAAAAGAGCAGAGACTGCTGTTCCCCCTGGTCGGAGAGTCCCAGGAGGATAAATTCTGTAACATGAGTTTGATTTCTTCCTTCCATGTAACTGATGAAAACAGCTGGAACAGACAAGATCCTTGTAAAGGCATCAGCAGTGATCAAAGAATGAAAAGAACTGCTGTGTTTTCAACATGACGCACTCACTAATTCTTACACATTCCCTACCAATCTCAAATATGTACCAGAAAATTTCAGGGACTTTCACATGCTCCCTGTTTTCTGTGAGGCTGAAACTGTTCACAATTCTTGTTCCTAATCAAAACAATTATTCAAAACAACGTTCTCCTCCATAAACTTCCTGAGACCTTTTTTTCACCAACAAAATAGCAAATTATCTTGTGACAAGTATTATCAAAAGCATTGCAAAAAGTAGTGATGTGTGTTTGACCTGAACAAAACCAAGTCTTGTGTGTGTGTGTGTGTGTGTGTGTGTGTGTGTGTGTCAGTCAGAGGGAGGAAAATAGATTATTTAAAAGTGAATAAATGATATTTCAAGTGGTGGTTACAACTAATAAGTAAAATAATTCAGGACAAAGGAGTCCTAAGTTGAAGGGAAACCTGCCATTGTATCAAGTCTGATTAGGGGCTTCTGACCTGGAAAATTAAGGGATATATGAACCTTGCAGATAACTTTGAGAAAACCAGCTAAGGCAGATACATCACATGCACAAAGGCCTTCAGTCAAGAGCTCACCCGAAACCATCAGGCAACATCAAAGAAAAAGTTGTGAGCAGAACAGGTAACACAATGGGAGTATGTGTTGGATGCAAACAAGAGAGAAGAGCTCAAAGCCTCCTGCATCTTTAGAAACATTCTAAGGCAGTGGACACTACCGTTCAGTGTCGTGTTTATATTTATATGTTATATATGATGTCTGTCTAAAACAGGATACATTTTATGTAATGTACACTAATGGAACATAATTCATTCCTCCATAATTCTCGGTCTTTCTACCTTTACTCTACATCTCTAGCTGCTCTAATTTCTGCATTTTCTATTGCATAAGACAGCTTCGGGTTGCTGTAAATGCTTTATGGGTGTGTACTCCACTGAGCTATACACACATACACATACAAACAAACACACACACACAAAAGTGAGGGTAGGGAGAGAGAGAGTTCTCCATTATTGTGGTACTGTATACTCTTGTAGCTGAAGCACCGCTTTTTAGAAAGCAGGGGACAGGCTACACCATAAGCCAAAGAGCATCTTTCTTCTAGGAAAATTGCATTTTGTGTAGGCTTTCCAATGGAGCAGTCATGGCTAAGCACCACAAGAACCACACAGAATTAGAAGAATTAACATCAATCTTTCTCAACGTCTTCCAAATAAATTCAAAGGGGAAACACTTCTTACTTTATTCCATTGGGCCAGGATTGCACTGATACCAAAGCCATGAAAAGACATTGCAAGAACAGAAAAGTAGAGAGCAATAATCCCAAGGTATATTCATGTGAACCGGTTCAAGCATAGCAGCCTTTTGATCATGGTGTAGAAAAGGGTTATGCATCATGACCAAATGGCATTTATTCCAGGAAGGCAATAAAACTCCCTCAGTGTAATACACCATATTAACAGAATAAAGGGTAACATAAGTATGTCCACAGATGGTAAATAAAATGTGACAAAATGGAGCATTCCTTAGACTAACAGCATTCAAGTAACTAAGAATAGAAGGAAACTTCCACAACACAAAATAGGTCATATATGTAAACCCACCTCTAAAACCATTCTGCAAAGTGAAACATTGAGAGTGACCTCTAAGATAAGGCAAGACAAGCATGTGTTTTTTTTCATACCTTTTATGCAACGTGGTATATTGCAAGTTCCAGACAGAGCAACCAGCCAAAAAAAGGAAAGAAAAATAAGGAAACAAAAAGCATCAAAATCAGAATGGAAGAAGTAATATTGTTTCTCTTCACAAAAAGGTGATCTTATTTTTCGTTTAAAAAGATAGCATTGGGACTCCTGGGTGGCTCAGTTGGTTGAGTGTCCGACTTCAGCTCAGGTCATGAACTCAAGGTTCATGGATTTGAGCCATGTGTCGGGCTCTGTGCTGACAGCTCAGAGGCTGGAGCCTGCTTCAAATTCTGTGTCTCCCTCTCTCACTGCCCCTCCCCCACTCACACTCTGTCTTTCTCTCTCTCTCAAAAATAAATAAGCATTAAATAAATTTTTTAAAATAATAATAAAATAAAGAAGCATTAAAAAAAAACAAGAAAAACTGTTAGAGTAATAAATTCAGTAAAGTTGCAGAATATAAATCAATGCAAACATAAAACTTAGGTGACAGATGGAATCCTACAATGGAATGTACATGTGACAAAACAATCTAACTATATTATAATTGTATGACACAATCTCAGTGAAGCAGGTGGGCAAAAAAGGTGTAGAAAAACAAGATCTGGGAAAAGAGAAGAGTCTGTAAAACTGGACATGAAAGAAATTGCACAGAAACACTGCACCATTCTTGATAAAATGTGTCCCAGAGGATACTGTTAACAATGCTGATACTCCTGCACTGAAATTGAACATATAAGGAAATGGACAGTAAATGGTGGGAACGACGTGATCACATTTGGTTTGGGACTTCACATGTAAGCAAGGTGGAGTAGCTCTTATGGTCCTTTGGTAATAAATTAGTTTGGAGCCATCAATATGCACTTACTTTAGCTTTTGTATTTTTATATAAAAATACAGAGGGTTACATATAGACACATGTATGGATGTCTGCATATACACTGAGTAGTGAACACTCATATGTTTCCTTGCCAGGTCAGTTGAGGGAATATGGAGACCCTGGTAGCAACAAGTAAGTACAGCAGGTACCAAGATCTTGAATCGAATCCCATATTCCAATAAAATAAAACAGGGCTCCTTGCAGAAATGACTGACTGTAGAACTCCAGAGGAACATACAATAAGCTGAATCTGAGGCATCTTTTCCTGTAAGACAGTAATGAAAGGCCACCCAAAAAAAGCCAAGAATGATGGAGACATGCCAAAGGGACATATCAGTAACTGAAGGAGCTCTCCATTGCCACAGCTGCAACAATATGAACAACAAAATAAAGTAGTATTGGGGTGTAACACAGAGTATATAATGTAAATAACTGAAGACACAATCTCGAGTGCAGTAGAGAACCAATGGTTTACAGAAATATTCTACTCTTAAGGAGGTGGAAGATAACCACCACTACTTAGAGATGGGGTTGCCCATAGAAAGTCCCTACAGGAGGACAGGATGGAAAGAAAAGGGAAAGAGAGGGGCGCCTGGGTGGCGCAGTCGGTTAAGCGTCCGGCTTCAGCCAGGTCACGATCTCGCGGTCCGTGGGTTCGAGCCCCGCGTCGGGCTCTGGGCTGATGGCTCGGAGCCTGGAGCCTGTTTCCGATTCTGTGTCTCCCTCTCTCTCTGCCCCTCCCCCGTTCATGCTCTGTCTCTCTCTGTCCCAAAAATAAATAAAAAACGTTGAAAAAATTTAAAAAAAAAAAAGAAAGAAAAGGGAAAGAGAAATCTGACAAACACCATGTCTGCCAGGATATCAATGTCAACACCAATGAGAGTTAGTCATGTTGATAGTCTGAACCCTTGCTGTCAGGGAATGAACATGCCTCTTTCCCTCTCTAGTCTTCTTGTCCAACATCCATGTCCCATTCTACTCATGAAAACAAAGAAAAATAAGGCCAGTCCAAAAGAAGATTTTTTTAATGCAATGCCGGACCACTACTCCTAAAGCTATCAATTGCTTCAAGAACAAAGGAAGCCTGAGGAAAAAGTCACTGCGTGTGGAAGCTCAGCAGATATGAGAATTAAAAGTAACAGGTGTAAGAGAGAGAGTGTGTTCATAAGTGCAGAAACTGGGAAGGGAGCTTGGGAGAACCCTCTAAAGATCATAGCAGGTTTGTTCTGTAAATATAAAACTACACAAATACTAAATTTGATTAAAAACTAAAATTATTAACGAAATGCAAAATCTTTGGAAACACCGTGTTCTGAGATTGTCCCAAAGAGTCTGGTATGTGCCCTGTATGACCAGTGTTGCTGCTGTCAGTAACACTTCCCATCAGTAACATTAAATAATCATACCACATACAGTTTTTGAAATTTTTCAATGAAATGATGACTATACGGTATCTGCATTGTTTCTAGTAAACATTTAAGAATGAATGAAAAAATTCATCTGAATTTCTGGATTCACGATTTCCACCCCTCCGAGACCCATTCTGTGCCTGGTGCTGTTTCTATCCCTCAATAACACTCTCCCACTCTGAATGCAGCAATAGTTTCTTCCTCACAATAACCTGGGTCGTTTTTCCATAGAGAAGACCTGTCATAGCTGTCCCCTGACATAAAAACAGCACTTACACTTCACTAATTTCAGATTTCAATTTCAACCTTCTAGCGCAAACATAACGTTGTTTGTTAATCTGACTACTGCCTACCCAGCCAGGTCCATTTGGATTCATTTTATAGACTATGCTTATGATTGCTGATCAGACGGTAAGAAGTGTTTCTAATTCCCATCAGCACAACTCCCACTCTACTTTAATCTCTAAAATTCTTCCCCTGCTGTTTCTGGACTGCTCACACCCCTCCTCCCCACGGAAAGACTCCAACACCCCCTTCAAGGCTCAGCACCTATAGGCTTCTCTGCAAAGCCTTCACTGACTCCTATCAAAGATTCTTCTTTTTTTAAAACAATTACAAATAAAATAAAGAGGTAACTTTAGGGAGTCTACTTCCCCAGATTTCAATGCAACCTCTCATTATCACATTTATTCATTTTTACATCTCTCACTCTGTTTACACAATGAGGACCCTGACAGAAGAAACACTGTCTTAGTCATTTAGCTATTCATAGAATAAATAGTAGTGTCTACCACAAATTAATTGCTGGGAAAAAAATGCTTGTTGAATGACAATTAATAAATGGTTCAATAACAGTAAACGGTCACTCCCAACAATGGAAGGACCAGCAATGAAAACAGAGGAAAGACTGTTGAAACATGAAGACCCACTGATGAAGCACTAACTCTGGAGGACAGATGGTTTAGTATATCTGGAGTTTCCCTCCAGAATCAAAGCCTTATGGGCAGGGCTTGACATCACTAAACTCTCCTTAACTTATTGTCCCTGTCGATGCCCCCAAAATAACATCAGCTACAAGAGGTCCCTCCATTCATAACACATTTCTCCAGCACTTCTGAAGATTCTGTGGCTCACCCAGATGTTAGCACTGAGCAATGTGAAATCAATGACCGAGTCTCTCCCATGGATGATTGCTGTGGTTGGAGTTATGTCCCCAGGAAGGGAAGAGACATGGCCCCACTCAGGAAGTCTCTAGAAAACACAGCTCTATGCTCGTATCACCTGAGATTACAGGAGTTACCTTCATGGGTGCAGCAAAGGCATTTTCAATTTTTGTAATTGTAGGGAATAAACTCCCATGAGTCTCATTAGTGAAATAATATTGTGTCTATTGTCCCTGTAAGAGGCTTGGGTCTTTGGAGCTAGGAGAGAAAGATAGAATGCAAACTTGTCCCAGTGTTGGGACACAGCCTTGGCATTCTCTGATTGTCTCTTATCCCATTAAACTCTATCCCAGAAGGAGGTCCCCTGTCTTTGGAGCTTCTCACTAATAAGTCAGAGCACCCCATCATAAGTATACAATTCTGGTTTTGGAGAATTGTGTCCCCTAAATCTTTTCTTTCTCCCATCTGTACTCATTCTGTTGGCTCACAATCATGGAACTCCCAGCCTCCACAGCTTTCTTCTTTTGTCCTGCTTCTCCTTTCTCCTTCAATGTAGGCAATGTCTGTTTAACATCACTCAACCATTTGCTTCTTCAAGCATCTTACTAACACTTCATTAGCAGTTGTTTTACAGTAGGCACTAAACTACATCCCAGGAAGGAAGAAAGGTGTAAGAAACGGTCCCTTCTCTTGAGGAGCTCACAGTATCCACAGAGCAAGGACATAAAAATAAATGAATGTGCTAACCTGAAGAGACACTGACACCTGATGAAGAGAATACAAACACAGGTCACCTCTTCCAGGGGAGATGAGTGAAGACTGCCAAACAACCTACTAATTGTCCCGAGGCTTGGTGTGGGTGAAGGGGTAAGAGCACTCCAACAGGAAGTATCTGGGCAGCCAATGTGGGAAATACTTCATACTTGATGACCAGTCATCAGGGGGCAAGTATGACATTTCAAATATGACCCTGAGCAGTTAGCGTTCAGAGAGCAGAGATGCAGATATTTTGGCTGTCAGCTTGACACGAATTTAGGAAAATATCTGAATGGCAGTGCAGATCTCATGACAGGATGTCCAGGACCATGTTCTCCCTGTGGAAAACTCATCCTGAGACAATGGTAGACACGGACTGTTGCTACTACAATAGTCTAAGAAAACTGTAGATGGAAAAATAGGGAATCAATGGACCCCTTTGAAGAGCAAAATATAATAATAAAAATTATGTAAGTTTGCAACTTGGAGGGACCTAGAGGGTATAGTGCTCAGGGAAATGAGTCCGTTAGAGAAAGACAAACACCATTTGATTGCACTCCTATGTGGAATTTAAGAAACAAATGAACAAACATGGAAAAAAGAAGAAACAAAAAACCAGACTTTTAACACGGAGAACAAACTGGAACTGGTGGTTGCCAGAGAAAAGGTGGCTATGGTTGGGTGAGATAGATAAAGGGAACTAAGGGTACACTTATCTCCATGAGCACTTAATAGTGCATAGAATTGTTGATGCATTACATTTTACACTGAAACTAATACAACTCTGTAAAGTATACTTCAATAAAAATCATGGTTGGGAGGAGAGAAATAAAATATTCAGAGTTACCACAATTTAATTTTTAAATGACCAGCTTTCACAACAACAATAAAAACAAAGATATAATTCAATGGAATAGGAGAAAGCCCAGAAATAAATCCTCATAGCTATAAGTGAATGATTTTTGACAAGACTGCCAGTATACTTCAATGGTAAATAGACACTCTTTCCAAGAAATTGTGATGTAAACCTGGACATACACATTCAAAAAATGGAAATGACCCTTCGGTCTACCATCTACAAACATGACTCCAAATGGATCACAGATCTAAACATAAGAAATAAAACTGTAAATAAACATGTAGAATAAGACATAAAGGTACCTCGTTATGACTCTGGATTTGACAAAGATTCCTTGGATATAACACCAAAGACACAGGCAACTAGAGAAAAACTTATGTCACCAAAATCAAAAGTATTTGTGCACTGAAGGGCACTATTTCCAAATGAAAAGGTAACCCACAAAATGGAGAAACTACTGGTGAATCACACACCTGATAATAGATTAATATCAAAGTATGTACAGAATTTCAAGAATTCTTTTTAAAAAACAAACAACTCAATTTTAGAAAGGAAGTACTGATGCATCTGTGTGTCTCAATTGATTGAGCATCTGACTCTTGACTTCAGTTTGGTTCATGATCCCAGAGTTGCTGCACTGAACCCCAAGTCAGGCTCTGCACCTACCGTGGAAGCTTCTTGGGATTCTCTCTCTCCCTCACCCCTCACTCCCACTTGCTCATACTCTCTCTCTCTAAAGTTAAGGAAAAAAAGGCAAAACTTTTCTTTAAATTCCAGTTAGTTAACACACAGTGTCCTATTAGTTTCAGGTGTACCATACAATGAATCCACACTTCCATAATAAAACTTTTGAAAATATATATTAAATAAAAACTGTTGGTGAGGATGTGGAGAAAGGGGAACCCTCTTGCACTGCTGGGGGGAATACAAACTGGTAGAGCCACTGTAGGAAACAGTATGAAACTTCCTCCAAAAGATAAAAATGGAATGACCTTGGTTGCGTTAGCATCAAAAAGAATAAAATCTTGCCATTTGAAATGACATGGATGGAACTAGAGTATTATGCTAACTAAAATGAGTCAGTCAGAGAAAGACAAGTATCATATGATTACACTCATATGTGGAATTTAAGAAACAGGACAGACAAGTTTAGAGTAAGGGAAAAAAATACCCTAAGATAAAAACAGGGAGGAGGCAAACCATAGGACACTGGTAACCACAGAGAACAAAGTGAGAGTTGCTGGAAGAGAGGTGGATGGGGGAGAGACTAGATGGGTGATGGGCATTAAGGGAGGCACTTGTTGCGATGAGCACCGTGTATTCTATGCAGACAACGAATCCCTGAATTCGACTCCTGAAACCAATCGTACACTCTATGGTAGCTAACTTGAACTTAAATAAAATCATGGAAGGAAAAAAAACAGAGGTACCTTCCAATCCAGTAATAGCACTGCTGGGTCATTACCCCCAAAATACAAAAACACTCATTCAAAGGGATAAATGCACTTCTGTGGTTTCAGCACTATCACTTACAGTAGCCAAATAATGGAAAGAGCCTAAGTGTCATTGATAGATGAATGGATAAAGATCTGGTATAGACATACAATGGAATACTACTCACCCATAAAACTGAATGAAATCCTCCCATTTGAAAAGACTTGGATGGAGCTAGTGAGCATAAGGTTGAGCAAAATAAGTCAGTTAGAGAAAGACAAATACCACATGATCTCACTCATATGCGGAATTTAAGACACAAAACAAATGAGCACAAGAAAGAAAAGGGAGAAGAAGTTTATGGTTGCCAGAGGGGAAGGAAGAAGATGGGAGAAATGGATGCTGGGGATTAAGGAGGGCACTTGTTGTGATGAGCACTGGGTGTTTTATGAAAATGCTGAAGCACCATATTATACACCTGAAACTGATATTACACTGTATGTTAACTATACAGGAATTGAAACTTTTAAATAAATTTAAAAAAGTAAAACTAATGGGAGCCTGACTGCTTCAGTTGGTTAAGTGTCTGGCTCTTGGTTTCAGCTCAGGCTACGATTTCAGTTTGTGAGTTCGAGCCTCATGTCTGGCTCTGCACTGACAGCATGGAGCCTGCTTGGGATTCTCCCTCTCCCTCTCTCTCTGCCACTCTCGTCCTCATGCTCGTGCGATTTCTCTCTCTCTCTCTCTCTCTCTCTCTCTCTCTCTCTCTCTCTCAATAAACAAATAAACTTAAAAAATAAAAAATACATGCATAAAAAATGAAAAAATAAATATAAATAATTTTGAAAACCACAAAAGGAAAAGACAATGGACTCAAGAATATAGAGCAATGGGTATTTAGCACACGAAAGATGCACAACATGACTAATCACTACAGAAATGCAAATAAAAACCATAGCATGATACCACGCCACACACACTAGGACGGCTATTTGAAAACTAAAACAGAAGATGAGTGTTGGCGAGGATGTGCACAAATTGGAACCCTGTGGTGCTTTGCTGATGAGAATAAAAAGGGACACAGCTGCTGAAGCAAACAGTGTGCCAGTGACTCAATAATGTAAACCCAGAATTATCATTTGATGTTGCAGTTTCACGTCTGGTTATATACCTACTTACATGCCCCAAGAGAATGTAAAGCATTGATATTTCTACACCAGAACAGATATTTCTACACCAATTTTCATAACAGATTTATTCACAGTAATAAAAGTGTGGAGACAACCTGAATGTCCATCAACAATCTCACAGATGAACAAAGTGTGGTGAACACAGACATGGAACAGCATTCAGCCTTTACAGTGAAGGCAATTCTGGCACAGTCTACAACATGGGTGAAACTCTCAAACACAAGGCTAAGTGTCAGAAGCCAGACACAAAAGGACCCGTATCACACCATGACATCTACCTGAGGTACCTAGAGTAAACAGTTTGAGACGGAGAAGGTAGGCTGGTGGGAGACAGGGGCTATGCAGAGGGGCAATACAAACTTAGGATTTCAAGGAGAAAAACATTCAGGTTGAGAGATGAGAAAGTTCTGGAGATGGGTAGAGGTGGTGGCGGCTCAACATTGAGAAAGTACTTAATGGCACTTAAGTGTATTTCAAGATGTTGAAAATGATAAATTTTATATATTTTTTACTCTGACCAAAAAGTATGACAAAAGAGTCACATACTCTAAAAGAACTTCGGTGGTGCCTGGGTGGCTTCGTCAGTTAGGCGTTAGACTCTAGATTTTTGGCTGAGGTAATGATGTGATGGTTTGTGAGTTTGAGCCTCACATGGGGCTCTGCACTGGCAGTGTGGAGCCTGCTTGGGATTTTCTCTCTCTCCCTCTTTCTGTCCCTTGTCAGCATGCTCACTCTCTCTCAAAGCAAATAAATGAACTTAAAACTTTTTTTCAGTGCCATAAATAGCTTAATATGATGTAGAAGAAGTAATCCAAAGTACAAGGAGACAAGGGCATTGTGATGGCTTTATCATGTGTGATTCAATACCTCAACCCTAAAGTATTCCCAAACTAAAACTTCAGACAACATAAAATTCATAAGATCATTGAGAAATAGCTTGGGTAGGGAAATAATATCTTCTTTGACAGGTTCCACAGAGCTTCTCTCCCATATGACAAACTTACAATGGACATTCTGAAACTGAAATGCCTTTGTCCTGAGTTCAGGCCCTCCTGAACTGCCAGAGGCCATGACAGCAGTCCAAACCCATTCAAGGTATGCTATTCATAGTGCATAAGAATTAATCATTCTCATCAACATTGGTTGAGCCACCTGGATGTTTGCAAATGGCAAATTCATCATGGTGTCTCCAAGAAACAAAACTGATGGGAAGCTTACTAATGGCAGAACTGATTTGTGTAACTAACAAAATAAGCAAAACAAAAACAAAAACAAGAAAACAACCAACTCTAATAATCATGAAGGAAAGATTGACCTGAGTCACCACAATGAAGGGTCATAAACCTGACTATCGGTCCTGAGACTGTTCACTGACCCAGGTCTTCAATTGATGGAACCATTTACACTGGACAGAAATCTGTAAAATGACAATGACATTACATTTTCCTCCAACACAACCCAAAGGCTCTGAGGTGATGGCACTGGTTAGCCTATAATGGTTCATGAGGACTGTGGTCTGAACTAAAATTGATAACTTGATACTGGACAAGATGAGAGGAATTATACCAGGGAAAGTGGCAAATATTCTTTATCCCTTTGTTTTTATTTTCTTCCTTTCTTCTTGCTTTCCCTGTTTCTTTTTGTCTTTGCTTTTGAGACATAGTTCCATGAACATTTATCTGCATACTAGTGTTTGAAAGGACCTGTGGACCTTTAGCTGGAAAACTGTGAATCAGGTAATAGAAAATTACAATTACGCCTTACAATCCAAGTAGGGAACTCTGAGGAAGGTGAACAAGAGACATTCATTTTACTCAGTCTCACAAAGTACAGGTTAGGTCATAATTGTATCCTGCTCTCACTGCTAATTTCTGGGATGCAGCATTAGAAAAAATGGAGGTGGCAATAGGCAGAAAAGCCATATTGTGTTTGACATTTGTGAAGAGCCTGTATGGTAGGAGGTGTTGAGGGATATCACAAGATAGTGTTGCTGCCTACCAAAACATTAAAAGAAAAGTAATAACGCATCTCTGGGAAAATCACCAAGAATGACATCATCAAGGCCTGACAAATCAGAGGTTGCAATTTCTATTACCTTCCCACTTAATTTATGTTTAGGAATGTGTGAGGGAAAATTAGAGACTGCCTAATGAAGGTGGATTATTGTAAACTAATCACACAAGGTTCCAGGTGCTTTGGCTCTTCAGGATGTGATCTCCTTCCAAGGAGGATTGACATAAAACCCTTGAAACTTGTATATAACCTGTGATAGGTTCAATGATTTTCCTCCAAAGTAGATATGTTAAAAGATACCTGTCTTCAACCCAGAGAAAACCCATTTCACATTTACTCCACCGTCTCCTCCTATCACATTATAAGTACTCAATTTGCTATATTATGTATATGTTTTTAAATACCCATGCAATGGAGGCATCTGGGTAGCTCAATTGGTTGAGCATCTGACTTTGGCTCAGGTCATGATCTCACAATTCATGGTTTCAAGGCCTGCATCATGGTCTGTGCTGAAAGCACAGAGCCAGGACCCTACTTCTGATTCATTCATTCATTCTCTCTCTCTCTCTCTCTCTCTCTCTCTCTCTCTCTCTCTCTCTTTCTCTCTCTCTCTTGCTCTTGCACTAGCCCTCTCCCTCCCTCCCTCCTTCCCTCTCTCCGTCTCTCTCTCTCTCTCTCTCAAAATGAATACATGAGCATTTTTTTCCTAAAACTCCATGCAATGGAATTTAATGAGTGTCCTAAACAATTTTAAAGAAATGCAGAAGTGGGGTTCCTGGGTGGCTCAGTCAGATAAGAGTCCAACTCTCGATGATGGTTCAGGTCAACATCGTACAATTTGTGACATTGAGCCCCATTTCAGGCTCTGCGCTGACAGCATGGACATGTCTTGGGATATTCCATCAATCTCCCTCTGCCTCTCCCTACTCATGCTCTCCCTTTCAAAATAAATAAGCTTTAAAGAGCTACAAAAAAATAGTTGCTTGTGATGTATGAAAAACTTCAGCTAACTAATAAGGTAAGAATATAAACTGCACATTTCCAGCCTATGAACTGATACAAATATCATGATCAAGCTCTTCTAGAGTTTTAAGCCCTGTTACTCAAGTCTTTATCCTGAAACAAAGAATCCTACATGCAGACAATGTTTCTCGGCTAAAGAGCTTTCTCAGGGCTTGCTTGATGTCTCTGTTCCTGAGACCATAGATGAAGGGGTTCAGCATGGGCATCACCACTGTGTACATTACTGAGGCTATGGCACCTGTGCTGGAGGTTTGTGAAGCAGCAGAATTAAAATATACACCAAGGCTTGTACCATAGAACAAGAACACAACTGAGAGATGAGACCCACACGTGGAAAATGCTTTATACTTGCCTTTCACTGATGAAATTCTCAAGATGGAGGCTACAATTCTAGAGTAAGAGGAGAGGATGCCAGTGAGTGGAACAACACCCAGAAGTCCACTTGACAAATACATTACCAGGTCATTGAGGAAGGTATCAGAGCAAGCAAGTTGGATCACCTGCTTAAGTTCACAGAAAAAGTGAAGGATTTCCAGATCTGCGCAAAAAGAGAGTCGCAAAATCAGTAAGTCATGTAACAGAGAAACAAGAACACTCAATAACCAGGATCCCAGAAGCAGGATGCCACAGAACTTGGGGTTCATGATGACCATGTAGCGCAATGGGTGACAGATGGCCACGAACCGGTCATAGGCCATCACTGTTAAGAGGAGGTTGTCGATTCCTGCAAAAAGCATGAAAAAGTACATCTGGCTGAGGCAACCTTTGTAGGAGATCCCTCTGCTCTGCGTCTGGATGTTCAGCAGCATCTTTGGGATGGTGGTGGAGGTGAAACAGATGTCTGAAAAGGACAGGTTGGAGAGGAAGAAGTACATGGGCATGTGGAGGCAGGAGTCTGTGATAATGGCCAGGATCATGAACAGGTTCCCAGTGAAGGTGACCAAGTACAAGGACAGGAACAGCCAAAAGAGCAGTGACTGCAGCGCCCCCTGGTCTGAGAGTCCCAAGAGGATAAATTCCGTAACATGAGTTTGATTTCTTCCTTCCATGTAATTGATGAAAATGGCTGGAACAGAGACAAGAACATTGGAAAGGCAGCAGCATGATCACAGAATTACAAGAAATGCTGTCTTTTCAAAATGCTTCATTCATTAATTCTTACACACTCCCTACCAATCTAGAATATACACCAGAAAATTTCAGGGACTCTCAAATATCCATGTTTTCCATGAGTCTTAAACTGTTCACAATTCTTGTTCTGAGTCAAAACAATTATCCAAAGCAATGTTCTCCTCCATAAATTTCCTGGGACCTTTTTTTTTCCACCTGAGAAAATTTAACACATTATCTTGTGACAAGTATTTTTAACAGCATTGCACAAATGCAGTAGGAATGTGTGTTTCACCTTAACAAGACAGTCTAATATGTGTGTGTGTCAGAGGGAGGAACAGAATATTAATAAAGGAATAAATGGTGTTTCAGGTGGTGGTTACAACTAATAAGGAAAAAAGTTCGGGACACAGTAGTCCTAAGTGGAAGGAAAACCTGCCTTTGTGTCATGACTGATCAGGGGCTTCTGAGCTGGAAAACTCAGGGATGCATGAACCATGTGGATAACTTTGAGAAAACCAGTTAAGGCAGAGAAATCGCATGTGCAAAGACCTTGAGTCAAGAGCTCACCCAAAACCATCAGGCAATAGAAAAGACAAAGTTGTGAGCAGAGCAGGTAACACAACGGGTGTAGGAGTGGGATGTAAATAAGAGAGAGAGGAGCTCAAGGCCTCCTGTATCAGTGGATACATTCTAAGGCAATGTTGGGGAGAGGCCAAGATGGCGGAGGAGCATGGAAAGTTTTTTGCCTCTCTCCTCACTGAAATGCAACTAAATCAACACCAAACCGTCTTGCATATCTAGAAACCTGATCTGAGGAATAACACAACAATCTGCACAACTTGAACCACGGAATTTGTCAGGTACACAACGTGGAGAGGTGAACTGGGGAAGAGAGAAGCCATGGAGGGCAGGGAGCTGTTTTTGCTTGTGGAGAGAGAATGGAGATGGGGGAGAGTATAGGAGAAGCACTGCCAAACAAAAAAGCAGCTGGAGAGAAAGAGAAGGAGGGGACTGAACAAAAACAGGGAGAAGAGAGAAAGGAGAGGGTTTCAATTTCATGAAGAGGCTATAAACAGGGGAGCATAGAGTCTGAAACTCCACAGCTCGATACCTGGGAGAGCTCTGGTGGGGAGGGAAACAGACAGCAAGGTCCGAGGGGTCCTCAGGCCACACGGGGAGAGGCAATTTCTCTGCTGGGAGGATATTTGGTAGAGGCCTTGCAGCCTCGCCACAGGCAAAGGTCCCAGCAGACCCTGGAGAACAGCCACATTGCTGCTGTTGGAACAAGGATGGTAAGGGTGAAGCCTGGTGCCAGATGGGTGCTGTGATTTACCATAATCCCTGAAATGCTGCTACTACACAATCACACCAACATTTTCTGGGGCACCTGGCCACAATCTCTGGGCATCTGCGGCAGCACGGTCACACAAACGTACCAGGGGTGGGCGGGCACCATGACATTGCTTGGTGGACCCTCCCCCAGAGGGTCTGAGAGGGTCAAAGCTGCTTGGCCCTCAGAAATGGGGAGTTTGTAAACATTGCCCTATCTGAGATAAAATTTGGGAGGGAGGTGTCCTCTGGCAAGCTGACAGCTTGGTCACAGACAGTGGAGAAATGGGGAGTGAACAGAAGCCAGAGACAAAGGAAGGGTGCTTGATTGCCAGTCAGGGAGAGCATAGAGTTCTGATACTAGAGACTGGGTAGCTGGCTGACACCATTTTCCCCTCCCACATATGCGCATACACACATGCACCACACATGCACCACAGTGATCAACCCCATTAAACTAAGCAGAGTCATCTAGTGCAGAACGGAGTTGCTACACCAAGCAGTGCCCAACTGGGCCAACCACAATCTAGAGGAACATGACCAATCTCTCTGCTGCTTAGTTTACAGACTATAAAGTGCTTCATAGTTTGACTTCTAGGGGAAACTGGATGTAATTTTGATCGTATTTCATTCTGTTTCCTGGTCCATCTATTCAATATTTTTCTTTTTCTATTCTTTTCTTACTGTTGAAACAAAGGGAAAATTTTTTTATTTTATTTTCTGTCTTTATAAAAAAGATCTTTCTTTAAATTTTTCTATTATATTTTTTACTTTTTTGTAATTTTTTAAAATTCTATTTGATTTTCATCATTTCATTTTATTCTACTTTGTTGTATTCATGTTTTTAAATTTCAAATGTTTTCGGTTTTTTTCCATTTTTTTTCTTTTCTTTACCTTCATTCTCTATTCTATCAAGCTTCTTATAACAACCAGACCAAAACAAACCTAGGAGCTAGAATCCTTTATTTTATTTTTTGTGTGTTATTTTTAATTTTTTAATTTTAATTTTTATTTACTTTATTAATCCCTTTTCTTACTCCAAAATAATAAAATGAAGGAATTCGCCACAAAGGATCAACAGGAAAAAATGACAGTGAGGGACTTAATCAACAGATACAAGCAGGAAGTCTGAACAGAATTTAGAATCACAATAATAAGAACACTAGCTGGGGTTGAAAAAAGCATAGAATCCCTTTCTGCGGACACAAAAGAAGTAAAAGATAGTCAGGATGAAATAAAAAATGCTATACCTGAGATGGAATCTCAAATGCTTGCCATGGTGGTGAGGTTGGATGAAGCAGAGCAGCGAATCAGTGATATACAGGACAAATTTATGGAGAATAATGAAGCAGAAAAAAAGAAGGAAACTAAGGCAAAAGAGTACGATATAATATTAGAGAACTCAATGACTCATTAAAAAGTAATAACATCAAAATCATATGGGTCTCAGGAGATGAAAACAGAGGAAAAGGGGTAGAAGGCTGATGTAAGCATATCATAGTGGAAAACTTTCCTAATCTGGGGAAAGACACAGCCATTAAAATCCAGGAAGCACAGAGAACTCCCATTAGATTCAACAAAAACCGACCATCAGCAAGGCATATCATCGTCAAATTCACAAAACACTCAGGCAAGGAAAGAATCATGGAAGCAGCAAGGGAAAAAAAGTACTTAACCTATAAGGTAAGACAGTTCAGGTTAACAGGAGCCCTTTGCACAGAAACGTGGCAGGCCAGAAAGGAGAAGAAGGATATATTCAATGTGCTGAATCAAAAAAAAAAAAATTGCAGCCAAGAATCCTTTATCCAGCAAGGCTGTCATTCAAAATAAGAGGAGAGATCAAAAGTTTCCCAACAAACAAAAACTAAAGGAGTTTGTGGACACTAAACCAGCCCAGCAAGAAATGTCTGGTAGGATCTCTGAGGAGAGAAAAGAGAAAAAAAAATCAACAAACACTAGAAAGGACCAGGCAACACCACCAGAAACTCCAACTCTACAGGCAACAATATGAATCAAATTCATACCTTTCAGTAATCACTGATTAACAAAGATTAACAACACTTATAAGCCCCTAGCCAGTTTGATAAAAACAAAAAGGAAAGGACTCAAACAAATAAAATCAAGAATGAAAGAGCAGAGATTACAACCAGCACTGCAGAAATACAAACAAAAATAAGAGAATATTATAAGCAAGTATAGACCCACAAATTGGGCAATGTGGAAGAAATGGACAAATTCCTAGAAACATATAAACGACCAAAACTGAAACCAGAAGAAATAGAAAATTTGAACAGACCCATAACCAGTAAAGAAATTGAATAGTAATCAAAAATCTCCCAAAAAAACTAGTGTCCAGGGCCAGATGGCTTTCCAGGGGAATTCTAAAAAACATTTAAGGAAGAGTTAACAGCTATTCTTTCAAAGCTGTTCCAAAAAATAAAAATGGAAGAAACACCTCCAAACTCATTCTGTGAAGCTAGCATTACTTTGATTCCAACACCAGACAAAGACCCCACTAAAAAGGACCACTATAGCCCAATTTCCCTGATGAACAGGGACACAAAAATCCTCAACAAGATACTATCCAACTGGATCCAACAATGTATTGAGAGAATTATTCACCATGACCAAGTGGGATTTATACCTGGGATGTGGGCTAGTTCATTATCCACAAAACAATCAATGTGACATATCACATCAGTAAAAAAAAAGGACAATAACCACATGATCCTCTCAATAGATACAGAGAAGGTATTTGACAAAATACAGCATCCTTTCTTGATAAAAACTCTCAAGAGAGTAGGGTTAGAAGGATCATACCTCAAGATCAGAAAAGCTGTATTTGAAAGACCACTGATAATATCATCCTCATTGGGGAAAAGCTGAGAGATTTCCCCCTAGTGTCAGGAACACGACAGGGATGTCCACACTCACCACTGCTATTTAACATAATATTGGAAGACCTAGCCTCAGAAATCACATAACATAAAAGAATAAAAGGCATCCAAATTGGCAAGTAGGAAGTCAAAGTTTCACTCTTTGCAGACGACATGATACTCTATATGGAAATCCCAAAATATTCCACCAAAATGCCGCTATAACCGATCCATGAATTCAGCAAAGTCACAGGATATAAAATCCATGGACAGAAATCAGAGCATTCCTATACACCAATGATGAAGCAATAAGACAGAGATATCAAGAAATCTATCCCATTGACAATTGCACCAAAAAACACAATACCTACGAATAAACCTAACCAAAGAGATGAAAAATCTATACACTGAAACCTATAGAAAGCTTATGAAAGAAATCGAAGAACACAAAAAAATAGAAAAATATTCCATGCTCCTGGATAGAAAGAACAAATATTTATAAAATGTTGTTACTACTCAAAACACTCTACATATTCAATGCAATCCCTATCAAAAAAAAGACAAAATAACTCTTCACAGAGCTACAACAAACAATCCTAAAATATGTATGGGCCCAGAAAAGACCCTGAATAGCCAAAGCATTCCTGAAAAAGAAAACCAAAGCTGGAGGCATCACAATCCCAGACTTCAAGCTGTAATACAAAGCTATCATCATCAAGACAGTATGGTACTGGCACAAAAACTGACACTCATATCAATGGAACAGAATAGAGAACCTACAAATGGTCCCACAAATGTATGGTCAACTAATCATTGACAAAGCAAGAAAGAATATCCAATTGAATAAAGACAGACTCTTGAGCAAATGGTGCTGGGAAAACTGGACAGCCACATGCAGAAAAATGAACCTGGACCACTTTCTTACACTATACACAAAAATAAACTCAAAATGGATGAAAGACCTAAATGTAAGACAGGAAGCCATCAAAATCCTCAATGAGAAAGCAGGCAAAAACCTCTTTGACCTCAGCCGCAGCAACTTCTTCCTCAACACGTCTCCAGAGGCAAGGGAAACAAAAGCAAACACGAACTACTGGGAGCTCATCAAAATAAAAAGCTTCTGCACAGCAAAGGAAACAATCAGCAAAACTAAAAGGCAACCGATGGAATGGGAGAAGATGTGGCAAATGACATATCAGACAAAGGTTAGTATCCAAAATCTATACAGAACTTATAGACAAATGATCCAGTGAAGAAATGGGAATATCACATGAATAGACACTTTTCCAAAGAAGACATCCAGATAGCTAACAGACACATGAAAAAATGCTCCACATCACTCATCATCAGAGAAATACAAATCAAAACCACAGTGGGATACCACCTCACACCAGTCAGAATGGCTACATTAACAACTCAGGCAACAACAGATGTTAGTGAGAATGCAATAAAAGAAGGTTTCTTTTGCACTGCTGGTGGGAATGCAAACTGGTGCAGCCACTCTGGAAAACAATATGGGAATGCCTCAAAAAATTAAAAATAGAACTACCCTATAAGCCAGGAATTACACTACTAGCTATTGAACCAAGGGATACAGGTGTGCTGTTTCAGAGGGGCACAAGCACTCCAATGTTTATAGCAGCACTATAGACAATAGCCAAGGTATGGAAAGAGATCAAATGTCCATCAATGGATGAATGGGTAAAGAAGGTGTGGTATATTTATACACTGGAGTACTACTTGACAACAGAAAAAGTGAAATCCTACCATTTGCAACGACCTGGATGGAACAAGAGGGTATTATGCTAAGTTAAGATAGCCAGTCAGAGAAAGACAAATATCATACGACTTCACTCATATGAGGAACTTAAGGTACAAACGAGATGAACATAAAGGAAGAGAAGCAAAAATACTATAAAAGCAGGGAGGGGACAAAGCATGAGAGACTCTTAAATACAAGGAAGAAACAGGGTTGCTGGAGGGGTTGTGGGTGGGAGGATAGGGTAAATGGGTAGGGGGCATTAGGGAAGACACTTGTTGGGATGAGCACTGGGTGTTATACATAGGGGATGAATCACTAGAATCTACTAAAATCATTATAGCATTATATGCTAACTAACTTGTATGTAAACTAAAAAATAAAATAAAATAAAATTCAGCCAACGGACACTACAGTTCAGTGTCTTTTTTACGTGTATATGTTATATATGGTGTCCGTCTACAACAGGATACATCTTATGTAATAGAGAAAAATGGAACATAAATCATTCCCACATAATTCTCTATCTTTCTCTCTATCTTTATGTCTACAGTTGGTCTAAATGCTGCATTTTCTATTGCATAAGACAGGTTCAGCTTGCTATTTAAGGTTTACGGGTGTGTACTTCACTGATAAATTCTCTCTGTCCTGTACACGTGCGCGCGCGCACACACACACACACACACACACACACACACACACACGGAGACAGAGAGAGAGTTCTCCATTACTGTGGTACTGTGTACTGTTGTAGCTGAAGAAACATCTTTTAGAAAGCAGGGGACAGGCTACACCATAAGTCAGAGTCTTTCTCCTAGCAGAATTGCAGTTTATGATATTAGGCTTTCCAGCGGAGTAGTCATGGCTAAGGATCACAAGAACCACACAGAATTAGAAGAATTAACATCAGTCTTTCTCAGTCTCTTCCCAAATATTTCAAAGGGGAAACACTTCTCACTTTATTCCATCAGGCCAGCTTTGCACTGATTCCAAAACCACGAAAAGGCATTGCAAGAAAAGAAAAGTACAGAACAATATTCCCAAGGAATGTTGATGCGAAAATTTTTGACTAAGTGTTACCAGTGCCAGCATTGCGGCCTTTTGATCATGGTGTAGAAAAGGGTTGTGCATCATGATCAAATGGCATTTATTCCAGGAAGGCAAGAATGGTTTAATAAAACCCCCTCAGTATAATTCACCACGTTAACAGAATGAAGGATAAAAGCACACGAGTATCTCAACAGATGGCACATAAAACATGACAAAATGGAGCGTTCCCTGATAGTAACAACATCCAAAAAACTAAGAACAGAAGGAAACTTCCACAACACGAAAGAGGTCATATATGAGAACCCACCTCTAAAATCATTCTCCAGAGGGAAACACTGAGAACACCCCCTAAGATGATGCAAGACAAGCATGTCTGCTTTCATACCTCGCGTGCAACATAGCTTTGCAGCTTCCAGACAGAGCAACTGGCCGAAAAAAGAAAAAAGAAAAGGAAAAAAGAAGAAGGAAACAAAAGGCATTAAACTTAGGATGGAAGAAGTAATATGAGTCCTCCAGACCAGAGACCTAGCCCCTCTCACTCCCACGGTACTAGTTCTATCCCTTGCTTCGCTCACACTCTGAACTCAGCAATCGTTTTTTCCTCACAATAACCTGGGTCACTTTTCCACGGGCCGGTCCTGTTCCTACCGCCCCTGACATAGAACCTGAACTTAATCTTCACTAACTACAGAAGGAAACTTCAACCCTCAGGCCAAAGTGTCACTTTCTTTAGTAATCTGACTGTTGCCTACCCAGCCAGGCCACTGTGGCTTCGTTTTGCAGAACCCGCAGCCCCTGCTTCTGATGGCTGGTCAGACAGTAAGAAGTATTTCCAATCCCAGCAGCACAACTTCTGCTCCACTGAATCTCTAAATTTTCCTCCTCTGCTGGCTCTTCCTGGACTGCACACCCCTTGTCCTCATGGGAAGACCCCTACACCGCCTCCATGTCTCAGCACCGAGAAGCTGCTCTGGGAAGCCTTCACTAACTCCCATCAAAGAGTCCTCTTTTCAAGAACAAATAAAATAAAGGGCCAATTTTGGAGGATCTACTTCACCAGATTTCAATGCCACCTCACATTAATATGTTTATTTATGTATTTTTACCTCTTTCATTCTCTTGATACAGTGAGTACCTTGACAGAAGAAACACTGTCTTGGTCATTTATTTATTCATAAAATGCTGAAAACAATGTTTGTTGAATGACTGCAATTAACAAATGATTCAAAAATGATAGATGGCCATTCCCAACAATGGAAGGACTGGCAAAGAAAATGGAGGAAAGGCTGTTGAGATATGAAGGCCCATTGATGAAGCACTCACCTTGGAGGAGACAGATCAGGGAGAAATGGTTTAGTGTATCCAGAGTTTCCCTCCACAATCAAAGCCTTAAGGGCTTGACATCACTAAACTCTCCTTAACTTATTATCCCTGTTGGTGCCCCCCAAATAACTACCGACACAAGGGTTCCTTCCTACCATAATATATTTCCCCAGCACTTCTGAAGATGCCACGGCTCACCCAGATGTTAGCACAGAACATCGTGAAATCAATAACCCAGTCTCTCCCATGGTTGACTGATGCAGCTGGAAGTTATGTCACCAGGAAGGGAAGAGACATGACCCCACCCAGGAAGGCTCTAAAACACAGCTATGTGCTCATATCACCTGAGGTTACAAGAGTCGACTCCATTGGTGCAGAAAGGCATTTTAATTTCTGTAGCCGTAGGGAATGAATTCCCCTGAGTCTCATTAATGAAATATTCTGTTGTCTCTCTTCCCTTTAGGAGACTTGGGTCTCTAGAGCTAGGAGAGAAAAATAGAAAGCAAACTTGTCCCACTGTTGGTATTGGGACACAGACTTGGCATTCCCAGATTGTCTCTTATCACATTTACTCTCTTATCCCAGAAGAAGTTGCCCTGTCTTTACAGGTTCTCACTAATAAGTCAGAGTTCCCCATAGTAACTATTTAATTCTGGTTTTGGAGAATTCTGTGTCCCTTAATCTTCTTTCTCCCATCCATACCTGTTCTTTTGGCTCACCATCATGCAGCCCCCAGCCCCCACAGTGATTCTCCTTTTTTCCTGCTTCTCATTCTCCTTCAACGTGGGCAATATCTATTTAACATCACTCAACCATTTGCTTCTTTGGGCATCCTCTAACCCCCTCATTAGCATTTGTGATATAGTAGGCACCAAGCAATGTGGTGGGAAGCAAGAAAAGTGTGAGAATGGTCCTTTACCTTGAGGGGCTCACAGTCTCAACAGGGCAAGTGACATAAAAATAAATGCAATCGTGCCATTTGCAATGACATGGATGGTGCTAGAATGTATCATGCTAACTGAGATTAAGTCAATCAGAGAAGGACAAAAACCATATGATTTCACTCATATTGGAAGTGAATTAACAAAACAAATGAACATATATGAAGGGTGAAAGAGGAGAGAGGGAAAGAAACCACAAGAGACTCTTAACGATAGACAGATGGAGAAAGGTGGGAGGGAGATGGGCTAGATGAGTGTTGGGTGTTAAGGAGGGCACTTGTGATGAGCACTGGGTGTTGTATGTAAGTGATGAATTACTGAACTCTCCTTCCAAAACTAATATTTCACTGTATGTTATCTACCTAAAACACAAATTTCAAAATAAAATGAAAAATACATGAATGCACTACCCTGAAGGGGCACTGACACATCAGAAAAAGAGTACAACCCTAGTCAACTTTTCCAGAAGAGTTGAGTGAAGGCTGCACAAACAAGCTTCTCTTTGTCCCAACTCTTGATGAGGGAGAAGGGGATAAGGCACTCCAAGACGAAGTATCTGGGCAGCCAATGTGGGAAATACTTCATACTTGCTGGCCAATAATCAGGGGGCAAGTATGACAATTCAAACATGACCCTGAGCAGTTAGACAGCCTGCAGAGAACAGAGATGCTGATATTTTAGCTACAGGGTTGACACGTACTTATGAAAACAGTGGAGTTTCAGTGTGGATTTCATGATGCGATGTCAGGATCAAGTTCTCCCTGTGGAAAACTCATCATGCAATCATGTTAGACACAGACCCTTGTTACTACAATAGTCAAAGAACACTGTAGATGAAAAAATAGAGAATAAATGGACATTTTTAAACGGCAAAAAAGTAACATTTAAATACTGTGTAAGTTTGCAACTTGGATGGACCTAGAGGTATAATAGTGCTGAGTGAAATGAGCCAGTCAGAGAAAGACAAATACCCTTTGATGTCACTCATCTGGGGAACTTAAGAAATAAAACGAAGGACCAAATAAGGAAAAGACAGACAAAAAAACAGATTCTTAAACACAGAGAACAAACTGGTGGTTGCCAGAGAGAATGTGGGTGAGGATGGGTAAGATAGATAAAGGGTATTAAGAGTACACTTATGTCCATGAGCTCTGAACAGTGTGTAGAATTGTTAAGCATTACATTGTACACATCAAATGAATATAACACTATAGGTAAATTATACTTCAATAAAAACAATGGCTGGGGAAGGGTGAAAATACGATTTTCAGAGTTATCTCATTCTAATTTCAAACTGATCTTTTTTCAACAACAACAAAAACAGAAATATAACTCAACAGAATAGGAGGGAGCGCAGAAATAAACGCAAATATTATGACTGAATGATTTTTGGCAAGAGTGGCAGAATGGACAGCCTTTCCAAGATGGTGATGGAAAACCTGGATATCCACATGCTTAAAGATGAAGCTGGCCCTTTCATCTACCATCTATCAACATGACTCCAAATGGATCACAGACTGAAGTATAAGAAATAAAACTGTAAGCACTTAGAGGAAAATACAGAGGTACATCTATATGCCACTGGATTTCACAAAGATTTCCTGGATATAACACCAAAGACACAGGCAACTAGAGAAAAATTTACTTTGGCAAAATGAACCATGTTTGTGCATCGAAGGGCACTATTTTCCAAGTGAAAAGACACACCACAAAATGGGGAAAGATTGGCAAATCACGTGTCTGATAATAGATTAATATCCAAAATTAATATCCAAATGGAAACGAATGTCAAAACTTCCACAGCAAAAAAAAACTCAAATAACTCAATTTATTTTATTTTTTTTCAATATATGAAGTTTATTGTCAAATTGGTTTCCATACAACACCCAGTGCTCATCCCAAAAGATGCCCTCCTCAATACCCATCACCCACCCTCCCCCCCCCCCCACCCCCCATCAACCCTCAGTTTGTTCCAGTTTTTAACAGTCTCTTATGCTTTGGCTCTCTCTCACTCTAACCTCTTTTTTTTTCCTTCCCCTCCCCCATGTGTTTCTGTTAAGTTTCTCAGGATCCACATAAGAGTGAAAACATGGTATCTGTCTCTCTGTATGGCTTATTTCACTTAGCATCACACTCTCCAGTTCCATCCATGTTGCTACAAAGGGCCATATTTCGTTCTTTCTCATTGCCATGTAGTACTCCATTGTGTATATAAACCACAATTTCTTTATCCATCATCAGTTGATGGACATTTAGGCTCTTTCATAATTTGGCTATTGTTGAGAGTGCTGCTATAAACATTGGGGTACAAGTGCCCCTATGCATCAGTACTCCTGTATCCCTTGGGTAAATTCCTAACAGTGCTATTGCTGGGTCATAGGGTAGGTCTATTTTTAATTTTTTGAGGAACCTTCACACTATTTTCCAGAGTGGCTGTACCAGTTTGCATTCCCACCAACAGTGCAAGAGGGTTCCCATTTCTCCACAACCTCTCCAGCATCTATAGTCTCCTGATTTGTTCATTTTGGCCACTGTGACTGGCGTGAGGTGGTATGTGAGTGTGGTATTGATTTGTATTTCCCTGGTGAGGAGTGATGTTGAGCATCTTTTCATGTGCATGTTGGCCATCTGGATGTCTTCTTTAGAGAAGTGTCTATTCATGTTTTCTGCCCATTTCTTCACTGGCTTATTTGTTTTTTGGGTGTGGAGTTTGGTGAGCTCTTTATAGATTTTGGATACTAGCCCTTTGTCCGATATGTCATTTGCAAATATCTTTTCCCATTCCGTTCGTTGCCTTTTAGTTTTGTTGATTGTTTCCTTTGTTGTGCAGAAGCTTTTTATCTTCATGAAATCCCAATAGTTCATTTTGCTTTTAATTCCCTTGCCTTTGGGGATGTGTCAAGTAAGAAATTGCTACGGCTGAGGTCAGAGAGGTGTTTTCCTGCTTTCTCCTCTAGTGTTTTGATGGTTTCCTGTCTCACATTCAGGTCCTTTATTCATTTTGAGTTTATTTTTGTGAATGGTGTAAGAAAGTGGTCTAGTTTCATTCTTCTGCATGTTGCTGTCCAGTTCTCCCAGCACCATTTGTTAAAGAGATTGTCTTTTTTCCATTGGATGTTCTTTCCTGCTTTGTCAAAGATTAGTTGTTCATACGTTTGTGGGTCTAGTTCTGGGGTGTCTATTCCATTCCATTGGTCTATGTGTCTGTTTTTGTGCCAATACCATGCTGTCTTGATGATTACAGCTTTGTAGTAGCGGCTAAAGTCTGGGATTGTGATGCCTCCCGCTTTGGTCTTCTTCAAAATTACTTTGGCTATTCAGGGCCTTTGTGGTTCCATATGAATTTTAGTATTGCTGGTTCTAGCTTCAAGAAGAATGCTGGTGCGATTTTGATTGGGATTGCATTGAATGTGTAGATAGCTTTGGGTAGTATTGACATTTTAACAATATTTATTCTTCCAACCCATGAGCACAGAATGTTTTTCCATTTCTTTATATCTTCTTCAATTTCCTTCATAAGCTCTCTATAGTTTTCAGCATACAGATCTTGTACATCTTTGGTTAGATTTATTCCTAGGTATTTTATGCTTCTTGGTGCAATTGTGAATGGGATCAGTTTCTTTATTTGTCTTTATATCGCTTCATTGTTAGTGTATAAGAATGCAACTGATTTCTGTACATTGATTTTGTATCCTGCAACTTTGCTGAATTCATGCATCAGTTCTAGCAGACTTTTGGTGGAGTCTATCGGATTTTCCATGTATAATATCATATCATCTGCAAAAAGTGAAAGCTTGACTTCATCTTTGCCAATTTTGATGCCTTTGATTTCCTTTTGTTGTCTGGTTGCTGATGCTAGCACTTCCAACACTATGTTAAACAACAGCGGTAAGAGTGGACATCCCTGTCGTGTTCCTGATCTCAGGGGAAAAGCTCTCAGTTTTTCCCCATTGAGGATGATGTTAGCTGTGGGCTTTTCACAAATGGCTTTTATGATGTTTAAGTATGTTCCTTCTATCCCGACTTTCTCGAGGGTTTTTATTAAGAAAGGATAAATTTTGTCAAATGCTTTTTCTGCATCGATTGACAGGATCATATGGTTCTTCTCTTTTCTTTTATTAATGTGATGTATCACGTTGATTGATTTGTGAATGTTGAACCAGCCCTGCATCCCAGGAATGAATCCCACTTGATCGTGGTGAATAATTCTTTTTATAAGCTGTTAAATTCGATTTGCTAGTATCTTATTGAGAATTTTTGCATCCATATTCATCAGGGATATTGGCCTGTAGTTCTCTTTTTTTACTGGGTCTCTGTCTGGTTTAGGAATCAAAGTAATACTGGCTTCATAGAATGAGTCTGGAAGTTTTCCTTCCCTTTCTATTTTTTGGAATAGCTTGAGGATAGGTATTATCTCTGCTTTAAATGTCTGGTAGAATTCCCCAGGGAAGCCATAGGATGGCTATTCTAAAGACTAACCCAGAAACCATGTGTCGGCGAGGATACAGAGAAATTGGAACCCTGTGGTGCTTTGCTGATAAATAACTAAAATGTGGCACAGCTTCTGGAGGAAACAGTGTGCCAGTTCATCAAAAATATAAACGTAGAAATATTATTTGAGCCAGTAGTTTCACATCTGGTTACATATCCACTTATATGCCGCAAGAAAAAGGTAAAGCAGTGACTAGAAAAGATTTTTGTATACTGCTGTTCATACGGCTCTACTTACAGTAGCCAAAATGCAGAGACAACCTGAATGTCCATCAACAAACTCATGAATGAACAAAGCAGGGTGAACACATAGAGTGGGACATCATTCGGCCTTTAAAATGAATGGTTTCTGACACAGGCTACAACATGGATGAACTGTGCAAACACAATGCTAAGTGAATGTAGCCAGACACAAAAGGACTAATATTATACAATTACATCTATATGAGGTACTAAAGTACTCAGCTTTAGAGAGGGAATTTAGGATGGTGGGAGACAAGGACTGGGTAGAGGGACAATGGGGGGTTAATATTTCATAGGGACAAAGGTTAGGTCTGAGACCATGAGAAAGTTCTGGAGACGGATAGAGGTGGTGATTGCACAATGGTGAGAAAGTACTTAATGCCACACAAATATATTTCAAAATGTTTGAAATAATAAATTTTATATGTATTTTACCATGAGAAAAAAATATAGTGACATGCTCTAAAAGAATTTCAGTGCCATAAATAGGTTAATATGATGTCGAGGAAGGAATCCGAAGTGCAGGGAGACAAGGGTGATGTGATGGGTTTATCTTGTGTGATTCAATACCTCAACCACAAAGTGTACCCAAAATAAGGCTTCAGAGAACATAAAATTCGTAAGGTCATTGAGAAATACTGCTGAGGGCTATAATGTCTTTCTTGGCAAGCTCTACAGAGCTTCTGCCCTGCGTGACAGACTTACCATGGACATGCTGAATATAAAATCCCTTCTCCTGTGTTCAGCCCTTTCTGAACTGCCAGAGGCCATGTCAGCAGTCCCAAACCATCTAGGGTATGGTATTCATAGTGTATGTAAGAGCTAATCATTCTCATCCAAATTGGTTAAGCTATGGGGATTTCTGTAAATGGCAAATTCATCATGGTGTCTTCATGAACCAAAAATGATGGGCAGCTCAATAAGAATTCATCCAATTTGAGTAGTCAAAAAAAATTAAAAATTTAAAAGCCCTCCAGTTCTCATGAAGAAAACTTGACCTGAATCACCACAATGAAGGGTCATAATGTCTACTTGACTCTCAGAGCTGAGACACTTTACTGACTCAGATCCTCAATTGATGGAACCAGTTGCCCCTGAGTGAAGACTATAAAATGACAACAAATGCTTTACGTTTTCCTCCAAACCCAACCCAAAAGCTTGGAAGTGATATTGCTAGCCAGCTTATGATGGTTCATGAGGACTGTGGTCTGAACTAAAATTGGTAGCTTGAAACTGGGCAAGATGAGGGTAATTATACCATGGAAATTGGCAAATGCTACAAGCAAGCTCTCTTCTTTATCCGATTTTTCTTATTTTCTTCTCTCTTCTTACTTCTCCTCTTTTGTTTTCTCTTTGCTTTTGAGCGAGAGCTCCCTAAACATTTATTTGAATACTAGTGTGCAAAAGGACCTGTGAACTTTTACAAACCAAAGTGGTGGCTTCCGGGAGCAGGTGATGATGAGACATTTGTCTTACTCTGTCTCATAAAGCACGGGTTAGGTCCATAATCATATCCTGCTATTAGTACCTGATTTCTGAGATGCTTGCTACAAAAATTTGGCTGGAAATAGGCAGAATATCCATACTGCTTTTGTGATCTGTGAAAGGGCTATTACGGTAGGAGGTGCTGAGGGAAATCGCCAGACAGTGTTGCTGCTACCTGCCAAAATACTAAAAGAAAAGCCATAACGCATCCCTGGGATAACCACCAAGAGTGACACCATTGATGCCTGAAAAACCAGGAGTTGTAATTTCTATTACCTACACACTTCATGGATGTTTTGGACCGTGCAAGGGAAAATTAGATACTGCATAGTGAATGCGGAGTACTGTGAATGTCATCACACGGGGTTCCAGGCCTCTGCTGATGCAGATGTGATCTCTTTCCAGGATAGATTGACATAAACCTCAAAAACTGGTGTATACTCTCTGATAACTTAAATGATTTTTCTCCCAAAGCAGAATACTCCAATGAATAGCTGCTTTCATCTCAGAGAGGACAGATTCCACATTTATTCCTCTGGGTCTTTCTGTCACATTATAAGTATTCAATTTCCTATATTATTTATTTGCTGCTGAAAATCCACGCAATGGAATTTAATGAGAGATCTAAAATTTTATAAAGAAATGCAGAAGAAATAGTTGCTGATTATGAATGAAAAGTTAAAGAACCCAAGTACTGTGGAAAGATAAACTGCAGACTGTCAATCTATGAACTGATACAAACATCATGATCTACATATTCCAGGGTTTTGAGCCCTGTTGCTCAAGTCTTTATCTTAAAGCAAAGAATCCTACATGCAGAGAATGTCCCTCTGCCAAAGAGCTTTCTCAGGGCTTGTTTGATGTCTCTGTTCCTCAGGCCATAGATGAAGGGGTTCAGCATGGGCGTCACCACCGTGCACATGACTGAGGCTATGGCACTTGTCCTGGAGTTTTGTGCAGCAGCAGAACTCAGATACACCCCAAGGCCTGTAGCATAGAACAAAGAGACCACTGAGAGGTGAGACCCACACGTGGAAAATGCTTTCTACTTGCCACTCGTTGATGAAATTCTCAAAACGGAGACTACAATCTTAGAGTAAGAATACAGGATACCAGCGATTGGAACAACACTCAGAAGTCCACTTGTGAGATAGGTCACCAGGACATTGAGGAACGTATCAGAGCAAGCAAGTTGGATCACCTGCTTAAGTTCACAGAAAAAGTGAAGGATTTCCAGCTCTGTGCAAAAGGAGAGTCGCAAAATCAATAAGTCATGTAATAGAGAGTCGAGAACACTCAACACCTTAGGATCCCAGGAGTAGGATGCCACAGAACTTGGGGTTCATGATGACCATGTAGTGCAGTGGCTGACAGATGGCCACAAACCGGTCATAGGCCATCACTGTCAAGAGGAAGGTGTCTAATCCTGCAAAAACCATGAAAAAGTACATCTGGCTGAGAAAGCCTTCATAGGTGATCACTTTGCTCTGCGTCTGGATGTTCAGCAGCATCTTTGGGACGTGGTGGAGGTGAAACAGATGTCTGAAAAGGACAGGTTGGAGAGGAAGAAGTACATGGGCGTGTGGAGGCGGGAGTCTGTGATAATGGCCAGGATCATGAGCAGGTTCCCAGTGAAAGTGACCAGGTACATGGACAGGAACGGCCAAAAGCGCAGTGACTGCAGTCCCCGCTCGTCTGACAGTCCCAGGAGGGGACTAAATTCAGAAATTCGGGTTTGGTTTTCTTGTTCCAAGAAACTAAACTACAGAAATAGAAAGAAGAGCCTTTCAAATTTAGCCACAAACAGTAGTCAAGAAAGTAACAGAGAGGGAACCAAGGTGGCCTTCAGTAGGTGAATGGATAAATAAGCTGTCATGTACCCAGACAATGGAATGTTATTCTGTACTTGGAAGAAACACACCATCAAGCCATGAAAAGACATAGAGGAAACTTCAGTGCATATTATTAAGTGAAAGAAGTTTATCTGAAAAAGCTTCACACTGTATGATTCCAAAAACCTGAAATTGTAGAAAAGGCAAAACTCCGGAAAAGGAATAACAGATATCAACGTGGCCAAAGGGTGCAGTGGGAGCGAGAGGGGTTAAGAGGCAGAGCACAAAGGGTTTTTAGGGCAGTGAAATACTCCATATGATACTATAAATATGGATACATGTTTGTTTTGTGCCAGTCTCAGCATATCATTTACCAACGTTGTGACTGGACCAGCCCTTATCATTCTTATGATGGTTGCAAGACACCCTCTGCAATAACCATCAGGAAACTCTGAAAAAAAAAAAAAAATTACTGCTCATAGTTCCTAGGGCCACACAGTGAAGTCACAGAGAGACAGAGAGCACACACGGACCTTGGGGTCTGCTTTTACTGGGGTGAGGGACTAGAGTTTCACTGGTTCACTCTTTATTTGTAAATTTAAAACTTAAGAGCAGGAATTAAGGAATTAAAGCACAAAAGAGAAAAAGGAGAGAAAGGTCCGTTTCTAAATCAACCAGATCCCTACAACAAAACAAAAAAAATATGGGGCGCCTGGGTGGCTCAGTCAGTTAAGCGTCTGGCTTCAGCTCAGGTCATGATCTCACGGTTCATGAGTTTGAGCCCCACGTGGGGCTCGGGGCTGACAGCTCGGAGCCTGGAGCCTGCTTCGGATTCTGTGTCTCCCTCTCTCTCCGTCCCCCCCCCCTGCTTGCGCTCTGTCTCTCTGTCTCTCAAAAATGAATACACATGAAAAAATATTAAAAAATATATATCAGAATGGGGGGCCCTGGTTCTTTATTTAATTACAGGGCTGGCAATGTGGGTTTTGTTTCTGAAATAGCCATGCTTGAAGTGGCTGCCTCAGCAACAGTCTGTTGCAATAACACTGCACGGTGACCGATAGGGACTACACTTACTGTGGTGAGTATTGAGCAATGTCAAACATTGTTAAATCAACATGTTGTACAACAGAAACTAACGGAACATTGTGTGTTCATTATGCTTCAATTAAAAAAAAGAAAGGAACTGGAGTCAGGCACTCGCGTTACACAAAAGGAAAAACCAACCGTCAGGGCTCACACTACACGGTCATCGTACAGTTTCTCAAACCCATAGAATGTACAACACCAAGAGTAAACTGTAATATGAACTGTGGACCTTGGCTGGCTAAAGATGTGACGGTGTAGGTTCACCGACTGTAAGAAACGCACCACTCTTGTGGGCGGTGTTGATAATGAGGGTAGCTATGCCTCGTGAAAGAAGGGAATATAGGGAAAGTGTACCTTCCCCTCAATTTTGCTGTGAACCTAAAACTGCTCTGAAAAAAAAGTCTTCATTTTTCAAAGCTTAAAAATAAACAGAAATGCTATGATTTTATTTTACACACCTTTAATTGGCTAATTTCTGTATATTAGCCACAAATCTAGTTCCTTTTTATTTGGGGATTTGGGATTTCGAGGAATCCCAAATGCTCTCTCTTCTCTTTGATGCCGAAACTTATTAGCCACTCCTGCCCTTAATTCAAACATTTTTCCCAGGCATTATTTTCCTCTGCAAATCGCCTGAGACTTTCCTTTGTCCATCGACAACTAGTTTTGACCAATTATTTTGTGCTTATTGTTGTTGAAAGCACTGGGAATCAACAGTAAAATTAATTTTTAAGAATCTTTGCCCCTTAAATTCCACGTATGAGTGAAATCATATGATATTTGTCTTTCTCTGGTTGACTTGTTTAGCTTACCATAATACAAAAAAATAAAATCTTTGCCCCTAACTAGTTTTATTCTAGGATATGTATGTGGCTGGAGGGAATAGAATATCAGTAAATAAGTAAATGACATTTCATGTGGAGATTATTATTATTAAGTAAACTAATACAGAATGATGAGATTGCAGAGTGGAGAAAAAAATCTTCTATACTCACTCCTTTCTTCTTTTTAGTTTTTATTTATTTATTTTCAGAGAGAGAGTGTGTACAAGCAGGGGAGGGGCAGGGAGAGAGGGAGAGAGAGAGAGAATCCTAAGCTCTGTGCTGACAGCACAGAGCCTGATGTGGCTCGAACTCACTAACCGTGAGATCACGACCTGAGCTGAAATCAAGAGTCACATGCTTCACCAACCGAGCCACCCAGGTGCCCCTTGTATTCTCACTTCTAATTAGAGACCTTTGAGGGGAAAAAACCTGGTCATTGGGATGAAGTGCAGGATTTATCTATGAGAAGAGCATGTAGAACAGAGAAATATTCAGGGCAAAGCCCCCAGTATAGGAGCATTCCTGTTATCACTTAGAAACAGAAAGGAGAGCGCTGTGACCAGAATGGGTACAGCAGGTATAAGGGTAGAAGGTAAAATAAGAGAAGAGGCAGGAGGCTAGAACATTCAGATGCTGGGGAAAGCTCCTAACGAGTGAGATCTCACAGGTGTCCTTTACATGTATCCGTTGTCAAATACAATGCATTTAAGTATATATATTGTAAATCATGTATATAAATGACACGTAACTCATCACTCCATACACTACAATTTATCTCCCTCGGCGTCCACTGTCTCTAAATTCTGCATTTTTGATTGTAGAACACAAATTCAGCATGGGATAGATGTTCAGTTTGTGTCCTCTTCAGTGATAACTTCCTTTACCCCACCGACATGCATGCTCAGAGTCATGAACCATGGCGTCATATCCTCCTATACCGGAAGCATAGCTGAATGGGCAGCAGAGGGCACTCTATAAGATAAGCCTATTAGCTCGCTTTCTTCGGAGAACTGAGTTTTGTAGTCAAGCATCCTAATGGGGTAGCCATGTCTGTAGGGATCCCAAGAATGAGCCAGCTCTGAATCAGGGAATGTTTGTGGTGGTCTTCTGCTATGCACATGGAGAGGGAGAGAAAACTAGTCTACAGAGAGGGAGAGAAGAATGAAGTCGACAAAAGGGGGGAAGGAAAGAAAAGGCTGCATTCAATCGAGAGAGGGTGTGAAGGGGGAATCGACTTCTCTAGGTGCCAGTAAAATATTACACATCCAAGTTATAGCCCCCAGAGTGTCCAGAAAAAAATAACAATACTCTTAATACTCAACTAGATAAATATTTTGATCTTTATGGCCCCAAAGGATTCATATCCTCACAGTATCATAATAACTTACAAATAAAGATCAATAAAAAATTGAAAATACAAATAGTAAAATTGACAGAATTCAACCAAAATATTTTCAATGATTTTTTTCAAAGTCCAATGAGTTGGGAAAGTAAGTGTTTTGGTATGTGAAACCAAACTATTTTGATTGTTTTAAAAACTATTACTGAAATGCTAGTAAATTCTAGCAAACCTTTAAGGAAGAAGTTATACCAATCCTCCATAATACTTCCAGAAAATAGAAGCAGTCAGAGTACTTCCTAACTCATTTGGTAAAGCCAGCATTAACTAACATTGGAACGAAAGACATTACAAGACAGGAACATTACAGGCCAATATCTCTCATGAAAATAGATGCAAAATCCTTAAAAAATATTAGTAAAGCAAAATCAACAATGTAAAGAAATGATATGACACGAAGACCAAATGAAATTTATTCCAGATATGCAAAATTGGTTCAATATTTGAAAGCCATCTGTGCCTAGAGTTAACAATACACTATTTCATACTTAAAAATGTATTCATAGCTGGGGCGCCTGGGTGGCTCAGTTGGTTAAGTGTCGACTTCAGCTCAGGTCATGATCTCATGGTGTGTGGGTTTGAGCCCCACATCGGGCTCTGTGCAGACAGCTCAGAGCCTGCTTCAGATTCTGTGTCTCCCCTCTATCTGCCCCTCCCATGCTCATGCTCTGTCTCTCTCTGTCTCTCAATAATAAATAAACATTAAAAAATGTTAATGTATTCATAGAATAATACTCTAGCTCCATCCATGCTGTTGCTTATGCTAAACAAAGTCAGTCAGTCAAAGAAAGACAAATACCATATGATTTCACTCATATGTAGAATTTGAAAAACTAAACAAATGAGCAAAAGTCGGGGGCGGAAGGGGAGAGGCAAACCAAGAAACATACTCTTAACTATAGAGAACAAACTGATGGTTGCCAGAGGGAAGGTGGGTGACGAATGAGTGAACTAGCTGGTGGGGATTAAGGAGTTCACTTGTGGTGAGCCCCAGGTGTTGTATGGAAGGGCTGAATCACTAAATTCTACTCTTGAAACTAATATTACATTGTATGTTAAACTAACCGGAATTTAAATAAAAACTTGAAAATAAATAAAACTTTTAAAAAAAGAAAATCAAGTAAAGGTATACAGACTGAGAAGGAAGAAATAACTGTCTTTGCTCACAGCTGACATGATCATCTATGAGGAAAATCCCAAAGAACCAACAAGAAAACCCCAGGAACTAATAAGTGACTATAGCAAGATTGCAAGAAACAGGATAAACATGTAAAAGTTAATTACCTTCCTACATACCAAAAATGAGCAACTGGGATTTGAAATTTAAAAATACACCATTTGCAATAGCACCCTCAAAAATGAAATGCTGAGATATAAATTAAACAAGAGACGTGTAGAACCTAAAGGTGAAAAACTATTTAAAAAATGAAAGAAATCACAGAAGATCCACATAGATGGACACATGTCCTATAATCACGGAGCAGCAACATTGTAAGATATCAATCTTCCCAACTTGACCTGTACATTCAATGCAATCACGGTCAAAATGCCAGCAAGCTATTTTGGAGATATCAACAAACCAATTCTAAAGTTTATACAGTAAAGAAAAAGACCTACAGTAGTAACACAATAATGAAGGGGAAAAGTTGGAGAACTCACATACCCTAATTTCAGTACTTACTGTAAACCTATGGTGATCCAGACAATACTGTGTTCGCAAAAGAATAAACACATGGATTAATGGAACAGGGTTAAAAATCTAGAAATAGACCCACACAAATAGAGGAGCTGATCTATGACAAAGAAGCAAAGAAAATTCAATATTCAATAGTATTTTCAACAAGTGAAGCTAAAACAATCAGACATATATGTGCAAACAACATGAACCTAGACACAAACTTACAGCTTTCACAAAACTAACTCAAATTGTATCATATACTTAAAATGCAAAACTATAAAAGCTTTAGAAGAAAATATTGGAGAAAATCTAGGGCTCTTGTGTTTGGTAATGAGTTTTTAGATACAACACCAAAAAAAAAATAATCCATGAAAGAAAAAACTAAGTTGGACTTTATTAAAATTAAAAACTTCCACTTGCAAAAGAAACTGTCAAGAGAAGCAAAATAACCCACAGCCTGGGAGAAAATATTTGCAGAACATTTATCTGATAAAAGACTTTCATCCAAAATATACAAATATGGAGCCATACAAGCTCTCATTCATTGCTAGTGAGAGTACAAAATGGCACGGCCACTCTGGAAGACGTCTGGCAGGTTCTTATAAAATTAAACATAATCTTACCATACAATCCAATAGTTGCACTACTAGATATAAACCCAACGAATCTGAAAACACATCCACACAATAGCCTGTGTGCAAATGTTTATAGCAGCTTTATTCATAATCTCCAAAATCTGGGGGCAACCAAGATGTCCTTCAATAAGTAAATATATAAACACACTATGGTACATCTATACAATGGAATATTATTCAGTGATAAAAAGAAATTATTCACTGAGCCACAAAAAGGCTGGATAAATCTTAAGTGCTTGTTTCTGAATGAAAGAAGCCAGACTGAAAGCCTACATACAGTATAATTTCAGTTATATGACATTCTGGAAAAGTAAAAGCTATACAGAAAATAAAATGATCAATGGTTGCCAAGAGTTTGTAGGAGGGAAGGAAGAGTTGTATAGGTGAAACCCAGTGAATTTTTCCAAGTACCAAAACTATTCCATAGAATGTTTGTGTACAATTGTGAGTACTTGATATCATGTATTTGACAAAACCCATTGAAACTTTACATCACTTTTACAATTAAACCTTCATGTATCCAAACAAAGACATCAGTTGGGAAAGAAAGTCAAGAGAATCCCTGGATGGAATGCAGAATGTGAAAAAAAAAAAAAACAAAACTATCTACTTATATTACAAACGTATGAAACAACCTCGCTGAATGGGATGAGGGAAATGGTCATAAACTAAGTAAAACTGGAAATAAGTGGTGTCTATAAAATTGAAGGGAAAGAACAGTACATAATTACATAGTGTACTCAGGTTGATAAAGTTATCTTCCACCATTGTACGGATTAGCAATGATGGCACGTCTATATATGTATACGAGAGGAGAGCGATCAAGTAAATGGATGACAGATGGGGAAACCAGGATTCTGACTGTTGCAGTAAGGTTTACAGATAAGCAGGGCCAGGATATGGTCGTGGATTGGAGTCCGACACATATACACAGGTTATATAGACAGGTACATACACAGATTAGTAAACACACGTTTCCTTGCTTGTCAACTGAAAGGGCCTAAAGATCCTAGTAGAAATGAGCAAACCAAGAGTTTGGATCTTGATGTCTAACACCGTTCACCTGTAGAAGAAACCTGAGCTCCTTGGAAAAATAATGAATTCTAGGGGCGCCTGGGTGGCGCAGTCGGTTAAGCGTCCGACTTCAGCCAGGTCACGATCTCGCGGTCCGTGAGTTCGAGCCCCACGTCGGGCTCTGGGCTGATGGCTCAGAGCCTGGAGCCTGTTTCCGATTCTGTGTCTCCCTCTCTCTCTGCCCCTCGCCTGTTCATGCTCTGTCTCTCTCTGTCCCAAAAATAAATAAACGTTGAAAAAAAAAATTTTTTAATAAAAAATAATAATAATAAAAATAATAATAATAATGAATTCTAGGGCTGGACCGGACAATACACCTGATGAGCCTGGAGCATCTTGCGGTGCCAGAAAGAAGGTACTCAAAAATCCCACCATGGTGGGGACATAGCAAAGGACATGGAAGCTACCCGAAAGAACTCCCAGTGCCCAAAGCGGGAACAATTTGAGCAACATCACGAAGTGGTATTGGGTTATAACTCAACATGTAAAATCAATAGCCATAAATCCATATTATAAGTAAACAAATTATAAACAAACAACATAAAGACAAATCTCTTATGCAGAAGAGATTCAATAAGTTATTTAAATATTCCACTCTCAAAAAGGTGGAACATAATTCCCCATTCCTGAAGTGTGAGCTGTACATGGTAACTTCCTTACGAAGAGCCCAGTTGGGGGCATGGGGGGGAGTGGGGGAGGAGAGAAAATTTTAAGTAAGGAAACCTGAAAAGCAGCCAGGTAATCAATGCCACAGTGAACAGCAATACCTTATGTTAGTATTATGCACTCTTGATATGTAGTCTTCCTCTCCAAAATCCATAGACCCTGTTAAATCATGAGAAAAGCATCAGACGAATCCAAATCAAGGGCATTTTACAAAATAGTTGACCAGTACTCCTCAGAATTTAAGTTTATTAAAACAAGGGAAGTCTGAGAAACTGTCATAGCTAAGAGGAGCCAAGAAGGGATAACCAGGGGCACCTGGGTGGATCAGTCGGTTAAGCGTTCAGCTTTGGCTCAGATCATGATCTCACGGTTTGTGTTCGAGCCCCGTGTCGGGCTCTGTGCTGACAGCTCTGAGCCTGGAGCCTGCTTCAGATTCTATGTCTCCCTCTCTCTCTGCCCCTCTCCCACTCACACTTTGTTTCTTTCTCTCAAAACACAAATAAACATTAAAAACCTTTTTTAAGCTTCTGCACTGCAAAGGAAACAATCAACAAAACTAAAAGGCAACCAACGGAATGGGAAACGATATTTGCAAATGACATATTGGACAAAGAGCTAGTATCCAAAATCTATAAAGAACTCACCAAACTCCACACCCAAAAAACAAATAAGCCAGTGAAGAAAGGGGAAGAAAACATGAATAGACACTTCTCTAAAGAAGACATCCAGATGGCCAACAGGCACATGAAAAGATGCTCAACGTCGCTCCTCATCAGGGAAATATAAATCAAAACCACACTCAGATACCACCTCATGCCAGTCGGAGTGGCTAAAATGAACAAACCAGGAGACTCTAGATGCTAGAGAGGATGTGGAGAAACGGGAACCCTCTTGCACTGTTGGTAGGAATGCAAACTGGTGCAGCCGCTCTGGAAAACGGTGTGGAGGTTCCTCAAAAAATTAAAAATAGATCTACCTTATGACCCAGCAATAGCACTCACTGCTAGGAATTTACCCAAGGGATACGGGAGTGCTGATGCATAGGGGCACTTGTACCCCAATGTTTAAAGCAGCACTTTCAACAATAGCCATACTATGGAAAGAGCCTAAATGTCCATCAACTGATGAATGGATAAAGAAGATGTGGTTTATATACACAATGGAATCCTACCTGGCAATGAGAAAGAATGAAATACGGACTTTTGTAGCAACATGGATGGAACCAGAGAGTGTTATGCTAAGTGAAATAAGTTTTACGGAGAAAGACAAATACCGTATGTTTTCACTCTTATGTGGATCCTGAGAAACTTAACAGAAGACCAAGGGGGAGGGGAAGAAAAAAAAAGGCTAGAGAGGGAGAGAGCCAAAACATAAGAGACTCTTAAAAACTGAGAAAAAACTGAGGGTTGATGGGGGGGTGGGAGGGGGGTGGTAGGTGATGGGCATTGAGGAGGGCACCTGTTGGGATGAGCACTGGGTGTTGTATGGAAACCAATTTGACAATAAATTTCATATTAAAAAGAAAAAACCTTTTTTAAAAAGAGAAGGGATAACTAAATGCAATGTGTTCTCCTGGATGGGAGATATAAATAAGGAAAACTGGGTGTGGAGTTTTTGTACACTATCTTCACAATATCTCTGTGAGTTTAAAACTGTTTATAAAATAAAGTCTGTTAAAAATTAAAATTAGTGAAATGCAAACACCTTAGAGACAGCAAGATCTGAGCTTGACTCCAGTCTCCATTATATGCCTCTTGTAAGTCTCATATTCTTTCCCCATAAAATCAGAATAAGAACCTCAACTTCATAGTTATGAAAGAATTAAATAAAATAATGAATAAAAATATTCATGTATGCCTAGCATTAATCAGTGAACTTTTGGATACACTGTTTCAGTTACTGACATATTCATTCCCCACCTCCCATCTCTACCTCCATTGTGCTATTTTTATTCATTATCTCTGTATGACATTGACAATCAGCAATACTCTGTCTCTCACATTGACCTGGGTGATCTTTCCACACAATGAGCCCGATTGTGAACATAACCTACTATAAGCTCTGCACTGACTCCACTGATTTCAGAATGAAGTGTTAATCCAATGAAAATGTAAGGTCTCTGTCATCCGGCTGCTATTTAGCTGGCCCACCTCATGTTTCACTCTTTGCCCTCTGCCCTCATTATTGGTCGGGTATTGGGGAGGTCAGTGGGGTATGGACTAAATGGGCAATGGGCATTAAGGAGGGCACTTGGGATGAGCACTGGGTGTTATATGGAAGTGATGAATCACTGGGTTCTACTCCCAAAACCAATACTACACTGCATATTAATTAACTTGAATGCCTTTTTTATTTTTATTAATGTTTATTCATTTTTGAGAGAGAGACAGACAGAGCGTGAGTGGGGGTGGGGAAGAGAGAGAGGGAGACACAGTATCTGAAGCAGGCTCCAGGCTCTGAGCTGTCAGAGAAGAGCCTGTCTCAGGGCTCAAACCCACGAACCAGGAGGTCATGATCTGGGCCAAAATCGGGCGCTTAATCGATTGAGGCATCCAGGCGCCCCTAATTTGAATTTAAATAAATAAATTTAAAACAAAAGAACTATGAGTAACTTCCTAAGCATACTTTACAGTTGCATTAATGCCCACATTTGTTTCCCAACCACCTCGTTCCCTTTCTCCACTGGAAGAATCCCACTTCTGCCTGGTAAAAATTAAAAATACAAGCTTGTCTGTGAAGACTTCACTCACCTCCCCAGAAAGAGTCGAGTACTTTTGGATCTACTTCAGTGCCCTATCAGGATTTTTTTTTATTTGTTTCCCCTTTTTAAACTACAAGCCCCTTGAAAGAAGGAACAATGTCTAATGCTTTCCTTCAATCCTTCAATGTTAGTGCCTAACATGCACTAATTACTAAATAAATATTTACAGAACTAAAAGGGCAAATGGTGGAATAAGGTTAGACAGGCATTTCCATCAATGGAAAAGAAAGGAGAAGCAGCAAAATTAGAAGAAATGCTACCGAGGAAGGAAGGTCCAATGATTAGAAGCCAACACTAGATGAGACAGATTAAGGGAAAAAATATTTTACTGTATATGGAATCTTTGTCCAGAACCAGGGATGGTAACATGGCAGAGTTTTATATTATTAAATTTTCCTTTATTTGTTATCCCTGTTGGTTCCCCCCAAGGTTACGACCAATAAAAGGAGTCCCTTGTGCTATGCCACGCATTTCCCAACATCTGTAAAGATGCTGTGGCTCACCTATATAGTATCGGCTCACAGTTTGAGTTCAGTGACTCAGTTTCTTCCTTAGGTAATGGATGGAGTTGGGGGCTGTGCCCCCAGCAAGGGCAGTGAGATGGAACCACTCGTGAGCTTCCAGAGGAAGGCAATGTTGGGTTTTCTCATCTGACATTGGTAAAGTAGTCTTGGGGTGGGGTAGCAAAGCATTTTACAGTTTCTGTGGCTTTGGGGGATGAATTCCCATGGAGCCTCATTCATGAAGTATCCTGTTTTGTCTCTCTATTCCTTGGATATTTAGTTCTCTGGAGGTAGAAGAGAAAAACAGAATAAAACGTACACAGGTTTGACTACTGGGAGATATCTCTGGAGCTCCATGTGTACTTTTTATCCTATTGGACTCCTTCCCTCCAACAGGTTGTCTCCTCTATGTAGGTATGATGTCTAGCATGCAGTACACTTTTTTTGTAATTTTTTAATGTTTATTTACTTTTTAAGAGAGAGAGAGACAGACAGTGTGAGCAGGGGAGGAGCACAGAGGGAGACACAGAATCTGAAGCAGGCTCCAGAGCTCTGAGCTGTCAGCACAGAGCCTGACACGGGGCTGGAACTCATGAACCAAGAGATCATGACCTGAGCCGAAGTCGGACGCTTAACCGACTGAGCCACCCAGGCGCCCCCTAGCATGCAGTACCCTTAACGATTGCCCCATCCATCCCTACAATGCATTCCTTCTCCAAAGATCTAAAGAACGCAGTTGAACATTCTGGTGTTGTGAAAATACTTCTGACCACACACAACCTCGCACAGGCTCATCGCTGCATTTTTGTCATTGTTCTCATTGATCAGTTGGCAATTGGAACAAAACAAATGAAAAATCATCCCTGTCAAAAAAGCCTAGGGAGAAGGGCCTATAAAATGGTTTTACAGGCAAGGACTCTGGGAGTGTCTATACATGTTGGGGTCACAAGAGGCAAAGACTGGTCATCATCTCTTTAGGTTTCTGTGTAGAAGGGAACAGGCTCTGGGATTAAGAGTACCCTTATTATGATGAGCGCCGAGTAATGTATAGAATTGTTGAATCACTATACTGTAACCTGAAACTAATAAAAACCAGTATATTAATTATAGTGGCATTAAAAAAAAGAACTCGAAAAATGAAAAAAAAGAAAGGAACAGGTTCTGTTATGAGATGGGCTCATACGTGATGCTCAAAGTTCATTTCATAATATTACATGTCATATAACAATATACAAGTATATTCAAGGAATTATATTTTTAGTTATAAAGATGACTTTATCATTCAAGTCAGAAAGGCCATATGCATGTTAGCTGTTCACAGCAGATTGTTCTTTGTTAGACTTCCACACTGAGAATGGGAAGAATTAAGAGTTGCGTGTGCATATGATAGAAGAATCCAATCTGTTGGGGGATATTAGGAGAGAAGAAGGAAAATGTTTGTGAGGAGAAGCCACTGAAGTCCTAACCAAAAGGATGAGGAAATGTTACCTGTATGAATAGAGTGTATATACATGTGCAAATCGGGCATAATCCTCCTTCAGAAATCCATTTCTCATCCCTCAAACCAAAAATAGACAAGGTTGAAACATGCCAAATTAGGATGCCAGGTCACAGAATTCCTTGCAACACACAAGAAGAAACTCAAGGGTTTTTTGGGTTTTGTTTTGTTTTTGTTTTTTTGTTTTTTTTTTTTTTTTGACAGGTATAGTTGGCTGTGATTGGTCTCAAGGATTCGAAACCATTCCTAATGCTGACTACCTACATAAGGCACCTAGTCCTTTCACCTGGAGGATGATGAGGGTGATGATATATTGTGAATACACTGAGACCAGAATGAACTGATGCCCAAGAACTTTTGACAAAGGCAAAAGATTATCACTGACAGATAAATTGGAAAATTAAGAAAATACTGAATTTGAGACACAATGTTGACATTATGCTTTCTATGGGACTTCACACTGCCAAAATATAAATGTGCACAAAATTTTTATTCCTCTATACCTAAACCGGTGTCCGGGGCATTTTGATTGTTCCTATTTGTTAAATGAAACGGTGAAAATCACTTGGTAAAGTATTCAATTGTTAAGTGATCCTGAGCAATTCTTCTTTCCATGGAGCATAGACCAAGAAGTGAAGTGTCTGTTCTTTGTTAGAGAAGGCAGATACGGTGTGAGGAAGAGGCTTCTCATAGACAGTTCTGCCTTGACTGTACTTTGGCTTCAGTGAGATTTTGGGAATTTTTAGGGTGAAATTCCAGAATTCACTTTCACCCATGGCAAAGGACCATGCGTGTAAGTCATATCTACCTGACCAAGCCATGGATGGAGGAACACAATGGATGAAGCCTGCTGGGGAGCCTGCTGCTGAGATAAATATGGATTAAGGCTCCAATGCTCATGGATACCCTGTACCTACAAAGTCGCATGCTTTGCATCCTCTACTCCTTTAATTTAGGGGACTTTGTTCGCTTTTTTGTTTGGTTTGGGCTTTTAATACTTTAATAAATATATGGCCCTCATACATTGCACGTGGGAAGGTGACATGATATAGCCATTACGGAAAAGAGTTTGGCTGTTTTTCAAATTTTAAACATAGAATCAACATGTGATTCAGCAATTCCACTCCTAAGCACACACCCAAACAAAGTGAAATCAGGTATTCAAGCAAACACGTGTGCACAAATGTTCATAGCAGCACCATTCACAACATGTGAATTGTGGCAATGTCCACCAAGTAATGAATGTCCAGCCAAACGTCCAGCCAAATATCTATCAATCAATGAATGAAGAAAGAAAATTTGGCATAGCCATACAATGGAATATTATTCAACAACACAAAAGAAACAAGTGCTGATACATGCTCAATGTGGATAAACCTTAAACATACTATAAGTTAAAGAAGTCAGCTACCAAGTACCACATATTATGTTATTCTGTTTATATGAAATATCCAGAATAGGCAAATCCATAAAGACAAAAAGAAGAGTAGTGGTTTTCAGGAGGTAAGAGAAGGGAAGAAAGGGAAGGTGACTACTTAATGGGTACTGAATTTCCTTTCTGGTGATGACAGTGTTCTAGAACTAGACAGAGGTCAACATACTGTCCCTGAATTATTATATTTAAATGATTAATTTTATGCTATGTGAATTTCACTTCTAAATAAGTAAATGGCATTACTTTGTATATATCATTCAGCAAATTGCTTTTTTTCACTCGTAATTATGATTCAAAATTCATCTATATTCTTTTGTTAATTTTTTTTATTTACTTATTTTGAGAGAGAGAGAGAGAGAGAGAGAGAGAGAGAGAGAGGAAGGGAGGGAGGGACAGGGGCCGAGAGAGAGGGAGAGACAGAGAATCCCACACAAGCTCCATATTCTCATCCCTACACGGGGCCCCACACGGGGCTGTATCTCACAAACTGTGCTATCATGACCTGAGCCGATATGAAGAGTTGGTTGCTTAACCGACTGAGCCACCCAGGTGCCCCAAAATTCATCCATATTCTTACACTTAACTGTAGATCATAGATTTGAAGACTACAGACTGTGGGCCAAATCCATCCACTGCTTTTTTTATTTTTTGTGGGTGTTTTTGGTTTTTTTGGTTTTCTGGTTTTTTGGGGTTGTTTGTTTGTTTGTTTGTTTGCTAGTCTTTCCTAAAGGAACATTGATAGATTGTTTGCATCTGACTTCCTAGGTGGGCTTTGGTTATTTGAAAATTGGAAACAAAACAAAACATAGAGTTAGAAACAAAACATATAAGTAGTTTATATTTTCATGGAGAACACTACCTGTTATTTTTAGCAGAATCAGAATTATTTAGAATTATTTCTGTAGGTTAAAGTTGTCATTTTCTTCTTTATCTGAAGACTTTGGATACCTAGAAACAAAAGGGTGATAAGTCTTGACTGTCTTAACTTTATCTTTCAAGAGGCAAGAGAGTATGATTGATGGGACTGAGTCTAGAAATACAGTCCAGACAAAGCTGGAGATAAATAATGAACTGTCTTCTCTAAACAGTCCAGATTAGGAGAGGATGTGGATAAAGTAGGAAGGATGACTATTGCCTCAGAGACAGTTGAACTGTATTTTTATTCTTCCTATTGTTCTTCCTTTTTTCCCGATGTCCCCAAATTACTCCTGTTTAAATTTAAAATATTATGAACGCTATTTGTATTTTATAAAAATAAGGCACACTGTTCTCTTTCTCTATTTTTTCATGAAACATAAGAATATTAAGTTATGTGAGCTATAAAACCTTTTATTGATACAAACCCTACATACAAAATTGAAGTATGGAAAACCCCAGGTAAATTTACATTTTGCTGTATTTGCATAATTCTTCAAAGTGCTATTTCTTCTAACACAAGGAAAGTCTGACGTTGAATTGCCCTAGAACTGAAAGGTAAAAACAGAACATCTAGGCTTGAAGATTTTTATTCAGAAAATTTTTAGACACTGGATGTCTCAGTCAGTTAAGCATCCCACTCTGACTCAGGTCATGACCTCACAGTTCCTGAGTTTGAGCCCCATGTCGGGCTCTGTGCTGACAACTCCGAGCCTGGAGCCTGCTTCAGATTCTATGTCTCCCTCTCTCTCTCTCTGCCCCTCCCCTGCGCGCTCTCTCTCTCCCTCAAAAATAAATAAACATTTTTTAAAAAAGAAAGTTTTTAACTAGATAGACATTAGGCCTTTATATATTATTATTTGTATTATCTATTTCTTCATGGGAAAGATTTGGTAATTTGTTTCTTGCAACATATCAGTTCATTTTATGCATCATGTTGAATTTATATGCATATGTTTGTCCATAATATTCTCTTATTATCTTTTTAGTGTCTAAAGGTTGAAGATACTGTACCATCTTTTATTCATGGCATTGGTAATTTGTCTTTATAAATAAAAATGCAATTTCCTTAATACTGTATATCATATGAAATACATATTTATGATATCATGTAATAATCTCTGAGCATGAATGCAAACCAGTCCATGGTAGGTTGCATGCATTTACTGATGCTGAAAATGTGATGAGCTGTCTCTGCATTAGCAATGACCCTAAGTTGTGTAGACACTTCTAGAGACTATGTCTATGAGGTACATGAGGCCATCCTTATAAGCCTTTTTTCCTATTGCCTCTTACGGGATGGCTTTCCCTTTCTTTTTTTTTTTTTTTTTTATATATGAAATTTATTGACAAATTGGTTTGCATACAACACCCAGTGCTCATCCCAAAAGGTGCCCTCCTCAATACCCATCACCCACCCTCTCCTCCCTCCCACCCCCCATCAACCCTCAGTTTGTTCTCAGTTTTTAACAGTCTCTTATGCTTTGGCTCTCTCCCACTCTAACCTGTTTTTTTTTTTCCCTTCCCCTCCCCCATGGGTTCCTGTTAAGTTTCTCAGGATCCACATAAGAGTGAAAAAATATGGTATCTGTCTTTCTCTGTATGGCTTATTTCACTTAGCATCACACTCTCCAGTTCCATCCACGTTGCCACAAAAGGCCATATTTCATTCTTTCTCATTGCCACGTAATATTCCATTGTGTATATAAACCACAATTTCTTTATCCATTCATCAGTTGATGGACATTTAGGCTCTTTCCATAGTTTGGCTATTGTTGAGAGTGCTGCTATGAACATTGGGGTACAAGTGGCCCTATGCATCAGTACTCCTGTATCCCTTGGGTAAATTCCTAGCAGTGCTATTGCTGGGTCATAGGGTAGGTCTATTTTTAATTTTCTGAGGAACCTCCACACTGCTTTCCAGAACGGCTGCACCAATTTGCATTCCCACCAACAGTGCAAGAGGGTTCCCGTTTCTCCACATCCTCTCCAGCATCTATAGTCTCCTGATTTGTTCATTTTGGCCACTCTGACTGGCGTGAGGTGATACCTGAGTGTGGTTTTGATTTGTATTTCCCTGATAAGGAGCGACGCTGAACATCTTTTCATGTGCCTGTTGGGGATGGCTTTCCCTTTCACTGGGCCCACTGTCAATTAATTGGAATGGAAGTCACGATGCATACATATACTAACATGCCTGTGTTGGTGGCTTTTTTGTATGTGCTTGGGAGCATTTGTGCAATATCCTGAGGCTTCAGCTAAAAGTGTTCAATCGTATTCTCTAGCTCTTTGGAGAAGGAATGCACCCAACAGATGGATAGGGCAGTCGATCAGAGATACTCTGCCCTCTAGAGATCAAAGAAAGAAAGAAAAGAAAGAAAGGAAAAGAAAGGAAAAGAAAAGAAAAGAAAAGAAAAGAAAAGAAAAGAAAAGAAAAGAAAAGAAAAGAAAAGGAGACAAACTCTTCTCCAGGGGAAAAAAAAGGGGGGGTCCCATGAGATAGAAAAAATAGAGACTTGTAGCTGCTTCCCAGTGGGCAAAATTGGCAAGACTGTTTACATGGGGTTTTTTTTTTTTTGGCTTTGTTAACCTCTGCAGAACCAAATCTCTTGGGATTTATAGAGGCACTAAAACATTTTATTTAACAAGGCTCTGTGGGAGTTCAGCTCTTGAAGCTAAACACTGAAAATGTAATCTCTTTCCCTACATCTACATGAGACTATGTAACCAAACTCGGGTCATTAAGAAATACAAATGCCTCTTCCAGAAGCCTCATGAGTGGGTCCATCTCCCTGCCCTTCCTGGGGACAGAGATTCTAACTTCATCTATCATCCAAGGAAGAAACTGGGATCACTGACATAAAGACTCCTTTCTGACCATTTCCAGGTGAACCCCATCTTCACAGGTGCTGGGAGATGTGGTATGGCCTTTTAAATATTAATCATTTTAGGGTCACCAACAGGGATAACAAGTCAAGAAAAGTTTAATATACTATCCTGACAAGTTACCTTCCTTGATTCTAGAAGGAAATAATGGAATAAACTTAAATAAACTTTTTTCTTGAATCTGTCTTCTCTGGTATTGGTTCTCAATCATGGGCCCTCCTTCCCTCAACAATATTCCATCTTGTTTCACTGCTTCTCCATTCTCCCACATTGATGGAAATATCTGTCTAGCCTCATTCTGCCATTTGTCCTTTTAGCTTTTCAGCGAATATCTATTCAGTAACTACTGCACGGTAGGCATTAAACTGTGGTCTGGGGTTGAAAGAAAGCATAAGGTATTGTCTCAAGAGCTTAAAGTTTAAACAGAGTAAGGTATGTAGAACTAAATGAAACCTCCTGACAGGGCACTGTAATCCTGGGACAGTGTATCCAAAAGTCCACTACTGAAGGTAACGAAGCCTTCACAGAGTTCATAATTATACTGAGCCTTGAAGGAAGAGTAGAGTTCCTCCATGTGGAGAAGAGGGTAAATGTATAGCAGCAAAAAAAATCTTCAGAGGGGTAAATGCAAGCATTGGTTAAACTGTAAGTTGTTCTTAAGAAATTACAAATAGTTGTGTATTTTTTAAAATTTATTTATTTTGAGAGAAACAGAGACAGCATGAGTCGGGGAGGGGCAGAGAGACAGAGGGAGAGAGAAAGAATCCCAAGCAGACTCTGCACTGTCAGCGCAGAGCCTGATGCAGGGCTTGAACCCACGAAGCCGTAAGATCATGACCTGAGCAGAAATCAAGAGTCAGATGCTTAACCGACTGAGCCATCCAGGCGCCCCACAAATAGTAATTTTTTTAACGAAATCAGAATCTATGTTTAACAAGATTCCCAGGAGATTTGTGCACCTTAAATCAAGGACTGAGAAGTGCTGTGTCCTTCCCACTCCCCTCACACATACAACAGCTACCTACACCTTCTTAATCCCTTTTAAATGCCAGGCATGGATCCCTTGTTGATGTGGGTACTACAGGGCACTGCTGACCCCAGACGGTGTGGTTAGGGTCCAATGAATCCTGCAGCAACCCCTATTGGCATTCTCCTCCTATCTGAGTAAAGAGGTCTAAGCCTCTGAATCTGGTTGCCCAGTAAAAGAATGCTGCTGCTGGCCATCATGTCATTCTGCTAGCCTATGTGGCAGCTATGGTTTCCATTCTACCTCCTTTGTTCCCAGTAAATACCCACATGGCCATTTTACAGAAGTGGAAACAGGTTCAGAAAGACCAAGGGACTTGCCTGAGGTCCCAGAGCCAGGGATCAAGACACCAGGCTCTCAGATACCTCCCTGGGACCCGGGACACAAAGTTCTTTGTAGTGGATCAAGTATGCCCCCAAGAGCCATACCCAGGTCCTAAGCCCTGTCCCTATGAATGTGACCTGATTTGAAATAAAGGTCTTTGCAGATGTAATTAAGGATATAGAAATGAGATCACTCTGAATTTAGAGTGGGCTCTATATCCAGTAAGTGTCTTTATGAGAGCAAGGAAGAAAGAGATTTGAGACACAGAGATGAGAAAGGGGGTATTTATGTGACGATATCAGAGTGATGGATCTACAAATCAGGGAATGCCAAGGTTGCCAATGGGTACCAAAAGCTAAGATACAGGCAAGAAACAAATCCATCCCCAGAACCTCCAGAAAGAACCAATGTTAATGACACCTTGATTTCAGACTTCTGGCATCTATAACTGTGACAGAAGAAATTTCTGTTGCTTTAGGCTACCCGGTTTGCAGTAATTTGTTATGGCAGTCCTAGGAAGCCAATGTGTTGCTAATGAGTTCCAGAGAGAGCTGGGGAAGGCGATGTATGTCTTCATCTTCCAAGGGCAGAAGTCCTGGCAAGTACGTGGAGGGGTGACTGATTATATTGGTATCTTATTAGACATCAACAAACCAGAATGAATCCAAGGGTGGGGCGCTCCAAAATTTTTCAGCATTTTGGGGTTTAAGGGCCCAAACATGTCTCCCTCTGGCCTCACAACGTCAGCTGAGTTGGACTGCGAAAGAGGTGCATTCCGTGGGACCCAAGGGGCAGAGCTGAAACCAATGTTGTGAAGCATCAAGAGACAGCCATGCCCTCAAGAGAGATGAAGTAGAAAGAGGGCAGGTTTCCCAAGTATCCATCCTGAGGTTGGGTGCAGCCTCTGCTACTTACCAGCTGTGTGACCTTAAATTGTGCCACGCCTGTTTCACCGTCTTCCGATGGAGACAACCCCATGTAGTCCAAGGCTGCTAGAGGATTTAATTAAGTGATACCTGAAAAGTGCCTGACAGCAGGTCTACAAGAGCTCAGGGACCTCACAGTTCGGTGACCTGACCAAGGGTGCACGCATTCTCTGAGATTCTTAAGACTAAACTATACACAGGTCTGAGGTTTTACACTTTTACCAACTTACTCATATTGGCTTTAGTTTAATATTCTGCCAGCAGTCTTCCTGACTTGGGAAACCCTGCTGGGTACAGACTTTGACATTCCGTGGTTTGGGAGAAAGATGTTTATGTGTTGATGCATCTCTAGTTAATTTGTATCAGTAACTTATCCTGTGTTTGTTTGGTGGGGGGGGGGGGGGGAAGTGCTTGCATTGACACAATATTTTATTAAAGACATGATATGTAAGGTTTCAAAAAGAAATTGACCACATAGAGTATAAGGAGTTAACTTAAGCACTATCTTATTAAATATTCCGTGTACTTTTAAAATTATTAAGATATCATCCATATACCATAAAATCCACTCTTTCAAAGTGTTCCATTTAGTGTAGAATTCACTTGTAAAGCCATCTGGTCCTAGGCTTTTTCCCTGTCGGGAGATTTTTTTACTATCAGATTCACTCTCCTTGCTTATTACTGGTCTGTTACAGGTTTCTTATTGACTCGTCACTCATTATTGGTAAGATGTGTTTCTAGAAATTTATCCATATATTCTGAATTATCTAATTTGTTGGCATATAACCGTTCGCAGTATTCTCTTATGATCCTTTGTGTGTACGTGCTATCAATTGTAATGTCTCCTCTTTAAATTATACTTTTATTAATTTTGAGCCATCTCTTGTTCTCTTCGCCTAGCTAAAGTATTGTCAATTTTTGTCTTCTTTTCTCTAATCTCCTTGGCTAGTATCATTTCACCTGAAAATGTTCACCACCACTGACTTACTGATACTCTCTTTCCCACCCCCAGCAAACACCCTTACATATAACTTCTTTGAAGGCAAAAATTTGTTTTCCTGACACTTCAGGCATGGATTTTTCACTGCCATTAATAATGCTTGGTACATAATAAATACTTAAAAATATTTGTTGGCCAAAGCACAGAAGAAAAGATGGGGCACATGGGGGGTCCTTTTGATAATCAGACTAAATAACAATAGACCAAGAGGTGCTTGGATGTCTCAACTGAGTACTCAGTTGAGTAAGCTGATCAGCTCAGGTCATGATCTCACAGTTCATGGGTTCAAGCCCCACATCAGGCTGTGCTGACAGCTCAGAGCCTGGAGCCCGTTTCAGATTCTGTGTCTCCTTCTCTCACTGCCCCTTGCCTGCTCACACTCTCTCTGTCTCTCTCAACAATAAATAAAGGTTAAAAAAAACAGCAGATCCATAGATAAAATATGGGAATTAATGAATTAATCGGGTGTCACATACAAACTATGGTGTCTTAAGTTGTTGATAACTGCCTGTTTCGCTAAATAATTGTTCCCCCCACCCCCCTTCCTGGCAGTCATACCAGCTACATGGAACCAGGAAACCGAACACGAGTCTCAGAATTTATCCTCCTTGGATTTTCAGAAGAGGCAGAGCTGCAGCCTCTGCTCTTCAGACTGTTCCTATCAATGTGCCTGGTCACTGTCTTTGGGAACCTGCTCATCATCTTGACCATCACCTCAGACTCTCACCTCTACACTCCGATGTGCTTCTTCCTTGCCAACTTGCCCTCAACAGACATTTGCTTCCCCTTCACCACTGTCCCAAAGATGCTGCTCAACATCCAGACACAGAACGATGTCATTACTTATGCAGACTGCATCATCCCAATATATTCTTTCTTGCCTTTTGGAGAGCTGGACAACTTTTTTCTGACTGTAATGGCGTATGACCAGTTTGTGGCCATCTATCATCCTCTCCGTTACAGTCATCATGAACCCCCGGCTCTGCTGCCTCCCAATTGCCTATATTCTGATACATCCCCATGTATATCATTGCCCCAATCTCTCTTCCCATTTATGTAGACAGAGACTGAACCTCTTCAGATAGTTGTGTCGTACATACTCAAAATCACCATTTTCATTTTTCCAAACGCTCGTTGTCTTTCCCCCATATCAATAAGGATTTTTTTAACATGTCATCATAATTTATTCTTTTTTGTTTGGTTGGTTGGTTTTTTTAATATAATTTATCATCGAACTGGTTTCCATACAACACCCCATGCTCATCCCAACAAGTGCCCTCCTCCCTGCCCATCACTCACTTTCCCCACTCCCTCACCCCCCCCCCATCTACCCTTAGTTTGTTCTCAGTCCTTAAGAGTCTCTTATGGTTTGCCTCCCTCCCTCTCTGTAACTCTTTGTCCCCTTCCCCTCCCCCATGGTCTTCTGTTAAGTTTCTCAAGATCCACATATGAGTGAAAACATATGGTATCTGTCTTTCTCTGCCTCACTTATTTCACTCAGCATAACACCCTCCGGTTCCATCCACGTTGCTGCAAATGGCCAGATTTCATTCTTTCTCATTGCCAAGGAGGATTCCATTGTATATATAAACCACAAATGGGTGTGTTTAAAAGCTTTTTTTTAATGTTTATTTTTTGGGGCGACTGAGTGGCTCAGTCAGTTAAGTGTCCGACTTCGGCTCAGGCCAGAATCTCACAGTCTGTGAGTTCGAGCCCCACGTCAGGCTCTGTGCTGACAGCTCAGAGCCTGGAGCCTACTTCGGATTCTGTATCTCTCTCTCTCTCTGACCCCTCCCCACTCTCAAAAAATGTTTTAAAAAAATATATAATAATAAACGTTTACTTATTTTTGAGAGAGAGAGCACCAGGGAGAGAGAGACACTGAGATTCTGGCGTGGGTTCTGTGCTGAGAGCAGAGAGCCCCATGCGGGGCTCAAACCCATGAACTGTAATATCATGACCTAAGCTGAAGTCTGACACTTAACCGACTGAGCCACCCAAGCACCCCTAAAATCCTTTTATTCATTGTTTGCTTATTTATTTTGAGAGGGGGAAGGGCAGAGAGAGAGGGAAAGAGAGAAAATCCCAAGCAGGCTCGGTGCCATCAGCACAGAGCCTGATGCAGGCAGGGCTCAAAGAGATTATGAGATTATGAGCTGAGCCAAAATCAAGAGTCAGAGCTTAATTGACTGAGCCACCCAGGAGATTATGAGATTATGGAACCATGAGATTATGAGCTGAGCCAAAATCAAGAGTGAGAGCTTAACTGACTGAGCCACCCAGGTGCCCCACAAATGGGCGTGTTTATTTTGGATAATTTGAGGAGAATTTAATAGGGGAATTAATTATGAAATTTTGAGCATGGTGTATATAAAGTACTAGAGATCACAGAGAATTTTGAGATTGGTAACAGTGGTGAGCATTATCAACCACAGGCCTAATGAGATAAGAGAAGGGAGTAGTTGCCGATGCACAGGAAGAAGGACACGTGTGATGAGGGCCTCCTTGATGAGAGCCTACCAGGAGACAAAGCCAGTCCATGGAGTTCTCTGGCTCATGCCCACTCAGCCCTCAAGGCTCTGCTTAATAGACTTCAAAGGTATTTCTCCTTCCTGACATACTCTGATAGCACTCCATATTATTAGTTCACAGTAAAGAAGGTTCACAAGGCTTTCGTATTTGAATAATAGTTTTCTATAAAGTCAGTACTTCCTCTTTGCTCTGAACGTTCACCAAGTCGTTTTCTGACATGTGTTTAGTTTTTCACGTGACTCTCTGGTAAGAGAAATTCCTGAGAGTGACTCCCTCTCTCTTTACCACTCTCTTCTTCTCTCTCTCTCTCTCTCTCTCTCTCCTTCTCTCCCTCTCTCTTTCACTCACACACACACACACACACACACACACACACACACACTAGATATTACATAAATTGTTCATCCTATGTTTTTACAGTTTTTAAAAGGAGTTGGGTTTTTAAAAAAAATTCATTGCAAGAGTTGGTGTTTTGATGGGTGCACAATGTGTTGAATCTTTTCTGAGTACTACTATAATCTTGTTTTTCTTTAATATTTTTCTACTACGTTTTTTACTTTTTTGTAAATTTTAAATTCTATTTTACTTCCATCATTTCATTTTATTCTATTTCATTATATTCATTTTGTCAAATTTTCAAACACTTTCCTTTTTTTTCTTTTCTTATCTTTCCCTTTTTTCTCTAATCTATCAATCTCCTTTCAACAACCATACCAACACACAACTAGGATCTAGCATCCTTTATTTGATTTGTTTGTGTGTTGTTTTTAATTTTTTAATGTGATTTTTTTGTCTTATTCCTTTTCTTCCTCCAAAATGATGAAAGGAAGGAATTCACCCCAAAAGAAAGAACAAAAGCAAAAATGAACTATTGGGACTTCATCAAAATAAAAAGCTTCTACACAGTGAAGGAAACAGTCAACAAAACTAAAAGGCAACTGACAGAATGGGGACAGATATTTGGGATAATGGGAGTAGATAATGGGAGAAGGGTTAGTATCCAAAATCTATAAAGAACTTATCAAACTCAACACCCAAATAACAAATAATCCAGTGAAGAAATGGACAAAAGACATGAATAGACACTTTTCCAAAGAAGACATCCAGATGGCCAACTGACACATGAAAAAATGCTCCACATCACTCATCATCAGGGAAATACAAATCAAAACCACAATGAGATACCACCTTCCACCTGTCAGAACGGCTAACATTAACAACTCAGGCAACAACAGATGTTGGCGAGGATGTGGAGAGAGAGGATCTCTTATGCACTGCTAGTGGAAATGCAAACCGGTGCAGCCATTCTGGAAAACAGTATGGAGATTCCTCAAAAAAGTAGAACTTCCTCAAAAAATAGAACTACCTATGACCCAGCAATTGCACTACTAGGCATTCATCCAAGTGACAAAGGTGTGCTGTTTCGAAGGGGCACATGCACCCCAATGTTTATAGCAGCATTATCAACGATAGCCAAAGCATGGAAGGAGCCCAAATGTCCATCAATGGATGAAAGGATAAAGAAGATGTGGTATACATATACAGTGGAGTATTACTCGGCAATCAAAAAGAATGAAATCTTGCCATTTGCAACTACGTGGATGGAACAAGAGGGTATTAGAGCAAAGAGCAAAATTAGTCAATCAGAGAAAGACAAATATCATATGACTTCACTCATATGAGGACTTTAAGATACAAAACAGATGAATATAAGGAAAGGGAAGCAAAAATAATATAAAAACAGAGAGAGGGACAACACATAAGAGACTCAAGTATAGAGAAGAAACAGAGGGTTGCTGGAGGGGTTGTGGGAGGGGGATGAGCTAAATGAGTAAGAGGCATTAATGAATCTACTCATGAAATCATTGTTGCACTACATGCTAACTAACTTGGATGTAAATTTAAAAATAAATAAATTATTAATAAAATGTAAAAAAAAAATGAGACATCACTACAAACCTATTGGAGTGGCAGAAATTAAAACACTGACAACACCAAGTGCTGGTGAAGATGTAGAAAAATAACACCTCTGATTCATTGTTGACAGGAATGCAAAATGGTACAAAACTTAACATACTCTTACTATATGACCCAGCAATCTGCTCCTTGGTAAATACCCAAATGAATTTAAAACATGTCCACACAAAAAAAATCTGTATATACATATTTATAACATCTTTATTGATCATTGCCAACACTTAGAAGCAACCAAGATGCCCTTCAGTAGGTGAATGGATAAATAAACTATGGCACACCCAGGCAATGGAATATTGCTTAACATTAAAAGAAATTGAGGAGGTCAGGTTAAGATCACAGAGAAGTAGGGGGACCAGGATTTTCTTGTCCCTCAAACACAGTTGTATTGAGGGGCATCTGGGTGGCTCAGTCGGTTGAGCGTCCAAATTCGGCTCAGGTCATGATCTCATGGTCTGTGAGTTCGAGCCCCGCGTCAGGCTCTGGGCTGACAGCTCAGAGCATGGAACCTGCTTCATATTCTGGGTCTCCCTCTCTCTCTCTCTGCCCTCTCCCGCTCATGCTGTCTCTCTCTGTCTCTCAAAAATAAATAAACACTAAAAAAAATTTTTTTTTTTAAAACACAGTTGTATTGAGATCAAATCACTTGGAACTCCCAGGAAATTTATCTGAGGAGTGGCAGAAGGATCTCCATGGTTGGAGGGAGATAGCTTGACAGGATCAAGCCTCTGGAGCTGAAACTTGGAGGTACAAAGGTGTGCGACTTTCTCTGGAACAGAGCTGGAAGCCTTGCACACTCCTAGGGAGGAGGGAGCCAGCCCTGAACACATAGTACAGTGTGGCGATCTCAGGGGCACACTGGGAGAGAACAGCCCCCTTCTTGGAGAATTTTGGGAAGCTTTATTGCCTCCCCAAGGACAAAAGACCTTGGTGCCATCCAAAGGCCTTTAATCAGCTTCAGAACAGGGTCATCACAGTGCAGGGTCCTTTAAGACATTGGGTTTTGAATCCCAGCCCGAGCACCTAGGAGGAATGGGAGACCGTGGAGCAGGGCAATCTGACTTCCCTCGCCATTATGTGAAGACCGCCTGAACAGTGTGGTTTGAGACACCTGGTCCAGGGAGGGTGTTGTCATTTTCCACGCCCCCCCCATCACCAACACAGTGGGGCTTCAGGGAGCAGCACAACAGCCTCCAGTGGAGGCAGGACTCACTTACACCAAACCCCATACCTGCATGCCTCACAACTGCTTACTTACTGGAGCAAGACTGACTGACCCAAGGCAGCCGGCCTCTCCTCCAGACCAGCACAGCCGCCAATCCCAGGCACCAACTGTGTTTTGTTTTGTTTTGTTGTTTTATTTTATTTTATTTTATTTTATTTTATTTTATTTTATTATTTTTCTTTCTTCCCTTTTGTTTTTTTCTTTTAGAATCAGGCTCATAGTTTCTGATTTGTTTCTAGTCAATTCTCATTATATATATATATATATATATATATATATATATATATATATATATAGTGTGTGTGTGTGTGTGTGTGGACCAGGCATTTTTATTCTATTCATTTCCACCTTTTCTCTTTCTTCTTCTTTATTTTCCTTTCTCTTTCTCTGGATTTAGCCTTATAGTTTTTGATTCTCTGTTTGGTATTTTCTCTCTTTTTATGTTTCTCTTTTTATGGGATCAGGCTTCCCCCACCCCCCCCCCTTTCCTTTCTTTTTCAAGGGTTACTTCAATAAATCAATCAAAGCACACCTGGTTGAAGGTCCAAACACTCCACCACTATAAGCAAGGGGGAGCTCTGCGGGGGACTAACCAGTGAGATAGAGCAGCCAAAATGCAACAACAGAGTTCATGCAACATTCACCAAAAACACTTCCTAAAGTGCCAGGCCCTGGGCACTTTTTAATATAGGAGTACTTTCAGGTGCAGGACACATAACAAGCTTTTCAAACACGCAAAAGATGGGGTGTCTGGATGGCTCAGTCGGTTAAGCATCTGGCTTCAGCTCAGGTCATGATCTCACAGTTTGTGAGTTCAAGCCCCACATCGGGCTCTGTGATGACAGCTCAGAGCCTGGAGCCTGCTTGAGATTCTGTATCTCCCTCTCTCTGCCCCTTCCACACTCATGCTCTTAGTCTCTCCATCTTGGAAAAATAAATAAACATTAAAAAAATTTTTAAATACACAAAAGACAGAAATTTAGCCAAAATGACAAAATGGAGGAATTCTCCCCAAAAGAAAATTCAAGAAGAAATCAACCAGAGAATTGCTCAAAGCAGATACAAACAATATATTTGAACAAGAATTTAGAATACTAACAGCCATAAGACAAATAGTTGGACTTGAAAAAGCACAGAAGACACCTGAGTAACTCTTGCTACAGAGATCAAAGACCTAAGAACTACTCACAATGAATTTAGAAATGCTGTAGTTGAGATGCAAAATAAACTAGAGACAGCAACAGCAAGGATGGAAGAAGCAGGAAAGAGAATAGGCGACATAGAGGGTAAAACTATGGAAATGATTAAGCTGAAAAAAAGGGGAAAAGAAATTACTAGATCACGAGAAGAGAATTAGAGAACTAAGTGATTCCATGAAACGAAACAATGTTGGTATCATAGGCGTTCCAGAAGAAGAAGAAGGAAAGAAAGGGCAGAAGGTTTGTTTGGACAAATTATAGTTGAGAACTTCCCCAATCTGGGGGAGGAAACAGGCAGGCATCCAAGTCCAAGAGACACAGAGAATTCCCTTCAAAATCAACAAAAAGGACAACACCACAACGTATCATAGTGAAACTGGCAAAATACAAAGATAAAGAGAGAATTCTGAAAGGAATTAGGGACAAACGGTCCTTAACCTACAAGAGTAGACACATAAGGGTAGTAGCAGATCTGTCCACTGAAACTTAGCAGACCAGAAGGGAGTGGCAGGAAATAGCCGATGTGCCGAATAGGAAAAATATGCAGCCAAGAATTCTTTATCTAGCAAGGTTATCATTCAGACTAGAAGGAGAGAGAAAGTCTTTCCCAGACAAACAAAAACTGAAGGAGCTCATAACCACTAAACCAGCCCTGCAAGAGATCCTAAAGGGGACTCTGTGAGTGGAAAGCAGCAAAGACTACAAAGGACCAGAGACATCACCACGAAAATGAAATGTACAGATAACACAATGACTCTAAATCCATATCTTTCAATAATCACTCTGAATGTAAATGGACTAAGTGCCCCAATCAAAAGATATAGGGTATCAGAACAGATTTAAAAAAATCCATCTATATGTTGCCTAAAGGAGACTCATTTTAGACATGAAGACACCTGCAGATTGAAAGTGAGAGGATGAAGAAGAATCTATCATGCCAACGGCCATCAAAGGAAAGGTGGAGTAGCCATACTTACATCAGACAAACTAGATTTTAAAATAAAGACTGTAACAAGCAATGGATAAGGGCATTATACCATAATTAAGGAGTCTGTCCCTCAAGAAGAACTAACAATTGTAAATATCTATTCCCCCAACATGGAGGCACCCTAATATATAAATCAATTAATTACAAACATAAGCAAGTTTATTGATAATAATACTGTAATTGTAGGTGACTTTAATACTCCACTTCCAACAATGGACAGATCATCTAGGCAGAAAATCAATAAGGAAACAATGCCTCTGAATGACATATGGACCAGATGGACTTAACAGATATATTTAAAACTTTTCATCCTAAAGCAGCAGAATACACTTTCTTCTTGAGTGCACGTGGAACATTCTCCAAAACAGATCACATACTGGTCACAAAACAGCCCTCAACAAAAATATTGAGATCATACCATGCATATTTTCAGATCACAACACTATAAAACTTGAAAATCAACCACAAGAAAAAATTTGGAAAGTCCCCAAATACGTGGAGGTTAAGTAACACCCTCCTAAAGAATGAATGACTTAACCAGGAAATTAAAGAAGAAATTTAAAAATACATGGAAGCAAATGAAAATGAAAACATGACAGTCCAAACCATTTGTGATGCAGCAAAGGCAGTCCTAAGAGGAAAATACAATGCGTTTCAGGCCGATCTCAAGAAGCAAGAAAGGTCCCAAATATACAACCAAACCTTCCACCTAAAGGAGCTATAAAGCATCACCAAATAAATCCCAAAGCCAGCAGAAGAGGGGAAACACTAAAGATTAGAGCAGAAATAAATGATATAGAATCCAAAAAAAAAAAGTAGAAGAGATAAATAAATCTAAGACCTGGTTTTTTGAGAGAATACACAAAATTGATAAACCCCTCACCAGAATTCTCAAAAAGAAAAGAGAAATGACCCAAAGAGATAAATCACGAATGAAAAAGGAGAGATCATAACCAACACCAGAGAAATACAATTTTAATAGAACGCTATGAAAAGGTATATGCCAACAAACTGGACAATCTGGAAGAAATGGGGAAATTCCTAGACATCCACACATACCAAAACTCAAATGGGAAGAAATATAAAATTTTAACAGGCCCATAACCAGCAAAGAAATTGAATTGGTTATCAAAAAGCTCCCAACAAATAAGAGTCCTGGGCCAGATGGCTTCCCTGGGGAATTCTACCAGATATTTAAATTTTTTTTTTCAACATTTATTTATTTTTGGGACAGAGAGAGACAGAGCATGAACAGGGGAGGAGCAGAGAGAGAGGGAGACACAGAATCGGAAACAGGCTCCAGGCTCTGAGCCATCAGCCCAGAGCCCGACGCGGGGCTCGAACTCACGGACCGCGAGATCGTGACCTGGCTGAAGTCGGACGCTTAACCGACTGCGCCACCAAGGCGCCCCTCTACCAGATATTTAAAGCAGAGTTAATACCTATTCTTCTCAAGCTGTTGCAAAAAATAGAAGGAAAGCTTCCAAACTCATTCTTTGAAGCCGACATTACTTGATTCCCAAACCAGACAGAGACCCCACTAAAAAAGAGAATTACAGACCAGCGATGAACCTGGAAGCAAAAATTCTCAACGAGATACTACAAACTGAAGCCAACAGTACATTAAGAGAATTTTTCACCATGATCGAGTAGGATTCATTCCTGGGCTGCAGGGCTGGTTAAGTATTCACAAATCAAACTGTGTGATACACCACATTAATAGAAGAAAGGGTAAGAGCCATATGATCCAGTCAATAGATGCAGAAAAAGCACTTGACAAAAGATAGCATACTTTCTTAATAAAAATCCTCAAGAAAGTAGGGTTGGAAGGAACATACCTTAAAATCATAAAAGCCATACATGAAAGGCCCACAGCTAATATCACCCTCAATGGTGAAAAACTGAGAACTTTCCTCCTGAGATCAAGAACATGACAGGGATGTCCACTCTCACCACTGTTGTTCAACATAGTGTTGGAAGTCCTAGCCTAAGCCATCAGACAACAAAATGAAATAAAAGGCATCCAAATTGGCAAAGAAGAAGTCAAACTTTCATTCTTCGCAGATGACATAATACTCTATATGAAAAACCTGAATGACTCCACCCAAAAAAACTGCTAGAGCTGTTACAGGAATTCAGCAAAGTCTCAGGATATAAAACCAATGTACAGAAATTAGTTGCATTTCTATACACCAATAATGAAGCAACAGAAAGAAATATCAAGGAATTAATCCCATTTACAATCGCACCAAAACCCATAAATACCTAGTAATAAACCTAACAAAAGAGGTAATAAATAAACTGAATATAAATAAATAAATATAATATAATATATATAAATAATTATATAAATATAAATATAATAAATAAATAAATATAAATAAATAACATAAATAAAACTGAAAACTATACAAAGTTTATGAAAGAAATTTAATAAGACACAAAGAAATGGAAAAACTCATTGGAAAAAGAAATTGGGTGAAAAAAGAAATCCCATGCTCCTGGATAGGAAGAACAAATATTGTTAAAATGCCAATACTACCCAACGCAATCTACATATTCAATGCAATCCCTATCAAAATAACACCAGCATTCTTCACAGAGCCAGAACACACAACCCTAAAATTTGCATGGAACCACAAAAGACCCCAAATAGTCAAAGTAATGTTGAAAAAGAAAACCAAAGCTGGAGGCATCACAACCCCAGACTTTCACCTGTCTTAAAAAGCAGTAATCATCAAGACAGTATGGTATTGGTACAAAAACAGACACACAGATCAATGGAATAGAAGAGAGAACCTAGAACTTGACCCACAAATATGTGGCCAATGGATCTTCAACAAAGCAAGAAGGAGTATCCAATGGAAAAAAGACAGTCTCTTTAGCAAACGGTGCTGAGAGAACTGGACGGCAACATGCAGAAGAATGAAACTGGACGACTTTCTTACACCGTACACAAAAATAAATTCAAAATTATGAAAGGCCTAAATGTGAGACCACCAAAATCCTACCAGAGAGGGGTGTCTGGGAGGCTCAGTCAGTTAAGCATCCGACTCTGGCTCAGGTCATGATCTCATGGCTCATGGGCTCGAGCCCCACATTAGGCTCTGTGCTGACAGCTCAGAGCCTGGAGCCTGCTTCGGATTCTGTGTCTCCCCCTCTCTCTGCCCCTCCCCCCACATCTCTCAAAAATAAATAAACATTAAAAAAATGTTTTTAACTGCAAAGTGATATCACCTTATACATCCTTCGTGAGGATGTAAAGAAACCTTGTTTCTGGAAACATAAAAGCAACCATACAGAAAACAGTAATTCCTGGCAATTTCTCAAAATATTAAAAATGGAATTATCATATGATCTGAAAATCCTAATTCTGGATATATATCCAAAAGAATTGAATGCAGGATTTTTGAAGAGATTTCTGCATGCCCGTGTTCATAGTAATATGATTCACAGTAGCTTAGAGTTAGAAGCAGTCCAAGTGTCCACTGATGCTTAAACAAAATGAGGTACACAAATACAATGTAATATTACTCAGCCTTAAAAAGGAAGGAAAATTCTGTGAGATGCTATAGCACGGATGAATCTTGAGGATACTATCTTAAGTGAAATAAGCCAGTTATAGAAAGACAAAGAGTGCATGATCACCCTTACGTGTGGTATCTAAAATTGTCAAAGTCATAGAAAGAGAAAGTAGAATGGTGATTTCCAGGGGCTGGAAGAGGGAGTAACGGGGAATTGTTGTTTAATGGGTAGAGAGGTTCAATTTTGCAAGATGAAAAAGTTCTGGAGATTCATTACACAACACTGTAAATATATATAACACTAATGAACTGTACACTTCAAAAAGGTTAAGAAGGTAAGAAAAATTTATCAAATTGTACTTAAACGTGTGAAGGTTAGGGGCACTTGGGTGGCTCAGTCGGTTGAACATCCGACTCCAGCTCAGGTCATGATTTTGCAGCTTGTGGGTTTGAGCCCCACAATCAGCTCAGAGGGTGGAGCCTGCTTCTGATTCTGTGCCTCCCTCTTTCTCTACCTCTCCCCGATTTGTGCTCTGTCTCTCTCTCTCTCTCTCAAAAAAAAATTAATAAACATTAAAAATATTTAATAAAAATAAATGTTGTGTACTATATGTCAATTACACCGCAATAAAGCTGCTCTAAAAAGAATCAACCGCAAAAGGAAATGTTACTCAATAAGATGGAGAATTTCTTCTGTTCATCAAAAAACAGCATCGAGAGAATGAGAATGAGATAGTTCACAATACCAATCTCCTACAAAGGACTCCAGGATATACAAAGACTTCCACAAACAGAAAAGAAACACAACAAAAAGGAGAACAGGGAAAAGGCTTGAGGTTCACCAAGGAGGATATGCAAATGATCGGTATGTGCATGAAAAGCTATGCAACATCTTTAGTCATCAGAAGAGTGCAAATAAAACACACACACAAAAAAAAACCAAATGCAAAGAAGTCTCCTGTATTTAATCTTGAAAGAGAAAAAGGCCACTAATGGGGAAAAAAAAATGGTGAAATCCAGATAGAGTCTGTAGTGCATTTAATAGTAACATACTTCTTATGGTTTTAATCAATGTTAACTTTCTATTCTTGATGAATGTGTAATAGTTACGTGAGATGCTTAACACAGAAAGCGCTGAGTGAAGGGTATGTGGGAATTCCCTATACTGCCTGTGCAACTTTTCTAGAAATCTAACGTTAGTCCAAAACAATTTTTCTTTTTTAGAACTTGTAAAAATGAGAAAACACTACCCTACACACCCACTACATGCCTGCTGGAATAGCGAAAATTTAAAACAAGAAAAATAAGGGGTGCCTGGGTGGCTCGGTCAGTTGAGCCTCAGACTCGGTTTCAGCTGAGGTCGTGATCCCAAGGTCAAGGGATTAAGCTCTGTGTCGGGCTCCATGCTGAACAAAGAGTCTGCTTAGGATTCATTCTCTCTCTCTCCCTCTCCCTCTCCCTCCCTCCCTCCGCCCCTCTCCCCTGCTTGTGCTCTCCATCAAAATAAAAAATAAATAAGGAAGGAAGGAAGGAAGGAAGGAAGGAAGGAAGGAAGGAAGGAAGGAAGGAAGGAAGGAAGGATTACAGAAAATGTGGACACTGGAACTCTCACAGTGATTATGGAAATATAAACTGGTAGGACCACTTTAGAAAAGTGCTTAGCAATGTCTAACAAAATTATTATCTACTCTGTGACCCAACATTTCACTCTTATGAACACCCCAAAATCATATTCATAAGTGCATCAAAAGTGTACAAAAATGTTCATGGAAGCTTCATTTATAATAACAAAAAAATAAAAACTGGAAATGACCCAAGTGATCATGAACAGTAAAATGAATAAATAAGTTATAGTGTTTTTATACAATGGACTAATACCCAGCAATAAAAAAGAATAACCTACAGTTACAGGCTAATACGCGGCTGAATCTCACAAACATAACAGAGTGAAAGAAGAAACATGTTGCTTGCATTCAATTATAAAAGGTTTTTAAAAGGCAACATTAATCTATGCCTTTAGAAATCAAAGTAGTGGTGACTTTTGTGAAAAAAAAACAATTCGAGATAATGGACAAATTTTTTGGAAACCATAATTCAGGAGGAGCCAAGATGGTGGACGAGCATGGAAGTTTCTTGTGTGTCTCGCGTCCATGAAATACACCCAGACCAACACTAAACCATCCTGCACGCCTAGAAAACTGATTTGAGGGTTAACACCACAATCTGCACAACCTGAACCACAGAATTCAGCAGGTACACGGCGCGGAGAGGTGAACTGGGGGAGAGAGAAGCCGCAGGGGGCTGTTTTTGCTTGTGCAGAGAGGACAGAGATGGAGGGGGGAGAGTATGGGAAAAGCGCCCCCCACCCAAAGCAGCTGGAGAGACAGTGGAAAAGTGGAAACAGCCACAGGGACTGAACCAAAAAGGGAGAAAGGAGAAAGGAGAGGGGTAAAATTCTATTGAGACTCTGTAAACAGGGGGAGCACAGAGTCTGAAACTCCACAGCTCATACCTGGTGGGAAGGGCGAATCCCCAGGGCAGAGTGGAGTCGGGGGTCTTCAGGCCACATGGCAGAGGCGGTTCCCCTGCTGGGAGGACATCTGGTAGAGGTTGTGTAGCCCCGCACAGGCAAAGTGCCAGCAGACCCCGGAGACAGCCACATTCGCTGGTGCTGGAACAAGGTCACTGGGGGTGAAGCCTGGTGCCGGATGTGTGTTGTGATTTGCCATAATCCCTGAAACGCTGCTGCTACGCGATCGCGTGAACTTTCTCTGGGACAGGCTGGCACCCGGCCGCGGTCTCTGGGCGTCGGCAGCAGCACAGTCCCGCGAATGTTCCTGGGGGCGCCGGCACCCAGCCAGTGCTGGGTGAGCCCCTCGCACAGAAAGTCTGAGCGAGTGGAAGCCGCAGTCCCTCAGAAATAAGGGATCGGGAAAAACTGCCACATCTGAGATAAAAATCAGGAGGCAGGTGCCGCCTGGCAACCTGACGGTTATGCACAGACAGTGTAAAGGCAGGGAGTGGACGGAAGCCGGAGACAAAGGACGGGTGGGCGATTGCTGATCGGGGAGAACACAGTTCTCATACTGGAGATTGGATAGCTGGATGACGCCATTTTCAGCCTTCCCGCGCATGCGCATACGCACCTACATGCATCAGAACAACCCACCCCTGTAGGCTAAGCAGCGCCATCTAGTGGAGAACGGAGCCGTTACACTAAGCCCCTCCCAACTGGGCCAACCTGGCTGTTCGGGAACAACACAAATCTCTCCTCCTGCTTAGTTTACAGACTGTAAAGAGCTTCATAGTTCCACTTCCAGGAGAACGTAACGACGTAATGTAACCGATGTAACTTCAATCGTATTTCAGTCTGTTCGCTGACCCATCTATTCAATTTTATTTTTTTTTCTTTTTCGTTTCTTTTCTTTTTCTTGAATGAAAAAAGAGAAAAAAAATTTACTTTCAATTTTTATTAAAAACTTTTTCTTTAATTTTTTCCACTGTGTTTTTTACTTTTTTGTAAATTTTCAAATTCTATTTTGCTTCCATCGTTTCATTTTATTCTATTTCATTGTATTCATTTTTTCAAATTTTCCAACATTTTCCTTTTTCCCCCCTTTTTTCTCTAATCTATCAAGCACCTTTGAACACCCAGACCAAAAAAGACCTAGGATCTAGCATCATTTATTTGATTTGTGTGTGTGTGTGTGTGTGTTGTTTTTAATTTTTTAATTTTAATTTTTTTAGCTCGTTAATTCCTTTTCTTCCTTCAAAATGATGAAATGAAGGAATTCATCCCAAAAGAAAGAGCAGGAAGAAATGACAGCCAGGGACATAACCAACACAGATACAAGCAAGGTGTCTTAACCAGAATTTAAAATCACAATAATAAGTATACTAGCTGGGGTCAAAAATAGATGTCTCTATTTATCCCTTTCTGTGGAGATAAAAGAAGTAAAAGCTAATCAGGATGAAATACAAAATTCTATAACAGAGCTGCAATGTCGAATGGTGGCCGTGGTGGCAAGAATGGATGAGGCAGAGCAGAGAATCAACAACATAGAGGACAAACTTATGGAGAATAAGAAAGAAAAAAAAAAGACGGAAACTAAGGCAAAAGAGCATGATTTAAGAATTAGAGAAATCAGTGACTCATTAAAAAGGAACAACATCAAAGTCATCAAGGTCCCAGAGGAGGAAGAGAGAGAAATAGAGGTAGAAGGGTTATGTGAGCAAATCATAGTGGAAAACACTCCTAACCAGGGGAAAGACACAGACACCAAAATCCAGGAAACACAGAGGATTCCCAATAGATTCAACAAAAACCAACCATCAACAAGGCATATCATAGTCAAATTCACAAAATACTCAGGCAAGGAGAGAATCATGAAAGCAGCAAGGGAAAAAAAGTCCCTAACCTACAAGGGAAGACAGATCAGGTTTGCAGCAGAAATATCCACAGAAACTTGGCAGGCCAGAAAGGAGTGGCAGGATACATTCAATGTGCTGAATTGGAAAAATATGCAGCCAAGAATTCTTTATCTAGGAACACTGTTATTCAAAATAGAAGGAGAGATTAAAAGTTTCCCAAACAAAACTAAAGGAGCCCTTGACCACTAAACCAAGCCTGCAAGAAATTTTCAGGGGGACTCTCTGAGGGGAGAAAATAAATAAATAAATAAATAAATACCAAAAGCAACAAAAACTAAAAAGGACCAGAGAACACCAGAAACTCCAACTCTACAAGAAACATAATGGCAATAAACTCATATCTTTCAGTACTCACTCTAAACATCAATGGACTAAATGCTCCAATCAAAACATATACGGTAACAGAATGGATAAGAAAACAGGATCCATCTATATGCTGTTTACAAGAGACCCACTTTAGACCCAAAAAACACCTTCAGATTGAAAGTAAGGGGATGGAGAACCATCTATCATGCTAACAGTCGACAAAAGAAAGCTGGAGTAGCCATACTTATATCAGACAATTTAGACTTTAAAATAAAGACTGTAACAAGAGACAAAGAAGAGCATTATATCATAGTTAAGGGGTCTATCCACCAAGAAGACCTAACAATTGTAAACATTTATGCTCCAAATGTGATAGCCCCCAAATATATAAATCAATTATACACAAACATACAGAAACTAATTGATAATAATACCGTAATAGTAGGAGACTTCAACACCCCACTCACAGAACTGGACAGATCATCTAATCAAAAAATCAACAAGGAAACAATGGCTTTGAATGACACACTGGACCAGATGGACTTAACAGATATATTCAGAACATATCACCCTAAAGCAGTGGAATATACATTCTTCTCCAGTGCACATGGAACGTTCTCCAGAATAGACCATATATTGGGACACAAATCAGCCTTCAACAAGTACAAAAAGATCAAGATCATACTGTGCATATTTTCAGACCACAAGGATATGAAACTCAAAATCAACCACAAGAAAAAATTTGGAAAGGCAACAAATACTTGGAGACTAAAGAGCATCCTACTAAAGAGTGAATGGGCTAAACAAGAAGTTAAAGAGGAAATTAAAAAGTACATGGAAGCCAATGAAAATGGTAACATCACAGCCCAAAACCTCTGGGACGCAGCAAAGGCAGTCATAAGAGGAAAGTATATAGCAATACAGACCTTCCTAAAGAAGGAAGAAAGGTCTCAGATACACAACCTAACCTTACACCTTAAAGATCTGGAAAAATAACAGCAGATAAAACCCAAAACCAGCAGAAGACAGGAAATAATAAAGATTAGAGCAGAAATCAATGCTATCGAAACCAAAAAAAAAAAAAAAAAAAAAAGTAGAACAGATCAATGAAACCAGAAGCTGGTTCTTTGAAAGAATTAACAAAATTAATAAACCACTAGCCAGTCTGATCAAAAAGAAAAAGGAAAGGACCCAAAGAAATAAAATCAAGAATGAAAGAGGAGAGATCACAACCAACACACCAAAACTAAAACCAATAATAAGAGAATATTATAAGCAATTATATGCCAATAAAATGGGCAATATGGAAGAAATGGACAAATTCCTAGAAACATACACTACCAAAACTGAAACAGGAAGAAATAGAAAATTTGAACAGACCCATTACCAGTAAGGAAATCGACTTAGTAACCAAAAATCTGCCAAAAAACAAGAGTCCAGGGCCAGATGGTTTTCCAGGGGAATTCTACCAAACATTTAAGGAAGAGTTAACACCTATTCTCCTGAAGCTGTTCCAAACAACAGAAATGGAAGGAAAACTTCCAAACTCTATGAAGCCAGCATCACCTTGATTCCCAAACCATAGACCCCACTAAAAAGGAGAACTATAGACCAATTTCCCTGATGAACATGGATGCAAAAATCCTCAACAAGATATTAGCCAACCAGATCCAACAATACATTAAAAAAATTATACACCACGACCCAGTGGGATTTACACCTGGGATGCAGGGCTGGTTCAATATCTGCAAAACAATCAATGTGATTCATCACATCAATAAAAGAAAGGACAAGAACCACATGATCCTCTCAATAGATGCAGAGAAAGCATTTGACAAAATACAGCATCCTTTCTTAGTAAAACCCTCAAGAAAGTAGGGATAGAAGGAGCACACCTCGAGATCATAAAAGCCTTATATGAACGACACAATGTTAATATCATCCTCAATGGGGAAAAACTCAGAGCTTTCCCCCTAAGGTCAGGAACAAGACAGGGATGTCCACTCTCGCCACTGTTATTCAACATAGTATTGGAAGTCTTAGCCTTAGCCTCAGCACTCAAACAACACAAAGAAATAAAAGGCATCCAAATCAGCCAGGAGGAGGTCAAACTTTCACTCTTCGAAGGTGACATGATACTCTATATGGAAAACTCAAAAGATTCCACACACAAAAAAAACCTACTAGAACTGTTACAGGAATTCAGCAAAGTTGCAGGATATAAAATCAATGCACAGAAATCAAATGCATTCTTATACACCAACAATGAAGCCACAGAAAGAAATCAGGAATCGATCCCATTTACAATTGCACCAAAACCCATAAAATACCTAGAAATAAATCTAAACAAAGAGGTGAAAAACCTATACACTGAAAACTGCAGAAAGCTTATGAAAGAAACTGAAGAAGACACAAAAAAATGGAAAAAGATTCCATGCTCCTGGATAGGAAGAACAAATATTGTTAAAATGCCAATACTACCCAAAGCAATCTACATACTCAATGTAATCCCTATCAAAATAACACCAGCATTCTTCACAGAGCTAGAACAAATATCCCTAAAATTTGTATGGACCCAGAGAAGATCCAGAATAGCCAAAGCAATCTTGAAAAAGAAAACCAAAGCAGGAGAAATCACAATCCCGGACTTCAAGCTGTATTACAAAGCTGCAATCATCAAGACAGTATGGTACTGGCACAAAAACAGACACTCAGATCAATGGAATAGAATAGAGAACCCAGAAATAGACCCACAAATATATGGCAAACTAATCTTTGACAAAGCAGGAAACAATATCCGATGGGATAAAGACAGTCTCTTCAGCGAATGGTGCTGGGAAACTGAACAGCAACATGCAGAAAAATGAACCTGGACCACTTTCCTACACTATACACAAAAATAAACTCAAAATGGATGAAAGACCTAAACGTAAGACAGGAAGCCATCAAAATCCTAGAGGAGAAAGCAGGCAAAAACCTCTTTGACCTCAGCCACAGCAACTTCGTACTCAACAGGTCTCCAGAGGCAAGGGAAACAAAAGCAAAAATGAACTACTGGGACCTCATCAAAATGAAAAGCTTCTGCACAGTGAAGAAAACAATCAGCAAAACTAAAAGGCAACCGACAGAATGGGAGAAGATATTTGCAAATGACATATCAGATAAAGGGTTAGTATCCAAAATCTATAAAGAACTTATCAAATTCAACACCCAAAAAACAAATAATCCAGTGAATAAATGGGCAAAAGACATGAACAGACACTTTTGAAAGAAGACATCCAGATGGCTAACAGACACGTGAAAAGATGTTCAACGTCACTCATCATCAGGGAAATACAAATCAAAACCACAATGAGATACCACCTTACACCTGTCAGAATGGCTAACATTAACAGCTCCAACAACAGATGTTGGCGAGGATGCGGAGAAAAAGGATCTCTTTTGCATTGTTGGTGGCAACGCAAGCTGGTGGAGCCACTCTGGAAAACAGTAGGGAGGTTCTTCAAAAAACTAAAAATAGAACTACCCTACGACCCAGCAATCGCACTACTAGGCATTTATCCAAGGGATACAGGCGTGCTGTTTCAAAGGGACACATGCACCCCCATGTTTATAGGAGCACTATCAACAATAGCCAAAGTATGGAAGGAGCCCAAATGTCCCTCGATGAATGAATGGATAAAGAAGATGTGGCATATATATACAATGGAGGATCACTTGGCAGTGAAAAAGAACGAAATCTTGCCATTTGCAACTACGTGGATGGAACTGGAGGGCATTATGCTAAGTGAAATGAGTCAGTCAGAGAAAGACAAAAATCCTATGACTTCACTCCTATGAGGACTTTAAGAGACAAAACAGATGAACATAAGGGAAGGGAAACAAAAAGAATATAAAAACAGAAAGGGGGACAAAACAGAAGAGACTCATAAATATGGAGAACAAACGGAGGGTGATGGGAGGGGTTGTGGGAGGGGGGAGGGGCTAAATGGGGAAGGGGCATTTTGGAATCTACTCCTGAAATCATTGTTTCGCTACATGCTAATTTGGATGTAAATTTTAAAAAATAAAAAATAAAATTAAAAAAATTAATAAAGATAACATCCTGTTGGTGAAATAATGGATATAACTAATATTTGCATTATTAGCTGCCTTTCGCAAAGGAGGATAGGAAGAACGTTGTTAGGTTATTTCCAGCAGACCATATAATGTGTCATGTGCTTTACCTGTTTGTTCTCAATGAATCCTCCCAACACCCTGGTAAGAATAACTATTTCCATCTTACAAAAATTTTAAGGGCTGTATGTGCCTTATATAAAACTAGCAGCTATCAATTCTGCAGCCTTCCCACCTCAACACATTCTTGTTTAAACAGCGTCACTGGACTGAAGACAATGGGGAAAAGCAAGAATGAAAAAGAGTAACGTATACGGCTCAAATCCCAGGATGTAGAAGGTAGTCGGTGAATGTTAGCTAGGCAGTAGTCTTATTCAACAATGCTGAACTGCATCATTGGCCGGGGACCCACAGATTTACTCTTTTGGAAAGACCCTTTAATTAGATTCACCATCACTCGCTCTTTCATCATTAGAAATGAAGAAGAATCAGCAAGGAGGCTGGCCATCCGAAGAGTACTAATGCTAGGCAAAGAATAAAAAGGAGAACAGGGAGATCTGATAAGTTTAAATTGGTGGGGGAAAGGGAAGAAAGCATTCAGGCTAGCTGTTTCTAGCTAGTCAGTTCTTCTAGGGCATACTTTTGCTTCAACAGGAAATATTATTGGCCCACAGCTCAAGATTGAATTCCCCCACTGCTCAGGCTTCATGTTTCTGTACCATGAAGGGAAGATACTTTGCATTTCATCCAGGTAGGTAGAATTGTGAGAATCTTAAGACCACTTTAGTGTTCTCTATGCCTTTGGAAAAACTTCTTTGTCTTTTGCTTGCTTCATAGCTTGCTCTTGCATTATTCTCTGGGAAGATAATAACCCCAAAAAAGGACACTTTTTAATTCTATTAATCTTTCAAAGAAGGAAGTGGTTTGAATTTGCAGCTAGGGGGAAATGTGAGACTTATTTGGGTATTTCTCAATTTATGATCTACATATTTTTGTTATTATTACCTGCAAATGGTTTTGTTTTTAGAATAAATCCTGTGAAATAATATGGTGCCTGAAATTTGCCTCCAAGTTATCCAGTGGGGGCAGGGGCTGAGTAGAGGTGTGGACGAAATAAAAGTAACCATAAGTTGATGATGATTGGAGCAGGATGATTGATCCTCACGGGTTGAGTTGACTATTCTTCTACTTAGAGTTTTCTATTAAACTGAAAAAAGAATTTTTTAATCTAGATCAAGTTGCACAAAGTCACAGAGCCAAAGAGTGGCAGAACTCATTCAAATTTAGTTGCAATCAACTCCAAGAACAGTGGTGCAATCTCAGGCCAGCCTGGAAGTGAAAATGTCAAACCACTTCAAAAGAAGAAATATCCTGACTATAAAGAACAGATATTAATATCTGAATGAAGACAGGCAGATCTGAAAATTTCCTCATAAGATGTATCTCGTAAAATTGATGGGAATTGATGTTCTAATATGTGTGCCTGTTACTTTCCATTTGTGTAGATTTTGATTCCTATACTAAAAATTTACTGCTACCAATTCCTCAGGAGCCTTCTGGAAGATAAAAGGGAAAACATGCACCCCCTAGGTCCTGTGGGAAAGTCTAGGAACCTGTCCAGAAGGAAACACTGGGATGCTTTAGAAGCCATGGGGCAATAGGGGAGAGTCACCTTAACCAGGTTGTAGCACCTATTTGTGTGGGAGGTTTGGATTTCATTCCTCAGCCATATTTACCTTCTTTCTGTGTTCTAGGGCTCTGTGTCCTGCTAATACCATTGGGAGCTATTGCCCACAAGAATGGAGGTGAGTGTGCTCAAACAGACTCTACCCATTACCTGAAGCTGAGGGAAGGGACGTTGCACTAGCAAGGGCTTTTTCTCGGGAGTGCTCTTCTTAGGCTTTGAGAAGTTGACCCTGCTTCTCCCCCAGACTTCCAGTCCATTACCAAGGACAATTCCTTGTATGAAAACAAGCATTGCTTTCTTCTCCTCCCTCCATCTCCTTATGCCCCACTGGGAGTTGGCATCTTCTGAGAGCCTTCAAACCCATATGTCCATTCCCCCACAGCTCCCTGTGCTCGGTGCCCACGGAATGCCCACTGTACCAATGCCAGCTCCTGCCGCTGTGATCCTGGATTCACTTCACTCTCTGGAAAGGTCATCTTTAGCACCTCCTCGGAGGTCTGTACAGGTAAAGAGACTGAGAGATCGTAGAGGGGGTCATCACAGAGGGGGTCCTTAAAGGAGTCATCACAGACTCCTCAGCCCTTGAAGCAGCACTTGATTTCATTGTCCAGGGCAGGAAAGAGAAGCCAAGAGACAGGCAATCACGCCTCATGGTCAAGGAGTACAGTGTTAAAAGCTGAGGATTTGGAGCTGGACTATCTGAATTCCAGATTTTTTACCGATCAGCTGTGCAAGACCAAGCAGGGCCTCAATTTCCTTCTCTGTAAATCAGGGACAATGATAATATCAACCCATTTAGTTACGTGTTTTAAATCAACATATAGGGCCGCCTGGGTGGCGCAGTCGGTTAAGCGTCCGACTTCAGCCAGGTCACGATCTCGCGGTCCGTGAGTTCGAGCCCCGCGTCAGGCTCTGGGCTGATGGCTCGGAGCCTGGAGCCTGTTTCCGATGCTGTGTCTCCCTCTCTCTCTGCCCCTCCCCTGTTCATGCTCTGTTTCTCTGTCCCAAAAATAAATAAAAAACGTTGAAAAAAATTTAAATCAATATATAAATGGAATCCATAGAGACAGAAAGCAAATTTGTGGTTGTCGGGTGCTGGGGGCAGGAAGAATGGGTAGTGACCACTTAAATGGGAAAGGGAGTTCTTTACTTTTAATTTTTTTTATTTTAATCCCATCATAGTTAACAGTGTGATATTAGTTTCAGGTGTACAACTTAGTGATTCAACAAGTCTATATATCATTATTCAGTGCTCATCATGAGAACTGTACTATTAATCCCCTTTACCTAAAGGGGTTTTCTTTTGGTGTCATAAAAATATTCTGGAACTAGAGAGAGGGAGTGGTTGCACAACATTGTGAATGCAATACATGCCAGTGAATTGTTCACTTCAAAACAGTTGGTTTTGGTATGTGAATATCACCTCAAGAAAAAAATACGTAAATGATAAATTAACACATGTCAAACACTTAGAACAATGCATTGCACTTGAGAAGAAGCCAATACACTTGCTGTTGTGGTTGTTGTTGGCTGTTAATTGGTCAAAGACAGAAGCAGCCTGTTGAAGAAGGAGGTCAGGAAGGACCATGCAGCCAACAGAGATTCTGAATGTTCCACCAACCCTAGAGCTAACTTGCCAGGAACTCCCTATAAGCCATAATCTCAGTTCCTCCATCCAAAAATATCCACATGCAACCTCAAGCCGGATGGCCATTTGCCATTTGTAAAGCACTATTTCCGAAATTAAAATTAATTTGAACTACATAATAACCAGATGAATGGATACTGTTATTACTTCTGATTTGTAGATAAGGAAGCTGAGACTTTGAGACGTGCTTTGTTCACACTCACACAGATGGTCATAGAGCTGGAATTCAGATAGGGTTAATTTGAATTCCACAAATCTCTCAAAGAAACACCGTCCCTGAAGAAGTTCAAATCAGCCCCTTGAGAAAGTCAATGTTGGCACCATTTTATAAATGAGGAAACTGAGCCTTGAGAGGTGAAACCATTTGTCCAAAGGAAGAGGAAGAAGCTGGGCCCATGGTTCAAACTGTTGCATTCTGATATCTGTCCAGTTGGTCAAGAGTTGGATAAAATATGAAATATCCCTACTATAGAACATCTATAGGCATTAAAATTATTTCTTGTTTTGATGTGGAAAAGTAGGCATAAAATATTCTAAAACCCTGGAAGAATTTGTATATTCCAAAAGCTGTGTTCTGAGTCCACAGGAAATTGATGAAAATGTAATAGTGTTCTTTTCATAATCAGTAATGGTGGGTGACAGATACATGTGGATTTATTATACTGTTCTCCATTTTTAAAAAACTGTTGCAGTCTCGGTGGTGGGATATTTAAATGTCATTGGAGTTTTCTGATTTCCCAGTTTTCTCCCATAAACACGTTATTTTGTTCAGAAAGAAAATGCAAGGGGTCAAATCATCTGAATCTGGTTGCTACCTATCCTACCAGAATTTTTGACGTTGTTAGAAGTTCTCACTTATGTTCCAGATATCAACGAGTGTGGCCCACCTATATACATGTCTTGTGGAAGCCTTGCACATTGTCACAACGTGGAGGGGAGTTACTACTGTGAGTGTGCCCCTGGGCACGAGCTCCTTTCAGGAGGCACCAAATTCCAAAGCGAGAAAGAGAACACTTGTCAAGGTAAGTGGCTTCTGTGTCACACATTTCCCCCATGCCCATGACCAACCTCATCCTGTCAATTATTCCATAGGTCTGAGAGTCCAGAAGAGAGCACTCTTGGGTCTCTCATGGGCTCCTTCCTCCCATTTCTTGTACTTGTCCAGACTTACAATGCCCTGTGAAGGTATATCTAGAAAATTCTTTATTGCAACATTGTATACAATAGTTAAGGCTTGGAAACGGATGACTTCCATTAATGGAGAAGAGTTTCACATATTACAGGATAGCCATACAATAATAAGCTTCGGAGCCCTTTTTTATCAACTTGTTTTTCTTTTTGGTGGACAGTTCTATGAATTTTAACATAAGTACAGATCTGGGTTACCACCACTACATTCAGGATCCAAAACAATTAATTACATTATTCCAAAACATTCCTTCATCCTGTTTCATTATAGGCACTACGCCACCTGCCCTGGCAACCCCTCATATACAGATATTTTTTCTACCTGCAGCACTGTCTTTTGAAAATGTCATATCAATGCAGTAATACAATATGTAGCCTTGTAAGTCAGATTTCATCTACTCAGTGTAATGTTTTTGGAGGTTTATCCATATTGTTTTGTGTATCAATAGCTCATTCCTTCCCCCCCCCCCCCCCGCTTTTGATACGTCTATTTTCCAGAAAGAAAATTGGCTACAGTTATTTTGCATTTACAATGACTGTTTTCTTTTATCTGGATCTATTTATCCAGATCTTGAGTTTGGCTAATAATACAACTGCGTAAAGTTACTTCTAGATTCACATGTCACAGGTTCGTCCACAGATCGTCGTTTTATTATTTTTTCATTTTTTTAACATTTATTCATTTTTGAGAGACGGAGCGCAAGTGGGGGTAGGGCAGAGAGAGAGGGAGACACAGAAACTGAAGCAGGCTCCAGACTCTGAGCTGTCAGCCCAGAGCCCGATGTGGGGCTCAAACTCATGAACTGCGAGATTATTACCTGAGCTGAAGTTGGACGCTTAACCGACTGAGACACCCAGGCACCTCCACAGATCATTGTTTTAAAGGGATGCGTATAGTAACTTTCATTTCTGGATTCTGTTAGAATCACCCTGTATTTTAAAAAATAGAGATTCCAGGGCGCCTGGGTGGCTCAGTCGGTTGAGTGTCCGACTTGGGCTCAGGTCATGATATCGCAGTCTGTGAGTTCAAGCCCCGCGTTGGGCTCTGTGCTGACAGCTCAGAGCCTGGAGCCTGCTTCGGATTCTGTGTCACCCTCTCTGTCTCTTCCCCTCCCCCACTCATGCTCTGTCTCTCTCTGTGTCAAAAATAAACATTAAAAAAATTTTTTTTTTAAAAAACAGAGATGCCTGGGATCCCTCCCTACCTGAGATGTTCTGAACCACTCCTGGCATGGAGCTCAGATATAGATATTTCTTCAGAGTTCCAATGTTAATTATGATGACTAGTTCATTCCTTTTTATTGCTAAGTAATATTCTATTGTATAGAATTGGTTTATCCATTCACCCATTTGGGTTGTTTCCAATTGGAATGATTAAAAATAGAGCTAAACGAGATATCTCTTGATAAACTAGAATTCTTCCCAAGTTGTTTTAAATAGAAAAATATGCCACGGGATGGTACTTATAGTATGCCAATGGCTTTGTTTGTCCCCTATCTTCCTTTTTCTTAATTTCAAGCATGGTTCCATACATATATTTTCATCTTAAAACTTTTCAAACAGTAGTCCAAAAAGTAAATACTACTTTGTGGTAGTATTTAGACAATAATTTCATCATCGGTGTGATTTGATTGCCTACCATTGCTCTGAGCTCTATGCCAAGCACTGTGACTCCAACACTAAATAAAGCACAGGCTGTGTCTCCTGGAGTTTTTACTCCAGTAAGCAGACAGATCAACATACAAATACAATATAAGTCAATAGTCACTCTTGGCAAACCATCCACGTCTTGGGAAAACAATGTGTTTCTCACCACTGTACCCCAGTGCCTAGCACATAGAAGGCGTTCTGGAAATAACACGTAAGTGAAAAACTGGAAAGAGTTCATCATCACACAAGGTGTGAGCTGTGGTCACACCTTGGTCTTGTCACTTGGCCTTGATTTTGGCTAAGTTTTTACAATCTCTGGTCTTGGTTTCCTTATCTGCCCTTGAAGAGATTAAGTTTTTTTTTTTTTAACTTTTTTTTTAAACCTGAATATTAAGTTGTTTATCTTATAAAACTGTGTAAAATACACTTTTAAGAAAAGCTTCGTAGACTTATATTAACTGAGGACTTTTCAATCCATTATTAATTTTCACACTGGCCATTTTGTATTTACACAGTTGTTGGACCCATGTTTGAAAGTATCAGAAATGACTAAGAGACAAGGGATGTTTAGTATCCACAAAGAGAAAAGTAAACTAAATTCAACGTTGAATTTAATATTCAATGATTCAAATCATTTCATAGTAAAATGTGACAGCAATGTATTTGCTCTGAAATGGTTCAATTTTCAGGGCACCTGGGTAAAGTTAAAGTGTCCAGCTCTTGATTTAGGCTCAGGTCACAATCTCACAATAGTGAGATCAAGCCCCGCATCAGGCTCTGTGCTGGGCATGGAACCTGCTTAAAATTCTGTCTTTCTCTGCTCCTCCCCCACTCACTCATTCTCATAGGTGATCTGTTTCTCATTCTTTCTCAAAAAAAATATGTAATTAAAAAATTTTTACATGAAATGGGATCACTTTTAAACCTCAGCCTTACTGGGAGCATGATGCTGTTTGTAAGCTACTCACCATCCCTAAAGTAGAAAAATCTCTGACCTTAAATTGAGAGAAGCATCTCCTACCCCACTGTCTAGGTTACAAACAGAAAAAGCTGTATCAAGTACTGTCCTAGCTCCACTCTCCTGGTTTCTAAGTTAACAAAAGAGGATCAAATTTCTCTCCTAATTAGAAAAGACGGAAAGATAAGTTTACAGCCAAGTTGATTTGAGGACAGTCACATTTACTCAATGCTGTGACCACAATCACATGCCTTCCTCATTTTTCAACCACAAACTGCTCTGAGAAGGAACTTCCCTTGGGTGGGGAGATAGCAGGGATGCCTGAGATATTCTGGGGCCAAAGCAAGTTCCTTCTGGGTGTGGCATTTAGAATAGGTCTACCACCCACCCAACAAGTTTAGGCAATGCTGAGGTGTGTGTACACCCAGAGCCCTGAAGGGTAGAGCTGGCGCCACAGAAAAGTGAGGGGTGGCATTAGCCAGTGGGGTTAGAGGCTTTTTGAGCTGACTACGCATACCTCCTGATTACCCATCAGACTCCTGCAGCAACGCGAAGGGCAGATACCAACATCACTTGGCTGGAAGCGATTCCCAGGCTCCTGGGTGAATCACTGTATTAATTTCTTATTACTAATATAACAAACTTAGTAGTTTAAAACAGTATAATATATTCTCTTAATTTGTTGAAGGTTAGAAGTTTTAAGTGGTTCCTTCTAGAAGCTCTAGGGGAGAATCTGTTTCCTTGCCTTTTCTGGCTTCTGGAAAATGCCTTCATTCCTTGGTTCAAGGCTCCTTTTTCCCCTCTTCAAAGTCAACATCATATGTATCATCTCCTCTCCTCTCTGACCTTCTCCTTCCCTTTTATAAGAATCTTTGTGATTATATTAACTGCACCCATATCATCAGGATAATCCCCCAACAAGAGACTTAATCACCATGTTCAAAATTTTCTTTTGGATGAAAGATAACATAATCATAGGCTCCAGGAATAAGGACTTGGATGTCTTTGAAGGAGCCATTATTCTCTCTACCACACTCACCATCCACAAGCAGCTCTGATCTGAATATCACACATACACACACAAAGTTCTCATCTTGGCAACCGTGCTTGAATGTAGAGGCCAGCCAACTCCTTATGCGAAGGGCCACATCATAAGTATCTTGAGTTTTTTTGGGCCACAAGGTCCCTATCACAACTACTTAACTCTGCCATTATAGTGTGAAAGCAGACAGACAACACATAAATGAATAGGAGTGGCTACATTCCAATAAAATTTTATGTATGGATACTAAAATTTTAATTTCATATAATTTTCATGGGTCAAAAAAGACAGCTCTTCCTTTGATTTTTTTTTCCTAGCCACTTAAAAAAATCCTTTACAGAAATAGGCAACAGCTGGATTTGTCTGTGGGCCATGGTTTGCCAACCCCTGCTCTGTCTGAGGTGGTGGTTGAGTAGAGAGTGCTATCACCAGATGGTATCCGTCCATTGAAGTTATGATGGAATCTTCGATGCCTGACCTTGAAAAAGATGATGGAAGGTAGTAAGGCTGGACTTACTGAGTATAGGAGAGGCCTTATCAAGGCCTGGACAGGGGACTGATCCTTCTCTTTTGTGTCTCTAGATGTGGACGAATGCAGCTCCGGAAAACACCAATGCCACAACACCACCCACTGCATCAATGTGAAGGGCAGCTACAAATGCTACTGTCACCATGACTGGGTGGCCAGATCCAGGCCTCTACATGGTCTGAACTTCACCATCTGTGAAGGTATATAGTCCAACATACACACATGCATACACACAGATGCATGTGCATGTGTGTGCGCACACACTCTTGCACATGAACATCCGTGTGAACACATGCCTTCACAAAACAGAAACCATGCACATACATGCATTCCGCATGTATATGCAGGCACACACACACACACATTAGTGGTGCTTCTGCCTCTTTTCCCTGCAGACGTCCACTTCCCCTCATGGACATCACCTTCTGGAGTCAACAGCCAGGTGAGTGGAGCCTCAGCAGAAGACTAGAAGCAGAAAGATCTTCAGCAACCATCTTGTGTCCACCCTCTCCCCAAACTCCCACTTCAGGCTCTCTGACCTGCCCCCATGTCCCCTTTCCCCAGAGTCTCTCCCGCTTCTTTGACAAGGTCCAGCAGTTATCCCAAGACTTCAAGCCAGCTTTGGCCAAGAACACCATCCAGGTAAAGTCAGAACCAGGAAAGAGGCCAGGTGTGGGAATCCCATAGAGACCTGGGTCACTTTGGTAGAGATGTAGACAAGCTCCTATGTAGTTGGCACTGCAACTGGTCCCTCACCCATGGTGGAGAGAAGGCTATCTAGAAGCACTTTTAAAGACACCCAGGTGGACTAATTTATTTCCCTATTGGCTGGTTCTGGGCTTTGGGCTTATGTCATCCTTGGCCTTTCTGACCCAGGTTGACCTCTAAGTGGCTGAGATCTAAGCAACAAGGACCATCCAAGGAATCTAATTCAGTGCCATTGTTACCCTCCAAATACCCAATGTCTAGGGTCCGTTCTCTTGGGCTGAATGGCCAGGTCTTCATGCAACCCATTTGATCCATTGCCCACTGGCTCTTTGTCCCATCCCCCAGGACCTCATGCAGGAAGTAGATGAGCTGCTGGAGACCCCAGGGGACCTGGAGACCTTGGCCCCCTCAGAGCAGCACTGTGTGGCCACTCACCTGCTCGTTGGCCTGGAGGATGTCCTGAGAGTGTTGAGCAAGTTGCTGCCCAATGGGCCACTGACTGCGCATGCTCCTGCAGGCACAGGTAAATATCTGAGTATGCTTCAGGCTCCTGCTCCTTCTGTTCACCTTCTCACTCTCCCCTCTTCCTAGAGACTGTCCCACTGGAGCCAAGTGGCCACACTCACATCTCAGTATTTTATTTAAAATAATTCAGAAAATATTCTCCTATCATAAAATAAGCTCCTGTAGAACTCAGTCTTTTATTTGTTTTAAGCACAAAAGTTTCAGATTTTTTTAAAAGGATAAGTAAAAAGAAGCATATACAAATATCAGTAAGTCTATCATTACATCGTTTATATAATTACAACAGAAAATTGCAGCAATGAGGTTCATAAAAATAAGGTATTCAAAAATAAACTCAACACTACCTGGAAATGCAGAAAATGCACTTAATCTTGAAAAGTTGAAAATTACATATTATCTGATCTAATTTTAAGTATAACCTTAAATAACATTGTACCAACGGTTTCGTTGTTGAAACGCATGCTTATTTCTATGCAGTTTTTCCCAGATTTTTCAGCATCCATACTACCCAGGAGATGGCAAAGAGAATTAAAAGCTGGCCACAAATATTTGATTCTGATTCCTGCATCCTCAAATAGCCTGGTCATTGTTTAATATCTTTCCATCTTTGTGGACTCCTTTTGCATGCATTTGGAAAGAATTGCAATCATTTTATTCATGGTTTTATCTGGAGCTCAAAGAAAGCATTTCCAGACTAATTTCACCAGATGTAGATGCCAATTACCAGGAAGACTTACCTCAATCAGGTGTTTTTCAACAGTGTTACTGAGATGTAATTTACCCAACATAAATTCACCCATTTGAAGGGTATAATTCAATGGTTTGGGCATATTCACAAAGGTGTGCAACCATTACCATGAAATAATCTTAGACATTTTCATCACACCAAAAAGAAACCCCATATGCATGAGCAGTCACTCCACATTCCCCGCAACCCCCAGCCCCTGGCAGCCACCAACCTGCTTTCTGTGTCTATGGATCGCCTGTTCTGGACATTTCATATAAATGGAATCATACAATCTATGACCTTACGTTATTGGATTCTTTCACTCAGCATACATCTTGAAGTTCAGCCATGTTGTAGCTTATATCAGTATTTCATTCCATTTGATTGACAAATGGCATGCCTTCATAAGGTTATGTACATTTTATTTATCTTTCTATAAGTTGATGGACATTCAGGTTTTCTGCTTTGAGGCTATTATGAATTAACACTCACAGACAAATCGTGCGAACGTATGTTTTCCTTTCTTTGGGGTAGATATCTGACGGTGGCATTGCTGGGTCATCTAGTAACTCTACATTTAATATTTTGAGAAATTTCCAGGCTGCATTCCAAAGGGGCTGGACCATTTACGTTCCCTCCAGCAATGAATAAGCATTCTAATTTCTCCACATCATTGCAAACACTTGCTGTTTGGGAGGGCAGGTGATATTATAGCCATCCTAGCAGGTGCGAAACGGTATTTCATTCTGGTTTTCATTTTCACTTACCTAATAACTAATGATGTTAAGGATATTTTCATGTACTTACTGGCATTTTATATATCTTCTCTAGAGAAATGCCTATTCAAGTCTTTTGCCCATTTTTTAAAGCTTTTTATATATCTTCTCTAGAGAAATGCCTATTCAAGTCTTTTGCCCATTTTTTAAAGCTTTTTATATATCTTCTCTAGAGAAATGCCTATTCAAGTCTTTTGCCCATTTTTTAAAGCTTTTTATATATCTTCTCTAGAGAAATGCCTATTCAAGTCTTTTGCCCATTTTTTAAAGCTTTTTATATATCTTCTCTAGAGAAATGCCTATTCAAGTCTTTTGCCCATTTTTTAAAGCTTTTATTTACATTCCAGTTACATTCCAGTTATTTAACCTACATATGTTAGTTTCAGGTGTACCATTTAGTTATTCAACACTTCCATACAATGTCTGGTGCTCATCACAAGTGCCTTCCTAAACCCTCATCACCTATTTCACCCATCCCCTCCCCCACCTCCCCTCTGGTAACCACCAGTTTGTTCTTTATAGTTAAGGGTCTGTTTCTTGGTTTGCCTCTCTCTTTTTTTCCCCTATGAACATCTGTTTTGTTTCTTAAGTTCCACCTATGAGTGAAACCAGATGGTATTTGTCTTTCTCTGACTGATTTATTTTGCTTAGGATAGTACACTCTAGCTCCATCTACCTCATTGCAAATGGCAAGATTTCATTCTTTTTTTATGCTGACTAATGTTCTAGTGTGTGTGTGTGTGTGTGTGTGTGTGTGTGTGTGACACCTATTCTTTATCCATTCATCAGTTGGTAGATGTTTGGACTCTTTCCATACTTCGGCTACTGTAGACAATGCTGCTATAAACGTTAGGGTGCATGTATCCCTTTGAATTAGAATTTTTGCATTCTTTGGGTTTTTTATTTTATTTATTTTTTAAAACCTTTTTTTTAGAGAGAGAGGGTGTGAGTGAGCAAGGGGCAGAAAGAGAGGGAGAGAGAGAGAGAATCCCACCCAGGCTCTGCACTGTCAGCTTAGAGCTCCAAGTGGGGCTCGAACTCATCTTTGGGTTTTTTAATTGGGTTATTTGTCTTATTATTGAGTTGTAAGAACTCTTTATATAGTCTGGACACCAGACCTTGTCAGACTTCGAGTGGCAAATACCTACATCAGATTTAACAGCAGTGTTGTTTATATTCAAATTTGGAGCATCTGTGATTTAGAGTTATGTCGTAGACTCCGGGTCTGGAGTTCTCTCTTGTCCAGCAAGAAAGCGGATGCAGGATTAAAATGTGAGAGAGACTAGTGTCCGGGGAGGAGACAAGAGCGCCGAGTAAGGGTCCTTGCTCCATTTTTATTAGGATCAGAAGGCTTACAAGCGTGACGGACGTGCAGGAAGAGACAATGAAACCGTGAACATTAACTCATGGGAGTGAGGGAAAGGGGGTTTTGAAGATATGCGGTGTTAGGGGTTTGGGTCAATAAAAAACAAAGTCCTGGTGCCAGTTGTTCACAGCAGGCATGAGGCGCCAGTCTGTTTATCTTAACTTGCCTAGGGGACAAGACAGACAAAGCATGCTACCTCAGGGTCAACAAGGCACCTTTCTTTTGCTAATTAGCTCCGCACTGGGCAACTTCACCCTGCCTTGTTAACCCATGGGTGCAAGCTCAGGGAATTCCTAAACTTACTACCCACAGAGTTAGAATTGTCATCGCAACAAAAGCCTTGCCTTGTCTGTTAGCAGTTTCTTCCTTTCCTTGAGATTATGCAAATTCAGTAGAAAATTTTCTAAAAAAGTGCAATCTTTGGAAACATTTTGGTTTTCAGCTTTTAAAAATAGTCAAAGGATGCCTGGGTGGCTTGTTAAGAGTCTGACTCTGATTTCAGCTCAGGTCGTGATCTTTCGGCTTGTGAGATCAAGCCCCATGTTGGGCTCTGTGCTAACAGCATGGAGCCTACTTGGGATTCTCTGCCCCCCTCCTCTGCCCCTCCCCTGCTTTCTCTCTCTCTCTCTCTCTCTCTCAATGAATAAACATTTTGTAAATGCTCAAATAACAGTATTAAACAGCCACATCACTCTTATTTCATACTTAAAATTCATGCGGTTTATCAGCATACCAAAAAGATCTAATTCCAACACTGCAAGCAGTAACCTGACTTCTCCCATCCCTCGTGCCATTGCCACCACTACAGGACTGTCTCTGACGGTGCAGGACCAAGGAATCGGGGATGTCACCTTGGGCCAGAGCCAGGCAAAGATGCAGCTGAAGTGGGATGTGGCACGGGAATCCAATGACTTGGGTAACGACTGCAGTGGGGAAGGGAAGGCCCCTGAGACCTTGCGATGGGACCAGACAGCCAGGATGTGACACAGAATTAAAGATTAAAGGAAAGTGTAGGGTGGGCGGGGCTACAGGGGAGAGTCCATTTGAGGAGAAAGGGGCCCTGGCAGCGACCCTGACATGTCAATCTTGGCCTTGTCCTGCAGGTCCTTCTGTGGTGGGCCTCGTCTCCACTCCAGGGATGAGCAAGTTACTGGCTGAGGCGCCCCTGGTCTTGGACTCTAAGCAGCAGACAGTTCTGCGTGAACACAGGGACTTCCTGGCAGGAGGCTCCCCTGTCCTGCTCTCAGATGTCGTCTCTGCCTTTGTGAGCAACAAGGACACCCAGAACCTCAGCTCCCCCGTCATCTTCATCTTCTCCCACCACGTGAGTCCTGGTGGAATGGGGCTGTGGCTGGGCAAGGAACTGGGCTGGGTCCGGGGCTCAGCCTCACTGTCGAGAACACCCTTGGTGTCCTGGGGGCCTCCTCCGTGGGCGCCTCCTTCCCCCAGGAAAGTCCTTTGCAAACCAGCTTTGGATAAGAGTCTCCAGCTCCCACCGACGCTCTCTTCTACAGTCGGTGACACCCAGGCCAACCCAGAAGGTGTTCTGTGTCTTCTGGGAGCACAGTCAGGATGGATGTGGTCATTGGTCCACCACGGGCTGCAGGATGGCGGCCACCGGAGACGCCAGCACCACCTGCCAGTGCTCCCACCTCAGCAGCTTTGCTGTCCTCATGGCCCATGGCCACATTCAGGTGAGATCCCTGAGAGAGGCCATGGAGACAAGGATGCTAGAGACTACAGGCAACCAGAAAGGAAAGGATGTGATGGGAGAGGTCGGAAGGGACCCAGGGAGATCAGCATCGAGGACCAAACCATCGTCCTTTCCTGGCCGGGTGACAGGGTTACTCCTTCTGGGGTGGGGGAGGCGGGGTAGGTGGTGGCACCAGGAATTGAGATCCTCCCAGGTGACAGCAGACAGAACTCTTTTAACTAAAGGGCCAGGCCTCATGGGAATCCAGACCAATTCAAACAGCACCCGCAAAACAGCGTGTTTCCTCCCGCCATTTCAGCAAGGAATAAAATGTGGTGTACAAGTTTTCCCGGTTACATTTCTGAAGAGATGAAAAATATTCACATGGTTGAAGGAGTAACATTGAAAAGTCTCTTTCCCGCCCATGGCCCCCAGTGATCAGGGTTCTTCTTAGGAGAAATCTCAGTTTCTTCTGAGCACTTTTAGAGATATTTTTTGTATAAACAAGCAAATACATATAATGTGTAATTTTATTTTCACTCCAGGCATTGCCTACATATTCATTCTTAGGCATTTTTTCCATTTCAAATACTTACGAGATTCTGTATCAGTACACAAAGAACTTGACCATTCATCTTTAAATTACACAGCTTCCATTCTGTGGATGTTCCATACTTGAGCAAATCTCCAACGACAAACATTTTGTGCAAGCTTCCGTTTCTGCAAAGTTGCAATAGCATTGCTATGTCAGAGTAATAGTTCTAACTTTGAGATACATACATTTAATACACACATATAATATTGCCATATATCAGTAGCCACCCAATGGATTCCTTTACATTTTAAAGTTGGGTAACAGTACAGTCATTCTTGGCTAATCCCCCCACCCAACCATTCAAAGTGTTTCTTTTAAGTGTTTAGATTTGACTCTTCTTTCATTTTTGAAAATACGCCTTGAAATATACGTTCCAACATTTGTTCTCTTCATTGATTTGGTTTTCTTCATTGAAGACCAACTCTGCATGTTGTGGCTCTCATTTACCTCGCTCTCGTATTTCTTGTTCTTCTGATTTGCTTTTGCCTCTTTCTTTATATTAATTTAATTTTGCCCATTTTTTTCATTCCTGTTCTATCTCTTAAACTGCACTTCAGTAGGGTCCATTCTTAATATGAGCTCTTCAAATTTTGTCTTCATTACTGCAGAGGTTTTTTTTTTCTTCCACTTCTTTACTGTGTTTTTCTAATGCACAACTTCACAAGATCTCTCTACTCTGAGGCCTTGTATCTCTGCTTTCATTTCTTGCTTATAAAGGCAAGAGCTTCCTTACATGCTTTGATTCAGAGTAAATAATGTCACAACTTTTATCTGCCCCATGTTAACAATTATTTGGTGAGTATTCCTTACTTAAATTTTTTACTCTCTTTCTCCTTTTTTGTGATATTTTGTATAGATGTTGTGTTTGTTCCATTTAATTTTTTTGTGATATTTTGTATAGATCTTGTGTTTGTTCCTTTTTATTTTTTTGTGATATGTTGTATAGATCCTTTCGATCACTTATGATTAAGGCAGATGGTGTTTCCTGGGGGAGTTATTTCCAAGATATTTATGTAAAAACATGTTCAGGGTTTTGTGATTTTTATGTAACTTTTAAAAATTTATCTAGGGGTGCCTGGGTGGCTCAGTTGGTTGAGCGTCCGACTTCGGCTCAGGTCATGATCTCGTGGTCCGTGAGTTCAAGCCCCGTGTCGGGCTCTGTGCTGACAGCTCAGAGCCTGGAGTCTGTTTCAGATTCTGTGTCTCCCTCTCTCTCTGCCCCTCTCCCACTCATGCTCTGCCTCTCTCTGTCTCAGAAATAAATAAACATTAAAAAAAATAAAAATTTAGGGGCGCCTGGGTGGCGCAGTCGGTTGAGCGTCCGACTTCAGCCAGGTCACGATCTCGCGGTCCGTGAGTTCGAGCCCCGCATCGGGTTCTGGGCTGATGGCTCAGAGCCTGGAGCCTGTTTCCGATTCTGTGTCTCCCTCTCTCTCTGCCCCTCCCCCGTTCATGCTCTGTCTCTCTCTGTCCCAAAAATAAATAAAAAAATAAAAATAAAAAAATAAATAAAAATAAAAATTTATCTAAGCAAAATTAAATGTCAGCAGTAGGGTTTTCATGTACAAAACCTGTTTTCCTCCACAACCAGAGCCAAACTTCTTTAAACCAGCTGGTGGATGGAAACTCCTGCCTACATCATTCCCACTGTTGTGATCATGACACAGATTATTCTGGTTTCCTCCAATGTATACTTCTAGTCAATCTTCTCTGATTTTAGCTTCTCTTCCGATTATGCCCTCGTTTTAGAGAAAGTGGAAATGGCAGTTTTGGTTTTATTACATTTGTGGCATTTGAATTATTTCCAAGAACAGGTGTGTGTGTGTGTGTGTGTGTGTGTGTGTGTGTGCGTGCATGTACATGTGAGCACATGTGCACATGCAACCTTTGGGCCACCATTTTCAATACCAGAACAATTGACTTTTTCTTTCGAACAAGGATTTCCTTTAAAATGTGATAAGTACTACAATTTGTAATGAATCCTTAGCAATGGGGAGAGATGGGAGGGGAGTGGGGGAAACAGATAATTGTCTGTGTTTTTGTGGTCTGTGTTATTTTTCCCAGCCCAAGAATATGATTATTTTCTAGCTGACCTGGTACAAATACTCATGAAGGTGCTCTCGGGTCACTGGGATGGGTAGGACTGAAGCATCATTTCCAGGAGAGCAACTTGTAAAGCTAATAAACATAGTGATACACAAATTTCAGCATCGAAATACAACCCTAGTAGGTTCAAAGGCTTGATGTCTTGAAGGAGGGTTATCCTATCACATAGGTACAGCTGCGTTTATACAAGCTTTACTTCTAGCATCACGCACTCAAGTAACTCGTTTTTTTAACTGACGTTATTGGAATACAATATATTTGCAATAGAAATCCGATTATAAGCATACACTTTGTAAGTTTTAACAGTTGTAAAAAACCCGTGCTCTAAAGGCCACTGAGCTGGCAGAACTTTTCCGTAACCTCAGAAAGCCCCTCAGGAGTCTCTCAGTGCTCCCATCCCAAACCCCAGGAAACCACAGATCTCATTTTGTTGCTATAGTTTATTCTGACTGTCCTAGAGTCATTCAGTAGAATGGAATTGTTCTCTTTTGTTCCTGGCTCTTAGGCTCAACATTCTATGAGATTCTCTCGTATTACTGAGTGTAAACATAATTCATTCCTTTTTATTGCTATATAGCATCCCAACATATTACTATACCACAGATTGTTTTATACCACAAACTGTTCTCCAATTAATGGGCATTTGCATTTCTTCCAGTTTGGGCTATTATGAATAGAGCTGTTATGAAAATGTGTAAACATTGGTCTTATGGACATTCGTTTTCATTTCTCTTGGTAAATACCCAGAAATGGAGTTGCTGAGTCCTACGGTAAGTGTGTGTTTAACATTAATGTATGTTCAACTTTATAAAAAAACTCCCAAACTCCATTCCAAAGTAGTTGTTACCTTTTACATGCTCACACAGGAGTGTATGAGAGTTCCAAAAGTTCCATTTTGCAACATTTCTATCAGTGTTTTTAAGTTTTACCATTCTAGTCTATGCTTTTAAAGAGGTGACTGTGATCTCATTCACGGGGCTGAGCAGGAGGATCCCGTGCTGGCTGTCATCACCTACGTGGGGCTGGGCCTCTCTCTGCTGTGCCTCCTCCTGGCAGCCCTCACCTTCCTCCTGTGCAAAGCCATCCAGAACACCAGCACCTCGCTCCACCTGCAGCTCTCGATCTGCCTCTTCCTGGCCCACCTGCTCTTCCTCACGGCCATCGACCAGACCAAGATCAAGGTACTAACACCGTCCCAGAGGACCCCCTGCCCTGAGCCATGGGATGCTCAGTTCGTGGAGCCCTGCTGCACTGATGCCTTAACACAATATCGCTGGGCGACAGGGAGGCTGGAGAGGGGTAAATAGCCTATTTCACATTGACTGATGAAGCAGAAGACAATCCTCTCTCAACAACTCGACCCTATATATATATACACGAGTTCTCCCCGCTGGCAAGGTGTGGGAGGGGTCCTGGGGCCACCCTCCTCCCTGACAGTCCCTCCTGGTGACTCCTTCCTCCTCGCCCAGCTGCTGTGTGCCATCATCGCGGGGGCCTTACACTATCTCTACCTGGCCTCCTTCACCTGGATGCTGTTGGACGGTCTACACCTCTTCCTCACGGCACGCAACCTGACGGTGGTCAACTACTCCAGTGTGAGCAGGCTCATGAAGTGGCTCATGTTCCCTGTGGGCTACGGAGTCCCGGCTCTGATCGTGGCCGTTTCTGCTGCATCCAGACCTTCCCTTTATGGAACACCCACCAGGTAAGTGCCAATTCCCACTGCCCCCATCTTCTCCAGCACAACTGTGGCCATCATAGAACCAATAGCGATTTAGTTTCCCCCGAACATGATAGGCAGAGGAAAGGTCAGTGCCCACTCCGAAGACATCTCTCTGATGGAATATTGTGTTCCTTGAACTGTTTTTAAGTCCTTAAGATTGAATTATTTTAAATGTTCATTATGAAGTATTCAATCATTATATATTATACATTCTAGTGATTCTTTATCCACAAAGGCCAATGTTCTCTTGACTCACTTCTCATCTCTCTCTTAGATGCTGGCTCCACACAGACAAAGGATTTGTATGGACCTTCCTGGGCCCCGTCTGCACCATCTTCTCCGTGAGTAACACGTGACATCAGAGCATCCTGCCTGCCCAAGTGACGGTCATTCAAAGACCAGGTGTACCAGGAGGGTTACAGGCAGCGGGAGCAATCATTCCAGTCGGCCCAGGACTGATGAGAGACACCCCCCCCGCCCCCAGGATGCAGGAATTTCCATTGTAACAATAGGACTAACATGTTTCCTGAGACCTGGGACTTTCAGTGCTAAAATTTGGAGTTTCCATGTGAACTGCATCGAAGTGCTCGCCAAAGTTACAGGACAAACACATGCCTGAGTTACAGGGTGGTTGGTCTAGTCTTCTAGGACTTCTACAAAACGCAAAGGCTTCTTACCTGCCGGGTTAGGGGTTGGATGAGCTGGGAGGATGCTTACCAGATGTGGAGTGAATTTAATACCCCTGTGGGCTTTCTGCAGATTAATCTGGCCTTCTTTCTGATGACCTTCTGGATTGTGAGAAACAAGCTCTCCTCCCTCAACAGAGATGTGTCCACCCTCCAGAACACCAGGTGAGGATGAGTCAGAGGAATGTCCCCCATCCAGAGCATTATCCTCAGAGCTCCAAGGATCTCATGTCCAGAGAGAATGGACTTTGCCCTGATACACAGGGATTGCTTCCATGCCTCACATAGTAGGTCCTGAGAACATTTCTATCCTTACAACACACTCAAAACATCGCATAACCGTTCCCAGAACCCAGCGCACCCTTTCATGGTCATGCCTTCATGCGTTTTAGGCCCCCTGCCTTCCCCTTCCCTTGCCCCACGTGAATGCAGGTTCATCAACCACATGTCACATCATCTAGGAGTTTGGGGATGCCGTTTCCTTTCCTCAACTTTGCACAGAATCAGTGGCCTCTATTCTGGGCAAAGCACATTCTGGGTCAGGTCATGGAGAAGGTGGGGACAGGAACAGCCCTGGATGGGATCTGGGCAGAAGTACTTCACTTTGCAAATGTTATAAGTGATCATTTGTTTTTGTCTTGCCGCCAGACTCTAAGGGCTGTGGAAACAGAAGTCTTGTCTTGGTTGTTCTGAATGCCCAAGCCCCAGCCTAGGGCCAGGGGCACAGAATGTTCTCGACAATGTCAGCTGAGCAAAATTAGGGGTCTTCCTGAAACATCGTGACCTTTTTGAAACTCACATTCTGGAGTGTCACTACCATCCCTAGTCCTAGTCAAACTGTCATCCCTGACCCAAACACCATTTCTTTTTATGGAATCATTGACGATAAAGATCCAAGTTGATCGCTACTCAGTAGGAAGCATCCGTGGAGTGGACTTGAAAACAGGTGGGGTGGGGAGGGGGCTGTTGCTCCGGGTGCATCACGAGCCTCCTCTCTCCTCCTACCCAGGATGCTGACATTCAAAGCGACGGCTCAGCTCCTCATCCTGGGCTGCACGTGGTGTCTGGGCCTCCTGCAGGTGGGGCCAGCTGCCCACGTCATGGCTTACCTCTTCACCATCATCAACAGCCTGCAAGGAATGTTCATCTTCCTGGTGTACTGCCTCCTCAGCCAGCAGGTACCACAGTCTGGCCCCCATCCAGGACTCTTCCTGTCCCCACCCCGCCCAGTGAGCTGACCCAGAGCGTGCTTTGCCCCTGCAGGTCCGGGAGCAGTACGGGAAATGGTTCAGAGGGGTCAGGAAAGCCAAAGCCGAGCCTGAGAATTACACGCTCTCAAGCGGGACCGTGTCTGATGCCTCCAAGCACAGTGCGGTAAGATTATGCAGTGTTCCCAGAGCACTTCCCTAGCCAATCTGCTTGGGCGTCTCATGCCTGCCTCACTGGACAACCTGTGCAGATAGCAGGCGATGCCCTAGGAAGGCTCATGCCTGGACTCACTTGAAGGCACTTCTCTGTCTTGAAACGAGCTCTTCCTATACTTTCACTCGCTGAGCTTCTATGTTCACAGTGACCCTTGCACATGACTGTCCTCTTTCCCCACGTTTGTGGAGCACCCACTTTGTGCAAAATGTTGCATAGGGTTTCTAATTGTGCTTGGTGAGAAGATACAAATGTAGATACTTATAAGCAGAGAAGGAAGCTTGGTCAGCTAACTAATCAGAAATGAATGGTGTGGAGCAGATGGTTAATGCTCAAAGTGCACAGAGCCATGCACATCTTTTCTCCCAGGTCATTCCAGAGAGACTCACGGGCTTTATATAAATTATGCAAGGTCTTCAGCCTCCTCTACTTTCTCCCAACTTCATTCCCCACCCCCCATCCTCACCCTGCCTGGCAAGTCGTCTACACATCTCTCCCCAACTTGCCTGTCCTCCCTCTAAAACTGTTCCTTCCCAAATGGTCTACTCATCAAAATCTCATCCTTCAAACTCTTTCCTCCTCCCAGCAGATGTGCGTACTGACTTCTTCATAGAGAAAACACAAGTCAGCAGGAAGAAACAAGGTTACTTTTGCACTCTCAAAAACACCAGCCATTTGGCATCTAGTTCACTGTGTCCTCATTCCCTCTTGTGACCGCACATACACAAAATATGCCTCCTAGTTTTTAAGGCCAATCCCTCTACCTGTACTTTGGTTCCTGACCCTCTTGACTTCCCAGTGGCTTAACGTTACGGTTCACACATTTTATCTCTGGTATATTGGTTCTCATGTTCTCAACAGCTGCATTGTAACACATTACATGTCTCACTTACTCTGATCTATTTTAATTTTTTTTTTTTTATTTTATAGAGAGAGAGAGTGTGTGTGTGTATGTGTGTGTGTGTGTGTGACTGGGGGAGAGGGGCAGAGGGAGAGAATCTTAAGCAGACTCCACGCTCAGTGTGGAGCCCGACTCAGGGCTCGATCCCACGACCACGGGATCATGACCTGATTCAGAAATCAAGAGTCGGATGCTCAACCAGCTGAGCCACCAAGCCGCCCCAAGAAGTACTAATGTTTTATTTATGCTTCCTTCTTCTTCTTCCTCTAGATGTTCGAACCTGGATTTTGCCTCCATCATTCCACCAAAAGGCCTCTGTCTTAGGACACCAATGGTCTCTACTCATGAATATCTTTTGGTCCTCTTAGCGGTCTTAGCAGCATTTGGAACTCTTGGTGTACTGGATGCTGTGTTGGCTTCCTCCATGTCACAATACTCCTCTTGGTCTCTGGTTTCCATGTGTCCACACTCCCTGGAATATCGCTATCTTTCTACGTGAGCTTGCTCCATCTCCTTCGTATTTCAACCACTCTACCGGGCTGGGTCCTAAGAACACTTCTGTTCTCATAGTTTGGTACAAGATTTTAAGATATTTATACATAAATGTATATATGTTAGCATTTAGCAAAGTTATTAGGTACATTTCAAAGTGTAGATCATGAGAGGCTTTGTAAAGGAGGGGAAATGCACATCCACATGTGCCTAGGTATTGGAGGAGGCAGCCATGGTAGGTAGGGGAGGTTTTCCCTATGTTGCTGTATATATACATTGACAACACTATTTTTAAAAAGACAATATCCACATACTTGTGATTTGAAAAAGAAAAAGAAAATTCAAAGTTGCCATAAAGCATAAAGAAAGACATTCACATGATGTGTATAACTATCTCATTCTCACTTTAAAGTGCTCACATCTAGGGGTTCCTGGGTGGCTCAGTTTGTTGAGCATCCAACTCTTGATTTCAGCTCAGGTTATGATCTCACAGTCGCGGGATCAAACCCTATCAAAGGCTCCACACTGAAAGTGATGTCTGCTTGGGATTCTCTCTCTCCCTCTGGGTGGTCAGTTGAGTGTTTGACTCTTGATTTCAGCTCAGGACATGAACCCAGGGTCGTGGGATCGAAATCTGAGATGGGCTCTTTCTTCACTGGAGCCTGCTTGGGATTCTCTTTGCCCCTCCCCCACTCGTGCTGTCATGCTCTCTCTCTCTCAAAACAAAAACAAAAACAAAAAACCCTACAAAACAAAGTCCCAAGCAGAAATCCCAGATTGACCTTCTCCCACACTCTTAGGGTGTTTACAGCTGGGAAATTCAGTTTGTACCGACCTGAGTTTAAATGCTGGCTCAGCTATTTGCCGGTTTTTTCACTTTAGGCAACTGTTTTATAGCATACGTCTTAGCTTCCTCATTTCAAAACCCTCTCACTATCCTCCCTGACTCTTTCCGGCACTGCTCCAGATTTTCCCCATCCGGCTCCTCCAGAAGCCCACCCCTCCCGCTCCACCCCGACTCCTACCCCCGTCCCCTCCATCAGGTTCGCATTCCCCCATCAGGACCCCTGCACCAGAGACTGCCGCTATGGGTGATCCCTTTGGCCCACCACAGTCTCTCCCATTGTCTGACTGTCCCCAATTCCTTTTCAGGCTCTCCATTCTTCCAACTCCTCACATCCCCCACGTTCGGAACGCCTACTTCCCGGCTTCACAGAATCCCCAGTGCCCAAGCCTTGAGTTCCTGATCGTGTTTCTGGATTTCTGGCCCCCCCCCCCCAACACGGACACTTCAAGTCCACTTACTGCAGATTCACAGTCTCGGATTCAGGAGACAAGAGTTTCTGGTGTCCAGGCTCCTCTAGGCACAAACTTCCCGTTTCCAGATTCTGCGGATTCCAACTTCCAGGAATCGGCCACGAAGAGCTGAGTCCAGCTGAGGTCCTCTTCATCCAGTGGACCACAGTCTTCTCTGTTCTTAAAAGTCTCTGAAGTAGGGACCTCAAGGGAAAAGATGGCCTCAGCGTGTTCACTGTGGCATCGGAAGACGGGAAAACACAAACCACTCAAATAAACCGTCAATAAGAAGGGGCAAGATGCTGGGGCACTGGGTGGCTCAGTTGGTTGAGCCTCCACCTCTTGATTTGGGCTCAGGTCATGATCCCAGCGTCAGTGCAGAGCCTACTAAAGATATTCTCTCTCCCTCTGCCCCTCTCCCCTGCTCTCTCTCTCTCTCTCTCTCTCCCTCTGTGAAAATAAAATAAAATAAAACAAAATAAAATACATGGCAAGATGAAAAATTATTTCAGTTTTAAAATTTTTTTTTCAACTTTTTTTTATTTATTTTTGGGACAGAGAGAGACAGAGCATGAACGGGGGAGGGGCAGAGAGAGAGGGAGACACAGAATCGGAAACAGGCTCCAAGGCTCCGAGCCATCAGCCCAGAGCCTGACGCGGGGCTCGAACTCACGGACCGCGAGATCGTGACCTGGCTGAAGTCGGACGCTTAACTGACTGCGCCACCCAGGCGCCCCTTATTTCAGTTTTAAGGAATGCCAGTTCCACAGACACAAAGACCAAATCACTGGTACCTATGTTGACACAGAAAAATCTCCACATACGATAAAAAGTGAGGTCAAGTTGTTGGGTGTCTGTACTACAATGCTATATAACTTTAAAAGCTTAAGTGTAGTAACATTTGAATGTTTACATGGATAGAGTCTTGTTTAACTCTCATAATTAAGTCATAGATCCTATGTTTGGCAAAACAAATTATAATTCAGTAATAGTAGAGAAAACCTATTTAAGGGAGGTTAGGTCAGGTGAGGATCAGTCAGATCTCTCTTGTGCTTTGTGGTGTCGTATTTTTACAACAAAAAACTGTATTCATGTTCTTACTTATTATCAAAAGTAAATGTTTTAATGTTTTAAATGAGGTGCCCACTCCAGGTAAAGGCAAGAATACAGTTGCTGAAAAGCAAAGCATAAGGCATGACATATCCCAACCCTAATTCTTAACTAGTGTTTTGCCCACAATGCTTGAAATTCCTTTTGTCTACAGAACGTCTGGTATCTTTTGTTAAACTACAGATTCTGATTGAAGAATCGTTGGACTTTCTCCTTTGCTTAGGAAGCAGGACTTATGGACCAATCACACGGTCCCCACGTTAACTACTGATTCCAAAATGATTTGTTTTACCTTTTTTTTTTTTTTTAAGGAGGCTTCATACCCAATGTGGGGCTTGAACTCACGACCCTGAGATCAAGAGTTGCATGTTCTACCGAGCCAGCCAGGTGCCCCCGTTTCAAACTACTTTGAAACTCAATAGCTGAACCGGCTCACAATTCTTTATGCTATCTCCAAGTTCAACCTAACGGAGCGGAAAGAAAGAGTGTGTAATTGTCTGCCAAGAAAGCTTCAGAGAATTCACTGGAAAATACTGAGTTCACTAACATGCTGAAAGCAAGGGCAACATTCAAAATGCAATGGTTTTTCTACCAAAGGAAAAATAAATTTTAAAATACAAAGAGCTGAGGGGCGCTTGGCGGCTCAGTCAGTTAAGGGTCCGACTTCGGCTCAGCTCATGATCTCGCAGTTTGTGAATTTGAGCCCCGCGCAGGGTGGAGAGCTCGGGGCCTGGAGCCCGCTTCAGATTCTGTCTCCCTCTCTCTCTGCCCCTCCCCTGCTCATGCTCTGTCTCTCTCTCTCTCTCAAAAATAAACAGTAAGAAAAAATGTTAATAAAAAAATAAAATAAAAATACAAAGAGCTGTTTAAATTTCAAAATAATGAGGGGCGCCTGGGTGGCGCAGTCGGTTAAGCGTCCGACTTCAGCCAGGTCACGATCTCGTGGTTCGTGAGTTCGAGCCCCGCGTCGGGCTCTGGGCTGATGTCTCCTAGCCTGGAGCCTGTTTCCGATTCTGTGTCTCCCTCTCTCTCTGCCCCTCCCCCGTTCATGCTCTGTCTCTCTCTGTCCCAAAAATAAATAAAAAACGTTGAAAAAAAAATTAAAAAATAATAATAATAATGGGCGCCTGGGTGGCTCAGTCTGTTGAACGTCCAGCTTCAGCTCAGGTCATGATCTCATGGTTCATGGGTTCAAGCCCCGTGATAGGCTCTGTGCTGACAGCTCGGAGCCTGGAACCTGTTTCAGATTCTGTGTCTCCCTCTCTCTGCCCCTCCCCCTGCTCGCACTCTCTCTGTCTCTCTGTCTCTCTCTCTCTCAAAATAAACAAACATCTAAATAAATAAATAAATAAATAAATAAATAAATAAATAAAATTTAAAAATAAAACCTCAACAGGAGCTCCCTGGGTGGCTTAGTCGGTTAAGCGTCTGACTCTTGATTTCGGCTCAGGTCATGGTCTCGCATTTCATGAGTTCAAGCCCCACATCAGGCTCTGTACTGACAGTGCAGAGCCTGCTTGGGATTCTCTCTCTCGCTCTCGCTCTCGCTCTCTCCTTCTGTCTCTGCCCCTCCCCGCCTTGCTCTCTCTGTCTCTCTCAAAATGAATAAATAAACTTAAAATTAAAAAAATAAAATAAAACCTCAACAGCACCTAAGAACAGTCCCATAAGAAACGCATGAAGTTCTCAAGGAGAAAACTGTAAGGTGTAACTGAAAGAAATCATAACCTACACAAAGAGAGAGAGTTGTGTTAGTAGTGATGGAAAAGTCTTAATACTGTAAAAAAAGTTACTACCTCCAAGTTCATCTACACAGTCAATGCAACAGCAGTCAAAGTCCCAAGACATTTTCACAGACTTTAGTAAACTGGCCGTAAAGTGTATTTAGAAGAAAAAATGTGACAGAAGAGATAGGCCACTTACAAAGAAGAATAAGCAATTAGGTGCTCACAATGGGCCATTTCTTGCTCTTTGCTTTTTCTTGACTGAACTTTCATCAGGCTTCTCTCTTTCCTACAGGCCCCTGACTTCTGCTTACCCTCAAGCCTGAGCAAGTACCCAAAAAGTGGAACACACCCTTGCCATCAGCCTCTCCTGGGAATTGGCTGACCACAGCAGGACCCTCTTTTTGCCACAACACACTGATAATTTCCTCTTATTGGTCCAGCTTCCCCTCCAAAGACCCTGCTTAGCTCCGCCTGCTTCTTCCTTTGCCCTATAAAATAAAAATATTTTTCCATATGATTTTGAGATACTCATGGATTTCTGAGAATCTTCTCCCTACAAACAATAGTCCTTCTAAGTAAAGTCTCTCCTTATTCAAGCCCAGATTTAAAGTTATTTGAAAGAAAACACAGGGATTTGTGTCATAACATCTACAAAAACAAAACCATGGCAGTTTTTAACATGTGGTATTGTTCCAGGAATAGAAAATGAGTCAATGAAAAAAACCTAAAGAATACATCATCTACAGCAATGTGACGTTCCATAGAAATAGCATTTCAATTCAACGTTTGAAACACTGAATGTGAAGTCAGGGAAGTCACAAATTCTCTCAATAAATGGTGCCAGGACAACAGGCTATCCACTTAGGAATGAACAAATTCCAGGCACATCAAAATCTACCAAGATTATTAAAATATTAGAAAATGAAGGACAACATCCCAGGCAAGATTAAAGCAAAACTCATACAGTAAATAATTGAAAACCTGGACCAAAACGAAATTATAAGTTTATGGTGACACCACTCTCAATTTCTTCTTTATTGCAATTGTAATAGGGTTGGCATTTACACTGTTCGTTATCAGTGTGAATGTGGACACAGAGAATCATCAAGTGACGCTGGTGTTCCAGGGTACCCCTGTCCATGGTGGCCCAAAACCATACGGCAAACAGAGTCCACATCTTCCTGGACCCATTGCACAGTGGTCAACTGTTTGCCTGGTGGCACCCTCAGTATCTGTCCCACCTGCCAACTTAGCTACAGATTCCTCTTTCTGGGAGCAGTCCTGAGCTGTGCCAGTCTATTAGTAGTCAGACTCCAGCTCGGAAGGAGCTGCCGGATCGTATCTGGTTAATAACACACATGCTCTTCAGGTTCCTGGGGTTCCTGTTAAGGATGAGAGAAGAGTTGAATTAACAGAGACTACTTCCGGGGACACCTAACTAGCTCAGTCCGTGAAGTACATGACTCTTGATCTTGGGGTGGTGAGGCCAAGCCCCACGCTGGATGTAGAGATCACTTAAAAAAATAATGTTTAAAAAAAGAAGGAATACAACTGTGATTGATAAGCATACGTTAATTAAAATCTGCATTTGATGGGCACGTGGGCAGCTCAGTCACTTAAGTGTCCAACTCTTGATTTCAGTTCAGGTCTTGATCTCATGACTGTGGGCATATCAAACCCTGCACTGGGCTCTGTGCTGGACTTAAAGCCTACTTAAAAGGAAAAAATATATATATATATATATATACATATATATATACATATATATATATATATATATATATATATATATGCCTTTGCTTTTTTTTCTTTTTTAAATTTATTTAAATTTTAGTGAATGTTAGTGCAATTTTGTTCAGGAGTAGAATTCAGTGATTCATCACTTACAACACCCAGGGCTCATCACAAGTGACCTCCTTAACACCCATCACCCATCTAGCTCATCTCCCACACACCTTGTTCCATCAACCCTCAGTTTGTTCTAAAGAATCTGCATTTGAAAGGAGAAACTTGGCCTTATTTTCTGTGTTAAAACCCCATCCGGTGCTATTGGGTTTGTTGTTCTTTATTCTTGTATCCCTGTGAAAATGGATGATCTTGCTCTGAGAAAATATTTATAGCTTTAGTTTTCAACTAGGAAGTTTCAGTATTCCCTTTATTGACAAGAATAACCTTAAAAGTCTAAAATTGTTGGTAGTTTTGCTTCCAATTTAACTGCTCCTCAAATTCAAGTCAATATTTTCTCTTCTTCCTTTACCCTTCTCCAGAAATAAAGCAGGTGACAAGGTTTTCAGGGGGGGAAAAGGTTATGTTGATAAGTCACCACATTCAGAGTCTGAACTCATTTTATATAATAAAAACATTTGCATTATTTTACAAAAGATATCTAGATGGAGTACATGCAAACATACACACAATATATTCTTAACGCCTTAAAGTCAATAAGAAAAATACAATAACTAAAATAGAGTGTGCAAAAGATAGGAGTATATAATTCACAGAAAGCACCATGAAAATACAAAGATGTGAAAATTGTAAAAACACTGTTAATGAAGATACAAATTCATATGGCGTTAAGATAAATTGTTTACCCAACAAAGCAGGGGGATGAAAACATTTGATAATGTATAATTTCGGGATTCCTACCAATGAACAAATAAAGATGTGGCATACACACACACACACACACACACACACACAATGGAATATTACTCGGCCATCAGAAAAAATGAAATCTTGTCATTTGCAATGACATGGATGGAGCTAGAATGTATTATGCTAAGCAAGATAAGTCAAATAGAGAAAGACAAACACCATATGATTTCATTTATATGTGGAATTTAAGAAATAAAACAGGGGCACCTGTGTGGCTCAGTGGGTTGGGCAGCTGACTTTGACTCAAGTCATGATCTCACAGCTTGTGAGTTCGAGCCCCGCATCGGGCTCTGTGCTGACAGCCCAGAGCCCGCATCCTGCTTCAGATTCTGTGCCTCCCTGTCTCTCTGTCCCTCCCCTGCTCACGCTCTGTCTGTCTCTAAAAAATAAATAAAAAGGGGCGCCTGGGTGGCGCAGTCGGTTGAGCGTCCGACTTCAGCCAGGTCACGATCTCGCGGTCCGTGAGTTCGAGCCCCGCGTCGGGCTCCGGGCTGATGGCTCGGAGCCTGGAGCCTGTTTCCGATTCTGTGTCTCCCTCTCTCTCTGCCCCTCCCCCGTTCATGCTCTGTCTCTCTCTGTCCCAAAAAATAAACGTTGAAAAAAAAAATTAAAAAAAAAAATAAATAAACATTTTTAAAAAATTTTTTAAAAGAAACAAAATAGATGAATATACGGAGGGGGAGAAGAGAGGGAAACAAACCACAAAAGATTCTTAACGATAAAGCACAAACTGAGGGTTGGTGGATGGGAGTGAGTGAGGAATGAGCTAGATGGCTGACAGGTCCCAAGGAGGGCACTTGCTGTGATGAGCACTGAGTGTTATATGTAAAGTGATGAATCACTGAATTCTACTCCCGAAACCACTGCACTGTATGTTGGCCAATTAAAATTTAAATAAAAGTTTTTTTAAAGATCCCAAGACGTCTGTAAACCCTAAGCCTCCTAATGGTTAAGTAGAAACAGAATTGTAAAACTGAAGTGTCCTTTACAGATCGCCCAGACTGGCCATGTCCTTCTATCGATGAAAGAAACTGTGTATCCTTCAGAGACTGGCTTATATTCTGGATGTCTTTGACTTTTCCCCTATCCACAAGTGTATAATGGGCATGACAATTTTAAGTTCCTGTGACTTTCTTCTGTTAATTTCCTTCTAAATGAGCAGAGAGGTCACGTAAGCCACCAATCAGCAAATTTTTCATGTTAAAAATGAAAAAAAAAAAAAAAAGGTATGACAGGGGTAGGTTTGATTGCATGTGGAAAGTTGATCCTCTCCTATAGCACCTGGGTAATTTGATACCGTCTCATTGAATAGAAGAGTTGCAAAATTTATTACAATGTAAAATGTATATGCTCTGGCAACACAGTGTGTAAACCACCAGATAGCTCTGCTAAAGAAATTTACAGAAGTTCTCCTTCAGGTATTTTTGAGACACTTACGGCAGCATTATTGTAGCAATGGGAAAGGAGAGGCCATCTACATGTGCATTAAAAAAGGAGAAAGGCAAAATATAATGTATTTTGTAATCTGTATATTTGGAACAGTGGCCAAAAAGAAAGGCGTGGATCTTTATTCAGTGACATCCAAAAACTCTCCCAAAACATCACTGACTGAAGAATAAGTTGAGAGCAAAGTAAACATGGTAGGAAAACCTTTATGTTAAAACAAAACACAGCTGGGGTGGCCGGGTGGCTCAGGTAGTTAAGCGTCCAACTTCAGCTCAGGTCACGATCTCATGCTCTTGGGTTCGAGCCCCACGTCAGGTTCTGCACTGGCAGCTTGGATTCCCACCCTCACTTGCCAGCAAATCTTCCCTTGACTCCTCGCATGATATCAGAGAAGTCTGCCCAAACAGAAGATTTTAATAAAATCCAGTTTCAAAACATACCACAAATATCAAGGGCACCGTTTTAAAAATCACTGTCCTCCCAAGAACCAGGAACACCTCAACTCGAGATGACACAAAGGTTAGAATTATCTGACAAATATTTTAAAGCAACCATCATAAAAAAAATGCTCTAATGAGCAATGACAAACTTTTCTGAAGCAAATGAAAAACTGGAAAGTCTTAGCAAAGAAACAGAGAACTTTGATGAAGAAACAGATGATATATACCTCACATCTGTCCGAATGGCTAAAATTAACATCTCAGGAAACACCAGATGTTGGCGAGGATGCAGAGAAAGAGGATCTCTTTTGCATTGTTGGTGGGAATGCAAGTTAGTGCAGCCACTCTGGGAAACAGTGTGGAGATTCCTCAAAAAACTACAAATAGAACTACCCCATGACCCAGCAATTGCACTACTAGGCATGTACCCAAGGGATACAGGTGTGCTATTTCGAAGGGGCACATGCACTCCCATGTTTATAGCAGCACTAGCAACAATAGCCAAGGTATGGAAGGAGCTCAAATGGCCATTGATGTGGACATATATGTGTGTGTGTGTGTGTGTGTGTGTGTACAATGGAATACTACAGAGCACAGACTAAGGGTTTCTGGAGAGGTGTTGGGTGGGAGGCGATGGTAATTAAGGAAGGCACTTGTTGGGATGAGCACTGGGTGTCCATACGTAAGAGATGAATCCCTGGGTTCTACTCCTGAAGCCAAGAGTACACTGCATGTTCACTAACTTGAATTTAATTTTTTTTTAATTTTTTTTTCAACGTTTATTTATTTTTGGGACAGAGAGAGACAGAGCATGAACGGGCGAGGGGCAGAGAGAGAGGGAGACACAGAATCGGAAACAGGCTCCAGGCTCCGAGCCATCAGCCCAGAGCCCGACGCGGGGCTCAAACTCACGGACCGCGAGATCGTGACCTGGCTGAAGTCGGACGCTTAACCGACTGCGCCACCCAGGCGCCCCAAAATTTTTAAAAAATGAAATGACAGCACTATCCATCAAACGGGGGAAAAAAAAGAAACATGATGTAAGGATAACAGAAACTTGAGGCCTGAAAAATACAAAACCTGAAATAAAAACTCTACTGGATGGGCTTACTAGCAGGATAGAGAAAGAAGAAAGGGGGGAAAAAATCAGTGAACTGAAGACAAAACAATATGATTTGCCCAATCTGAACAAAACAGACAAAATAAACTACAAAACAATTAGCAGAGTCTCAGGGACCTATGGGACTACAAAAAAAAAAAAAGTTTAAGATATCTGTCACTAAATTCCAGAGGGAGATAGAGAATACAGAACTGAAAAATTATTCAGAGGGGAAAAAAATGTCTAAAATTTCTCAAATTTCGAAAAGACAAGAACATATAAATTCAAGAAGCTGAGGAAACTCCATGGCGTGTCTGGTGGCTCAATCAGTTAGGCGTCCGACTCTCAATCTCTGCTCAGGTCATGATCTCACAGTTTGTGAGTTCGAGCCCCGCGTCGGGCCTCTGTGCTGAGGTGCGGAGCCTGCTTGCGATTCTGTCTCTCCCTCTCTCTGCCCCTCCCCTGTTTTGGCTCTGTCTCTCAAAATGAAGAAATAAACTTAAAAGAAGAAGAAGCAGCTGAGGAAACTCCAAACAGTATCGGCTCAAACAAATTAGGGCCAAGATACATCATGATCAAATTTTTGATAGCTAAAGGCAAAGAAAAAAATCCTTGAAAGCAATGAGAGATAATGATACCTCATCCCTAAGGGAACAAACATTTCAGATATCTGTTCATTTCTTATCAGAAATCATGGGTGCCAATGGAACGTAGTACAACATCTTTCAGGTATCGAGAGAAAAGATTAGAGTCAGTCCAGAATCTTATATCCATAAAAAAAAAAAAAAAATCCTTCAGAAGTTAGGGAGAAACCAGCATATCTTTTCTTCACTAAAATTTATTTTTTCCTAGATATTAAATAACACACAGTTTTGTGGATTGAATCATATCCCCCCAAAATTCATAGGTTGAAGCCCTAAACACCGCCACCCACCCACCCACCCCCCCCCCCCCACACACACACACACGCACGTGAGACTGTATTTACAGACAGGACTTTTTAGGAGTAATTAAGGTTAAATGTGGTTATAAGGGTGGGGCTCTAAAAGTGTCCTTGTAAGAAAAGGAAGAAACACCAGTGATCTCTCTCTCCCTCTCCTTTTCCCTCTCCCTCTCTCTTTTTCTCTGTCTCTCTCTCTCTCTCTCTCACCCTCTCCCTCTCCACACACAAGGAAAGGTCACATGCAGACACAAGGAGTAGGTGGCCATCCACAAGCCAAGAGAGAGCTCTCACCAGGAGCCAACCCTCCCGGCACCTTCATCTTGGAATCCAGCCTCCAGAACTGAGAAGATACATTTCTGTGGTTTGAGCCTCCCAGTTGATACTCTGTTATTACTGCAGGGCGAGCAGACTAATCACACACATGGCCAGGTAGAAAACAAAGGAGATTTAAACAATGCAAACAAAGAATCTCACTATAGTTCCACCACACAGACCAGTGGAACATTTGGGGACGTTTTTCTCATCTTTTGAAACCTATCAGGAGCATTTTCCTTCGCCAATACATATGAGTCTAAGGCTGCGATGAGTATTGCTGAAGAATAAAAACACCTTAGTTCTAGACCAGACATGGATTACACAGGATCACATCTTCCTGTATCACAAACATTTGAAAACCACTTTCATGGAAGCTTTCAGTACAAATACCAGTAATGCTATGCAAATATTTAAAAAATAGAAGTGGAGTTTCTGGGAAGTTAATCACAGGACAGATTAGGGGGAAAGAAAGGATCCAGGCAAGCAGTTTCCTAAATCGGCTCCTCTAGGGCCCAAGTCAGACCTAAAATAGGAAGTCTTTGTAACACGCACAGACCAAGAGCAGAGGTCCGCACCATGAGGAACAGATATCGACTGCTGCCAGGTAGGTAGAATTATAACAATAGTGACAGATAACTAAAGCTATCTGGGAACTCTCTAACCAGTTAGAGAATATTCTGTGTTCCTGAGACTCTGGTTTGTTTGTTTTTTTTCCCACTTTCTCTACCAAAGACGAAGGGGAGATGTTGAGAAGGATATTAGCTCACTTGTATTAAGTCTCAAAGGAGATAATCAGTGAAACTTATTCCCAGGGCCAATCCAACAAAGATTTCTCCTTTTACTACCTATATCAGTCCAGTTTCTCCAGAAAAACAGAGCCAATACAATGTGTGTGTGTGTGTGTGTGTGTGTGTGTATGTGAAAGAGAGAGACAGAGTGAGAAAGAGAGAGAGAGAGAAAGGGGGAGAGATTCATTCATTTTAAGGAGTTGGTTCATGGGGCGCCTGGGTGGCCAGTCGGTTAAGCGTCCGACTTCAGCCAGGTCACGATCTCGCGGTCCGTGAGTTCGAGCCCCGCATCGGGCTCTGGGCTGATGGCTCAGAGCCCGGAGCCTGTTTCCGATTCTGTGTCTCCCTCTCTCTCGGCCCCTCCCCTGTTCATGCTCTGTCTCTCTGTCCCAAAAATAAATAAACGTTGAAAAAAAAAATTAAAAAAAAAAAAAAAAAGGAGTTGGTCATGAGATTGTGCAGGTTGGGAAGCTGAAATTCTGCAGGGCAGGCCAGCAGGCTGGAAACCCAGGGGAGATTTGATGTTCTATGTCAAGTCCAAAGTCAGTCTGGAGGCAGAATTCCCTCTTCCTCGAAAGAGGTCAGACTCTTTTTGTTTTTCCTAAGGACTTCAACTGATTGGATGAGGCCCACCCAGATTATGGAAGATAATCTGCTTTACTCAGAGTCTACTGATTTAACTGTTTCTCTCATCTGAAAAAAAAAAACACCTGCCCAGAGATATCTAGACTAATGTTTGACCATATATCTGAGTGCTGTGGCCCAGCCAAATCTGTTACATGAAATTAACCATCATGTTACCTATACTATTTTTTTTCACAAAACTATATAGCAAATTCTCTAAAAACTCTATGAGCTAAGAAAAATATCATCCTTTAGCCCATAGGCTTTGTGTGGGTCACAGCATGGTTTAAAGGACAATAACAGTGCATAATAGCAAAGTCAACTTAATTCTGATTAGTCTTTCTTTCCCTCAATGCTTAGTATGATACCTGTTACACAGTAAGTTAAGCGTTCCTTACATATTGTCTTTATTGCTTGTAATTTTGTTTCCTGGTGGTCATGAAAATAGCCACATCTCGAGGTGTCTGAGTGGCTCAGTTGAGCGTCCGACTTCGGCTCAGGACATGATCTTGTGGTTCATGGGTACGAGCTCCGTGTCAGGCTCTGTGCTGACAGCTCGGAGCCTGGAGCCTGCTTCGGATTCTGTGTCTCCCTCTCTCTCTCTCTCTCTCTACCCCTCCCCTGCTCACACTCTGTCTCTATCTCTCTCTCTCTCAAAAATGAATAAACTTTAAAAAATTTGAAAATAGCCACATTTCTTATCATCTGATTTGTGGAACAGGATTTTAATGCTGGGCACATTCTAGGAAAATCCTATAAAGGCACACAGATATGAAAAGATTTTCATAGGGTTCATTGCCTCCCACAAATGGAAGGAGAAACTCTAACAGGTGGCCCAGTGATTGCCTGTAGAGTAGATTCCTTCGCGTCTGCAATGGTGTGTATACCAGAGAGCCTGTCCAGTGACCCATCGCTCAGGACGAGACTGGGGGATAAAGGGAAAGGCTGTGCCCTCAGTGCGCCACGGGAGGGCCAAGAGCTCGCTTGCAAGGAACCACAGAACTCATGGGCGCTGCACCTGGAGAGGCCTCTTAACCAGGAGACGGTGGCTCTACCTGACGGTGCCCTTAGTTGTCATCAGCTCCCCCCACTCTCTTGACTCCAGGGCTCCCTGCCCTGCTGATACTGCTGTGAGCTAGGGCTCAGACTTGGGGCTGTCTGACGCCCAAACCCACGTTCTTCTCGTGTGCCCCAAAACATGTATGTCAAAGAGGGGACAGTGACCCTGGGAGAGAAATCCTCAGGGTAGATTTCTGCCATTGCCAGAGAACTAAGAACCTGGCCAGTCTGAGGACTTTGTGCTTCAAGATTCACTCCCTCCGCCGGGAAAGGTTGGAATTTCTACCTGTGTCCCTGACGTCACCTGTGTATATTCTGTCCCCTTACCTATAGCACTGAGGCTCCGTGAGGATGTGTCTGTTAGTGACGGACTCCTCTGGGAGTCAAGGGATGTGAAGGGCAAAAACTGAGCCCTCAGTTCCACGAAAGGTCCGAGAGCCCTGTGGCTACTGCTGGAAAGCTGACCCACCTCCCCAGGAGGCAATGACCATGCCACCAGGAACTAACACCAGAGCTCCACACTCCAGGAGGCAATGACCATTAACACCAGAGCTCCACACTCCTCTTTTTGTCTTCTCACTGGTTTCTTTCTGCTTCAGGACTCTTGCTGCTGCTGCTGTTAATATTCAGAGCTGCTTCCCAGAACACTAGAGGTGAGTCCGTCCAGATTTAGTGACATAAGCTAAGTATGCACATGCTGGGGTCTGGATCCTGTCACCGACAAAGAGGAAAGGAGGTTTATTCTCCAAGCGAGGCTCCAAGATGGCCTTCTGGGGACAAGAGAAGCTGTTTCTTCCTCCCTTAATGTCCAGCCGTCTGTCTTTTCCTCTTCCAAAGGCAGCCATCCCTCCACGACCCTCCCCTGCTCGACTCAGGGACTCTTAGCTGGCAGCTGCTGGCTTCAACCATTCCTTGAGCCTTCCGACTGTGGTCCTCATTGCTAGGGCCCCCACACCGGTGCTCACTGGTGCCCTCCGAACTCTCCACGGGTCGATGCCTCCATGATTCGGGTACTCGTCTGGGGAGAGCTTCACCAGCCCCTTGCAGAGTTGTGATGGTACAGGGACTTGGGTGGCAGAGGGGCATGGAGATATGGGGGGAGGTGGTGAGATGTCCCGAGCCCTCGGCCCTAAGAATAGCACCCAGCCCTTCATCCAGGAAAAGAGAGAGGTGACAGGGCAGGGGGAGTATGAGGGAAGTGGACCATCAGGTTTTCGTGATCAATGGGTAGAGTGTTGAGAGCTCACACAGCAGAGCTGGGCTACCCGGCTTCAAAGTCTAATTCACCCTGACTACACCTGACACGCAAGAAATTATTTCCCCTCTCTATGCCTCAGGGTGCTTGTCTGTAAATTGGGGATCATCGTTGTACCTACCCCACGTGGTTAGAGTGAGATTTAAAATTCACCTGCGTAAAGAACAGCTAAAGACGGGTATGGAGCAAATTGTCAACAAATGTCAGTTATTATCATTGTTGCTGTTGCCATTATTATTTTCAGAGAAGAAAGAAAGGGGAGAAATAGTGGAAGCTCAGGCTGTCTTTCTGGAGTGAGCTCCCCGGGAACTCTCAGCCCCTCACGGTCATGGTCTCCTGCCTCAGTGTTCACAGCCGACCTATGAGGCAAGCAGAGTTGAAGGTGGGGGTTTTTTTCACACCTTCACCCATTTTGCCCACCCCATCCCCCCCACCTTGGCAGTCACTGATCTGTTCTCTGTATCTCTGAGTTCAGTTGTTTTTTTTCAATTCCACCAAAAAGTGAGATCATACAATATTTTTCTATTTCACTTAGCATAATGCCCTTAAGCCCCATCTATGCCGTCACAGATGACAGGATCTCTTCCCTCTTATGGCCAAGTAATATTCCGCTGTATCCGCATACCATTTTGTCATTATCCACTCATCCATCGGGGGACGTTTAGGTTGTTTCCATGTCCTGACTGTTGTAAGTAACGTGGGACGGAACATGGGGGTGCAGATATCTCTTTCAGAAAGTGATTCCATTTTCTTCAGGTCAGTACCCGGAAGTGGGATTACTGGATCATACAGTAGTTCTATTTTTATTTTCGTGAGAAATCTCCATACTCTCTCCCATAGTGGCCGCACCAACTTACATTCCCTCCCACAGTGTGCAAGGTTCTCTTTTCCCACATCCTCACCAACACTTGTTATTTCTTTTTTTATAGTGGCCACGCCGACAGGTGTGAGGTGATATCTCAGTGTGGTTTTGATTTGCGTTCCCCCGATGATTAGTGGTGTTGAGTACGTTTTCATGCACCTCTTGGCCACCTGGATGTCTTCTTTGGAAAAATGTATATTCAGAGGCTCTACCCATCTTTAAATTGACTAATAATGCTCTTTGGGGTTTTTGTTGTTTGCTTGTTTGTCTTTGCTATTGAAGGTGTATGAATTCTTTATATATTTTGGATGCTAATCCTTATCGGATACTGTATATGATTTGCATTTACTTTCTCCCAAGTTGTAGATTGTCTTTTTCGTTTGGTTGACGGTTTCCCTTGCTGTACAGTTTGATGTGGTCCCGCTTGTCTGTTTTTGCTTTTGTTGCCTTTGCGTTTGATGTCAAGTCCAAATAATTGTTGCCCACACCAATGTCAAAAAGCTTACCCCCTATGTCTTCTTCTACGAATTTTATGATTTCAGGATAACATCATTTTTCAAGTTATCAAATTTGGGCTCAAAGAGATCAAGTGACTTATTCGAAGTCATACAACTAACAAACTGGTGAAAAGCACACCCAGGTCTAAAACTAAGGAGTTTTTAAGTGTTAATGAGGATGTGGAGAAAAAGGAACCCTTGGGCATCATTGGTGGGAATGCAAACTGGTGCAGTCACTGTGGAAGACAGTATAGAGGTTCCTCAAAAAAAATATTAAAAATAGAAATGCCATATGACCCAGCAATTCCACTGCTGAGCATTTGCCCAAAGAAAATCAAAACACTCATCAAAAAGAGATATGCCTCTCCTACATTTACTACAACATTATTTACAATAGCCAAGATAAGGAAGCAACCCAAGGGTCCATCCATAGATGAATGGGTAAAGAAGATGTGTATCTGTCAGCAATGATATTACCCACCCATAAAAAAGAATGAGATCTTGGGGCGCCTGGGTGGCGCAGTCGGTTAAGCGTCCGACTTCAGCCAGGTCACGATCTCGCGGTCCGTGAGTTCGAGCCCCGCGTCGGACTCTGGGCTGATGACTCAGAGCCTGGAGCCTGTTTCCGATTCTGTGTCTCCCTCTCTCTCTGCCCCTCCCCCGTTCATGCTCTGTCTCTCTCTGTCCCAAAAATGAATAAACGTTGAAAAAAAAAATTAAAAAAAAAAAAAAAAAAAAAGAATGAGATCTTGCCATCTGCAACACAGATGGCCCTAGAAGGCATGATGCCAAGTGAAATGCGTCAGACTGAGAAAGACGAATCCCGAAAGATTTCATATATATGTGGAATCTAAAATATAAAACAAACAAAACCAGACTCTTTTTTTTAGTGTTTGTTTATTTTTCACAGAGAGAGAAGGGGAGAGAGAGAGAGAGAGAGAGAGAGAGAGAGAGAGCGAGCATGTGTGTGAGTGGGGGAGGGTCATAGAGAGGGAGAGGAAGAGAATCCCAAGCAGGCTCCATGCTTGTGAGCACAGAGTCCAACACGGGGTTTGAACTCGTGAACCGTGAGATCACGACCTGAGCTGAAGTCGGACGCTTAACCAACGGAGCCACCCAGGCACCCCCAACACCGGACACCTCAATACAGAGAGCAAACTGGTGGTTGCCAGAAGAGTGTTAATAGGGGGATGGGCAAAATAGATTAAGGGGATTAGAAGGTACCAGCTCCAGCTATCAAATAAACAAGTCACAGAGATGAAAAGTACAGCATAGGGAATATAGACAATAATATGTAATAATCGTGTATGGTGACAGACAGTAGCTACACTTATCATGGTGAGCCCCGAGTAATGTTTAGAATTGCTAGATCATTATGTTGTGCACCTGAAATTAATGTGACACTGTATGTTAGTTATACTTCAGTGAAAATGTATTTTAAAAAAGAAAGAATAGAGAGGAGTCTGTAAGTAGGCCCGAAAAAGGACCAAAGGTGACCAGTCATCCCAGGAAAAAACTTAGCTGTATCCAACAATTCAGATATGGCGGAAGTGAAGTCAATGTTCCGGGAAGTTCTTCCAAAACAAGGGCAGCTGTCTGTGGAAGATATAACCACAGTGGTGCTGTGTAAACCCAAACTTTTACCCTTAAAATCTCTGACTCTGGAAAAATTGGAGAAAATGCAGCAAGCAGCCCAGGATACGATTCGCCAACAAGAAATGGCAGAAAAGGAACAACGGTAAATAACTCACTGAATGATAACTTAGCACTTCTACAGAATACCCTACCTTAGTATTAACAATAGCTAGAAAATAATTTGCACCTGTATGCTGAGAACAGTGTGTGTTAATAAAACTGATAGTGCTTATAAATAATATAAAAATACCCAAGACTAATGAAACTTGTATTGTGAATTTAGACACTGTGGTTTGTATCAAACATAAGCAATTAAAAAAACTTTGAGCCCCAAAAAATAAAATAAAATAAAAATAAAAATAAAAAATAAAGAATACAGGAGTGCCTGAGTGGCTCAGTCAGTTAAGCATCCAATTCTTTTTTTTTTTTTTAATGTTTATTTATTTTTGAGACAGAGAGAGACAGAGCATGAATGGGGGAGGGTCAGAGAGAGAGAGGGAGACACAGAATCCGAAGCAGGCTCCAGGCTCTGAGCTGTCAGCACAAAGCCCAACGCGGGGCTTGAACTCACGAACCATGAAATCATGACCTGAGCTGAAGTCGGAGGCTTAACTGACTGAGCCACCCAGGCGCCCCTAAGCATCCAATTCTTTTTTTTTTTTTTGAAATTTATTGTCAAATTGGTTTCCATACAACACCCAGTGCTCATCCCAACAGGTGCCCTCCTCAATGCCCATCACCCCCCCTCCCCGCCCTCTCATCCTCCCTCAACCCTCAGTTTGTTCTCAGTTTTTAAGAGTCTCTTATGCTTTGGCTCTCTTCCACTCTAACCTCTTTTTTTTTTCTTCCCCTCTCCCATGGGTTTCTGTTAAGTTTCTCAGGATCCACATAAGAGTGAAAAAATATGGTATCTGTCTTTCTCTGTATGGCTTATTTCACTTAGCATCACACTCTCCAGTTCCATCCACATTGCTACAAAAGACCATATTTCATTCTTTCTCATTGCCACATAGTACTGCATTGTGTATATAAACCACAATTTTTTTATCCATTCATCAGCTGATGGACATTTAGGCTTTTTCCATAATTTGGCTATTGTTGAGAGTGCTGCTATAAACATTGGGGTACAAGTGCCCCTATGCATCAGTACTCCTGTATCCCTTGGGTAAATTCCTAGCAGTGCTACTGCTGGGTCATAGGGTAGGTCTATTTTTAATTTTTTGAGGAACCTCCACACTGTTTTCCAGAGCGGCTACACCAATTTGCATTCCCACCAACAGTGCAAGAGGGTTCCCATTTCTCCACATCCTCTCCAGCATCTATAGTCTCCTGATTTGTTCATTTTGGCCACTCTGACTGGCGTGAGGTGATATCTGAGTGTGGTTTTGATTTGTATTTCCCTGATGAGGAGCGATGTTGAGCATCTTTTCATTTGCCTGTTGGCCATCCAGATGTCTTCTTTAGAGAAGTGTCTATTCATGTTTTCTGCCCATTTCTTCACTGGATTATTTGCCTTTTTGGTGTGGAGTTTGGTGAGCTCTTTATAGATTTTGGATACTAGCCCTTTGTCTGATATGTCATTCCTAAGCATCCAATTCTCGATTGCAGCTCAGGTCATGGTCTCACAGTCGTGGGATGGAGCCCCTCATCAGCCACGTTGGGCTTGAAGCCTCTTTAAGATTCTCTGTCTTCCACTGCCCCTCTCCCCCATTCACATACTCTCATTCTCACTCTCTATCAAAATGGAGGGAAGGAAGGAAGGAAGGAAGGAAGGAAGGAAGGAAGGGAGGAAGGGAGGTAGGAGGGAGGAAACATTTCTATAGTCTTTTCTTATTTTGAGTATAGTTGATACATAGTGTTACATTAGTTTCAGATGTACAGCATAATGATTTGACAAATTTATACATTGTGCTATGTTTACCGTAAGTGTAGCTGCTATCTGTCCCCATGAAGCAATACACTGCTATGACAATCGCATTGACTGTGTTCCTTACGCTATGCCTTTTATTCCCCTGACTTACTCACTCAATACTTGAGCGTCTAGATCTCTCTCTCCCCCTTCACCCAACTCCCAGCCCCACTTGTCTCTGGCAACCATCTTTTGTTCTCTGTATTTGTAGATCTGATTCTGCTTTTTGTTTGTTTCATTCATTTGGGTTTGGTTTTTTTTTTTTAGATTCTACTTCTGAGTGGTATCACATGGTATTTATCTTTCTCAGTCTTGTTTCACTTAGCATAATACCCTATAGGTCCATCCATATTGTCGAAAATGGCACAAAGTCATCCTTTTTTTATGGCTGCATAATATCCTATTGTGTATATACCACATTTCCCTTATCCATTCATCTGCTGATGGACACCCAGGTTGCTTCCATATCTGGGCTATTGTCAATAATGCTGCGATAAACCAAAAAAAAAAAGTGTTTTATAAGCTAAGGAGTACTATGCACAAATAAGATAGGATTGTTTAGTACCATTTAAATCAGTTCTTTCCCCAAGAAACAATTTTTTCAGTATGCAAAAACAAGCTTTCAAAATCCAAGAATTAAATTACACTACATATCTGTTTAAGAAATGATACAAAATTAGAAGTGTATCCTTTTAAAAAATCCTGTTGTAGGGGATCCTGAGTGCCTCCATCAGTTAAGCATCCAACTCTTGGTTTTGGCTCAGGTCTTGATCCTGCCCTTAGTGGGTTGGAGCCCTGCACTGGGTTCCCGAGCTGACAGTGCAGAGCCTGCTTGGGATTCTCTCTCCCTCTCTCTCTGCCCCTCCCCTGCTCTCTCTCTCTCTCTTAAAATAAATAACTTAAATTTTTTTAATAAATAAAATCCTGTTGTATATGAATATATTTTCAAAAAATTTAAACAAATACAACATAATTTTAATCTAGAAAGAGAGAAAAGAAAAGAAAGAAAAGAAAAGAAAAGAAAAGAAAAGAAAAGAAAAGAAAAAGAAATTTCAATCTCATAAAAAAATCAACTATTTTTATTAAATCAGAAACACAAACATTGAGGGACATCTGGGTGGCTCAGTCGGTTAAGCGTCCAGTTTCGATTCAGGTCACAGTCTGGCAAGTTAGAACTAACGTTTGCTTTAAAAATGTTTAATGACACTAAGAGGTTTTTATTCAACAAAATAAGATCATGAAAGGAAATTATAATATTTAAAAATGATTAAGACGGGGAAAAAAAAAAACTTTTGTGTGCATTTTACCACAATAAGAAAATAGGGGAAAGAGGGAAATTATACAGTTTTTACTCCAAGAAATACTTTTCATGTACCCAAAGTCTTAGATGCATATATATTGATAATAAAAGAAAATATTCCCAACATGCGTAGTGAACTTATGGGCGATTCCCTTGGTTTTCGTTGTTTTATATTTTCTTTGTCTTCCAAACGTCCGTGTGTCATTTAATATTTGGGGGAAAGTGAATTTCATCACGGAAAAAAAAGGTGGTAAGACTCCTGCCCAGCCGCCCTCTCCCGATGCCCTGAGAGGCGCCCCTCGCGGGCCCCCTGTACGTCTGTGCGCGCGTCTCACGGAGTCTCCGGCCCGGGTGAGCGCGGCCAGGGGGCCTGCGGCTGGTGTGGCTGGACCCCCGCTCCCTTCTGGGAGCACGTTTGCCGGTTGAGAGTTCTCCTCGTCGTGTCTTCCCCTCCCGCGCGCCTCATTACCACCCGCTGGACCCCACCCCATCCCACGACCCCGGGGCCGGGTGTCCAGCCATCGCCCCCACCTGAGAAGACAGGAGGGCGGTCCCATGGCCCAGACGGGCCCGTGCCTCTTCCCGCCTGCTGTCCCGTCCTGGGGCTGACGCCCACAGCCTGGGCCCGGGGCCCTAGGAGGAAGTCCTCGAGTTCGGGTAGGAGACTCTGCTCTGGGGGAGACCAGCTGCCTGCCAGACCCCCACTCAGCACGAAGTCATGAGCCCTTGCAGGCTCTGAAAGTCTCTGGTCCCCCGATGGGAGTGTCCGGGACCCAACGTTCTGTCCCTGCCCTTTGATTCACCTGATCAAGTTGTTGAGGTCGTCGATAGCTGACGGTGTCCAGCTTTGCTCTGTGGGTCCCCGAGCTGCTCCGAGGGGCCAGGGTCGTGGCCATCTTTCCCCCCACATTTAGAGAACAGGAAGAGCTAGGAGGCCAGGAACCCACCTTGCAATAACTCAGCTGTGAGCAACTTCTTGGTGTTTCTCCATTTCACACCTGTGATGGACTCTGATTAAAGAGAATTCCCCCAGAGACATCCTGGGGTAGCTAGAAAAGGCCTGGCATTGGGATTTGGGGGAGGGCCTGATGAGAATTATGAGGTGTACTTAGGCCACTGTGAGTAAAGCGGGTAGAAACCATCAATGCTCAGGGACCTGGCCATCGGCTTCTATCCTCAGGTGTGAATGCTGAGTGTCATGTGTCACCCTAGACAGCCCCAGGCCACGACTGGCTCCACCTCTCAGCATCGAGGGTGGCCTTCCATGCTACTGGCACCCTGAGAGCCCACCCCAGGTCTCCAGCGGCACAAATAACACCACAGGGAAGGGTCTGGACCCTGACTCAGTGCCTCTGTTTATCCCACAAGGTCTACAGAAGGGGATGCAGGCCTCCTTCCAGCCCCCATCCTGGAACAGTAGCATCTGAATCTAGGTGGCCCTCAGGCCCAGCCAGAGAGCAGAGACGGCCGTCAGCAGGCTTTCTGGAGCAGCCGGCCCTGCTCAGTCCAGCCTGGGGAGTGCTACCCGGGAGCTGCGTCTGTCCAGCCTTCATTGTCGGGTCAGGCTGGTGACCGGGCTCTCTGCCTGTGGGAACTTACTCCTTTGAAAGTGGAAGGAATAAGCTTACGTTGTTGTATTCCAGACATCAACATGTGTGAGCAACCCTGGAGGACGCCCTGTGTACCCTATGTTGACTGCCAGGGCGTGGATGGGAGATACTGCGTGTGCGGCCCAGGCCAGGAGCTGATTCCCGAGATGACGTTCAGGAATGAGAGTGAAAACATGTGTCAAGGTAAGAAGGGCTTTGCGCCGTCTGTCTCCTCATCCTCGAGGTTTGAGGTCATGGACCCCACTCTGTCCAGGCCTCAGAGAACCGTTCTGGGCACCTATACCTGTGTCCCAGCCCTCCCCAAAGCCCCAGACTCAGATCCCTCTGCAGACTGGCACTGAACTCGATTTTGGAGCATCTCCCTTGCCGCCCGGCATGTTACTTTCAGAAAACCAGAGGGATGGCATCCGACATACTTCACAAGCTCACGGCGTGTTATGTTCTGGAGCAATATCCACCCTCTTCTTCTTTATCAGTGGCAGCCAAGATGAGACTTTTCCCCTGCTCCCCCGAGATCCACACGGGCTCAGCCACACCAGGACCCCTGTCAGCCCCCCGGCATCACGATGGGCCCAGGAGCCCTGCCCATAAATGTGGGAGGGGGGCGATCCCAGGGTGGGCCTACCTTCCCTGACCACAACCCGTCCTGGACAAGACGCCTCCTAGCACTCTAACCGGCTTCTTGGCCTCCAGGCTCTAATTGCCCATGCCGGGCTCTGCCCTGAACCTCGCCTGTAATTTTAGTTCACAGGCCAGTGGGCAACTCAGGTGACTGGGATGTGGAGGATGCTGGGAGAAGGTGGGAAGAGCGAAATGGGCCACTCCACACACGCTCTAAGATTCAGGCGAATGAAAGAGGCTGCCGTCTGGGCTGGATGAAAACAGAGGGGATCATTGCCAGAGGCGTGACCTTCTTCCAAAGAGGTCAACCCGAGGCCCCACGTTGACCCAGACACTCAGACAGAAGGTGGAGGCTGAGCCCCACTTGGTAGGGCACACAGGTCTGCCCCCCTGGTGGGAGGCCAAGGGCAGAGAAGACAGAATCATCTGCCATCCCTCACCCATGGGCGCCTGCCCCCTCTCCAGCCACCCAGCCATCACCCACCACTTTCTTTTAGTCTGGAGAATTCCTTCATGGGGATCAGAAAAGGCAACTTCACGGCCCCAAAGCTGCCTGGCCAGATGTCAGCCCCACCGTCCACCTCAGCCTGGTCCTCACCGTCCTGGTGACCCTGCCTATCCAGCAGGACCTTCATTCTCCTGACCCTTTCCCTCAAGCCTGGCTGGAAAGTCCTGGCTCAAGTGTGGGACTTGTCCATGTCCATAGAGCTGGAGTCTCAGAGTGAGCGTGGACGGGAGCGTGATGTCCTGAGAGGGTCACCAGGATTCTAAAGGTTATGCAGGCAGTGAGATCCACCCTGGGGAAGTCAGGACAAAGGCCATCGCCGGATGCCATGACAGGTCCTGGTCAGGAACGCAGCATTTCCCCTGCACTCGGCTCCCAGGAAGGCCCACCCTGGACTTGTCCAAGTCCTCAGGCTGGGACTCAGGTGGCTGTGATGTCCCTGCTCCATCTGGGAGTCACCCAGGAAAGCTGAGGGCACCAGAGCTGACAGACAGAGAGGGTTTGGGCCACTGCCATCCACACGTGGGGAACAGAGCATCCGGCCACACCATCCTCCCATAGGGTGCCCCATGTGAAATAGAAAAGGCACCCGCTCACCAGAGAGGACAGAGCAGGGCCTTCTCCAAGCAGATTTCTGCCGTCACCAGAGAACAAAGAACCTGCCTATGGGGAAGGCACTGGATTTGAAGATTTTCTACTTCAAGGTTTACTCCCCTCCACTGGGAGAGGTTGGGGTTTCTATATTGTATCCCTGATGTCAGCTGCCTGTGTGTACTCTGTCCCCTCACCTAGAGCACCCGAGGCTCCGCGAAGGCTGTGGTTGTCCTTGACTGACTCCTGGGGGAGTCCAGGGAGAGGGACAGACAGGCCGTGTCTTGGTTCTGTGTAAGGTACGAGAGCCTCCCTCCAGGGGGCAATGACCAGGCAGACAGGGGTTGAAACGGGACCTTGACTCTCCTCTGTCATCTGTTTTTCTGCCCCAGGGCTCTTGGTGCTGCTGCTGTTGACACTAGGGCCTGTACAGAAACTGAGTGGTAAGTCTGCCCAGCCAGCCCCATTGGTGACATAAGCTGGGGAGTGCATGCTGGGGTCTGGGTTCTCTCACCGATAAGGGGGTACGGGAAGGGAGCTTATTGCACAAATGAGGCTCACAGATGGCCTTCTGGGTATAAAGAAGCTCTTTCTTCCTCCCTACATGTGCAGAGTTTTCTGAGCTCTTCCAATGGCAGCCATCCTTCTCCTTCCTCCCCCGCTCTACTCCTGGACCTCCAGCGGGCAGCTGGCTCCCTCCATTTCTTGAAGCTTCTGACTGTGGTCTTGGTCCCCACAGCTTCTGCCCCCACAGACTGTGCTCAGTGGTGCCCTCCAAAGTCCTCATGTGTCAACGCCACGGCCTGCCGCTGCTCTCCGGGGTTCACTTCTTCATCCGGGGACGTCTTCACCAACCGCTTGGAGAATTGTGATGGTACGGGGGGGAGGGGGGGGCGCATGGAGTTGTTGGGGGAGGTGGTAGGGGGAAGATGTTCTCCTCTCTATGCCTCAGTTTGCATGTCTGTAAATTGGGGATCATCGTTGTACCCACCCCACACGGATGGAGTGAGATTTAAAATCTGCCCGTGTGGAGAACCGATAAAGACGAGTATGGAGCGGACGGTTCAACACAAGCTCTTGTCGTGGCTGCTGCTGTTATTACTATGATGGTGCTCATTGCACAAGGAAAGGGGAGAAAGAATGGAAGCAACGGGAGGAAAGAAACACAGGACTTGAGAGCCCAGGCTCTCCTCCTGGCGTGAGCTCACCGGGAACTCCCGACCCCTCAAGGTCATGGTTTCCCGCCTCACTGTTCACAGCAGACCCATGAGGAAGCAAATCTAGCACCAGTTTTCCTCCCTGCCTGCCTGCACCCCTACCAATCCCTCCCCACCTCTGGCACCCACGCATCTGTTCTCTGTATGACTTCTGTCTTGTTTGTGGGTTTGTTTTTAGATTCCACATATATTGAAATCGTACGGTATTTGTCTTTCTCTCTGCAACTTAACTCGCTTAGTGTAATGCCCTCAAGGTCCATCCATGGTGCTGCAAATGGCAGGACTGTCTTCCCTTGTATGGTTAAGTGATACTCCCCCATACACATACAACACTTTTTCATTACCCACTCAGGCACCGATAAAAACTAAGGTTGTTTCCCTTCCTTGCCCGTTACAAATAAAGCTGCAACGAACACGAGGATGCCGACTTTCAAGTTAGTGTTTTTGTTTCCTTCAAATAAATACCCAGAAGTAGAACTTCTGGATCACGTGGTACTTCCATTTTTAATTTTTTGAATACGTTTCCCCACAGTGGCTGCACCAGTTTGCATTCCCACCCACGGTGCGCAAGGTTCCCTTTTTCCCACATCCTCACCAACACTTGTTATTTCTTATCTTTTTTATAATAGCCATCCCAACAGGTGCGAGATGATATCTCATTACAGTTTGGCTTTGCACTTCTCTGACGATGAGTGATGTTGGGCACCTTTTCATGTACCTGTTGGCCATTTGGATGTCTTCTTTGGAAAATGTCTTTTCAGATCTGCAGCCCATTTTTTAAGTTGGATTGTTTAGTTTTCTTTTTTCTATTGTGTTGAATGAGTTCTGTATTTTGGATGTTAGCCACTTCTCAGCTTTATGATTTGCAAATATTTTCTACTAAACTATAGGTTGCTTTTTCATTTTTTGATGGTTTCTTTTGCTGTGCAGAAGTTTTTTAGTTTGATATGTTCCCACTAACTTATCTTTGTTTTTTGGAGTCAAATCCAAAAAACTCTGTGCCAAGACCAATTTCAAAGAGCTTATTCCCTATGTTTTTTCTATAAATTTTATGGCTTCATTTTTTTAAATGATAATAATTGGGCTCAAAGAGATTGAATTAGCCAAAGTCACAATTAATAAGGATGTAGAGCCTAGATGAAGATCTAAAACTAAAGTGTTTTAAAAAAATAAAAAATAACAAAACTGAAGAGTTTTTATTCTTCAACAATGCAAAATCATAAAAGAAAATTATATTACTTAAATATGGTTAACATGGTAAATTTTATGTTAAGGGCATTCTACCACATTAAAAAAATAATGGGGAAAGGAGGACATGAGCAGCTCTCACACCAAAAAATATTCTTCATCTACTCAAAATCATCTTAGATGCAAATTTATTGATAATAAAGCAAAGTGTTCCTAATATGTTTGAAAAGCTGAGGGGAAAACTATCTTAAATCTTCCAGTAGCTCATATAGTGGACTTACAGTTGATTTTCTTTGTTCTCATTTTTCGCATTTTCTTTGTTTTCTAAGTACCCACGTGTCATTTAGTGCTTGAGGAAAATATTTTATCAGAGAAAAAAAGGTGTTGTTGTGACCACTGCCCGGCCTTTGTGCATTTGCACACGGGTCTCATGAAGATTCATGGCTGGGTGAGCATGACGAGGAGATCCTACCGCTAATGTAACTGGACCCCAGCTCCTTTCTGGAAGCACATCTGTCTGGTTGAGGAGGCCTCATGCTTTCCACACCTTGGACCTCATTCTCAACCGTCCCCCGCTTGACTCCACCCCATCCCACAACCCTGGAGACAGGTGTCCAGCCATCGCCCCCATCTGAGAAGACAGGAGGGCGGTCCCATGGCCCAGACGGGGCCGGGCCTCTTCCCGCCTGCTGTCCCGTCCTGGGGCTGACGCCCACAGCCTGGGCCCGGGGCCCTAGGAGGAAGTCCTCGAGTTCGGGTAGGAGACTCTGCTCTGGGGGAGACCAGCTGCCTGCCAGACCCCCACTCAGCACGAGGTCATGAGCCCTTGCAGGCTCTGAAAGTCTCTGATCCCCCGATGGGAGTGTCCGGGACCCAACGTTCTGTCCCTGCCTTTTGATTCACCTGATCAAGTTGTTGAGGTTGTCGATAGCTGACAGTGTCCAGCCTTGCTCTGTGGGTCCCTGGCTGGTGGACAGCTTTCCTGTCATGTTTAAAGAACAGGGAGATGTAGGATGCCCAAAAACATCCCCAGTGACTCAGCTGTGAGACACTTTGTGCAGCTTCTCCATGTCACGTTCCCAGTGTCTCTGACAAGAGGGGACTTCCCTCAGGAGTGGAGATAGTAAGACTCCCACTGAGGCATCTTGGGGCATCTTTAAAATGTCTGACTGGGGCGCCTGGGTGGCTCAGTCAGTTGAGCATCCAACTCCAGCTCAGGTCATGATCTCATGGTTCATGAGTTTGAGCCCTAACTCAGGCTCTCTGCGGTCAGTGCAGGACCCACTTTGGATCCTCTGTCCCCTTCTCTGTGTGTGTGTGTGTGTGTCTCTCTCTCTCTCTCTCTCTCTCTCTCTCTCTCTCTCTCAAATAAAATAAACATTAAAAAGAAATGCCTGACATTACGAGCTTGGGGGAGTGGATGATGAGGACTGTGGGTGTCCTTGGGCCACTGTGAATAATGGAAGTGAAAGCTGTCAATGGGCAGAGGCCTGACCACCTGGCTTTACCTTCATGTGCGAATAAGCATGACCCTGAACAGACTCCAGCCATGACTCCCTTCACTGACTCATTATGGAGAGTGGCTTTCAGTACCGCTGTCGCCCTGACTGGAGCCCACCCCCAGGTTCCCAATCACGCAGACAGACTCAGTGCCTCTGTCCACCCCACGAGGTCTGCAGAAGGGGAGGCGGACCTCCTTCCAGCCCCCATCATGGAACAGTAGCATCTGAATCTAGGTGCCCCTCAGACCCAGCCAGAGAGCAGAGATGAGCCGAGTCGTCAGCAGCTTTCTGGAGCAACCTGACTCCCACTCAGACCAGCCCCTGAAATGCCACCTGCCAGCTGAGTTCTCTCCCGTTCCGTTGGTAGAGTCTGGCTGGAGGCCAGGGCCTCTGCCCACGGGAACCCACACCTTTGGGAGGTAACCTTTTGTCCTGTTGGCTTTCAGACATCAACGAGTGTGGACCACCCCCCAGAGTGTCCTGTGGAAAATTCGCACACTGCCTCAACACAGAGGGGAGCTACCACTGCACGTGCGGCCCAGGATACGAGCTTGCTTCTGGGGCAAAAACATTCAGGAGTGAGAGTGAGAACACGTGTCAAGGTAAGAACCACCCCACGCCTTCCATCTCCCGGTGGGAAGGCATTTGCTCCACTTTCTCTAGGCATCAGAGAGCTGTCCTCGGCACCTACCCGGTCACGCACCCCTCTTTGAACCCCAAGGCTCAGAACCTTCTGCAGAGGGTCACTTCTGAAAGTTCAGAGTATCCCTTGCCCACCCGCCCCCACCCCCACCCCCACCCCGGCATCTTGTTTTTGTAAAACATAGAGAAGGATGGCACTCAAGATATTTAAGGAGCTCACAGCGTATTGTTTCCAGCACAGGATCCCTCCTCTTTACCATCATCAGTGACTGCCAGGATGAGACCTTTCCCCACCAAAGCCCACTTGGGCTCTGCCATACGAGGAAAACTCTCAGACCTCTTGGGCCACACTGGACTCAGGGACCCCACCCCGAAACACTGGAGTGGGAAGATTCGAGAGCTGAGCTTTTCTGAGCCAGTGGACTCCCTGGCCAACAGTTTTGGCATCCTGACACCCCCCACCCCTTCTCAGGTGCTCAGTCCCTGTCTCCTTCCCTGCACAAGGCTTACCCTGACTCTCCCCAGTAATTTCAGTTCACATTCCTGAGAGCAAACCAGATGACCAGGAGCCAGAAGAATGCTGTGTGGAGTCTAAGCAGAATTACACGGATCCACCCCCATACACACATAGAAAATTACATGATCAGAAGGGGCTCCCGTCGAGACAAGATAGCAACAGACAGCATCATTGGGGACCAGCAGGTGAGTGGCTGCCCTGAGGGAATTAAAACAAAGGCCGTCGGTGGGAGCCAGATCCAACAGGATCCTTGTTGGGTAATGCACCATTTTCCCTGCACTTGGTTCCCTAGAAGACCCACACTGGCCTTTGTCCAAATGCTCAGGCTGGGACACAGATGCCCGTGATGTCCCACCCTGGCTGAAAGCTGCCCGGGGAAGCCGAGGGCACCCAGCCAGGGCTGGGAGACAGGGAGGACCCAGGCCGATTCCATCCATATCTGGGCAGCAGAGCATGTAGGCCACCACATTCACCCATAGCACACCTCTGTGTGAATAAGAAAAGGCACTCACTCACCAGGGAGGAGACAGTGGGGCCTTCCCGATGCTTCTATGCCCAAACCAGGCTCCCTGAATAACCAAATGACCGCCTGGGAAAGTACCTGGCCTGACCTGACCCGAGACCCCTACCCCCGAACACGTACAAAGATAGATGCTGTCACACCTCATGAAGCACTTTGTCTCTTGCAGGCAACTTTTTCCCCAGCTGGACCCCACCCCGTGGAATCAAGAGCCAGGTGAGTTGGCCCCAGCAGGGACCAGGAGACAGGAAATCCTTCCTTGAAGCACGGGCTGCCCGCCCTCCCTGGCCACCATTTTCCCCAAGCTTCCCCACTCGCACGTGAGGCTCTCTGACCTCCTCATTTGCCCTCTTCCCAGAGACTCTCCCGCTTCTTTGAAAAAGTCGAAGATCTGGCCAGAAAGTTCATACCGGCCTTTGCCCAGGACAGCATCCAGGTAAATAGACTTTATTCTCCAGGATCTTTTTTCTGAGGCTCAATGGACAGCCTCTTCATGCAGTCTGGCCCACGGCTCACGACATCTGGGTCTGCTTTCCCCCAGGGCCTCATAGAGGGGGTGGATGAGTTGTTGCAGACCCCGGAAGACCTGGGGGCGCTGCCCCGCTCAGAGCAGCACCGTGTGGCCGCGAACCTGCTCGCTGGCCTGGAGGACGTCCTGAGAAACATAAGCCAGGCCCTGCCCAATGGGACATTGACCTTCAATGCATCTGCAGGCACAGGCAAGTACTGGGGTCTGCCCCGGGCTCCTGCCCTGCCCTTCCCCACCTCGTTTATCCCCCAGCCTCACTGGAGCCAGTGACCACACTTGTATCTCAGTGTTACACTCCCTAAACCAATCAAAAGTGGTTAAAAAGAAATGAATATATTATGCTAAGTCAGAGAAGGCCAAATACCATCTGGTCTCACTTATATGTGGAATCCTAAAAAAAAAAAAAAAAAAAGGGCACAAGCTTATAGACACAGATTAGTGAGTGTCAGAGGTAGGGGTGAGGTGTGTGGGGGTGGGGCAGTGGGCTAAATGGGTGAAGGGGATCAAAAGATATAAAATAACTAAGTCATGAGATGTAATGTACAGCACGAGAATAATAACACTATATTACATGTTTCCAAGTTGCTACAAAAAGTAAATCTTGAAAGTTCTTATCACAGGAAAAAAAATGTAACTCTATGTGGGGACAGGTGTTTACCACACTCACTGTGGTGATCATTTTGCAACACATACAAATAACAAATCATCACCATGTACACCTGAAACTAATGTTCTATGTTCGTTATACCTCAATTAAAAGAAGAAATGAATAAAGCTATAAATAATATACATCTTAATAGAAACTAAATTATGAGCAGTTGAATTAATGGTAATGAAGAACGTAAAATACAATAGAAATGGCTTCCCAAGAAAACAATTTACTTAATTTGGAATCATATTCAGTTAATGTTCTCTCACAGTTAAGTATTTTATTTGTTTCATTTGAGGTAGAATTCACGTAACATAAAATCCACCATTTTAAACAAAGTATACAATTCAGTGGCATTTAGTACATTCACGGAGTTGTGATCATTGCCTCCATTTCTAAACTATTTTCATCGCCCTCAAAGTAAATACTGTACCCCACCCCACCCCCAGAAGTCACTCCCTATTCCTCCGCTCCCCCAGCCCCTGGCCACCACTGGTCTGTCTTCTGTCTCTATGGATGCGCCTATTCTGGACTTCTCATACCTAGAGAATCATACACTATGTGGTTTCTTTCACCTAGCAGGATGTTTTCAAGGTTCATCCACGTTGTAGCATCTCTCAGTGTTTCATTCCCTTTTGCGGCTGAGCAACATTTAATTGTAGATGGATACAGCACTTCTTGTGTCCCTGTTCATCCACTGATGGACATTTCGGGTGTTGCCACCCTTTGACTCTTGCACATGGTGCCACTGTGAATATTGGTTCACACGCTTTTGTTTGAATAACTGTTCTCGGTTCTTTGGGGTACTTACTTAGGACTGGAATTGCTGAGTTATACAGCGATTCTATGTTCGACTTTTTGAGAACCACCAAACTATTTTCCAAAGAGGCTATTTTTCCATCTCGTATCCTCACCGGCAATGGACCCCAATTTCTACCCCCTCAGCAACACTTGGCACTTTCACTTTTTTATTGTTGTTGTTTTTTTAAGTGTATTTATTTATTTTGAAAAAGAGAGCACAAGCCAGGGAGGGGCAGAGAGAGGTAGAGAGAGAGGATCCCAAGCAGGCTCTGAGCTGTCAGCACGGAACCTGATGTGGGGCTCAAACCCACAAACCATGAGATCATGACTTGAGTCGAAGTTGGACACTCAACCAACTAAGCCACCCTGGTGCCCCTGTTTTATTTTTATTAGTCTTTTCAGTATGTGTCTGGTGATATCTCATTGTGGTTTTGATTTACGTTTCCCTGATGACTAGTGATGGCTCACATCTTTTTGTGTAATTACTGAACATGTGTGTATTTTTTTTGGAGAAATGTCTATGCAAGTCCCTTTGCCTGTTGTTTTAATTCATTGTTTGGCTTTTGGTTGTTGAGCTGGAAGAATTCTTTCTATGTTCTAATAGTACACTCTGTGAGACATGTGACTTGCTAATTTTCTCCCATTCCATAGATTATTTTTTTTACTTTTTATTTTTTTTATTTTTTATTTTTTTTATTTTTTTCAATATATGAAGTTTATTGTCAAATTGGTTTCCATACAACACCCAGTGCTCATCCCAAAAGGTGCCCTCCTCAATAGCCATCACCCACCCTCCCCTCCCTCCCACCCCCCATCAACCCTCAGTTTGTTCTCGGTTTTTAAGAGTCTCTTATGCTTTGGCTCTCTCCCACTCTAACCTCCTTTTTTTTTTCTTCCCCTCCCCCACGGGTTTCTGTTAAGTTTCTCAGGATCCACACAAGAGTGAATTTTTTTTTTTTTTTTGCTTTAATGAACAGGTGCTTCTGTTTTGAAATTCATTTTCTCTTTTTTTCTTTAGTTGCATGTGCATTTGGTGCTGTATCTAAGAATCCATTGTCAAATCCAAGGCTGTGAAGATTTACATCTGTGTTTTCTTCCAACTGTTGTACTTTTAGCCCTTAAGTTTAGGATTGTTTGTTTCTTTCATTGTCTGTTTTAGAGAGAGAAAGAGAGAGATGGGGAGGGGCAGACTGAGAGAGAGAGAGAGAGAGAGAGAGAGAGAGAGAGAGAATCCAAACAGGCTCCAAGCTTAGCACAGAGCCCAACACAGGCTTTGATCCCACAACCTTGGGGTCATTACCTGAGCTGAAATCAAAAGTCAGATGCTCAACCAACTGAGCCACCAAGGCATGCCTTAAATTTGTCATGCCACTTTGAGTTAATTTTTGTGTGTTGTATGAAGTAGAGTTCCTTCTTACGTGTGTGGATAGCCAGATGTATGTAAACACACATATAAAGGATAGTATTATTGTAACCACTACAGCCACAAATAGTATCCTAACTCCCTTAATAACTCTGACATCTCATAGACCTGTCCCTGAAGGTGCAAGAACAAGGAGACAGAAATGTCACCTTGAGTCTGAACCAGGCAAAGATGCTGCTGAGCTTGGATGAGGTGCATGAATCTAGTGACTCAGGTAAGGGCCGAGATGGGAGGTCACAAGACGCCCAAGGACGTGACACACGGGGACCTGAAGCTTACGGGGAGGTAGGGGGCAGAGTGGGGCCACAAAGGGTCCATCTGAGGAAGAAGGGGCGCTGGTGGGCACCCCGAGGTATCCACATTGGCCTGGTCCTGCAGGTCCTTCTGTGGTGGGCCTCGTCTCCACTCCAGGGATGGCCAAGTTCCTGGCCGAGGCGCCCCTGGTCCTGGACCCTAAGCAGCAGGCAGTTCTGCGTGAACACAAGGAATTGCTGGGAGAGGTCCCCCCTGTCCTGCTCTCAGGTGTCGTCTCTGCCTTTGTGAGCAACAAAGACACCCAGAACCTCGGCTCCCCCGTCACCTTCATCTTCTCCCACCACGTGAGTCCTGGTGGAATGGGGCTGTGGCTGGGCAAGGAACTGGGCTGGGTCCGGGGCTCAGCCTCACTGTCGAGATCACCCTTGGTGTCCTGGGGGCCTCCTCCGTGGGCGCCTCCTTCCCCCAGGAAAGCCCTTTGCAAACCAGCTTTGGATAAGAGTCTCCAGCTCCCACCGACGCTCTCTTCTACAGTCGGTGACACCCGGGCCAACCCAGAAGGTGTTCTGTGTCTTCTGGGAGCACAGTCAGGATGGAGGCGGTCATTGGTCCACCACGGGCTGCAGGATGGCGGCCACCGGAGACGCCAGCACCACCTGCCAGTGCTCCCACCTCAGCAGCTTTGCCGTCCTCATGGCCCACGGCCACGTGCAGGTGAGATCCCTGAGAGAGGCCGCTTTCCACGTCTATCGCTCTCGAACATGTTTCCCCACATGTAGGAGCTTAAAGAAACATAAATTTATGTCTCGTGGTTTCTGTGGGACGAGAATCGGGCGTAGCGTAGCTCAGTTGCCTGCTCTGGGTCTTACAAGGTTGAGACCATTGAGTCAGCCAAAGCTGCATTCTCGTCGGAGGCCTGGGGTCCTCCTGTGAGCTCCCTGGTTGGTGGCAGAATTCCGTTCCTTGCAGTTGTAGGTCTGGGGTTCCACTTTCTTTCCGGCTGCGAGCAGGGGACCCTGCTCAGCTCCTAGGGGCTACCTGCATTCCTTCTCTCTAGGCCCCACACAGTGTGTCAGCATTTCTGTCCAGAGGCCAGCAGGAGAAGCTCCCTCACCTCAAACGCCCTCAAACTTTGAATCCTTTTCTCTAGGAAGAGCCTAGAGCTTTGAGAGCTCACTGATTAGGCCAGGCCCACCCAGGGTGATGAAATGCCTCTTAAAGTCAACTGATATAGGACCTGTGACTGTGCTGTCCTTTTTGCTGGGTCCCAGGAGGAGGATCCCGTGCTGGCTGTGATCACCTACGTGGGGCTGGGCCTCTCTCTGCTGTGCCTCCTCCTGGCAGCCCTCACCTTCCTCCTGTGCAAAGCCATCCAGAACACCAGCACCTCGCTCCACCTGCAGCTCTCGATCTGCCTCTTCCTGGCCCACCTGCTCTTCCTCACGGCCATCGACCAGACCAAGATCAAGGTACTGACACTGTCCCAGAGGACCCCCTGCCCTGAGCCACGGGATGCTCAGTTCATGGAGCCCTGCTGCACTGATACCTTAACACAATATCGTTGGGCGACAGGGAGGCTGGAGGGGTAAATAGCCTATTTCACGTTGACTGATGAAGCAGAAGACAATCCTCTCTCAACAACTCGACCCTATATATATATATACACGAGTTCTCCCCGCTGGCAAGGTGTGGGAGGGGTCCTGGGGCCACCCTCCTCCCTGACAGTCCCTCCTGATGACTCCTTCCTCCTCCCCCAGCTGCTGTGCGCCATCATCGCGGGGGCCTTACACTATCTCTACCTGGCCTCCTTCACCTGGATGCTGTTGGAGGGTCTACACCTCTTCCTCACGGCACGCAACCTGATGGTGGTCAACTACTCCAGCATGAGCAGGTTCACGAAGAGACTCATGTTCCCTGTGGGCTACGGAGTCCCGGCTCTGATTGTGGCCGTTTCTGCTGCATCCAGACCTTCCCTTTATGGAACACCCACCAGGTAAGTGCCAATTCCCACTGCCCCCATCTTCTCCAGCACTACTGTGGCCATCATAGAACCAATAGCGATTTAGTTTCCCCCGAACATGATAGGCAGAGGAAAGGTCAGTGCCCACTCCGAAGACATCTCTCTGATGGAATATTGTGTTCCTTGAACTGTTTTTAAGTCCTTAAGATTGAATTATTTTAAATGTTCATTATGAAGTATTTAATCATTATATATTATACATTCTAGTGATTCTTTATCCACAAAGGCCAATGTTCTCTTGACTCACTTCTCATCTCTCTCTTAGATGCTGGCTTCACACAGAAAAAGGATTTGTATGGACCTTCCTGGGCCCCGTCTGCACCATCTTCTCCGTGAGTAACACGTGACATCAGAGCATCCTGCCTGCCCAAGTGACGGTCATTCAAAGACCAGGTGTACCAGGAGGGTTACAGGCAGCAGGAGCAATCATTCCAGTCGGCCCAGGACTGATGAGAGACACCCCACCCCCCCGCCCCCAGGATGCAGGAATTTCCATTGTAACAACAGGACTAACATGTTTCCTGAGACCTGGGACTTTCAGTGCTAAAATTTGGAGTTTCCATGTGAACTGCATCGAAGTGCTCGCCAAAGTTACAGGACAAACACATGCCTGAGTTACAGGGTGGTTGGTCTAGTCTTCTAGGACTTCTACAAAACGCAAAAGCTTCTTACCTGCCGGGTTAGGGGTTGGATGAGCTGGGAGGATGCTTACCAGATGTGGAGTGAATTTAATACGCCTGTGGGCTTTCTGCAGATTAATCTGGCCTTCTTTCTGATGACCTTCTGGATTGTGAGAAACAAGCTCTCCTCCCTCAACAGAGATGTGTCCACCCTCCAGAACACCAGGTGAGGATGAGTCAGAGGAATATCCCCCATCCAGAGCATTATCCTCAGAGCTCCAAGGATCTCATGTCCAGAGAGAATGGACTTTGCCCTGATACACAGGGATTGCTTCCATGCCTCACATAGTAGGTCCTGAGAACATTTCTATCCTTACAACACACTCAAAACATCGCATAACCGTTCCCAGAACCCAGCGCACCCTTTCATGGTCATGCCTTCATGCGTTTTAGGCCCCCTGCCTTCCCCTTCCCTTGCCCCACGTGAATGCAGGTTCATCAACCACATGTCACATCATCTAGGAGTTTGGGGATGCCCTTGCCTTTCCTCAACTTTGCACAGAATCAGTGGCCTCTGTTCTGGGCAAAGCACATTCTGGGTCAGGTCATGGAGAAGGTGGGGACAGGAACAGCCCTGGATGGGATCTGGGCAGAAGTACCTCACTTTGCAAATGTTATAAGTGATCATTTGTTTTTGTCTTGCCGCCAGACTCTAAGGGCTGTGGAAACAGAAGTCTTGTCTTGGTTGTTCTGAATGCCCAAGCCCCAGCCTAGAGCCAGGGGCACAGAATGTTCTCGACAATGTCAGCTGAGCAAAATTAGGGGTCTTCCTGAAACATCGTGACCTTTTTGAAACTCACATTCTGGAGTGTCACTACCATCCCTAGTCCTAGTCAAACTGTCATCCCTGACCCAAACACCATTTCTTTTTATGGAATCATTGACGATAAAGATCCAAGTTGATGGCTACTCAGTAGGAAGCATCCGTGGAGTGGACTTGAAAACAGGTGGGGTGGGGAGGGGGCTGTTGCTCCCGGTGCATCACGAGCCTCCTCTCTCCTCCTACCCAGGATGCTGACATTCAAAGCGACGGCTCAGCTCCTCATCCTGGGCTGCACGTGGTGTCTGGGCCTCCTGCAGGTGGGGCCAGCTGCCCGCGTCATGGCTTACCTCTTCACCATCATCAACAGCCTGCAGGGAATGTTCATCTTCCTGGTGTACTGCCTCCTCAGCCAGCAGGTACCACAGTCTGGCCCCCATCCAGGACTCTTCCTGTCCCCACCCCGCCTAGTGAGCTGACCCAGAGCGTGCTTTGCCCCTGCAGGTCCGGGAGCAGTACGGGAAGTGGTTCAGAGGGGTCAGGAAAGCCAAAGCCGAGCCTGAGAATTACACGCTCTCAAGCAGGACCGTGTCTGATGCTTCCAAGCACAGTGCGGTAAGATTATGCAGTGTTCCCAGAGCACTTCCCTAGCCAATCCGCTTGGGCGTCTCATGCCTGCCTCACTGGACAACCTGTGCAGATAGCAGGGGATGCCCTAGGAAGGCTCATGCCTGGACTCAGTTGAAGGCACTTCCCTGTCTTGAAACGAGCTCTTCACTATACTTTCACTCGCTGAGCTTCTGTGCCCTCTTGCACATGACTGTCCTCTTTTCATGATATGGTGCAACCACTTTTTAATTATACTTAAAATCGACAAGATAGAAAACACTCAGAAGCAGAGAAAGATGCTGTGGTCAGATAAGTAATCGGGAAGTAATAATCTGGAGCAGAGATGCCCCAGCTGTACAGGGTCACTGCATATCCTGTATCCCAAATCATTCCATGCTGTCCCTGTATATAATGAACAATAAACACCTGGTGTGTATATAGTCATAAAAGTGAAATAAGGATTAAGTTGCATTGAAACCTCCCATAAAAGTCTGCAATCATTCCTAGTATTTCCAAAGATACAGACACTGTAAAACCTCATTAGAGAATCACAGAGGGCAAGGGGAGAGATTCTGGCAATGTGAATTGTCCCAAGCATTTGTACGTTCGGGTCCACAAAACTTTTTCTCTTCTTAGACTTCTTTTGACAATATTTTATAGTTTTCTGTACACAAACATTGCACTTTCTAACACAGAATCGTTTTTACACCTTCTTTTTTTAGGAGAATTATAATGAACTGGCGAACTTGTCTCTTAGAAAGTGAAGAAAACACTGAACCATTCTCTTTGGGGCAAAGAGTATTAAAAATAACTCTCCTTGGCACCACTGTGGGAGAAAAGTATGCGGGAAACGTTTGTCATTCAGCTGCTGGTGAATTTGGGTTTTCTGGTACATACAAGCATTCTCATCATCTCCTTCCCAGTATAATCAGGAGCTCTAACCCAATACCCCAGTAGAAACCTCTTTTTCCAAAAAGATTCTTCCTCAGGTTGATGATACATAACAAGGAAAACCAGCCTCAAAGGACTTCCCTAAAATAACACAAGAGAGGAAAGTAATATTCAAATACCTGCCTGTAGAGTAAACAACTAATGCCAGTTGCCCAAGACTTGCCTGATTTTAGAGCTCACAGTATTTCTCCCCAGGAAACATTTTGGTTACAGGCAAAGTAGACCAGTTGGTCTCCATTCATACATACATGCCTCAACTTACTCACTCTCCATTCCTGAAGCCCTACTGATTAATTCCTTCCAAACATGTGCGCTGGATCAAGGAGATCCAGTTCCCGAGTTCACAGCGTTTAAATGTGGGGGGCAAAAAGTTTCATCCGATGGAGTAAAATCAGAACTATGAGACTCGAGTCTCTGCATCTTTACATTTTATAAGTTGAGCTGTGGGGAAAGGTGTATATTGCTACAGCACATTTATACGTAACATAATATTTCATCCTTACCATTCATCTAGGCAAGATCTAAACCCAGAGTGGTTCCCCCTCCAAGACATTCCCTGGAGGCTCCCACTGACCAATTTTGTAACAATTTGAACATCAAATGACTGTACATGAGTATAATATTTTAGATAAACATATTCGTGAGTCCATAGTGATACTTAGAAGCTCAGTTAATAGATGCAGAAAATACCATAGAAGTAGAAGAGCATGACTCTTTCAATATCCCATAAATAGTCACTAAAAGCATTGAGTGAAAGGGTGTTGGAGAACAGGCTGGGACCAGAGCACCAAAGAATCACCTCTTGGATCACCGATTAATTACAAGGGCCAAAGTGCACATTTGCAACGTGGAGATCTGACAGCCACCATCTGAATTAATGCCCATACTTAATATCATCGGTGGTGGGCAAACTGACATTAGGAATATCAGGAGATACATACATCCCATTGTTGAAGTTACAACATCCCATTTTTAGTACATAAAAAATTGAAATCTAACCCAGCCCTTAGAGAGAGGGTAACCAAACTATAGCATGCAGGCCAAATCCAGGGAACTTCCTGTTTTTGTTAATAAAGTTTTATTGGGACATTGACGTATTGTCTATGGCTGCTTTCAGGCTACAATGTCAGAGTTGAGAAATCAGTATCACTTTTTTTTTTTTTTAATTTTTTTTTAATGTTTTTATTTTTATTTTTGAGACAGAGAGAGACAGAGCATGAGCAGGGGAGGGGCAGAGAGAGAGGGAGACACAGAATCCGAAACAGGCTCCGGGCTCCGAGCTGTCAGCACAGAGCCCGACGCGGGGCTTGAACTCACGGACCGCGAGATCATGACCTGAGCCGAAGTCGGACGCTCAACCGACTGAGCCACCCAGGCGCCCCATCAGTATCACTTTTAAAAGGGGCTAGAGGCTGCTGAAAATTAAGAGACAAAGGTGGGGCGCCTGGGTGGCGCAGTCGGTGAAGCGTCCGACTTCAGCCAGGTCACGATCTCACAGTCCGTGAGTTCGAGCCCCGCGTCGAGCTCTGGGCTGATGGCTCAGAGCCTGGAGCCTGTTTCCGATTCTATGTCTCCCTCTCTCTCTGCCCCTCCGCCGTTCATGCTCTGTCTCTCTCTGTCCCAAAAATAAATAAACGTTGAAAAAAAATAAAATAAAATAAATAAATAAATAAATAAATAAATAAAAATGGTCAATCAAAGCTGTCAGAAAAAATAATAAAAAGGTGTTAGAAAAGTAAATTCATATACTAGTTATTAATTCATTAAAAGTTATATACCATCATAGATTTCTAGACGTCCAATAAAAATGTCTTTTTCTCCACACAAAACTAATTCTGTGAATGGATCTTTTCTAAAACTATGAATTTGCACAGCTAATGGTGATGGGTTTGAAATCAAAATTTAAAAAAACAACAAAATCATTAAAATATTACGAGAAAATAGGGGGGATCTCCACTTCTGCCGACAAAATAAAAAGCGGAAACGAGTATTGCTTTCAACATAACAATAGGAAAAATCCACACAAACTACAAAACCATTCGGTTTCTCAGACTCTCTTACCTATAACAGAAGGTAGGTAAGGACAACAAAGTGGCCTAAAGTCTAAGGAAAGACAGGATTATCCACACATAGGCAGACCTATGGGAAGCACAAAAGGAAGAGATCCGGGTGCCACAGAAATGCTTAAAAGAGAACCTACATTTCTGAATGAATTGCTCAGGGCCAAGTATGGGCAGTCATGAGAGTGTAGAAACTCTGAAGGAGTGGCAAAAATATGTGCAAAGAACTTCTAAAATTCAATAATAAAAAGGTTAATGAAATATTAGAAAAAGAAATTGATAGGTAATTAACAGAAAAAGAAAAGCAAATTGCTAACAAACGCATAGTTAATCGGGGAGGAGCCCAGATGGCGGAACAGCCTGGAAGCTTTTTGTGTCTCTCGCGTCCGTGAAGTACAGCCAGATGGACACTAAACCATCCTACACACCTAGAAAACCCATTGGAAGATTAACACAACAATCTGCACAACCTGAACCACAGAATTCAGCAGGTACGCGGCACGGAGAGCTGAACTTGGGGAGCGAGAAGCCCCGAAGGTAGGGAACCCCCTTTTGCAGGCGGAGAGAGGACGGAGACTGGGGGGGGGGGGGAGCATACAGGAAAAGCACCCCTCCCCAAAAGCAGCTGGAAAGAAAGTGGAAAATTGGAAACAGCCGCAGGGACGAAATTACAAAGGGAGAAAGGAGAAAGGAGAGGGTTTAAGTTCCATTCAGACTGTAAACAAGGGGAGCGCAAAGGCTGCAACTCCGCAGCTCCCTACCTGGCGGTGCGCTGGTGGGAAAGGTGAATCCCCAGGAACAGAGTGGGGTCCGGGAGGTTCTCGGGCCACACGGGGAAAAGCGGTTCCACTGCCGGAATGAAAGGACATTCGGTAGAGACTGTTGAGGCCACCTGGTCCCAGCAGACCCCGGAAGGCGGCCACACTCGCTGGTGCTGGGACGAGGTCGTTGAGGGTGAAGCCTGGTGCCAGATGTGTGTTGTGATTTTCCACGGTCCCTGAAACGCTGAGGCTACACCCTCTCGCGATCTTTTTGGGGGGCGGGCTGACACCTGGCCGCAGTCTCAGGGCAGCGGCACCAGCAGGGTCCGGCAAGCGTTCCCGGGTGCAGCCGACATTCGGCCATTGCTCATTCGGCCACTGCTCAGTGAGACCTTCCCGCAGAGGGGCGGAGCGGGTCAAAGCCACAGTCCTTCGGAAGTAAGGGGCCGGGGAAAACAGCCGCATCTGAGACAAAACTTGGGAGAGAGGTACTGCCTGGGGCCTGCTCACGGAGAATGGAAAAGCAGGGAGTGGACGAGAGCTGAAAACGGAGGACCGGTGCGCAATTGCTGATCCGAGGAGAACAGACTGGGTAGCTGGGTGGCGCCATTTTCCACCGCTCCTGCGCATGCACCTGTGCACCGACAAGCCCTGAAACAATCCAACCCAGTAGGCTAGCAGCGCCATCTAGTGGAGCGCGGAGTTTTTACACCGAGCCCTGCCTGACTGGGCCAACTTTGCTCTTCAAGAACACAAACCTCACCGCCGGCTTCATTTACGGATTAGAAAGAGCTACATGGACTGACCTCTAGGGGAAACGGAAGCAATTTCAGTCCTACTTCAATCTGTTAGCAGGTTCATCTAGTCAATTTTTTTTCCTTTTTTTTTCTCTTTCTTTTTCTCTTTTACAATTCTTTTCTTTTTCTTGAATACAGAGAGAGAAAAAACTCATTTTTATTTTCAATTTTTCTTAAAAATATCTGTCTTTAATTTTTATTACTATATTTTTTACTTTGGTGTAAATTTTTTCAACTTCTACTTTACTTCCATCATTTTATTTTAGTCTACTTCAGTGTACCCGCCTTTTCAAATTTTCAAACAATTGCCTTTTTTTCTTTCTTCTTTTTTTCTCTTTTTCATTTCTATTCTTTTTCTTGAATGCAGAAAGAGAAAAACTTCATTTTTGTTTTCAGTCTCTTTTAAAAATATTTTCATTTAATTTTTATAACTATATTTTTTGCTTTTGTGTAAATCTTTTCAAATTCTATCTCACTCCCATCATTTCATTTTAGTCTACTACAGTGTATTCACTTTTTCAAATTTTCAAATGATTTCTTTTTTTTCTTCTTTCTTTTTCTTTTTTTATCTTTTTTCTCTTTTGTTTCTTTTCTTTTTTCTTAAATACAGAAAACGAAAAAAATTCATATTTATTTTTAATTTTCATTAAAAATATTTTTCTAGGGGCGCCTGGGTGGCGCAGTCGGTTAAGCGTCCGACTTCAGCCAGGTCACGATCTCTCGGTCTGTGAGTTCGAGCCCCGCGTCGGGCTCTGGGCTGATGGCTCGGAGCCTAGAGCCTGTTTCCGATTCTGTGTCTCCCTCTCTCTCTGCCCCTCCCCCGTTCATGCTCTGTCTCTCTCTGTCCCAAAAATAAATAAACGTTGAAAAAAAAAATTTTTTTTAAATATTTTTCTATAATTTTTCCTACTATATTCTCTACATTTGTGTATTTTATCTACTTTAGTGTATTCATTTTTTCAAATTCTCAAATGATTTCCTTTTTTTTTCTCTCCCCCCCTTTTTTTTTTTTGTTTGTTTCTCTAATCTGTCAAACCACTTTCTACACCCAGACCAAAACACACCTAGGATCTAGCATCATCTATTCCATTTTTGTGTGGGTGTGTTTTTAATTTTTAATTTTAATATTTTTTTAATTTTTTTAATTTCAATTTTTCTACCTCATTAATTCCTTTTCTGCCTTCAAAATGATAAAACGAAGGAATTCACCCCAAAAGAAAGAGCACGAAGAAACGACAGCCAGGGATTTAACCAACACAGACACAAGCAAGATGTCTGAACCAGAATTTAGAATCACGATAATAAGAATACTAGCTGGAGTCAAAAATAGATTAGAATCCCTTTCTGCAGAGATAAAGGAAGTAAAAAATAGCCAGAATGAAATTAAAAATGCTATAACTGAGCTGCAATCATGGATGGATGCAGTGGTGGCAAGGATGGACGAGGCAGAACAGAGAATCAGAGATATACAGGACAAACTTATAGAGAGTAACGAAGCAGAAAAAAAAGAGGGAGATTAAGGCAAAAGAGCACGATTTAACTTAGAGAAATCAGTGACTCATTCAAAAGGAACAACATCAAAATCATAGGGTCCCAGAGGAGGAAGAGAGAGAAATAGGGGTAGAAGGGTTATGTGAGTAAATCTTAGCGGAAAACTTTCCTAACCTGGAAAGACACAGACATCAAAATCCAGGAAGCACAGAGGACTCCCATTAGATTCAACAAAAACCGACCATCAACAAGGCATATCATAGTCAAATTCACAAAATACTCAGGCAAGGAGAGAATCATGAAAGCAGCAAGGGAAAATAAGTCCCTAACCTACAAGAAAAGACAGATCAGGTTTGCAGCAGAACTATCCACAGAACCTTGGCAGGCCAGAAAGGAGTGGTGGGATATATTCAGTGTGCTGAATCAGAAAAAATATGCAGCCAAGAATTCTTTATCCAGCAAGGTCATTCAAAATAGAAGGAGAGATAAAAAGTTTCCCAGACAAACAAAAGTTAAATGAGTTTGTGACCACTAAACCAGCCCTGCAAGAAATTTTAAGGGGGACTCTCTGAGGGGAGAAAAGATGAAAAAAAAAAAAAAATATATATATATATATATATATACACACACACACACACACACACACACACACACTTGTATATGTGTATACATATGTATATATGTATACATATGTACATATATACACGTACATACATACATATGTGTGTGTGTGTATATATATATATATGTGTATATATATATATATATATATATATATATATATATATATATATCAAAAGCAACAAAAGATTAGAAAGGACCAGAGAACACCACCAGAAACTCCAACTCTACAAGCATCATAATGGTAATAAATTCATATCTTTCAGTACTCACTCTAAACATCAGTGGACTCAATGTTCCAATCAAAAGACATAGGATAACAGAATGGATAAGAAAACAAGATCCATCTATATGCTGTTTACAAGAGACCCATTTTAGACCTAAAGACACCTTCAGATTGAAAATAAGGGGATGGAGAACCATCTATCATGCTAATGGTCAACAAAAGAAAGCCAGAGTAGCCATACTTATATCAGACAATCTAGACTTTAAAATAAAGACTGTATCAAGAGATGCAGAAGGGCATTATATCATAATCAAGGGGTCTATCCACCAAGAAGACCTAACAATTGTAAACATTTATGCACCAAATGTGAAAGCACCCAAATATATAAATCAATGAATCACAAACATAAAGAAACTCACCAATAGTAATACCATAATAGTAGGAGACTTCAACACCCCACTCAAACAATGGACAGATCATCTAACCAAAATATCAACAAGGAAACAATGGCTTTGAATGACACATTGGACCAGATGGACTTCACAGATATATTCAGAGCATTTCATCCTAAAGCAGCAGAATATACATTCTTCTCCAATGCACATGGAACGTTCTCCAGAATAGACCATATACTGAGACACAAATCAGCCCTAAGTAAATACAAAAAGATCAAGATCATACCGTGCATATTCTCAAACCACAATGCTATGAAACTTGAAATCAGCCACAAGAAAAAAATTTGGAGAGTAAACAAATACTTGGAGACTGAAGAACATCCTACTAGGGAAAGAATGGGCTAACCAAGCAGTTAAAGAAGAAATTAAAAAGTATATGGAAGTCAATGAAAATGATAGCACCACAGCCCAAAACCTCTGGGACAGCAAAGGCGGTCATAAGAGGAAAGTATATAGCAATCCAGGCCTTCCTAAAGAAGGAAGAAAGATCTCAGATACACAACCTAACCTTACACCTTAAGGAGCTGGAAAAAGAACAGCAAATAAAACCCAAAACCAGCAGAAGACAGGACATAATAAAGATTACAGCAGAAATTAATGCTATTGAAACCAAAAAAAAAAACAGTAGAAGAGATCAATGAAACCGGAAGCTGGTTCTGTGAAATAATTAACAAAACTGATAAACCCCTAGCCAGTTTGATCAAGAAGAAAAAGGAAAGGACACAAAAAAGTAAAATCAAGAATGAAAGAGGAAAGATCACAACCAACACACCAAAAATAAAAACAATAATAAGAGAATATTATGAGCAATGCCAATAAAATGGGCAATCTGGGAGAGATGGACAAATTCCTAGAAACATATACACTACCAAAAATGAAACAGGAAGAAATAGAAAATTTGAACAGACCCATAACCAGTAGGGAAATAGACTTAGTAATCAAAAATCTGCCAAAAAACAAGAGTCAGGGCCAGATGGCTTTCCAGGGGAATTCTACTGAACATTTAAGGAAGAGTTAACACCTATTTTCTTGAAACTGTTCCAAAAAATAGAAATGGAAGGAAAACTTCCAAACTCTTTCTATGAAGCCAGCATCACCTTGATTCCAAAACCAGAGACCCCACTAAAAAGGAGAACTATACACCAATTTCCCTGATGAACATGGATGCAAAATCCTCAACAAGATATTAGCCAGCTGGATCCAACAATACATTAAAAAAAATTATTCACCACGACCAAGTGGGGTTTGTACCTGGGATGCAGGACTGGTTCAATATCTACAAAACAACATGATTCATCACATCAGTAAAAGAAAGGACAAGAACCATATGATCCTCTCAATAGATGCAGAGAAAGCATTTGACAAAATACAGCATTCTTTCTTGATAAAAACCCTCAAGAAAGTAGGGATAGAAGGAGCATACCTCTAGATCATAAAAGCCACATATGAACAACCCAACACTAATATCATCCTCAATGGGGAAAAACTGAGAGCTATCCCCCTAAGGTCAGGAACAAGACAGGGATGTCCACTCTCGCCACTGTTATTCAACATAGTATTAGAAGTCTTAGCCTCTGCAATCAGACAACACAAATAAATAAAAGTCATCCAAATCAGCCAGGAGGAGGTCAAACTTTCACTCTTCAAAGATGACATGATACTCTATATGGAAAACCCGAAAGATTCCACCAAAAAACTGCAACAACTGATTCATGAATTCAGCAAAGTTGCAGGATATAAAATCAATGCACAGAAATCGGTTGCATGCCTATACACCAACAATGAAACAACAGAAAGAGAAATCAAGGAATTGATCCATTTACAGTTGCACAAAAAAACATAAAATATCTAGGAATAAATCTAACCAAAGAGGTGAAAAATCTATACACTGAAATGTATAGAAAGCTTATGAAAGAAATTGAAGAAGACACCAAAAAAATGGAAAAAGATTCTATGCTCCTGGAGAGGAAGAACAAATATTGTTAAAATGTCGATACTACCCAAAGCAATGTACATATTCAATGCAATCCCTATCAAAATAGCACCAGCATTCTTCACAGAGCTAGAACAAACAATCCTAAAATCTGCATGGAACCAGAAAAGGCCCCGAATAGCCAAAGCAGTCTTGAAAAAGAAAACCAAAGCAGGAGGCATCACAATCCCAGACTTCAAGCTATACTACAAAGCTGTCATCATCAAGACAGTATGGTACTGGCACAAGAACAGACACTCAGATCAATGGAACGGAATAGAGAACCCAGAAATGGATCCACAAACGTGTGGCCGACTCATCTTTGACAAAGCAGGAAAGACTATCCAATGGAATAAAGACAGCCTCTTCAGCAAGTGGTGCTGGGAAAACTGGACAGTGACATGCAGAAGAATGAACCTGGACTACTTTCTTACACCATACACAAAAATAAATTCAAAGTGGATGAAAGACCTCAGTGTAAGACAGGAAGCCATCAAAATCCTCGAGGAGAAAGCAGGCAAAAATGTCTTTGATCTTGCCCTCAGCAACTTCTTACTCAACATGTCTCCAGAGGCAAGGGAAACAAAAGCAAAAATGAGCTACTGGGACCTCATCAAAATGCAAAGCTTCTGCACAGCGAAGGAAACAATCAGCAAAACTAAAAGGCAACCGACAGAATGGGAGAAGATATTTGCAAATGACATATCAGATAAAGGGTTAGTATCCAAAATCTACAAAGAACTTATTAAACTCAACACCCAAAAAACAAATAATCCAGTGAAGAAATGGGCAAAAGACATGAATAGACACTTCTCCAAAGAAGACATCCAGATGGCCAACCAACACATGAAAAAATGCTCCACATCACTCATCATCAGGGAAATACAAATCAAAACCACAATGAGATACCACCTGACACCTGTCAGAATGGCTAACATTAACAACTCAGGCAACAACAGATGTTGGTGAGGATGCGTAGAAAGAGGATCTCTTTTGCATTGTTGGTAGCAATGCAAGTTGGTGCAGCCACTCTGGAAAACAGTATGGAGGTTTCTCAAAAAACTACAAATAGAACTACCCTATGACCCAGAAATTGCACTACTAGGCATTTATCTTCTAGGGATACAGGTGTGCTCTTTTGAAGGGACACATGCACCCCCATGTTTACAGGAGCACTATCAACAATAGCCAAAGTATGGAAAGAGCCCAAGTGTCCATTGATGGATGAATGGATAAAGAAAATGTGGTATATATACACAATGGAGTCTTACTCTGCAATCAAAAAGAATGAAATCTTGCCATTTGCAACTACATGGATGGAACTGGAGGTTATTATGCTGAGTGAAATTAGTCAGAAAAAGACAAAAATCATATGACTTCACTCCTATGAGGACTTTAAGGGACAAAACAGATGAACATAAGGGAAGGAAAACAAAAAGAATATAAAAACAGCGGGGGGGGGGGGAACAGAAGAGACTCATAAATATGGAGAACAAACTGAAGGTTGCTGGAGGGGTTGTGGGAGGAGGATGGGCTAAATGGGTAAGGGGCACTAAGGAATCTACTCCTGAAATCATTGCTTCACTATATACTAACTAATTTGGATGTAAATTTTAAAAAAATAAAAAATAGTTAAATTACTTTTACCCCCCCCAAAAAAAGAAAAGAAAAAGAAAAGAAAAAAAAATCTAAAAATCTAACCTAACTCTGTGTGCACTATCTGAACAAATAGCAGAGTAAAAGAAGAAATGCATGATGGGACGCCTGGGTGGCTCAGTCGGTTAAGCCTCTGACTTCAGCTCAGGTCACGATCTCACGGTCCGTGAGTTCGAGCCCCACGTCGGGCTCTGGGCTGACAGCTCAGAGCCTGGAGCCTGCTTCCGATTCTGTGTCTCCCTCTCTCTGACCCTCCCCCGTTCATGCTCTGTCTCTCTCTGTCTCAAAAATAAATAAACGTTAAAAAAAATTTAAAAAAAAAAAAGAAGAAGAAATGCATGATATGAGTCTGCATTTTGTCAATAAAATACTTAAAGAGGAAAAAAAACGCATAGTAATCAAGGATATTGAAGTTACTACAACAAGGAGCTAATACTGTCAAGCATTAGATTGAAAAAAAATCCTCAAAGTTGGACAGCATTCAATATCGGTTAGACCAGGGTGAAAGAGATATTCCCATATGGCATTAGCATAAACTGATATAAACACTTCATTCAGCAATTTGTTAATAGCTATGAAAATTTAACATACCCCCAGGCCCCAGCAATCCCACATCTTTCCAGTGTTTCTCAGAAAAACACTACCATATTCATAGGACAATATTTACAAGAAGGTTGTTTGGATTACATTTGCAAGAATGAAATATTGAAAAATGTGCCAGCAACAGAATGCACAACACCAAGAGTGAACCCTAACTTGAACTATGGACTTTGCACGATGATGATGTGTCAGTCTAGATACATCAATTGTAACAAATGTACCTTCTGGTGAGTGATGTTGATGTCCCTGCTGGGGTACACGTGGGGTATGCGTGTTTGGACAAGGGCTATATGGGGAAATCACTGCTCTTTCCTGTTAATGTTGCCATGTACCTATAATTGCTCTTTAAAAAATTAGTCTCTTTTTTTTAACGTTTATTTTTGAGACAGAGAGAGACAGAGCATGAATGGGGGAGGGTCAGAGAGAGGGAGACACAGAATCTGAAACAGGCTCCAGGCTCTGAGCTGTCAGCCCAGAGCCCGACGCGGGGCTCGAACTCACGGACCGCGAGATCGTGACCTGAGCCGAAGTCGGCCGCTCAACCGACTGAGCCACCCAGGCGCCCCACATTAAATCTTAAAAAAAAATTTTTTTTTAATGTTTTTGAGATAGAGACAGAGCATGAGCGGGGGAGGGGCAGAGAGTGAGGGAGACCTAGAATCTGAAGCAGGCTCCAGGCTCTGAGCTGTCAGCACAGAGCCCGACGCAGGGCTTGAACTCACGGACTGCGAGATCATGACCTGAGCCAAAGTCGCTTAACCGACTGAGCCACCCAGGCGTCCCTAAAAAAATTGGTCTTTAAAAACATAGAGCGAGGGCACCAGGGTGGTTCAGTCAGTTAAGCGTCTGATTCTTCATTTTCGCTCGGGTCATGATCTCACGTTGGTGAGTTTGAGCCCCTCATTGGGCTCTGCACTGACATGCTGAGCCTGCTTGGGATTCTCTCTCCCTCTCTCTGCCCCTCCCCTGCTCACACAGGCACATGTGCATGAAAGCTCCATCTCAAAATAAATAAGCTTCAAAAAAAAATCTTTTAAGAATATAAGCAGAGCAATTTCAGGGCACCTGGGCGGCTCAGTCGGTTAAGTGTCCAACTCTTAATGTCAGCTCAGGTCATGACCTCATGGTGGTAAGATCAAGCCCCAAATCGGGCTCTGCACTGGGTGTGAAACCTGCTTTGTTTTTTAGAATTTTCTGGGGACTCTCAGTATCTGGAATTCAAGAAGGATAGGAGAGAAATGGAGCCGGAAATTTTTTTTTTAATTTTTTTTAATGTTTATTTTTGAGACAGAGAGAGAGACAGAGCATGAATGGGGGAGGGGCAGAGAGAGAGGGAGACACAGAATTGGAAGCAGGCTCCAGGCTCCCAGCCATCAGCCCAGAGCCTGACTCGGGGCTTGAACTCACAAACCGTGAGATCGTGACCTGAGCTGAAGTCGGACGCTCAACCGACTGAGCTACCCAGGCGCCCCCGGAAAATATTTTTTATGTTTATTGATTCATTTTGAGAGAGGACAGATGCAAGCAAGGGAGGGGCAGAGAGAGAGAGAGGGAAAGAGAATTCCAAGTATGTCCCATGCTGCCAGTGCAGAGCCCAATGCGGGGCTCAGTCTCACAAACTGAGATCACAACCTGAGCCGAAATCAAAAGTCAGATGCTTAACTCACTGAGCCACCCAGGCACTCCTGGAGCAGGAAGATATTTAAATAATGGCCAAAAACTCCCCAAATTTGTTGAAAGACGTAATTTCTTGATTCAAGAAGTTCTGCAAATTCTAAGCAGAACAAATACAAAGAAAAGCACACCTAGGCATATCGTAATCAAACTGCTAAAAACCAAAGATAAAAAGATAATCCTAAATGCAGCCAAAGAGAAATGACACCTTACATAAAAGGGAAACAGCAACATAAATTTCCCTTGATTTCGTATCAGAAACAACTGCAGGCTGGGGCACCTAGGAGGCTCCAGGGGTTAAGCGTCTGACTTCTGCTCAGGTCATGATCTCGCAGCTCTTGAGTTCGAGCCCCGCATCAGGCTCTGTGCTGACAGCTCAGAGCCTGGAGCCTGCCTTGGATTCTGTGTCTCCCTCTCTCTCTCTGCCCCTCCCCCATTCACACTGTGTCTCTCTCTCAAAAATAAATAAACATTAAAAAAAAAAAAGGGGGCGCCTGGGTGGCGCAGTCGGTGAAGCCGACTTCAGCCAGGTCACGATCTCGCGGTCCGTGAGTTTGAGCCCCGCGTCGGGCTCTGGGCTGATGGCTCAGAGCCTGGAGCCTGTTTCCGATTCTGTGTCTCCCTCTCTCTCTGCCCCTCCCCCGTTCATGCTCTGGCTCTTTCTGTCCCAAAAATAAATAAACGTTGAAAAAAAAAATTAAAAAAAAAAAAAAAAAAGGAACCACTGCAGGCAGAGGACAGTGTAATGTTAAGGGGCCGTAGCAGGGATGCCTGGGTGGCTCAGTCGGTTAAGCATCCGACTCTTGGATCTCAGCTCAGGTCTTGGTCTCTGGGTCGTGAGTTCAAGTCTTGCGTTGGGCTCCACACTGGGTGTGAAGCCTACTTAAAAATTACATGAATGAATGAATGAATGAATGAATGAATGAATGAATGAATGGCAGTAGCAGTTGGAACACAGGGACTCACTGGATCAGGTGTGCCATCACATCCAGCCGGCCCTGCTTCAGGGGTAGGGTTGTGCTGATGTAGACAGGGCTGCAAGGAGGGCCACTTACATATGAGCATTCTGTCCTTATCCCATTCAATTTCTCCTCTGTCCTCTCAGACATGCAGGCCCCTGAATTCGGACTCTGACCCCAAGACTTACGTCTGCTCATAATCCGGTTTGGCAAACTACAGCACGTGGGCTGGCTGCTTGTGTTTGTAAATGAAGTTTTATTGGCACAGTCGTGCCCGTTCGTTGATGTTCTGTCTGTGCCTGAGTTTGGCAGGGACAACCATGGAGTTGAGTCATCGTAACAGAGACCATATGGCTCACAAAGCTGAAATATTTCCTGTCTGAGCCTTTACAGAAGGTTTGTGTCGTTGTGACCGAGCCCACGTAGCTCACAAAGCAGAAAGTATTTCACTGCTAGGAGGTAACCCAAATGTTCATTCACAAGAAGTAGTTAAACATGATACAGCCATACGAGGGAATACTCTACAACTGTGTAAAAGCTATATGTGAAAAATGAATTCCACGATGGTACACAGAATATGAACCCATTTCTATAACATGCATGGAGATATACAAATATATACGTACATGCATAGAAATAATAAGAAAGATGAATATAAAACTATACACAGTAGGGGCACCCGGGTGGCTCAGTCCGTTAAACATCCGACTCTTAGTTTCAGCTCAGGTCATGACCTCATGGCTTGTGAGTTGAGCTCCACATCAGGCTCCATGCTGACAGCACAGAACCTGCTTGACATTCTCTCTCTCCTTCTCTCTCTGCCCCTTCCCTGCTCACTCCCTCTGTCTCTCTCTCAAAAATAAATAAAATTTAAGAAAAATTAGCACACTTTACACACTCTATGTTAGCCAATTTGACAATAAGTTATATTAATAAAATAAAAGTTTTAGTTGGAAAGAAAAAATTTTTTAACAAAACTATAAACAGTAGACGCCTATAGAAAGAATGTGGGCATGTGTCTGTGATGTAAGGGGGTGTAAATGGGACGTAAGGGGAAACTTTCAATGTATAGATTCCTACAGCATTTAAAGGAATTACAACAGGGGCGCCTGGGTGGCACAGTCGGTTAAGCGTCCGACTTCAGCCAGGTCACGATCTCGCGGTCCGTGAGTTCGAGCCCCGCGTCGGGCTCTGGGCTGATGGCTCGGAGCCTGGAGCCTGTTTCCGATTCTGTGTCTCCCTCTCTCTCTGCCCCTCCCCCGTTCATGCTCTGTCTCTCTCTGTCCCAAAAATAAATAAATGTTAAAGTTGTGTGTGTATCTTTTATAAAATAATAATAATAGTAATAATAATAATAAATAAATAAATAAAGGAATTACAACAAGAAAAAATATAGATTTCTTGTGCAATGAAAAGTAGAACCATTATGTACATATGTGAGGATGCATAAGAAAGGAAATTATTTCTAGGTAGGTAGGATTACAGGAGTTTTTATGGTCTTTTGGACATATTTTTGCTACTTTCTTTTACTTCTGTAAGGGTATTGACAATTTCTTTGTGAATAAAAAATATGTACATTAACCCTTCTGAAAACTGGTGTTTAAGTGAGAAATTTACTCTTTGGGGAAGTCTTACAAAATGCCACAGAGGAGAGATGAATCTAGAAACTAAGTCTTATCTTAAAAGATCCATGGGACTTTGACCTGAGGAAAAAAGAGGAGTTGAGGAAAAGCAATCCATCTTACATAATATAAAATGGAAGGAGAAAACTGGAGGCTGATGGGAGTGAAAAGTAGCACATGTATTGTGCTAGAGAGAAAGCTTCAATTGTGGAAGGCTATGGTTATATCAAGATATGGATGGGTTTGGTCTGCGGACAGAGGAATTTAGACTATTAGGTGATGGAGAAGAAAAGTTGGTATCTAAATAGTAGTTTGTAAGCTATCACCATAGTCTCAGACATAATTATTCATAAAGTTTCTATTTGTAGCTCCAGACATTACCAAACAATTCTGTTAAAATTGAAACAGCTGAAGAGATCCAGAAAACGAGTCTTCATAGATGTTTCTAAACTCCATTGCTAACGTGCCTAAAAGTGGTAATGTTATGAGGTACAGTAATGTAAATAACATAACATATTGTGTATTCAAGAAGAGAATGACCCTGCATTAATCACGAGAAATAGAATATTAATGCCCCCAAAGAATTTTGAAGATGAATATTGCTAGAGTAAACTGAACTACCAATTCCTACATAATTAATAGACATTTCTTAATGTTTCAGTATGAAATAAATCCTTGTTTACATCAAAAAAAAAGAAAAGTAGAACCATTAAAATCTTAATTTATTACAAAAAGAAAAAAGAAAAGAAAAACCCAGGTAAGCAGATTATTACTTCTGTCTAGGGCTGATGAGATTCACACCTGACTTTCACGATTCTCACCCCTACAAAATGGCGTCATCTCTGTATTTGGGGAATAGAAAAATATTTTCATATTTTCCGGACTCTATTTTACTCAAATCTCTCACTTCACAAATACAACCATATTCCAAACGCATAAACATTTTTGGAAGGGAGAGAAGTCACTTGCTTGTCTGAAAGCTTCCAATCGCTTTACAAGGCACGTGGCATAATTCCTTCTCCTCTCATTCTCTTCCCAAAATGCAGATTCCTTCCAAATACCACTTCAAAGAGACTTTCCAAGTCCACCTCTTACCGACCCCTTTCAGGCACTGTCTCAAGATAGTCCCATGTGCGAACATTGATTTTTTAAGTTTATCTCCAACTGGGAACATGTCCTAGCTCAGCTGCTTGCTAACTGTGTGACCATGGACCAATTAGTTCGTGTCCGTAAGTCTTAATTTCTTCATCCCTAGAATGGGTATAAAAAAGATGTATGAAATAATCTATTTGGTCACTTAACTAATAACGTGTTTTCTCTTGTGTGTCTGGCAATACGCTATGTGCTTAGCGCTGGATATCTAACAGGCAAGTGCACAGATGAATGGGCCTCCGCGCAAATTAAGGCAAGTGGGATGAATAAAATGAGCACCCTGAAAATTCTTTCCAAAATATAACTCTTGAGATGTTGATTGATGTATCAATGAATGTTTTTTCCAAGTCTTTATAAATTTGGCTTATTTGAAGGCATAATGGGAGAAAAACTTATGATTAGTTAGGATGCTGAAAAACAGAGTCAAGATAAAGATAAACGTGACCGTGGACACCACATATAGCAAAAATCATGGTGGTGTCAGAGGAGTGTCTGAAGTTGGGGGACACTGGTCTAAAGGGTTTCCCGTTCCCAGTGGTTAGTTCCGAATGGTGGTTGTCATGAGTGGGAGCCACCTGGACCAGCTCCAAGTCATGGTCTCTGGCTTTAGACCAACATGGAGGAGGTAAAAAAAAAAAAAAAAAAAGTCACGTGTGCCCCAAAGGAATGGATCACCCACCTGGGTGTGGATGACAGAAAGTCAAAGAATGAGAGATGGAGACAGAGAGAAAAATGCCCATCAGGTCAACCATGACCTTTTTCTCAGCGTGGGATCCCTAACATTTAGTTTTCCATCATGCTTTTCAAAACTTTCCAAATGTTCTGCATTTTTCTCGCGTTCCTTTGGAAATCAGAAAACCCTGTAATGTTCTCTCTGAATAGGAAGTCAGTGCTGTACTCATAACCTTAACAATAGTTGTGTGGGAAATAAGTTTAAGAATTCTCTAACTTACACTTAAGGGTTAACAAAGCATAGGCTGGAAAGCCCCCCGCAGCGTGAAAGCACCCAAGGTTGGTTAGCGAGACAAGTAAATTGTTATCCTTAAAGCTGCATGCTCCATCAATCTTAAACTTTAAAGATAGAAGCTAATTAGTTACATCGCCTGCAGGAAAACACTTTCCATCTGGCGCCAGTATATCATTGTGCTTTGATCACAACTTCAAATGCCACCTGCCCCCCAAACCCTTTGCTTCTTACGCACACAAGTTAATGGCTACTATCTGATTGTTTTCTTCTGCATGTTCGCCGCGTATGTAGAATCTTGAGAGCTCAATACCTATGGAGACACAACCCCTATTCGGGGCCCTTGTCTCCTCCCAGACATTAGCCTCTCTCGTTTTCATTTCTGCATCTGCTCTCTTGCTGGACGAGAACTCCGGACTCAAAGTCTGAGCTATAACTGCTCGAAGACATTATATGGCACAGCTGCCCGTGGATGAGGGGGCAGAGAAGAGAGGTGTGGGCATAGCTGCTCCTTTTTCTCCTCTTGAAGAAACTCCTCAGACGGGTCTCTTCACCAGGCTCCCCCAGGCTCTCCCCTTTCCTCACTACTTCTAGTCCATTTCTCCACCTCCCTTCCCATCTTGGTCTGCCAGCATCACTATATTCCCCTACCTCTATCCACCTAGTCTTCCCTAAGTCTGCAAACCCCGCCCCCACTTTCTACAAACCATTGCCCACCCCCTTCATCATCCCATTTTCTCTCCCATCCCAATCTCCCTAAGTCCGGTAACCTCCACCAAGTCCAGAGTCACCCTGCGCCCAATGGCAAAGAACACCAAGAACATTCTGATTCCATTCAAACACCCATCACCTATTTCCTTCCCTGGTCTCATATATCTGCCCAATCCTTCCCATTCTTCTCACACTTTTCCTATATCCCTATTTCAACAGCAGCCTTTCAGCCCCTCACCTGGCACCCTGAGCCCTATCAGGGATGCAAACACTTCTAGCCTTCCTCTGTCTCTACCAAATACTTGGCCCCATATTAAATTTATTATAATTTCTCCCCAAGTTCTCACTCCTTCCCATGCTTCCAGGGCTCCTGTACTTCACTGCCTTCTTTTACAACCACACACTCTTGTTTCCCCTTGTTCTCCCCTCCATCCACCCTGCTTGTACTCAATGGTTCCAGCCACCTGAGAACCACTGGACTTCTGTCCATCCCACATCGCCAGATCAATAATCCCCAGAGTGTCCTGGGTGCTCCAGTCCCACCAGCTCACCTCATTTTTCCTCAGGTCCACAAACCTCCCCCATTTTCCCACCCCCTCCCTTCCTGTTCCCCCAGTTGTTATACCACCTCAGACCTACTCAGCCCACCGTCCTGAATCCCCGCAAGCCCTCTAAGGGGCCCCACTCCTGCACCTTCCTGCACCCTCCAGCCACCATTCCTCCATGTCTCCCTCTATCTATCCCCTGTCCCTCCTAGTCTTTCCCATCCATCCCCTACCCCCTGTCTACGGCCGTACTCACCCCTGATGCGGTCTCTCTCCAAATCCCTGTTGCTCCCACTTCCCCCCAGCCCCTACACACCACCTAGTGTCTCCCCAGTTCCCCTAACACCAGCTTCTCTCAAAACAACCCAATGCCTATCAAGCCCCCTCACCATCCCTGATCTTCCCATCTTCACTCACAAAATATCTCACTTAGTTCTTCCCAGGCCCCTATCCCTACCTATCAGTCTTTGGAACTCCTAGCCCAGAATGTCCCAAAGGAAGGATGACTGATCTAGCTCAGCCCCTAGCATTCCCCAGTGGTCGGTCCCCTCCATGCATTCTATTTTACTACTCCTTCCCCCAGTGCCCTGGCTTCTATTTCACTTCTTAAGCCCACTTTTCTGGGGCACCTGGGTGGCTCAGTCAGTTAAGCAGCCTACGTCAGCTCAGGTCATGATCTCGTGGTTCATGGGTTCAAGCCCCACATCAGGCTCTGTGCTACAGCTCAGAGCCTGGAGGCTGCTTCGGATTCTGTGTCTCCCTCTCTCTTTGCCCCTTCCCTGCTTGTTCGTTCTCTCTCTCTCTCTCTCTCTCTCTCTCTCTCTCTCTCTCTCTCTCAAAAATAAATAAATAAACATTTTTTAAAGCCCCCTCTGAATCCCTGGGAACTTCCATATCCCAGATGCTCTCTCTCACAATCTTACATGGCTAGAACCCAAGAACCCAACCTCTGGATATCAAAGTCGTCCCTGGGACTTGATGACTCTAAGTCTGCATGTTCTGCTGTTTGTGGTTTTGTGGTCCCTGACTTTTAAACTTACCAGTTCCATGACACATGGGCTCCTTAACTTTCAGCTTCTGAAAGCTTCTTGTAACATACTTCTGGTGTCCAGATTCTACGTTCTCTACCAAGGTGCTAAATCCTGATTGAGTCCCTGCTTCCTCGTCCACACAATAGCCATCAGATCAAGGAATGGGGGCAAGTGGTGACGTAAGCTGCTCACAGCCGCCCCCCAAAGCAGAGAGCTGAAGGGAAAGACCTCTTCAACCCTGTCTCTTCGTCCCTCGCTGCCACCTTTGATGGATGGGTCTTGTACTGGAGCTCTAGTGTGACAAGCGGAATCTCACTTCAGAGACTTGCCTCATGGCAGTGTCTAACTTGAGGACAGAATTCTGGAGAAATGAGCTAGAAACAGCCATGCCCACTTGCCCCAGTTAACTCTCGTCTTTGGGTTTCCTACCAGAACTTAGTCTTTATTTTCTCACTTAACATTCAAAAATGACCCATCAGGAAATTAACACTGTTATTCCCATTATAAATAAGGAGACAAGATTTGATAGGCTTTAAAGGTGAAGAGAAAGGGACAAATGCTGAGATCTGCCTCCCAAACCGTCACCATCTAGGGATGCTGCTATCAGATAACCCTCGAGCTCTCTCCCACCTGCCCTCCCCAACGAGGGTTTGTCCCACGCCTACCATGTCCCCACAGGCACAGGATCCCCTGGACCACAGTACCCCTTTCTTCTGGTTTTCCATCTTACAGATTGTTGTGGACTGAATGTTTGTGCCCTCCTACCCAATGCATATGTAAATTCCCTAACCACCACCACCCCCCCCCACTCCCCCGCCATGAATGTTGTACGTAGGAAAATCCGTTGAGGTGAGTTTTCTGGCTCATAGATTGTCAACATCTGGACTCGTCTTTGTAGGAAGGAGAGGCTTCGGTGAAGGGCTTAACCCAGAGTGACCAAGAAATTGAGCCACAGCTGGCCCTTTCTATGTTGGAAGTTTTCTAAGCACACTTAAAGGCACATACAAATTCCAGATTTTGCAGGAACTGAATGTCAAGCATGGTTGACGTCTTTCACATTGCCGACACGATGAATTTCTTGAAACACACACAACAAAGTCTTACTTGTCCTCTGTCAGGGGCTCAGAGAATAACAGTTCCAGTTTTCCACGGATTTAAGAATATATAATTCAAAGGGTTGTTTTAATTAACCTAGAAAAAATAATATTTTACAAATTATGTCTAAGACCACAGAAAGATAATTTTAAAGTTTCCATTGAAAAAAACAAATAAGAAATTTAAGGAGCCTTCAATTTTTTTGTGAGTTTCAATCATCAAATTTCCTTGCCAGATGGTTATGTCAGAGGATCATCATAAAGGCCATATCACAAAGTACTTTGAGAAACACTGGTCTTCCTCAAAAGTCCCATCTCCCTGCATTTCCTAACCCCCAAGGTATAGAAGACAAGAACAATGAAATACACTACAGAAAAAAAAATGATCTGTTTCAAGATATACGCCCTGGTCTCTCTGCTTCTGAGTTTGTAAAATGTTGCTTTACACATGGAGAAATAAAAGAGGGGGGGGGAATTAATGCAAGGCTGGAAATACTGTGTGTCGTCAACCACCTAAGATGTAAAGTCAAAAACATGGATTTCGTCTTGTTCCCCCTTATCCTTTCCATTCCCAATATAAGTTGCTTCTTCCCGGGTCTACAGGAAGATCACTGTAATTTCTGGTGTTTGAGTAGGGCAGGCTCCCATGCTAATCTCTATACAATAAGTTGATAAAAATTGTGCTTCATGAAATTATTCAGAACTGAACACAAGAGCAAATATTTTGTTTTTCTTGAACGAGGCTTCAGGAAGCCACAGAATAGATGCCAGGATGAGGCCCTCCTGTATCTTCAAACACTAGAGGCACCAAGTTTTAGGAGACAGCCGAAGATAAAGTCACATTAAGCAATGGAATTGCTTGGTTCTTTGCCCACAGATAGTAGAAACAGCTGATCAGATTACTTACATTTTAGACACCTTCATTGGCTATCTGATGCTAGTTTTCTCACAGAAAGTATGTTTCTTTCCTTCGCTGGGTATACGATCTCAGGGTAGGGAGTAGATATTTACTCAAAAACTATAATATAAGGCAGATTTTTGGTGGTTCTACCATAGGCAAACCACACCTACATACAACAGGTGGGGTGCCTGGGTGGCTCAGTCTGTTAAGCATCCGACTTCAGCTCAGGTCATGATGTCACAGTTCATGAGTTCGAGCCCCATGTCGGGCTCTGGTGCTGACAGCTCAGAGCCCGGAGCCTGCTTCATATTCTGTGTCTCCCTCTCTCTCTGCCCCTCCCCTGCTTGTGCTCTGTTTCTTTCTCTCTCTCTCTCTCTCTCTCTCTCTCTCTCTCTCTCTCTCTCTCTCTCAAAAAGAAATTAAGGAAAGAAAGAAAGAAAGAAAGAAAGAAAGAAAGAAAGAAAGAAAGAAAGAAAGAAAGAAAGAAAGAAAGAAAGAAAGAAAGAAAGAAAGATGAATGGAACAATGGGCCACTAGCTAAAGAATACAAGCAGCCTCTAGATGCTGGAAAAGATGAGAAAACAAAACTCCCCCATAGTCTCCAGAAGGAATTCAGCTCGGCTGACACCTTGATTTTAGTCCCCTAAGACCCATTTAAAACTTTGAACTTCTAAATCTGTAAGATAAATTTTTGTGTGGTTTTCAGCAGTACGTCTGTGATAGCTTGTTTACGACAGCGGTAAGAAACTAATACAATCAAAGTATAGGAATGGAAATATCCATCTTCTGGGGCTCTGGAGCAAGGGAAGCTCGGGTCCTAGTCAGGGGATCCTAGGAGCTAGCTCCCAGGGATGGGAACATGCCTTGCTGACGCTGAGCTAATTCAAGAACATGAAGGGTTAAGTACTGTTAGCATGCCCTAAACAGAAAGGTGTGGGCTGAGTGTCACATTCTTCCTGAGTAAGCTCAAGCCCCGAGTGGGACAGGGCTGCGATACAGCCAGAATGGAGCATCTCAGATCTTTGGGACCCTTCCCTTGTACAGATGACATCAGCTGCACTGAGGGATGCTGCATTGGTCCTGCCTGGTTACACTCCACATCCTTGGCTGAAAAGCGTTCACAGTGTGTGTGTGTGGGGGGGGGGGGGGGATGTTCAGCCCCCTTCCACCAAAGCATGAGCCACCTGAAAGCCTGCAAGTGGAAGCAAGTAATTCGTTCCAGTTGAGTGAACCCAAGAAAACTGTCTCATGTGTATGGAAGAGAGAAAGGAGGCAGTGAAAGATTTTAGATGTTTACCGATTTGACCAAGTTCACATAGCAAGCCCTTGATAGAGCTGGTATTTCATTCCAGACCTGTTTCAGTTGGAGAACTAAGATCTACACGATGCTCTTGGGTCATAAGGAAATACTTGGGTGTCAATAAGGAGACATGATGGTCAATAATAAAACAACAGGGCAGAGGGGCGCCTGGGTGGCTCAGTGGGTTAAGTGTCTGACTTCGGCTCAGGTCATGATCTCATGGTTCATGGGTTCAAGCCCCGCATCAGGCTCTGTGCTACAGCTCAGAGCCTGGAGCCTGTTTCGGATTCTGTGTCTCCCTCTCTCTCTCTGACCCTCCCCTGTTCATGCTCTGTCTCTCTCTGTCTCAAAAATCAATAAACGTTAAAAAAAAAAAAAAAAAAAAAAAAAAAAAAAAAAACAGGGCAGAGAATTGTCTTGAAATTCCCGAGAGAAAGGCGTCATAAACTAATCAGTAGTTTGTTCTAATATTTTACTCCCCTCCTGGTCAGGCAGTTCATTCACTCATTTATTCATTCATTTGTTTGCTCATTGGATAATTATTGAGCACTTGGAAAGTTGGGAAGAGACTGATGACCAAGCAAGTTCCTGCCCCTTCTGCAGCTGTGGTGTGTTCATTTAATTTAATTTGATCAGCCACACAGCAATTATGTGCAGAGCATTTCTGTATGCCTGACGCTGTGTGAAATGTTGGGGATACATGAGAGAGAAAACCAACACGGTGCCTGCTGGGGCTGAAGTCTAGAGGGAGGACAGACACTGACCAAAGAGCAGACACCAAGAGTAAAATGACTCTGACAAACGCTCAGCAGGAAAAGCTAGGGGCCATGAGAGTGGAAAACAAGAAGATCTGACCTAATCTGAGTGAGAAGAGAAGGCTTCTCAGAGGAATAGACACATGAGCTAAGATCTCAGGGCTTCCATAGTTTTGTGTCAAGGAAAACAGAAGAGTGTTTCAAGGAGAGGAAATATATGCGAAGCCTTTGTTCCAAAGAGGCACAGTGAAGGGGCACCTGGGTGGCTCAGTTGGTTAGGCGAATGACTTCGGCTCAGGTCATGATCTCACGGTTCACAAGTTCGAGCCCCGCGTCAGGCTCTGTGCTGATGTTGCAGAGCCTGGAGCCTGCTTCCAATTCTGTGTCTCCCTCTCTCTCTGTCCCTCCTCCGCTCGCGCTCTGTCTCTCTCTCATAGAGAGAGAAGGGCATGTGAGTAGAATCTAGAGGGGATAAGGATGGAGTGTTTCATGAGAAAGGACTGAGAATCAGCGTCACCAGTTTCTGAGAAAACGTAGGGCCACGGAGATCATTGTGGGTCTAAAAGATGTTTGTTTCGGGGCATGAAGGGGAAAAGACACCATATTTGCTAGGTTGAGGGAGTGAGTTTAAGGCAAGGAAATGGAGACAGACAGAAAAGTCAGCTCTTAGCCTGTGGCTAAAAAAAGGTAAGTAGTACGTGCTTTTAATTTTTTTTTAACATTTTTTACTTATTTTTGAGAGACAGAGAGAGACAGGGCACGAGCGGGGGAGGGACAGAGAGCGAGGGAGACACAGAATCCGAAGCAGGCTCCGGGCTCCGAGCTGTCAGCACAGAGCCTGACACGGGGCTCGAACCCACAAACTGTGAGATCATGACCTGAGCTGAAGTCGGACACTCAACCGACTGTGCCACCCAGGCGCCCCAGTGGTACCTGTTTTTAAGATAGAAGAGAACCAAACATGTTTCCTTGACTACGGGAGGAATATTCCCAGATGGTAACAGAGGGAAGGGGAAGGAGAGAAGGAGGACGTGTGAACAGTAACTTAAAGATAACTGATAAGGCATGACGATGGGACCCAAAGAGCAGGTGGAAGCAGTCTCCACTGAGCAGGAGAGAGACTGCATCCATGACACAGGGATGTGAAAAGGATGCACGAGGATGTTTGGTTGGAATAGGCAACGGCATGGAGTTCACAAGGTGTCATCGTGAGGGCTCTGATTTTCCCTGTGAAACAGGTGGTGAGAACATTTGCTGCAAAAGGGGGAAGAGACAGAAGATTCAGGGGCAGAACCAGTGGTAGTGGAGGTTGGGTGAACAAGGTAAAGAGAGAAACACAGAAGGACTTCCTGGCAGCATAGGGGGCTCCTTTAGATGGGAAGGAAGACCCAAGGGATTTCACAGAAAGTGGGAGAGGTGAGAAAACGTAGGTAAAGAACTTGGTTAAGGGGCGCCTGGGTGGCTCAGTCGGTTGGGCATCCGACTTCAGCTCAGGTCATGATCTCACGGTTCGCGAGTTCGAGCCCCGCGGCGGGCTCTGTGCTGACAGCCCGGAGCCTGGAGCCTGCTTCGGATCCTGCGTCTCCCTCTCTGTCCCTGCCCTGCTCTCGCTCTGTCTCTGTCTCTCTCTCAAAAGTAAATAAACACTTAAAAACTTTTTTAAAAGAACTTGGTTAAGTCTAAACCAGTAGGTGTTGGCTCTTGGTAGCCATCGCCACGAATTATCCTACACCATTGCTGTTGTTCCTTCCTGGCTCCGCAGTGGGTAGAGGGTGCGGAAAATATAGGCGGTCTGGTGAGAAAGTCCAAGATGCCAGCCAACGCTTCTTTCTGTTTAATTCATAAATACGCACACCAACCTTCCCCATGGTTGCCTTTCTGGGCCTTTGCCTTTTCTGCTCAGTGACTGTGCGATACGGGTGGGTGTAGAGAAAAAGGATAAGGATAATGCGGCTCTGACGAGAACGCGCATCACCCCTTCAGAGCATTGATTCTTGTTTGTTGGGTAGCCATGCCTGCCACACGGCAGGTGTGTAATAAGAGTGTTGGTGTGTAAGAGTTAAGAGGAACACGGTTCCCTGAGGACTAAGAACAACATATAGTCTTAAACAAACCTTTCCAAGGAGACCGTGGGTAATAGTCCATGAGTCAAACGCAAACCAAGGGGGAACCACCCTAGAGCGTCATCTATCCGCTGCATATAAAGTTGTTCAGTGTGACAAGCACTGTACTTGGACAAGGACGGCACTCAAGCGGATCAGTTAGGGAAGGGCTGTGGGAGCAGAACGCGATCCTACCGTGTTGGGGGTGGAGGCATCAGACACGGCCCTGCTGGACAGTGTGTACTTCTCAGACTCGGCTTTGGCTTTCCTGGCCCTTCTAAACCATTTCCTGTACTGCTCCCAGACCTGCAAGGGTGAAGCATGCTCTGGGTCAGCTCACTGGGCGGGGTGGGGACAGGAAGAGTCCTGGATGGGGGCCGGACTGTGGTACCTGCTGGCTGAGGAGGCAGTACACCAGGAAGATGAACGCTCCCTGCAGGCTGTTGATGATGGTGAAGAGGTAAGCCATGACGCGGGCAGCTGGCCCCACCTGCAGGAGGCCCAGACACCACGTGCAGCCCAGGATGAGGAGCTGAGCCGTCGCTTTGAATGTCAGCATCCTGGGTAGGAGGAGAGAGGAGGCTCGTGATGCACCGGGAGCAACACAAGCCATTCTCCTCCCCGCCCCACGGAGGCTGCTGTCACCCCCTGTCGGTGATGAGTTCTCAGACTGACTTGTGATGGGCTCTGATCTTTACTGTCAGTGATTCCCCACAGCCAAAATGCCACTTGGGACCAGGAAAGTGTCTTGACTTGCATTGAGGAGGATAGGGATACCTCACAATGTAAGTTTCAAAAGTTTTACAGTGCTCCCTGGAGATCCTGAAATTCATTCAACCAACACCACCGAGGAGGGTCTGTGCTGGGACCTGGGCATTAAAAATAACAAAGGCAAGGGGCACCTGGGTGACCCCGTTGCGCGGCTGACTGAGGCTCAGGTCGTGATCTCGTGGTTTGTGACTTCGAGCCCCACACTGTGAGTGTGGAGCCTGCTTGGGATTCTTTCTCTCTCTCTCTCTCTCAAAATAAATAAGTAAACTTAAAAAAAAAAAAAAAAAGGCAAGATTTCTCTTTTCATTTGGAAAGGATAACGGTAGGAACGTGGAAGAAACAGCATTAAATCTGCACAAAGGTCGCTGGAACAAGGATTGCCCTCGCCTCCCAGAAGATTCGACACTGGCTAGGATTTTCTCCGGAGAAAGGACGGGAACAGGGGTGAGAAGGAGCCTGCACTGAGCGGGGCAGCAAGTGGAGGCTGGGCTGTGGAAACAGCCACAGGCTTTTCTAAGTGCTTCGTGGGAACATAAATGTTCCCTGCACCTTCGTCCTAGGATTCCCTGGCAAAAGTCCAAAGAATGTTTAGTGACCAAGGTCGATTCTTCCTGTTGCTGAGGGAAGCGACAAGCCGGGGCTAGAAATGGACAGAACATTTCGGCCAGAGTGCCAGCTCTTCTGACTGAGAAGGTTAACTACACCTCTTTACTCTGGGTCCCCTCAGAAGAAACACTAAGGACCACCGAGGCACACGGGTTTGCCCTTTGGACCACCTATGCCCGTGGGGTTGTCACTCTCTCCTCCACCTTACCTTGTGTTCTGGAGGGTGGATACGTCGCTGTTGAGGGAAGACAGCTTGCTTTGCAAAATCCAGAGGGTCATGAAAAACAACACTAAATTGACCTTCGGGAAACCACAGAAGGTTTATTGAGTACAATTTCAATTGGTTATCTGTCTCCCAGCCTGCCCCACATCAATCCCACATTTAAGTCGTTTTCATATTAAGTAACCATGTTAGAGCTCATAGTTTTAGGAGCAGTCTTAGAAAACCAAACCCCCCCCCAAAAAAAATGACAATCCAGGGACATTCCTGCCCCTGTCACCGCCCCCCCCCCCTTATAATTCTGCTCTTCTAATGAATGACCCTCAGCTGAGCATTAAGGATGCTCTGACATCATCACTCACAGAGATAACGACACAGACTGGTCCCAGGAAGCTCCATATAAACATCTTTTCTGGATGGAGCCAGCAGCTGGGCAAGAGAGAGAAAGTAAAAAATGCATTCATCCTGAGGAATGTAGAACAATTATATAAATTCGTTCATTCATTCATTTGTTCATTCATTCATTCATCAACAAATACTGACTCTTCCATGACAGGCTCTGTCATTGGCAAAGAAAGTAAACAGTCTTAAGACCCACAAATCTCACGTGGAGTAGGAGACACATAATTAAACATACTGTAACAATAAAAATGTGCAGCTATAAGAATGTATCATTGGATGTCATGCTTAGTTTGGAATCTGAGGGATTTGGATGGTGAAGGAAGATTCCCTAAGGAAATTATATGTTTAGCTGAGTTGGTTTTTTTTTCTGTTGTTTTGTTTTGTTTTGTTTGTTTTTGTTTAGATAGAGCGCAAGCAAGGGAGAGGTGTGGAAGGAGAGAGAGAGAGAGAGAGAGAGAGAGAGAGAAAGAGAGAGAGAAAGAGAGAGAGAATCTTAAGCAGGTTCTGCGCTCAGCACAGAGCCCGATTTGGGACTCAATCCCACCACCCCAGGATCGTGACCTAAGACGAAACCAGGAGTCAGACACTCAACTGAGCCACCCAGGCGCCCCTTAGCTGAGATATTAATGGTGAATGATGTTACTGAGATAAACAGTGTTGGAGCAAGGAAGAGGCCCACAAACATGTTAACAGTTCGGGAGAGTCGTGTGACCCATCCCTAACATGGTTTTAGGGGACTCTCTTGCACTGTTCAATCTAATTTTTTTTCATCCTGCTGCAAAACCCATCAACTTATTTTAATTTTTTTTTCATGGCTTTATGGAGATATATTTTACATACCATAAAAGTCACCCATTTAAACCACACAGTTCAGTGATCCTTCGAATAGTCGCAGAGTTGTGCGACCCGCACCAAAATCTAACTCGAGGACGTTTGCGGCTCCTTAAGAGAAATTTTGTTCCCGGGGCGCCTGGGTGGTTCAATGGGCTGAGCGTCTGACTTCGGCTCAGGTCGTGACCTCCAGGTTGGTGAGGCTGAGCCCCGGCTTCAGATCCTCTGTCCCCCTCTCTCTCCGCCCTCCCCCCTGCTTTTGCTCTCTCTCTCTCTGTCAAAAATAAATACACATTTTTAAAAAAAATAAGTAAAAAATAAAGCGTGAGGACTTCAGCCAAAATCGTTTAAAAAAAGACATTTCATGGGGCCCCTGGGTGGCGCAGTCGGTGAAGCGTCCGACTTCAGCCAGGTCACGATCTCGCGGTCCGGGAGTTCGAGCCCCGCGTCGGGCTCTGGGCTGATGGCTCAGAGCCTGGAGCCTGTTTCCGATTCTGTGTCTCCCTCTCTCTCTACCCCTCCCCCGTTCATGCTCTGTCTCTCTCTGTCCCAAAAATAAATAAACGTTGAACTTGGACTTCTTTAAAAAAAAAAAAAAAAGACATTTCATGCACAGAAGCAGTCACTGTGTTCTACTCCACTCCCACCGGAGCCCCAGGGCACTGTTAATCTGCCTTCTCACCTAATGGATTTGCCTACTGTGAACACTTTACATAAATAGTATCATGCGACATGTGGCCTTTCGTGACTGAATTCTTTCATTCAGCACCGTGTTTTCAAAGTCCGTTCACATCACGGCACATTTTTATGGCTGAAAAAAATGTCTCATTCTTTTTCTCACGGCTAAATGATATTCTGTGTGTGGCCAGATCATACTTGGCCTATCCATTCATCAGTTGAGGGGCATTCGGTTGTTTTCAGTTGTCTCCAATTTTGAATAGTGCTGTTATGAGCCTTCGTGTACAAGGGTTTGGTGGGGCTTTTTACATTTATTTGCTTTTGAGAGACAGAGAGAGACGGAGCACGAGCGGGGGAGGGGCAGAGAGAGAGAGGGAGACACAGAGCAGGCTCCAGGCTCTGAGCTGTCAGCACAGAGCCTGATGAGGGGCTTGAACTCACGAACCATGAGATCATGACCTGAGCTGAAGTCAGAGACTTAACCGACTGAGCCACCCAGGCGTCTCGTACAAGGTTGATTTTTTTAAGTTTATTTCTTTTGAGAGAGAGAGAGAGAGAAAGAATCCTAAGCAGGCTCTCTGCTGTCAGCACAGAGCCCAACACAAGGCTCAACCTCACAAAGCGGGAGATGACGACCTGACCTGCTTAACCAAATGAGCCACTGAGACGCCCCGTGTGTGAACATATGTTTTCATTTGTTTGGGGTATGTACCCAGGAGTGGTGTTGGTTGGTCATGTGGTAGCTTTATATTTAACCCTGTGAGAAACTGTCAAACTGTGTTCCAAAGTGACCGCACCATTTACATTCCAACCAGCAATGTAGGAGTGTTCCGAATTTTCCACATCCTTGCAAGTAGTGTTTATTGTCTTTTTTTTAACCATTTCAACTAATAGGTATAAAGTAATATCTCATTTATAGTTTCTGACTTGCATTTTCCTGATGACTAAGGCTAGTGAGCATCTTTTCGTGTATTTATTGGCCATTTACCTATCTTTGGAGACATGTCTATTAAAATATGTTGTCCACCTTTGAGTTTATTGGTTTATTCAAATAATCTCTATAGCCCCCCATGGGGGCTTGAATTCATGACCTCAAGATCAAGAGTCGCATGCTTTTCCCACGGAGCCAGCCAAGGGCCCCTATTTTGACCATTTTTAACTTGAGCTATTTGCGTTTTGTTGGTGAGTTATTTGATTTAATTTTAACACCAGCACAAAACAGATATTCTCTTATGACCACAGATTGGTAATTAATGCATAGAGAGCTTAGGCCTATTGCTGAAGATTTTACTGATAGTGACAGAATTCACTTTTGATCCTACATTAGGGTAAAGTAGAGAGTGAGCAGGGCATTTCAGAACAGCGGACAGGTGCACCTGGGTGACTCAGTTGGGTAAGCGACCAACTCCGGCTCAGGTCATGATCTCATGGTCCATGAGTTCGAGCCCCACATTGGGCTCTGTGCTGACAGCTCAGAGCCCGGAGCCTGCTTCGGATTCCACGTCTCCCTCTTTCTCTGTCCCTCTCCCACTCGTACTCTGTCCCTCTCTGTCTCAAAAATAAACTTTAAAAAGCATGAAAAAAAATTTTTAAATGAAAAGAGCAATGGACAGTTTGGTAGGCCATTTCAGGACAACTGAAGTATAGACTAAAAAGAATGTAAGCAAGAAAGAACTGCAGTGTCCAAGAAAGACACCTGGAGACAGCTCAGGTGAATCAGGTGAGCATAAGTTTTAGCAGCACATTGTGGTTCATAGTGCACGTTCTGGGAACTGACCTCCTGAGTAGAGGAGTAAGGACCTTGATGAACTTGCTCTCCTTCTAAAACAGCAAAAACACAAGCAAAACAACTAAAACCGACCACTTCGGAACTGTGGCGATTACCCAGCACCACAGAACAAGTTGAAAAATAGTCGAACCAAGAGACGCTACTGGACCTCAATAAGATTGTGGGGAGAAAGGAGTCTGGGATGTTTTAAGTCAGAGCTATCTCAGTTCTGTCTCTCCCCAGCTTAGTAGTGTGGCAGCCAGAAGTTGACAACGTTGAAGACAGCAGAGAGATCTGACTAGTTTGGAAGCTCCATGGAAAACATCATCATCACCCCCAGAACACAACCAAGTTTTCTTCTAACTCTGTAGTTTCCTAACTCTTTATTCTCTAAATTTGGTGCCTATTTGATTCGACTGAGAAATCACGGGGGAGGGGGAGCTGACTCTGGGGCATTATCAATACAATAACAAATTATGGCCCCATTCCCAGCTGCCTAAGGCTGTGATTTCAGGTGGGATCAAAAGAACTTTTCCGGGAACTTAAAAGGAAATACTGGACCACTCAAGGACGATGAAAATTTTTGAAAATTTCTGAAATATTCCTGCAAATCTGAGGATGCATAAGGGTATGGCTCCACTCAAAACAGGCATGGGGAGAAAAGAAAGCACTAGTCTCTCATCTCTGTCTGACCTTGAGGCTTTGTGCAATCATAAAGTGAAAGCTAAGACTGTTACGTAAACTTCCTGAAGTTTGAAGGTGCGGTCTTCTCACACAGATACCTTTTTAGAAGAATGCAAAGT